>NC_048573.1:36563008-37163008 GCF_013265735.2 Oncorhynchus mykiss
CACCAATGCTATGTGCAGCTCAGTAGCAACATTGAGACATCGACTCATAATTTGACCGTCATTTTGGTGGAAAGTGATAATTCACTTTCACGGTTTAGGTGTATGATTATGGCTTAGGTTGCGAGAGGTCCCTGGTTAAAAAATCTATCATTTTAATCACTACAGGTTACCTTCAGATTAGTCCCGTGACACTTGTTGGGAACGTAGGGCAAAACGGAGAACATTGCGACAAGTGGGGTCACATTAGTTTGTAGCCCAAGATTTTGGATTCTACAAACAGAACTTGGCAACATAGACGGTTGTGACTTCAGACGAGTCTCCTGACACTTGTGGGGGATGTAGAGAAAAATTGAGAATACCACCGTGTTCGTGAGGGTCTCCTCATTCCAGAGAGTGGTCATATGAATTTGTAGGTCAAACGGTTCGGAAGCTAGAGATGTTTTTGTGAGAAGACCGATTATAGGTATTGTCTCATGGTTTGACAAAAACCGATCTAGGTCCACCATCTTTCACTGCAGATATGGAGGGGTAACATAAGCAGTTGTGGAGGATTGAGACGGATACGCCGAGTCTTAATCTCTCTAGTTGAATACGGATCTATTTGAATGGGTATTTTCAAAATTAATTGACTTTGATTCACGTACCTTTGCGTCATTTGACTCAAAATAAATGAGTTCCATTCTTTTGGAAGTCTTATTTTTTCATTTGTTTTTTAAAAAATGAATTGATCTCATTTTGCACTTTATTAATTTGTAAAAACTCGTCATCATTTTGCTGTCGCGACTGAACAAGACAGAATGTGAAAGACACAGCAGATGAACTACAGAAGATTTGAACTGAAGCATGGTCAAGATTTTGGAAGACTGTTATGCTCACAAGTAAAGCACAAAACACTCACATGATGTTCAATCGTTCCAAGCACCATGGACACGTCAATCGATATCTTCACTGTCATTGCTGCAGAAAGCAAAAAAATAACTTTTTGCATAAGGCTCGTTGGTCTAGGGGTATGATTCTTGCTTAGGGTGCGAGAGGTCCCGGGTTCAAATCCCGGATGAGCCCTTTTGCAGATCCTTGAACAATCTCAGACAGGCAGATCTTGTCGGAATGCCGACTATCACCTCTTGGGCGCAGGACAAGGTGGCTGAATGGTTTTGGCGATAGGACTGCAAATCTATTTTGATATGCACTTGTTGGTTCAACGTCGCACAACATTTATTATTTTAGATAACCTGCAGAATGTAGGAGCAATTCTGACTTCCAAGTACAAGGATAATGATTCAAATGTAATACACTTGAAATGACATCCAGCCCCTAAAACAAATGAATTCCTCAGGCTCTGCATTGGCCGGGAATCGAACCCGGGTCAACTGCTTGGAAGGCAGCTATGCTCACCACTATATCACCAATGCTATGTGCAGCTCAGTAGCAACATTGAGACATCGACTCATAATTTGACCGTCATTTTGGTGGAAAGTGATAATTCACTTTCACGGTTTAGGTGTATGATTATGGCTTAGGTTGCGAGAGGTCCCTGGTTAAAAAATCTATCATTTTAATCACTACAGGTTACCTTCAGATTAGTCCCGTGACACTTGTTGGGAACGTAGGGCAAAACGGAGAACATTGTGACAAGTGGGGTCACATTAGTTTGTAGCCCAAGATTTTGGATTCTACAAACAGAACTTGGCAACATAGACGGTTGTGACTTCAGACGAGTCTCCTGACACTTGTGGGGGATGTAGAGAAAAATTGAGAATACCACCATGTTCGTGAGGGTCTCCTCATTCCAGAGAGTGGTCATATGAATTTGTAGGTCAAACGGTTCGGAAGCTAGAGATGTTTTTGTGAGAAGACCGATAATAGGTATTGTCTCATGGTCTCATTTGACTCAAAATAAATGAGTTCCATTCTTTTGGAAGTCTTATTTTTTCATTTGTTTTTAAAAAAATGAATTGATCTCATTTTGCACTTTATTAATTTGTAAAAACTCGTCATCATTTTGCTGTCGCGACTGAACAAGACAGAATGTGAAAGACACAGCAGATGAACTACAGAAGATTTGAACTGAAACATGGTCAAGATTTTGGAAGACTGTTATGCTCACAAGTAAAGCACAAAACACTCACATGATGTTCAATCGTTCCAAGCACCATGGACACGTCAATCGATATCTTCACTGTCATTGCTGCAGAAAGCAAAAAAATAACTTTTTGCATAAGGCTCGTTGGTCTAGGGGTATGATTCTCGCTTAGGGTGTGAGAGGTCCCGGGTTCAAATCCCGGATGAGCCCTTTTGCAGATCCTTGAACAATCTCAGACAGGCAGATCTTGTCGGAATGCCGACTATCACCTCTTGGGCGCAGGACAAGGTGGCTGAATGGTTTTGGCGATAGGACTGCAAATCTATTTTGATATGCACTTGTTGGTTCAACGTCGCACAACATTTATTATTTTAGATAACCTGCAGAATGTAGGAGCAATTCTGACTTCCAAGTACAAGGATAATGATTCAAATGTAATACACTTGAAATGACATCCAGCCCCTAAAACAAATGAATTCCTCAGGCTCTGCATTGGCCGGGAATCGAACCCAGGTCAACTGCTTGGAAGGCAGCTATGCTCACCACTATACCACCAATGCTATGTGCAGCTCAGTAGCAACATTGAGACATCGACTCATAATTTGACCGTCATTTTGGTGGAAAGTGATAATTCACTTTCACGGTTTAGGTGTATGATTATGGCTTAGGTTGCGAGAGGTCCCTGGTTGAAAAATCTATCATTTTAATCACTACAGGTTACCTTCAGATTAGTCCCGTGACACTTGTTGGGAACGTAGGGCAAAACGGAGAACATTGCGACAAGTGGGGTCACATTAGTTTGTAGCCCAAGATTTTGGATTCTACAAACAGAACTTGGCAACATAGACGGTTGTGACTTCAGACGAGTCTCCTGACACTTGTGGGGGATGTAGAGAAAAATTGAGAATACCACCATGTTCGTGAGGGTCTCCTCATTCCAGAGAGTGGTCATATGAATTTGTAGGTCAAACGGTTCGGAAGCTAGAGATGTTTTTGTGAGAAGACCGATTATAGGTATTGTCTCATGGTCTCATTTGACTCAAAATAAATGAGTTCCATTCTTTTGGAAGTCTTATTTTTTCATTTGTTTTTAAAAAAATGAATTGATCTCATTTTGCACTTCATTAATTTGTAAAAACTCGTCATCATTTTGCTGTCGCGACTGAACAAGACAGAATGTGAAAGACACAGCAGATGAACTACAGAAGATTTGAACTGAAGCATGGTCAAGATTTTGGAAGACTGTTATGCTCACAAGTAAAGCACAAAACACTCACATGATGTTCAATCGTTCCAAGCACCATGGACACGTCAATCGATATCTTCACTGTCATTGCTGCAGAAAGCAAAAAAATTACTTTTTGCATAAGGCTCGTTGGTCTAGGGGTATGATTCTCGCTTAGGGTGCGAGAGGTCCCGGGTTCAAATCCCGGATGAGCCCTTTTGCAGATCCTTGAACAATCTCAGACAGGCAGATCTTGTCGGAATGCCGACTATCACCTCTTGGGCGCAGGACAAGGTGGCTGAATGGTTTTGGCGATAGGACTGCAAATCTATTTTGATATGCACTTGTTGGTTCAACGTCGCACAACATTTATTATTTTAGATAACCTGCAGAATGTAGGAGCAATTCTGACTTCCAAGTACAAGGATAATGATTCAAATGTAATACACTTGAAATGACATCCAGCCCCTAAAACAAATGAATTCCTCAGGCTCTGCATTGGCCGGGAATCGAACCCGGGTCAACTGCTTGGAAGGCAGCTATGCTCACCACTATACCACCAATGCTATGTGCAGTAGCAACATTGAGACATCGACTCATAATTTGACCGTCATTTTGGTGGAAAGTGATGATTCACTTTCACGGTTTAGGTGTATGATTATGGCTTAGGTTGCGAGAGGTCCCTGGTTAAAAAATCTATCATTTTAATCACTACAGGTTACCTTCAGATTAGTCCCGTGACGCTTGTTGGGAACGTAGGGCAAAACGGAGAACATTGCGACAAGTGGGGTCACATTAGTTTGTAGCCCAAGATTTTGGATTCTACAAACAGAACTTGGCAACATAGACGGTTGTGACTTCAGACGAGTCTCCTGACACTTGTGGGGGATGTAGAGAAGAATTGAGAATACCACCATGTTCGTGAGGGTCTCCTCATTCCAGAGAGTGGTCATATGAATTTGTAGGTCAAACGGTTCGGAAGCTAGAGATGTTTTTGTGAGAAGACCGATAATAGGTATTGTCTCATGGTCTCATTTGACTCAAAATAAATTAGTTCCATTCTTTTGGAAGTCTTATTTTTTCATTTGTTTTTAAAAAAATGAATTGATCTCATTTTGCACTTTATTAATTTGTAAAAACTCGTCATCATTTTGCTGTCGCGACTGAACAAGACAGAATGTGAAAGACACAGCAGATGAACTACAGAAGATTTGAACTGAAGCATGGTCAAGATTTTGGAAGACTGTTATGCTCACAAGTAAAGCACAAAACACTCACATGATGTTCAATCGTTCCAAGCACCATGGACACGTCAATCGATATCTTCACTGTCATTGCTGCAGAAAGCAAAAAATATAACTTTTTGCATAAGGCTCGTTGGTCTAGGGGTATGATTCTCGCTTAGGGTGCGAGAGGTCCCGGGTTCAAATCCCGGATGAGCCCTTTTGCAGATCCTTGAACAATCTCAGACAGGCAGATCTTGTCGGAATGCCGACTATCACCTCTTGGGCGCAGGACAAGGTGGCTGAATGGTTTTGGCGATAGGACTGCAAATCTATTTTGATATGCACTTGTTGGTTCAACGTCGCACAACATTTATTATTTTAGATAACCTGCAGAATGTAGGAGCAATTCTGACTTCCAAGTACAAGGATAATGATTCAAATGTAATACACTTGAAATGACATCCAGCCCCTAAAACAAATGAATTCCTCAGGCTCTGCATTGGCCGGGAATCGAACCCGGGTCAACTGCTTGGAAGGCAGCTATGCTCACCACTATACCACCAATGCTATGTGCAGTAGCAACATTGAGACATCGACTCATAATTTGACCGTCATTTTGGTGGAAAGTGATAATTCACATTCACGGTTTAGGTGTATGATTATGGCTTAGGTTGCGAGAGGTCCCTGGTTAAAAAATCTATCATTTTAATCACTACAGGTTACCTTCAGATTAGTCCCGTGACGCTTGTTGGGAACGTAGGGCAAAACGGAGAACATTGCGACAAGTGGGGTCACATTAGTTTGTAGCCCAAGATTTTGGATTCTACAAACAGAACTTGGCAACATAGACGGTTGTGACTTCAGACGAGTCTCCTGACACTTGTGGGGGATGTAGAGAAGAATTGAGAATACCACCATGTTCGTGAGGGTCTCCTCATTCCAGAGAGTGGTCATATGAATTTGTAGGTCAAACGGTTCGGAAGCTAGAGATGTTTTTGTGAGAAGACCGATAATAGGTATTGTCTCATGGTCTCATTTGACTCAAAATAAATTAGTTCCATTCTTTTGGAAGTCTTATTTTTTCATTTGTTTTTAAAAAAATGAATTGATCTCATTTTGCACTTTATTAATTTGTAAAAACTCGTCATCATTTTGCTGTCGCGACTGAACAAGACAGAATGTGAAAGACACAGCAGATGAACTACAGAAGATTTGAACTGAAACATGGTCAAGATTTTGGAAGACTGTTATGCTCACAAGTAAAGCACAAAACACTCACATGATGTTCAATCGTTCCAAGCACCATGGACACGTCAATCGATATCTTCACTGTCATTGCTGCAGAAAGCAAAAAATATAACTTTTTGCATAAGGCTCGTTGGTCTAGGGGTATGATTCTCGCTTAGGGTGCGAGAGGTCCCGGGTTCAAATCCCGGATGAGCCCTTTTGCAGATCCTTGAACAATCTCAGACAGGCAGATCTTGTCGGAATGCCGACTATCACCTCTTGGGCGCAGGACAAGGTGGCTGAATGGTTTTGGCGATAGGACTGCAAATCTATTTTGATATGCACTTGTTGGTTCAACGTCGCACAACATTTATTATTTTAGATAACCTGCAGAATGTAGGAGCAATTCTGACTTCCAAGTACAAGGATTCAAATGTAATACACTTGAAATGACATCCAGCCCCTAAAACAAATTAATTCCTCAGGCTCTGCATTGGCCGGGAATCGAACCCGGGTCAACTGCTTGGAAGGCAGCTATGCTCACCACTATACCACCAATGCTATGTGCAGTAGCAACATTGAGACATCGACTCATAATTTGACCGTCATTTTGGTGGAAAGTGATAATTCACTTTCACGGTTTAGGTGTATGATTATGGCTTAGGTTGCGAGAGGTCCCTGGTTAAAAAATCTATAATTTTAATCACTACAGGTTACCTTCAGATTAGTCCCGTGACGCTTGTTGGGAACGTAGGGCAAAACGGAGAACATTGCGACAAGTGGGGTCACATTAGTTTGTAGCCCAAGATTTTGGATTCTACAAACAGAACTTGGCAACATAGACGGTTGTGACTTCAGACGAGTCTCCTGACACTTGTGGGGGATGTAGAGAAAAATTGAGAATACCACCGTGTTCGTGAGGGTCTCCTCATTCCAGAGAGTGGTCATATGAATTTGTAGGTCAAACGGTTCGGAAGCTAGAGATGTTTTTGTGAGAAGACCGATTATAGGTATTGTCTCATGGTTTGACAAAAACCGATCTAGGTCCACCATCTTTCACTGCAGATATGGAGGGTTAACATAAGCAGTTGTGGAGGATTGAGACGGATACGCCGAGTCTTAATCTCTCTAGTTGAAAACGAATCTATTTGAATGGGTATTTTCAAAATTAATTGACTTTGATTCACGTACCTTTGCGTCATTTGACTCAAAATAAATGAGTTCCATTCTTTTGGAAGTCTTATTTTTTCATTTGTTTTTAAAAAAATGAATTGATCTCATTTTGCACTTTATTAATTTGTAAAAACTCGTCATCATTTTGCTGTCGCGACTGAACAAGACAGAATGTGAAAGACACAGCAGATGAACTACAGAAGATTTGAACTGAAACATGGTCAAGATTTTGGAAGACTGTTATGCTCACAAGTAAAGCACAAAACACTCACATGATGTTCAATCGTTCCAAGCACCATGGACACGTCAATCGATATCTTCACTGTCATTGCTGCAGAAAGCAAAAAAATAACTTTTGGTATAAGGCTCGTTGGTCTAGGGGTATGATTCTCGCTTAGGGTGCGAGAGGTCCCGGGTTCAAATCCCGGATGAGCCCTTATGCAGATCCTTGAACAATCTCAGACAGGCAGATCTTGTCGGAACGCCGACTATCACCTCTTGGGCGCAGGACAAGGTGGCTGAATGGTTTTGGCGATAGGACTGCAAATCTATTTTGATAAGCACTTGTTGGTTCAACGTCGCACAACATTTATTATTTTAGATAACCTGCAGAATGTAGGAGCAATTCTGACTTCCAAGTACAAGGATAATGATTCAAATGTAATACACTTGAAATGACATCCAGCCCCTAAAACAAATTAATTCCTCAGGCTCTGCATTGGCCGGGAATCGAACCCGGGTCAACTGCTTGGAAGGCAGCTATGCTCACCACTATACCACCAATGCTATGTGCAGTAGCAACATTGAGACATCGACTCATAATTTGACCGTCATTTTGGTGGAAAGTGATAATTCACTTTCACGGTTTAGGTGTATGATTATGGCTTAGGTTGCGAGAGGTCCCTGGTTAAAAAATCTATAATTTTAATCACTACAGGTTACCTTCAGATTAGTCCCGTGACGCTTGTTGGGAACGTAGGGCAAAACGGAGAACATTGCGACAAGTGGGGTCACATTAGTTTGTAGCCCAAGATTTTGGATTCTACAAACAGAACTTGGCAACATAGACGGTTGTGACTTCAGACGAGTCTCCTGACACTTGTGGGGGATGTAGAGAAAAATTGAGAATACCACCGTGTTCGTGAGGGTCTCCTCATTCCAGAGAGTGGTCATATGAATTTGTAGGTCAAACGGTTCGGAAGCTAGAGATGTTTTTGTGAGAAGACCGATTATAGGTATTGTCTCATGGTTTGACAAAAACCGATCTAGGTCCACCATCTTTCACTGCAGATATGGAGGGTTAACATAAGCAGTTGTGGAGGATTGAGACGGATACGCCGAGTCTTAATCTCTCTAGTTGAAAACGAATCTATTTGAATGGGTATTTTCAAAATTAATTGACTTTGATTCACGTACCTTTGCGTCATTTGACTCAAAATAAATGAGTTCCATTCTTTTGGAAGTCTTATTTTTTCATTTGTTTTTAAAAAAATGAATTGATCTCATTATTAATTTGTAAAAACTCGTCATCATTTTGCTGTCGCGACTGAACAAGACAGAATGTGAAAGACACAGCAGATGAACTACAGAAGATTTGAACTGAAACATGGTCAAGATTTTGGAAGACTGTTATGCTCACAAGTAAAGCACAAAACACTCACATGATGTTCAATCGTTCCAAGCACCATGGACACGTCAATCGATATCTTCCCTGTCATTGCTGCAGAAAGCAAAAAAATAACTTTTGGTATAAGGCTCGTTGGTCTAGGGGTATGATTCTCGCTTAGGGTGCGAGAGGTCCCGGGTTCAAATCCCGGATGAGCCCTTATGCAGATCCTTGAACAATCTCAGACAGGCAGATCTTGTCGGAACGCCGACTATCACCTCTTGGACGCAGGACAAGGTGGCTGAATGGTTTTGGCGATAGGACTGCAAATCTATTTTGATAAGCACTTGTTGGTTCAACGTCGCACAACATTTATTATTTTAGATAACCTGCAGAATGTAGGAGCAATTCTGACTTCCAAGTACAAGGATAATGATTCAAATGTAATACACTTGAAATGACATCCAGCCCCTAAAACAAATTAATTCCTCAGGCTCTGCATTGGCCGGGAATCGAACCCGGGTCAACTGCTTGGAAGGCAGCTATGCTCACCACTATACCACCAATGCTATGTGCAGCTCAGTAGCAACATTGAGACATCGACTCATAATTTGACCGTCATTTTGGTGGAAAGTGATAATTCACTTTCACGGTTTAGGTGTATGATTATGGCTTAGGTTGCGAGAGGTCCCTGGTTAAAAAATCTATCATTTTAATCACTACAGGTTACCTTCAGATTAGTCCCGTGACACTTGTTGGGAACGTAGGGCAAAACGGAGAACATTGCGACAAGTGGGGTCACATTAGTTTGTAGCCCAAGATTTTGGATTCTACAAACAGAACTTGGCACATAGACGGTTGTGACTTCAGACGAGTCTCCTGACACTTGTGGGGGATGTAGAGAAAAATTGAGAATACCACCGTGTTCGTGAGGGTCTCCTCATTCCAGAGAGTGGTCATATGAATTTGTAGGTCAAACGGTTCGGAAGCTAGAGATGTTTTTGTGAGAAGACCGATTATAGGTATTGTCTCATGGTTTGACAAAAACCGATCTAGGTCCACCATCTTTCACTGCAGATATGGAGGGTTAACATAAGCAGTTGTGGAGGATTGAGACGGATACGCCGAGTCTTAATCTCTCTAGTTGAAAACGGATCTATTTGAATGGGTATTTTCAAAATTAATTGACTTTGATTCACGTACCTTTGCGTCATTTGACTCAAAATAAATGAGTTCCATTCTTTTGGAAGTCTTATTTTTTCATTTGTTTTTAAAAAAATGAATTGATCTCATTATTAATTTGTAAAAACTCGTCATCATTTTGCTGTCGCGACTGAACAAGACAGAATGTGAAAGACACAGCAGATGAACTACAGAAGATTTGAACTGAAACATGGTCAAGATTTTGGAAGACTGTTATGCTCACAAGTAAAGCACAAAACACTCACATGATGTTCAATCGTTCCAAGCACCATGGACACGTCAATCGATATCTTCCCTGTCATTGCTGCAGAAAGCAAAAAAATAACTTTTGGTATAAGGCTCGTTGGTCTAGGGGTATGATTCTCGCTTAGGGTGCGAGAGGTCCCGGGTTCAAATCCCGGATGAGCCCTTATGCAGATCCTTGAACAATCTCAGACAGGCAGATCTTGTCGGAACGCCGACTATCACCTCTTGGACGCAGGACAAGGTGGCTGAATGGTTTTGGCGATAGGACTGCAAATCTATTTTGATAAGCACTTGTTGGTTCAACGTCGCACAACATTTATTATTTTAGATAACCTGCAGAATGTAGGAGCAATTCTGACTTCCAAGTACAAGGATAATGATTCAAATGTAATACACTTGAAATGACATCCAGCCCCTAAAACAAATTAATTCCTCAGGCTCTGCATTGGCCGGGAATCGAACCCGGGTCAACTGCTTGGAAGGCAGCTATGCTCACCACTATACCACCAATGCTATGTGCAGCTCAGTAGCAACATTGAGACATCGACTCATAATTTGACCGTCATTTTGGTGGAAAGTGATAATTCACTTTCACGGTTTAGGTGTATGATTATGGCTTAGGTTGCGAGAGGTCCCTGGTTAAAAAATCTATCATTTTAATCACTACAGGTTACCTTCAGATTAGTCCCGTGACACTTGTTGGGAACGTAGGGCAAAACGGAGAACATTGCGACAAGTGGGGTCACATTAGTTTGTAGCCCAAGATTTTGGATTCTACAAACAGAACTTGGCACATAGACGGTTGTGACTTCAGACGAGTCTCCTGACACTTGTGGGGGATGTAGAGAAAAATTGAGAATACCACCGTGTTCGTGAGGGTCTCCTCATTCCAGAGAGTGGTCATATGAATTTGTAGGTCAAACGGTTCGGAAGCTAGAGATGTTTTTGTGAGAAGACCGATTATAGGTATTGTCTCATGGTTTGACAAAAACAGATCTAGGTCCACCATCTTTCACTGCAAATATGGAGCGTTAACATAAGCAGTTGTGGAGGATTGAGACGGATACGCCGAGTCTTAATCTCTCTAGTTGAAAACGGATCTATTTGAATGGGTATTTTCAAAATTAATTGACTTTGATTCACGTACCTTTGCGTCATTTGACTCAAAATAAATGAGTTCCATTCTTTTGGAAGTCTTATTTTTTCATTTGTTTTTAAAAAAATGAATTGATCTCATTATTAATTTGTAAAAACTCGTCATCATTTTGCTGTCGCGACTGAACAAGACAGAATGTGAAAGACACAGCAGATGAACTACAGAAGATTTGAACTGAAACATGGTCAAGATTTTGGAAGACTGTTATGCTCACAAGTAAAGCACAAAACACTCACATGATGTTCAATCGTTCCAAGCACCATGGACACGTCAATCGATATCTTCCCTGTCATTGCTGCAGAAAGCAAAAAAATAACTTTTGGTATAAGGCTCGTTGGTCTAGGGGTATGATTCTCGCTTAGGGTGCGAGAGGTCCCGGGTTCAAATCCCGGATGAGCCCTTATGCAGATCCTTGAACAATCTCAGACAGGCAGATCTTGTCGGAACGCCGACTATCACCTCTTGGACGCAGGACAAGGTGGCTGAATGGTTTTGGCGATAGGACTGCAAATCTATTTTGATAAGCACTTGTTGGTTCAACGTCGCACAACATTTATTATTTTAGATAACCTGCAGAATGTAGGAGCAATTCTGACTTCCAAGTACAAGGATAATGATTCAAATGTAATACACTTGAAATGACATCCAGCCCCTAAAACAAATTAATTCCTCAGGCTCTGCATTGGCCGGGAATCGAACCCGGGTCAACTGCTTGGAAGGCAGCTATGCTCACCACTATACCACCAATGCTATGTGCAGCTCAGTAGCAACATTGAGACATCGACTCATAATTTGACCGTCATTTTGGTGGAAAGTGATAATTCACTTTCACGGTTTAGGTGTATGATTATGGCTTAGGTTGCGAGAGGTCCCTGGTTAAAAAATCTATCATTTTAATCACTACAGGTTACCTTCAGATTAGTCCCGTGACACTTGTTGGGAACGTAGGGCAAAACGGAGAACATTGCGACAAGTGGGGTCACATTAGTTTGTAGCCCAAGATTTTGGATTCTACAAACAGAACTTGGCACATAGACGGTTGTGACTTCAGACGAGTCTCCTGACACTTGTGGGGGATGTAGAGAAAAATTGAGAATACCACCGTGTTCGTGAGGGTCTCCTCATTCCAGAGAGTGGTCATATGAATTTGTAGGTCAAACGGTTCGGAAGCTAGAGATGTTTTTGTGAGAAGACCGATTATAGGTATTGTCTCATGGTTTGACAAAAACAGATCTAGGTCCACCATCTTTCACTGCAAATATGGAGCGTTAACATAAGCAGTTGTGGAGGATTGAGACGGATACGCCGAGTCTTAATCTCTCTAGTTGAAAACGGATCTATTTGAATGGGTATTTTCAAAATTAATTGACTTTGATTCACGTACCTTTGCGTCATTTGACTCAAAATAAATGAGTTCCATTCTTTTGGAAGTCTTATTTTTTCATTTGTTTTTAAAAAAATGAATTGATCTCATTATTAATTTGTAAAAACTCGTCATCATTTTGCTGTCGCGACTGAACAAGACAGAATGTGAAAGACACAGCAGATGAACTACAGAAGATTTGAACTGAAACATGGTCAAGATTTTGGAAGACTGTTATGCTCACAAGTAAAGCACAAAACACTCACATGATGTTCAATCGTTCCAAGCACCATGGACACGTCAATCGATATCTTCCCTGTCATTGCTGCAGAAAGCAAAAAAATAACTTTTGGTATAAGGCTCGTTGGTCTAGGGGTATGATTCTCGCTTAGGGTGCGAGAGGTCCCGGGTTCAAATCCCGGATGAGCCCTTATGCAGATCCTTGAACAATCTCAGACAGGCAGATCTTGTCGGAACGCCGACTATCACCTCTTGGACGCAGGACAAGGTGGCTGAATGGTTTTGGCGATAGGACTGCAAA
Organism: Oncorhynchus mykiss; assembly: GCF_013265735.2. NCBI lineage: Eukaryota > Metazoa > Chordata > Actinopteri > Salmoniformes > Salmonidae > Oncorhynchus > Oncorhynchus mykiss. The sequence continues at coordinate 36,576,058 of NC_048573.1, forward strand.
TCTATTTTGATAAGCACTTGTTGGTTCAACGTCGCACAACATTTATTATTTTAGATAACCTGCAGAATGTAGGAGCAATTCTGACTTCCAAGTACAAGGATAATGATTCAAATGTAATACACTTGAAATGACATCCAGCCCCTAAAACAAATTAATTCCTCAGGCTCTGCATTGGCCGGGAATCGAACCCGGGTCAACTGCTTGGAAGGCAGCTATGCTCACCACTATACCACCAATGCTATGTGCAGCTCAGTAGCAACATTGAGACATCGACTCATAATTTGACCGTCATTTTGGTGGAAAGTGATAATTCACTTTCACGGTTTAGGTGTATGATTATGGCTTAGGTTGCGAGAGGTCCCTGGTTAAAAAATCTATCATTTTAATCACTACAGGTTACCTTCAGATTAGTCCCGTGACACTTGTTGGGAACGTAGGGCAAAACGGAGAACATTGCGACAAGTGGGGTCACATTAGTTTGTAGCCCAAGATTTTGGATTCTACAAACAGAACTTGGCACATAGACGGTTGTGACTTCAGACGAGTCTCCTGACACTTGTGGGGGATGTAGAGAAAAATTGAGAATACCACCGTGTTCGTGAGGGTCTCCTCATTCCAGAGAGTGGTCATATGAATTTGTAGGTCAAACGGTTCGGAAGCTAGAGATGTTTTTGTGAGAAGACCGATTATAGGTATTGTCTCATGGTTTGACAAAAACAGATCTAGGTCCACCATCTTTCACTGCAAATATGGAGCGTTAACATAAGCAGTTGTGGAGGATTGAGACGGATACGCCGAGTCTTAATCTCTCTAGTTGAAAACGGATCTATTTGAATGGGTATTTTCAAAATTAATTGACTTTGATTCACGTACCTTTGCGTCATTTGACTCAAAATAAATGAGTTCCATTCTTTTGGAAGTCTTATTTTTTCATTTGTTTTTAAAAAAATGAATTGATCTCATTATTAATTTGTAAAAACTCGTCATCATTTTGCTGTCGCGACTGAACAAGACAGAATGTGAAAGACACAGCAGATGAACTACAGAAGATTTGAACTGAAACATGGTCAAGATTTTGGAAGACTGTTATGCTCACAAGTAAAGCACAAAACACTCACATGATGTTCAATCGTTCCAAGCACCATGGACACGTCAATCGATATCTTCCCTGTCATTGCTGCAGAAAGCAAAAAAATAACTTTTGGTATAAGGCTCGTTGGTCTAGGGGTATGATTCTCGCTTAGGGTGCGAGAGGTCCCGGGTTCAAATCCCGGATGAGCCCTTATGCAGATCCTTGAACAATCTCAGACAGGCAGATCTTGTCGGAACGCCGACTATCACCTCTTGGACGCAGGACAAGGTGGCTGAATGGTTTTGGCGATAGGACTGCAAATCTATTTTGATAAGCACTTGTTGGTTCAACGTCGCACAACATTTATTATTTTAGATAACCTGCAGAATGTAGGAGCAATTCTGACTTCCAAGTACAAGGATAATGATTCAAATGTAATACACTTGAAATGACATCCAGCCCCTAAAACAAATTAATTCCTCAGGCTCTGCATTGGCCGGGAATCGAACCCGGGTCAACTGCTTGGAAGGCAGCTATGCTCACCACTATACCACCAATGCTATGTGCAGCTCAGTAGCAACATTGAGACATCGACTCATAATTTGACCGTCATTTTGGTGGAAAGTGATAATTCACTTTCACGGTTTAGGTGTATGATTATGGCTTAGGTTGCGAGAGGTCCCTGGTTAAAAAATCTATCATTTTAATCACTACAGGTTACCTTCAGATTAGTCCCGTGACACTTGTTGGGAACGTAGGGCAAAACGGAGAACATTGCGACAAGTGGGGTCACATTAGTTTGTAGCCCAAGATTTTGGATTCTACAAACAGAACTTGGCACATAGACGGTTGTGACTTCAGACGAGTCTCCTGACACTTGTGGGGGATGTAGAGAAAAATTGAGAATACCACCGTGTTCGTGAGGGTCTCCTCATTCCAGAGAGTGGTCATATGAATTTGTAGGTCAAACGGTTCGGAAGCTAGAGATGTTTTTGTGAGAAGACCGATTATAGGTATTGTCTCATGGTTTGACAAAAACAGATCTAGGTCCACCATCTTTCACTGCAAATATGGAGCGTTAACATAAGCAGTTGTGGAGGATTGAGACGGATACGCCGAGTCTTAATCTCTCTAGTTGAAAACGGATCTATTTGAATGGGTATTTTCAAAATTAATTGACTTTGATTCACGTACCTTTGCGTCATTTGACTCAAAATAAATGAGTTCCATTCTTTTGGAAGTCTTATTTTTTCATTTGTTTTTAAAAAAATGAATTGATCTCATTATTAATTTGTAAAAACTCGTCATCATTTTGCTGTCGCGACTGAACAAGACAGAATGTGAAAGACACAGCAGATGAACTACAGAAGATTTGAACTGAAACATGGTCAAGATTTTGGAAGACTGTTATGCTCACAAGTAAAGCACAAAACACTCACATGATGTTCAATCGTTCCAAGCACCATGGACACGTCAATCGATATCTTCCCTGTCATTGCTGCAGAAAGCAAAAAAATAACTTTTGGTATAAGGCTCGTTGGTCTAGGGGTATGATTCTCGCTTAGGGTGCGAGAGGTCCCGGGTTCAAATCCCGGATGAGCCCTTATGCAGATCCTTGAACAATCTCAGACAGGCAGATCTTGTCGGAACGCCGACTATCACCTCTTGGACGCAGGACAAGGTGGCTGAATGGTTTTGGCGATAGGACTGCAAATCTATTTTGATAAGCACTTGTTGGTTCAACGTCGCACAACATTTATTATTTTAGATAACCTGCAGAATGTAGGAGCAATTCTGACTTCCAAGTACAAGGATAATGATTCAAATGTAATACACTTGAAATGACATCCAGCCCCTAAAACAAATGAATTCCTCAGGCTCTGCATTGGCCGGGAATCGAACCCGGGTCAACTGCTTGGAAGGCAGCTATGCTCACCACTATACCACCAATGCTATGTGCAGCTCAGTAGCAACATTGAGACATCGACTCATAATTTGACCGTCATTTTGGTGGAAAGTGATAATTCACTTTCACGGTTTAGGTGTATGATTATGGCTTAGGTTGCGAGAGGTCCCTGGTTAAAAAATCTATCATTTTAATCACTACAGGTTACCTTCAGATTAGTCCCGTGACACTTGTTGGGAACGTAGGGCAAAACGGAGAACATTGCGACAAGTGGGGTCACATTAGTTTGTAGCCCAAGATTTTGGATTCTACAAACAGAACTTGGCACATAGACGGTTGTGACTTCAGACGAGTCTCCTGACACTTGTGGGGGATGTAGAGAAAAATTGAGAATACCACCGTGTTCGTGAGGGTCTCCTCATTCCAGAGAGTGGTCATATGAATTTGTAGGTCAAACGGTTCGGAAGCTAGAGATGTTTTTGTGAGAAGACCGATTATAGGTATTGTCTCATGGTTTGACAAAAACAGATCTAGGTCCACCATCTTTCACTGCAAATATGGAGCGTTAACATAAGCAGTTGTGGAGGATTGAGACGGATACGCCGAGTCTTAATCTCTCTAGTTGAAAACGGATCTATTTGAATGGGTATTTTCAAAATTAATTGACTTTGATTCACGTACCTTTGCGTCATTTGACTCAAAATAAATGAGTTCCATTCTTTTGGAAGTCTTATTTTTTCATTTGTTTTTAAAAAAATGAATTGATCTCATTATTAATTTGTAAAAACTCGTCATCATTTTGCTGTCGCGACTGAACAAGACAGAATGTGAAAGACACAGCAGATGAACTACAGAAGATTTGAACTGAAACATGGTCAAGATTTTGGAAGACTGTTATGCTCACAAGTAAAGCACAAAACACTCACATGATGTTCAATCGTTCCAAGCACCATGGACACGTCAATCGATATCTTCCCTGTCATTGCTGCAGAAAGCAAAAAAATAACTTTTGGTATAAGGCTCGTTGGTCTAGGGGTATGATTCTCGCTTAGGGTGCGAGAGGTCCCGGGTTCAAATCCCGGATGAGCCCTTATGCAGATCCTTGAACAATCTCAGACAGGCAGATCTTGTCGGAACGCCGACTATCACCTCTTGGACGCAGGACAAGGTGGCTGAATGGTTTTGGCGATAGGACTGCAAATCTATTTTGATAAGCACTTGTTGGTTCAACGTCGCACAACATTTATTATTTTAGATAACCTGCAGAATGTAGGAGCAATTCTGACTTCCAAGTACAAGGATAATGATTCAAATGTAATACACTTGAAATGACATCCAGCCCCTAAAACAAATGAATTCCTCAGGCTCTGCATTGGCCGGGAATCGAACCCGGGTCAACTGCTTGGAAGGCAGCTATGCTCACCACTATACCACCAATGCTATGTGCAGCTCAGTAGCAACATTGAGACATCGACTCATAATTTGACCGTCATTTTGGTGGAAAGTGATAATTCACTTTCACGGTTTAGGTGTATGATTATGGCTTAGGTTGCGAGAGGTCCCTGGTTAAAAAATCTATCATTTTAATCACTACAGGTTACCTTCAGATTAGTCCCGTGACACTTGTTGGGAACGTAGGGCAAAACGGAGAACATTGCGACAAGTGGGGTCACATTAGTTTGTAGCCCAAGATTTTGGATTCTACAAACAGAACTTGGCACATAGACGGTTGTGACTTCAGACGAGTCTCCTGACACTTGTGGGGGATGTAGAGAAAAATTGAGAATACCACCGTGTTCGTGAGGGTCTCCTCATTCCAGAGAGTGGTCATATGAATTTGTAGGTCAAACGGTTCGGAAGCTAGAGATGTTTTTGTGAGAAGACCGATTATAGGTATTGTCTCATGGTTTGACAAAAACAGATCTAGGTCCACCATCTTTCACTGCAAATATGGAGCGTTAACATAAGCAGTTGTGGAGGATTGAGACGGATACGCCGAGTCTTAATCTCTCTAGTTGAAAACGGATCTATTTGAATGGGTATTTTCAAAATTAATTGACTTTGATTCACGTACCTTTGCGTCATTTGACTCAAAATAAATGAGTTCCATTCTTTTGGAAGTCTTATTTTTTCATTTGTTTTTAAAAAAATGAATTGATCTCATTATTAATTTGTAAAAACTCGTCATCATTTTGCTGTCGCGACTGAACAAGACAGAATGTGAAAGACACAGCAGATGAACTACAGAAGATTTGAACTGAAACATGGTCAAGATTTTGGAAGACTGTTATGCTCACAAGTAAAGCACAAAACACTCACATGATGTTCAATCGTTCCAAGCACCATGGACACGTCAATCGATATCTTCCCTGTCATTGCTGCAGAAAGCAAAAAAATAACTTTTGGTATAAGGCTCGTTGGTCTAGGGGTATGATTCTCGCTTAGGGTGCGAGAGGTCCCGGGTTCAAATCCCGGATGAGCCCTTATGCAGATCCTTGAACAATCTCAGACAGGCAGATCTTGTCGGAATGCCGACTATCACCTCTTGGACGCAGGACAAGGTGGCTGAATGGTTTTGGCGATAGGACTGCAAATCTATTTTGATAAGCACTTGTTGGTTCAACGTCGCACAACATTTATTATTTTAGATAACCTGCAGAATGTAGGAGCAATTCTGACTTCCAAGTACAAGGATAATGATTCAAATGTAATACACTTGAAATGACATCCAGCCCCTAAAACAAATGAATTCCTCAGGCTCTGCATTGGCCGGGAATCGAACCCGGGTCAACTGCTTGGAAGGCAGCTATGCTCACCACTATACCACCAATGCTATGTGCAGCTCAGTAGCAACATTGAGACATCGACTCATAATTTGACCGTCATTTTGGTGGAAAGTGATAATTCACTTTCACGGTTTAGGTGTATGATTATGGCTTAGGTTGCGAGAGGTCCCTGGTTAAAAAATCTATCATTTTAATCACTACAGGTTACCTTCAGATTAGTCCCGTGACACTTGTTGGGAACGTAGGGCAAAACGGAGAACATTGCGACAAGTGGGGTCACATTAGTTTGTAGCCCAAGATTTTGGATTCTACAAACAGAACTTGGCACATAGACGGTTGTGACTTCAGACGAGTCTCCTGACACTTGTGGGGGATGTAGAGAAAAATTGAGAATACCACCGTGTTCGTGAGGGTCTCCTCATTCCAGAGAGTGGTCATATGAATTTGTAGGTCAAACGGTTCGGAAGCTAGAGATGTTTTTGTGAGAAGACCGATTATAGGTATTGTCTCATGGTTTGACAAAAACCGATCTAGGTCCACCATCTTTCACTGCAAATATGGAGCGTTAACATAAGCAGTTGTGGAGGATTGAGACGGATACGCCGAGTCTTAATCTCTCTAGTTGAAAACGGATCTATTTGAATGGGTATTTTCAAAATTAATTGACTTTGATTCACGTACCTTTGCGTCATTTGACTCAAAATAAATGAGTTCCATTCTTTTGGAAGTCTTATTTTTTCATTTGTTTTTAAAAAAATGAATTGATCTCATTATTAATTTGTAAAAACTCGTCATCATTTTGCTGTCGCGACTGAACAAGACAGAATGTGAAAGACACAGCAGATGAACTACAGAAGATTTGAACTGAAACATGGTCAAGATTTTGGAAGACTGTTATGCTCACAAGTAAAGCACAAAACACTCACATGATGTTCAATCGTTCCAAGCACCATGGACACGTCAATCGATATCTTCACTGTCATTGCTGCAGAAAGCAAAAAAATAACTTTTGGTATAAGGCTCGTTGGTCTAGGGGTATGATTCTCGCTTAGGGTGCGAGAGGTCCCGGGTTCAAATCCCGGATGAGCCCTTATGCAGATCCTTGAACAATCTCAGACAGGCAGATCTTGTCGGAACGCCGACTATCACCTCTTGGGCGCAGGACAAGGTGGCTGAATGGTTTTGGCGATAGGACTGCAAATCTATTTTGATAAGCACTTGTTGGTTCAACGTCGCACAACATTTATTATTTTAGATAACCTGCAGAATGTAGGAGCAATTCTGACTTCCAAGTACAAGGATAATGATTCAAATGTAATACACTTGAAATGACATCCAGCCCCTAAAACAAATTAATTCCTCAGGCTCTGCATTGGCCGGGAATCGAACCCGGGTCAACTGCTTGGAAGGCAGCTATGCTCACCACTATACCACCAATGCTATGTGCAGCTCAGTAGCAACATTGAGACATCGACTCATAATTTGACCGTCATTTTGGTGGAAAGTGATAATTCACTTTCACGGTTTAGGTGTATGATTATGGCTTAGGTTGCGAGAGGTCCCTGGTTAAAAAATCTATCATTTTAATCACTACAGGTTACCTTCAGATTAGTCCCGTGACACTTGTTGGGAACGTAGGGCAAAACGGAGAACATTGCGACAAGTGGGGTCACATTAGTTTGTAGCCCAAGATTTTGGATTCTACAAACAGAACTTGGCACATAGACGGTTGTGACTTCAGACGAGTCTCCTGACACTTGTGGGGGATGTAGAGAAAAATTGAGAATACCACCGTGTTCGTGAGGGTCTCCTCATTCCAGAGAGTGGTCATATGAATTTGTAGGTCAAACGGTTCGGAAGCTAGAGATGTTTTTGTGAGAAGACCGATTATAGGTATTGTCTCATGGTTTGACAAAAACCGATCTAGGTCCACCATCTTTCACTGCAAATATGGAGCGTTAACATAAGCAGTTGTGGAGGATTGAGACGGATACGCCGAGTCTTAATCTCTCTAGTTGAAAACGGATCTATTTGAATGGGTATTTTCAAAATTAATTGACTTTGATTCACGTACCTTTGCGTCATTTGACTCAAAATAAATGAGTTCCATTCTTTTGGAAGTCTTATTTTTTCATTTGTTTTTAAAAAAATGAATTGATCTCATTATTAATTTGTAAAAACTCGTCATCATTTTGCTGTCGCGACTGAACAAGACAGAATGTGAAAGACACAGCAGATGAACTACAGAAGATTTGAACTGAAACATGGTCAAGATTTTGGAAGACTGTTATGCTCACAAGTAAAGCACAAAACACTCACATGATGTTCAATCGTTCCAAGCACCATGGACACGTCAATCGATATCTTCACTGTCATTGCTGCAGAAAGCAAAAAAATAACTTTTGGTATAAGGCTCGTTGGTCTAGGGGTATGATTCTCGCTTAGGGTGCGAGAGGTCCCGGGTTCAAATCCCGGATGAGCCCTTATGCAGATCCTTGAACAATCTCAGACAGGCAGATCTTGTCGGAACGCCGACTATCACCTCTTGGGCGCAGGACAAGGTGGCTGAATGGTTTTGGCGATAGGACTGCAAATCTATTTTGATAAGCACTTGTTGGTTCAACGTCGCACAACATTTATTATTTTAGATAACCTGCAGAATGTAGGAGCAATTCTGACTTCCAAGTACAAGGATAATGATTCAAATGTAATACACTTGAAATGACATCCAGCCCCTAAAACAAATTAATTCCTCAGGCTCTGCATTTGCCGGGAATCGAACCCGGGTCAACTGCTTGGAAGGCAGCTATGCTCACCACTATACCACCAATGCTATGTGCAGCTTAGTAGCAACATTGAGACATCGACTCATAATTTGACCGTCATTTTGGTGGAAAGTGATAATTCACTTTCACGGTTTAGGTGTATGATTATGGCTTAGGTTGCGAGAGGTCCCTGGTTAAAAAATCTATCATTTTAATCACTACAGGTTACCTTCAGATTAGTCCCGTGACACTTGTTGGGAACGTAGGGCAAAACGGAGAACATTGCGACAAGTGGGGTCACATTAGTTTGTAGCCCAAGATTTTGGATTCTACAAACAGAACTTGGCACATAGACGGTTGTGACTTCAGACGAGTCTCCTGACACTTGTGGGGGATGTAGAGAAAAATTGAGAATACCACCGTGTTCGTGAGGGTCTCCTCATTCCAGAGAGTGGTCATATGAATTTGTAGGTCAAACGGTTCGGAAGCTAGAGATGTTTTTGTGAGAAGACCGATTATAGGTATTGTCTCATGGTTTGACAAAAACCGATCTAGGTCCACCATCTTTCACTGCAAATATGGAGCGTTAACATAAGCAGTTGTGGAGGATTGAGACGGATACGCCGAGTCTTAATCTCTCTAGTTGAAAACGGATCTATTTGAATGGGTATTTTCAAAATTAATTGACTTTGATTCATGTACCTTTGCGTCATTTGACTCAAAATAAATGAGTTCCATTCTTTTGGAAGTCTTATTTTTTCATTTGTTTTTTAAAAAATGAATTGATCTCATTTTGCACTTTATTAATTTGTAAAAACTCGTCATCATTTTGCTGTCGCGACTGAACAAGACAGAATGTGAAAGACACAGCAGATGAACTACAGAAGATTTGAACTGAAACATGGTCAAGATTTTGGAAGACTGTTATGCTCACAAGTAAAGCACAAAACACTCACATGATGTTCAATCGTTCCAAGCACCATGGACACGTCAATCGATATCTTCACTGTCATTGCTGCAGAAAGCAAAAAAATAACTTCTGGTATAAGGCTCGTTGGTCTAGGGGTATGATTCTCGCTTAGGGTGCGAGAGGTCCCGGGTTCAAATCCCGGATGAGCCCTTTTGCAGATCCTTGAACAATCTCAGACAGGCAGATCTTGTCGGAACGCCGACTATCACCTCTTGGGCGCAGGACAAGGTGGCTGAATGGTTTTGGCGATAGGACTGCAAATCTATTTTGATAAGCACTTGTTGGTTCAACGTCGCACAACATTTATTATTTTAGATAACCTGCAGAATGTAGGAGCAATTCTGACTTCCAAGTACAAGGATAATGATTCAAATGTAATACACTTGAAATGACATCCAGCCCCTAAAACAAATTAATTCCTCAGGCTCTGCATTGGCCGGGAATCGAACCCGGGTCAACTGCTTGGAAGGCAGCTATGCTCACCACTATACCACCAATGCTATGTGCAGCTCAGTAGCAACATTGAGACATCGACTCATAATTTGACCGTCATTTTGGTGGAAAGTGATAATTCACTTTCACGGTTTAGGTGTATGATTATGGCTTAGGTTGCGAGAGGTCCCTGGTTAAAAAATCTATCATTTTAATCACTACAGGTTACCTTCAGATTAGTCCCGTGACACTTGTTGGGAACGTAGGGCAAAACGGAGAACATTGCGACAAGTGGGGTCACATTAGTTTGTAGCCCAAGATTTTGGATTCTACAAACAGAACTTGGCACATAGACGGTTGTGACTTCAGACGAGTCTCCTGACACTTGTGGGGGATGTAGAGAAAAATTGAGAATACCACCGTGTTCGTGAGGGTCTCCTCATTCCAGAGAGTGGTCATATGAATTTGTAGGTCAAACGGTTCGGAAGCTAGAGATGTTTTTGTGAGAAGACCGATTATAGGTATTGTCTCATGGTTTGACAAAAACCGATCTAGGTCCACCATCTTTCACTGCAAATATGGAGCGTTAACATAAGCAGTTGTGGAGGATTGAGACGGATACGCCGAGTCTTAATCTCTCTAGTTGAAAACGGATCTATTTGAATGGGTATTTTCAAAATTAATTGACTTTGATTCACGTACCTTTGCGTCATTTGACTCAAAATAAATGAGTTCCATTCTTTTGGAAGTCTTATTTTTTCATTTGTTTTTTAAAAAATGAATTGATCTCATTTTGCACTTTATTAATTTGTAAAAACTCGTCATCATTTTGCTGTCGCGACTGAACAAGACAGAATGTGAAAGACACAGCAGATGAACTACAGAAGATTTGAACTGAAACATGGTCAAGATTTTGGAAGACTGTTATGCTCACAAGTAAAGCACAAAACACTCACATGATGTTCAATCGTTCCAAGCACCATGGACACGTCAATCGATATCTTCACTGTCATTGCTGCAGAAAGCAAAAAAATAACTTCTGGTATAAGGCTCGTTGGTCTAGGGGTATGATTCTCGCTTAGGGTGCGAGAGGTCCCGGGTTCAAATCCCGGATGAGCCCTTTTGCAGATCCTTGAACAATCTCAGACAGGCAGATCTTGTCGGAACGCCGACTATCACCTCTTGGGCGCAGGACAAGGTGGCTGAATGGTTTTGGCGATAGGACTGCAAATCTATTTTGATAAGCACTTGTTGGTTCAACGTCGCACAACATTTATTATTTTAGATAACCTGCAGAATGTAGGAGCAATTCTGACTTCCAAGTACAAGGATAATGATTCAAATGTAATACACTTGAAATGACATCCAGCCCCTAAAACAAATGAATTCCTCAGGCTCTGCATTGGCCGGGAATCGAACCCGGGTCAACTGCTTGGAAGGCAGCTATGCTCACCACTATACCACCAATGCTATGTGCAGCTCAGTAGCAACATTGAGACATCGACTCATAATTTGACCGTCATTTTGGTGGAAAGTGATAATTCACTTTCACGGTTTAGGTGTATGATTATGGCTTAGGTTGCGAGAGGTCCCTGGTTAAAAAATCTATCATTTTAATCACTACAGGTTACCTTCAGATTAGTCCCGTGACACTTGTTGGGAACGTAGGGCAAAACGGAGAACATTGCGACAAGTGGGGTCACATTAGTTTGTAGCCCAAGATTTTGGATTCTACAAACAGAACTTGGCACATAGACGGTTGTGACTTCAGACGAGTCTCCTGACACTTGTGGGGGATGTAGAGAAAAATTGAGAATACCACCGTGTTCGTGAGGGTCTCCTCATTCCAGAGAGTGGTCATATGAATTTGTAGGTCAAACGGTTCGGAAGCTAGAGATGTTTTTGTGAGAAGACCGATTATAGGTATTGTCTCATGGTTTGACAAAAACCGATCTAGGTCCACCATCTTTCACTGCAAATATGGAGCGTTAACATAAGCAGTTGTGGAGGATTGAGACGGATACGCCGAGTCTTAATCTCTCTAGTTGAAAACGGATCTATTTGAATGGGTATTTTCAAAATTAATTGACTTTGATTCATGTACCTTTGCGTCATTTGACTCAAAATAAATGAGTTCCATTCTTTTGGAAGTCTTATTTTTTCATTTGTTTTTTAAAAAATGAATTGATCTCATTTTGCACTTTATTAATTTGTAAAAACTCGTCATCATTTTGCTGTCGCGACTGAACAAGACAGAATGTGAAAGACACAGCAGATGAACTACAGAAGATTTGAACTGAAACATGGTCAAGATTTTGGAAGACTGTTATGCTCACAAGTAAAGCACAAAACACTCACATGATGTTCAATCGTTCCAAGCACCATGGACACGTCAATCGATATCTTCACTGTCATTGCTGCAGAAAGCAAAAAAATAACTTCTGGTATAAGGCTCGTTGGTCTAGGGGTATGATTCTCGCTTAGGGTGCGAGAGGTCCCGGGTTCAAATCCCGGATGAGCCCTTTTGCAGATCCTTGAACAATCTCAGACAGGCAGATCTTGTCGGAACGCCGACTATCACCTCTTGGGCGCAGGACAAGGTGGCTGAATGGTTTTGGCGATAGGACTGCAAATCTATTTTGATAAGCACTTGTTGGTTCAACGTCGCACAACATTTATTATTTTAGATAACCTGCAGAATGTAGGAGCAATTCTGACTTCCAAGTACAAGGATAATGATTCAAATGTAATACACTTGAAATGACATCCAGCCCCTAAAACAAATTAATTCCTCAGGCTCTGCATTGGCCGGGAATCGAACCCGGGTCAACTGCTTGGAAGGCAGCTATGCTCACCACTATACCACCAATGCTATGTGCAGCTCAGTAGCAACATTGAGACATCGACTCATAATTTGACCGTCATTTTGGTGGAAAGTGATAATTCACTTTCACGGTTTAGGTGTATGATTATGGCTTAGGTTGCGAGAGGTCCCTGGTTAAAAAATCTATCATTTTAATCACTACAGGTTACCTTCAGATTAGTCCCGTGACACTTGTTGGGAACGTAGGGCAAAACGGAGAACATTGCGACAAGTGGGGTCACATTAGTTTGTAGCCCAAGATTTTGGATTCTACAAACAGAACTTGGCACATAGACGGTTGTGACTTCAGACGAGTCTCCTGACACTTGTGGGGGATGTAGAGAAAAATTGAGAATACCACCGTGTTCGTGAGGGTCTCCTCATTCCAGAGAGTGGTCATATGAATTTGTAGGTCAAACGGTTCGGAAGCTAGAGATGTTTTTGTGAGAAGACCGATTATAGGTATTGTCTCATGGTTTGACAAAAACCGATCTAGGTCCACCATCTTTCACTGCAAATATGGAGCGTTAACATAAGCAGTTGTGGAGGATTGAGACGGATACGCCGAGTCTTAATCTCTCTAGTTGAAAACGGATCTATTTGAATGGGTATTTTCAAAATTAATTGACTTTGATTCATGTACCTTTGCGTCATTTGACTCAAAATAAATGAGTTCCATTCTTTTGGAAGTCTTATTTTTTCATTTGTTTTTTAAAAAATGAATTGATCTCATTTTGCACTTTATTAATTTGTAAAAACTCGTCATCATTTTGCTGTCGCGACTGAACAAGACAGAATGTGAAAGACACAGCAGATGAACTACAGAAGATTTGAACTGAAACATGGTCAAGATTTTGGAAGACTGTTATGCTCACAAGTAAAGCACAAAACACTCACATGATGTTCAATCGTTCCAAGCACCATGGACACGTCAATCGATATCTTCACTGTCATTGCTGCAGAAAGCAAAAAAATAACTTCTGGTATAAGGCTCGTTGGTCTAGGGGTATGATTCTCGCTTAGGGTGCGAGAGGTCCCGGGTTCAAATCCCGGATGAGCCCTTTTGCAGATCCTTGAACAATCTCAGACAGGCAGATCTTGTCGGAACGCCGACTATCACCTCTTGGGCGCAGGACAAGGTGGCTGAATGGTTTTGGCGATAGGACTGCAAATCTATTTTGATAAGCACTTGTTGGTTCAACGTCGCACAACATTTATTATTTTAGATAACCTGCAGAATGTAGGAGCAATTCTGACTTCCAAGTACAAGGATAATGATTCAAATGTAATACACTTGAAATGACATCCAGCCCCTAAAACAAATTAATTCCTCAGGCTCTGCATTGGCCGGGAATCGAACCCGGGTCAACTGCTTGGAAGGCAGCTATGCTCACCACTATACCACCAATGCTATGTGCAGCTCAGTAGCAACATTGAGACATCGACTCATAATTTGACCGTCATTTTGGTGGAAAGTGATAATTCACTTTCACGGTTTAGGTGTATGATTATGGCTTAGGTTGCGAGAGGTCCCTGGTTAAAAAATCTATCATTTTAATCACTACAGGTTACCTTCAGATTAGTCCCGTGACACTTGTTGGGAACGTAGGGCAAAACGGAGAACATTGCGACAAGTGGGGTCACATTAGTTTGTAGCCCAAGATTTTGGATTCTACAAACAGAACTTGGCACATAGACGGTTGTGACTTCAGACGAGTCTCCTGACACTTGTGGGGGATGTAGAGAAAAATTGAGAATACCACCGTGTTCGTGAGGGTCTCCTCATTCCAGAGAGTGGTCATATGAATTTGTAGGTCAAACGGTTCGGAAGCTAGAGATGTTTTTGTGAGAAGACCGATTATAGGTATTGTCTCATGGTTTGACAAAAACCGATCTAGGTCCACCATCTTTCACTGCAAATATGGAGCGTTAACATAAGCAGTTGTGGAGGATTGAGACGGATACGCCGAGTCTTAATCTCTCTAGTTGAAAACGGATCTATTTGAATGGGTATTTTCAAAATTAATTGACTTTGATTCACGTACCTTTGCGTCATTTGACTCAAAATAAATGAGTTCCATTCTTTTGGAAGTCTTATTTTTTCATTTGTTTTTTAAAAAATGAATTGATCTCATTTTGCACTTTATTAATTTGTAAAAACTCGTCATCATTTTGCTGTCGCGACTGAACAAGACAGAATGTGAAAGACACAGCAGATGAACTACAGAAGATTTGAACTGAAACATGGTCAAGATTTTGGAAGACTGTTATGCTCACAAGTAAAGCACAAAACACTCACATGATGTTCAATCGTTCCAAGCACCATGGACACGTCAATCGATATCTTCACTGTCATTGCTGCAGAAAGCAAAAAAATAACTTCTGGTATAAGGCTCGTTGGTCTAGGGGTATGATTCTCGCTTAGGGTGCGAGAGGTCCTGGGTTCAAATCCCGGATGAGCCCTTTTGCAGATCCTTGAACAATCTCAGACAGGCAGATCTTGTCGGAACGCCGACTATCACCTCTTGGGCGCAGGACAAGGTGGCTGAATGGTTTTGGCGATAGGACTGCAAATCTATTTTGATAAGCACTTGTTGGTTCAACGTCGCACAACATTTATTATTTTAGATAACCTGCAGAATGTAGGAGCAATTCTGACTTCCAAGTACAAGGATAATGATTCAAATGTAATACACTTGAAATGACATCCAGCCCCTAAAACAAATTAATTCCTCAGGCTCTGCATTGGCCGGGAATCGAACCCGGGTCAACTGCTTGGAAGGCAGCTATGCTCACCACTATACCACCAATGCTATGTGCAGCTCAGTAGCAACATTGAGACATCGACTCATAATTTGACCGTCATTTTGGTGGAAAGTGATAATTCACTTTCACGGTTTAGGTGTATGATTATGGCTTAGGTTGCGAGAGGTCCCTGGTTAAAAAATCTATCATTTTAATCACTACAGGTTACCTTCAGATTAGTCCCGTGACACTTGTTGGGAACGTAGGGCAAAACGGAGAACATTGCGACAAGTGGGGTCACATTAGTTTGTAGCCCAAGATTTTGGATTCTACAAACAGAACTTGGCACATAGACGGTTGTGACTTCAGACGAGTCTCCTGACACTTGTGGGGGATGTAGAGAAAAATTGAGAATACCACCGTGTTCGTGAGGGTCTCCTCATTCCAGAGAGTGGTCATATGAATTTGTAGGTCAAACGGTTCGGAAGCTAGAGATGTTTTTGTGAGAAGACCGATTATAGGTATTGTCTCATGGTTTGACAAAAACCGATCTAGGTCCACCATCTTTCACTGCAAATATGGAGCGTTAACATAAGCAGTTGTGGAGGATTGAGACGGATACGCCGAGTCTTAATCTCTCTAGTTGAAAACGGATCTATTTGAATGGGTATTTTCAAAATTAATTGACTTTGATTCACGTACCTTTGCGTCATTTGACTCAAAATAAATGAGTTCCATTCTTTTGGAAGTCTTATTTTTTCATTTGTTTTTTAAAAAATGAATTGATCTCATTTTGCACTTTATTAATTTGTAAAAACTCGTCATCATTTTGCTGTCGCGACTGAACAAGACAGAATGTGAAAGACACAGCAGATGAACTACAGAAGATTTGAACTGAAACATGGTCAAGATTTTGGAAGACTGTTATGCTCACAAGTAAAGCACAAAACACTCACATGATGTTCAATCGTTCCAAGCACCATGGACACGTCAATCGATATCTTCACTGTCATTGCTGCAGAAAGCAAAAAAATAACTTCTGGTATAAGGCTCGTTGGTCTAGGGGTATGATTCTCGCTTAGGGTGCGAGAGGTCCCGGGTTCAAATCCCGGATGAGCCCTTTTGCAGATCCTTGAACAATCTCAGACAGGCAGATCTTGTCGGAACGCCGACTATCACCTCTTGGGCGCAGGACAAGGTGGCTGAATGGTTTTGGCGATAGGACTGCAAATCTATTTTGATAAGCACTTGTTGGTTCAACGTCGCACAACATTTATTATTTTAGATAACCTGCAGAATGTAGGAGCAATTCTGACTTCCAAGTACAAGGATAATGATTCAAATGTAATACACTTGAAATGACATCCAGCCCCTAAAACAAATTAATTCCTCAGGCTCTGCATTGGCCGGGAATCGAACCCGGGTCAACTGCTTGGAAGGCAGCTATGCTCACCACTATACCACCAATGCTATGTGCAGCTCAGTAGCAACATTGAGACATCGACTCATAATTTGACCGTCATTTTGGTGGAAAGTGATAATTCACTTTCACGGTTTAGGTGTATGATTATGGCTTAGGTTGCGAGAGGTCCCTGGTTAAAAAATCTATCATTTTAATCACTACAGGTTACCTTCAGATTAGTCCCGTGACACTTGTTGGGAACGTAGGGCAAAACGGAGAACATTGCGACAAGTGGGGTCACATTAGTTTGTAGCCCAAGATTTTGGATTCTACAAACAGAACTTGGCACATAGACGGTTGTGACTTCAGACGAGTCTCCTGACACTTGTGGGGGATGTAGAGAAAAATTGAGAATACCACCGTGTTCGTGAGGGTCTCCTCATTCCAGAGAGTGGTCATATGAATTTGTAGGTCAAACGGTTCGGAAGCTAGAGATGTTTTTGTGAGAAGACCGATTATAGGTATTGTCTCATGGTTTGACAAAAACCGATCTAGGTCCACCATCTTTCACTGCAAATATGGAGCGTTAACATAAGCAGTTGTGGAGGATTGAGACGGATACGCCGAGTCTTAATCTCTCTAGTTGAAAACGGATCTATTTGAATGGGTATTTTCAAAATTAATTGACTTTGATTCACGTACCTTTGCGTCATTTGACTCAAAATAAATGAGTTCCATTCTTTTGGAAGTCTTATTTTTTCATTTGTTTTTTAAAAAATGAATTGATCTCATTTTGCACTTTATTAATTTGTAAAAACTCGTCATCATTTTGCTGTCGCGACTGAACAAGACAGAATGTGAAAGACACAGCAGATGAACTACAGAAGATTTGAACTGAAACATGGTCAAGATTTTGGAAGACTGTTATGCTCACAAGTAAAGCACAAAACACTCACATGATGTTCAATCGTTCCAAGCACCATGGACACGTCAATCGATATCTTCACTGTCATTGCTGCAGAAAGCAAAAAAATAACTTCTGGTATAAGGCTCGTTGGTCTAGGGGTATGATTCTCGCTTAGGGTGCGAGAGGTCCCGGGTTCAAATCCCGGATGAGCCCTTTTGCAGATCCTTGAACAATCTCAGACAGGCAGATCTTGTCGGAACGCCGACTATCACCTCTTGGGCGCAGGACAAGGTGGCTGAATGGTTTTGGCGATAGGACTGCAAATCTATTTTGATAAGCACTTGTTGGTTCAACGTCGCACAACATTTATTATTTTAGATAACCTGCAGAATGTAGGAGCAATTCTGACTTCCAAGTACAAGGATAATGATTCAAATGTAATACACTTGAAATGACATCCAGCCCCTAAAACAAATTAATTCCTCAGGCTCTGCATTGGCCGGGAATCGAACCCGGGTCAACTGCTTGGAAGGCAGCTATGCTCACCACTATACCACCAATGCTATGTGCAGCTCAGTAGCAACATTGAGACATCGACTCATAATTTGACCGTCATTTTGGTGGAAAGTGATAATTCACTTTCACGGTTTAGGTGTATGATTATGGCTTAGGTTGCGAGAGGTCCCTGGTTAAAAAATCTATCATTTTAATCACTACAGGTTACCTTCAGATTAGTCCCGTGACACTTGTTGGGAACGTAGGGCAAAACGGAGAACATTGCGACAAGTGGGGTCACATTAGTTTGTAGCCCAAGATTTTGGATTCTACAAACAGAACTTGGCACATAGACGGTTGTGACTTCAGACGAGTCTCCTGACACTTGTGGGGGATGTAGAGAAAAATTGAGAATACCACCGTGTTCGTGAGGGTCTCCTCATTCCAGAGAGTGGTCATATGAATTTGTAGGTCAAACGGTTCGGAAGCTAGAGATGTTTTTGTGAGAAGACCGATTATAGGTATTGTCTCATGGTTTGACAAAAACCGATCTAGGTCCACCATCTTTCACTGCAAATATGGAGCGTTAACATAAGCAGTTGTGGAGGATTGAGACGGATACGCCGAGTCTTAATCTCTCTAGTTGAAAACGGATCTATTTGAATGGGTATTTTCAAAATTAATTGACTTTGATTCACGTACCTTTGCGTCATTTGACTCAAAATAAATGAGTTCCATTCTTTTGGAAGTCTTATTTTTTCATTTGTTTTTTAAAAAATGAATTGATCTCATTTTGCACTTTATTAATTTGTAAAAACTCGTCATCATTTTGCTGTCGCGACTGAACAAGACAGAATGTGAAAGACACAGCAGATGAACTACAGAAGATTTGAACTGAAACATGGTCAAGATTTTGGAAGACTGTTATGCTCACAAGTAAAGCACAAAACACTCACATGATGTTCAATCGTTCCAAGCACCATGGACACGTCAATCGATATCTTCACTGTCATTGCTGCAGAAAGCAAAAAAATAACTTCTGGTATAAGGCTCGTTGGTCTAGGGGTATGATTCTCGCTTAGGGTGCGAGAGGTCCCGGGTTCAAATCCCGGATGAGCCCTTTTGCAGATCCTTGAACAATCTCAGACAGGCAGATCTTGTCGGAACGCCGACTATCACCTCTTGGGCGCAGGACAAGGTGGCTGAATGGTTTTGGCGATAGGACTGCAAATCTATTTTGATAAGCACTTGTTGGTTCAACGTCGCACAACATTTATTATTTTAGATAACCTGCAGAATGTAGGAGCAATTCTGACTTCCAAGTACAAGGATAATGATTCAAATGTAATACACTTGAAATGACATCCAGCCCCTAAAACAAATTAATTCCTCAGGCTCTGCATTGGCCGGGAATCGAACCCGGGTCAACTGCTTGGAAGGCAGCTATGCTCACCACTATACCACCAATGCTATGTGCAGCTCAGTAGCAACATTGAGACATCGACTCATAATTTGACCGTCATTTTGGTGGAAAGTGATAATTCACTTTCACGGTTTAGGTGTATGATTATGGCTTAGGTTGCGAGAGGTCCCTGGTTAAAAAATCTATCATTTTAATCACTACAGGTTACCTTCAGATTAGTCCCGTGACACTTGTTGGGAACGTAGGGCAAAACGGAGAACATTGCGACAAGTGGGGTCACATTAGTTTGTAGCCCAAGATTTTGGATTCTACAAACAGAACTTGGCACATAGACGGTTGTGACTTCAGACGAGTCTCCTGACACTTGTGGGGGATGTAGAGAAAAATTGAGAATACCACCGTGTTCGTGAGGGTCTCCTCATTCCAGAGAGTGGTCATATGAATTTGTAGGTCAAACGGTTCGGAAGCTAGAGATGTTTTTGTGAGAAGACCGATTATAGGTATTGTCTCATGGTTTGACAAAAACCGATCTAGGTCCACCATCTTTCACTGCAAATATGGAGCGTTAACATAAGCAGTTGTGGAGGATTGAGACGGATACGCCGAGTCTTAATCTCTCTAGTTGAAAACGGATCTATTTGAATGGGTATTTTCAAAATTAATTGACTTTGATTCACGTACCTTTGCGTCATTTGACTCAAAATAAATGAGTTCCATTCTTTTGGAAGTCTTATTTTTTCATTTGTTTTTAAAAAAATGAATTGATCTCATTTTGCACTTTATTAATTTGTAAAAACTCGTCATCATTTTGCTGTCGCGACTGAACAAGACAGAATGTGAAAGACACAGCAGATGAACTACAGAAGATTTGAACTGAAACATGGTCAAGATTTTGGAAGACTGTTATGCTCACAAGTAAAGCACAAAACACTCACATGATGTTCAATCGTTCCAAGCACCATGGACACGTCAATCGATATCTTCACTGTCATTGCTGCAGAAAGCAAAAAAATAACTTCTGGTATAAGGCTCGTTGGTCTAGGGGTATGATTCTCGCTTAGGGTGCGAGAGGTCCCGGGTTCAAATCCCGGATGAGCCCTTTTGCAGATCCTTGAACAATCTCAGACAGGCAGATCTTGTCGGAACGCCGACTATCACCTCTTGGGCGCAGGACAAGGTGGCTGAATGGTTTTGGCGATAGGACTGCAAATCTATTTTGATAAGCACTTGTTGGTTCAACGTCGCACAACATTTATTATTTTAGATAACCTGCAGAATGTAGGAGCAATTCTGACTTCCAAGTACAAGGATAATGATTCAAATGTAATACACTTGAAATGACATCCAGCCCCTAAAACAAATTAATTCCTCAGGCTCTGCATTGGCCGGGAATCGAACCCGGGTCAACTGCTTGGAAGGCAGCTATGCTCACCACTATACCACCAATGCTATGTGCAGCTCAGTAGCAACATTGAGACATCGACTCATAATTTGACCGTCATTTTGGTGGAAAGTGATAATTCACTTTCACGGTTTAGGTGTATGATTATGGCTTAGGTTGCGAGAGGTCCCTGGTTAAAAAATCTATCATTTTAATCACTACAGGTTACCTTCAGATTAGTCCCGTGACACTTGTTGGGAACGTAGGGCAAAACGGAGAACATTGCGACAAGTGGGGTCACATTAGTTTGTAGCCCAAGATTTTGGATTCTACAAACAGAACTTGGCACATAGACGGTTGTGACTTCAGACGAGTCTCCTGACACTTGTGGGGGATGTAGAGAAAAATTGAGAATACCACCGTGTTCGTGAGGGTCTCCTCATTCCAGAGAGTGGTCATATGAATTTGTAGGTCAAACGGTTCGGAAGCTAGAGATGTTTTTGTGAGAAGACCGATTATAGGTATTGTCTCATGGTTTGACAAAAACCGATCTAGGTCCACCATCTTTCACTGCAAATATGGAGCGTTAACATAAGCAGTTGTGGAGGATTGAGACGGATACGCCGAGTCTTAATCTCTCTAGTTGAAAACGGATCTATTTGAATGGGTATTTTCAAAATTAATTGACTTTGATTCACGTACCTTTGCGTCATTTGACTCAAAATAAATGAGTTCCATTCTTTTGGAAGTCTTATTTTTTCATTTGTTTTTTAAAAAATGAATTGATCTCATTTTGCACTTTATTAATTTGTAAAAACTCGTCATCATTTTGCTGTCGCGACTGAACAAGACAGAATGTGAAAGACACAGCAGATGAACTACAGAAGATTTGAACTGAAACATGGTCAAGATTTTGGAAGACTGTTATGCTCACAAGTAAAGCACAAAACACTCACATGATGTTCAATCGTTCCAAGCACCATGGACACGTCAATCGATATCTTCACTGTCATTGCTGCAGAAAGCAAAAAAATAACTTCTGGTATAAGGCTCGTTGGTCTAGGGGTATGATTCTCGCTTAGGGTGCGAGAGGTCCCGGGTTCAAATCCCGGATGAGCCCTTTTGCAGATCCTTGAACAATCTCAGACAGGCAGATCTTGTCGGAACGCCGACTATCACCTCTTGGGCGCAGGACAAGGTGGCTGAATGGTTTTGGCGATAGGACTGCAAATCTATTTTGATAAGCACTTGTTGGTTCAACGTCGCACAACATTTATTATTTTAGATAACCTGCAGAATGTAGGAGCAATTCTGACTTCCAAGTACAAGGATAATGATTCAAATGTAATACACTTGAAATGACATCCAGCCCCTAAAACAAATTAATTCCTCAGGCTCTGCATTGGCCGGGAATCGAACCCGGGTCAACTGCTTGGAAGGAAGCTATGCTCACCACTATACCACCAATGCTATGTGCAGCTCAGTAGCAACATTGAGACATCGACTCATAATTTGACCGTCATTTTGGTGGAAAGTGATAATTCACTTTCACGGTTTAGGTGTATGATTATGGCTTAGGTTGCGAGAGGTCCCTGGTTAAAAAATCTATCATTTTAATCACTACAGGTTACCTTCAGATTAGTCCCGTGACACTTGTTGGGAACGTAGGGCAAAACGGAGAACATTGCGACAAGTGGGGTCACATTAGTTTGTAGCCCAAGATTTTGGATTCTACAAACAGAACTTGGCACATAGACGGTTGTGACTTCAGACGAGTCTCCTGACACTTGTGGGGGATGTAGAGAAAAATTGAGAATACCACCGTGTTCGTGAGGGTCTCCTCATTCCAGAGAGTGGTCATATGAATTTGTAGGTCAAACGGTTCGGAAGCTAGAGATGTTTTTGTGAGAAGACCGATTATAGGTATTGTCTCATGGTTTGACAAAAACCGATCTAGGTCCACCATCTTTCACTGCAAATATGGAGTGTTAACATAAGCAGTTGTGGAGGATTGAGACGGATACGCCGAGTCTTAATCTCTCTAGTTGAAAACGGATCTATTTGAATGGGTATTTTCAAAATTAATTGACTTTGATTCACGTACCTTTACGTCATTTGACTCAAAATAAATGAGTTCCATTCTTTTGGAAGTCTATTTTTTCATTTGTTTTTAAAAAATGAATTGATCTCATTTTGCACTTTATTAATTTGTAAAAACTCGTCATCATTTTGCTGTCGCGACTGAACAAGACAGAATGTGAAAGACACAGCAGATGAACTACAGAAGATTTGAACTGAAACATGGTCAAGATTTTGGAAGACTGTTATGCTCACAAGTAAAGCACAAAACACTCACATGATGTTCAATCGTTCCAAGCACCATGGACACGTCAATCGATATCTTCACTGTCATTGCTGCAGAAAGCAAAAAAATAACTTCTGGTATAAGGCTCGTTGGTCTAGGGGTATGATTCTCGCTTAGGGTGCGAGAGGTCCCGGGTTCAAATCCCGGATGAGCCCTTTTGCAGATCCTTGAACAATCTCAGACAGGCAGATCTTGTCGGAACGCCGACTATCACCTCTTGGGCGCAGGACAAGGTGGCTGAATGGTTTTGGCGATAGGACTGCAAATCTATTTTGATAAGCACTTGTTGGTTCAACGTCGCACAACATTTATTATTTTAGATAACCTGCAGAATGTAGGAGCAATTCTGACTTCCAAGTACAAGGATAATGATTCAAATGTAATACACTTGAAATGACATCCAGCCCCTAAAACAAATTAATTCCTCAGGCTCTGCATTGGCCGGGAATCGAACCCGGGTCAACTGCTTGGAAGGCAGCTATGCTCACCACTATACCACCAATGCTATGTGCAGCTCAGTAGCAACATTGAGACATCGACTCATAATTTGACCGTCATTTTGGTGGAAAGTGATAATTCACTTTCACGGTTTAGGTGTATGATTATGGCTTAGGTTGCGAGAGGTCCCTGGTTAAAAAATCTATCATTTTAATCACTACAGGTTACCTTCAGATTAGTCCCGTGACACTTGTTGGGAACGTAGGGCAAAACGGAGAACATTGCGACAAGTGGGGTCACATTAGTTTGTAGCCCAAGATTTTGGATTCTACAAACAGAACTTGGCACATAGACGGTTGTGACTTCAGACGAGTCTCCTGACACTTGTGGGGGATGTAGAGAAAAATTGAGAATACCACCGTGTTCGTGAGGGTCTCCTCATTCCAGAGAGTGGTCATATGAATTTGTAGGTCAAACGGTTCGGAAGCTAGAGATGTTTTTGTGAGAAGACCGATTATAGGTATTGTCTCATGGTTTGACAAAAACCGATCTAGGTCCACCATCTTTCACTGCAAATATGGAGCGTTAACATAAGCAGTTGTGGAGGATTGAGACGGATACGCCGAGTCTTAATCTCTCTAGTTGAAAACGGATCTATTTGAATGGGTATTTTCAAAATTAATTGACTTTGATTCACGTACCTTTACGTCATTTGACTCAAAATAAATGAGTTCCATTCTTTTGGAAGTCTTATTTTTTCATTTGTTTTTAAAAAAATGAATTGATCTCATTTTGCACTTTATTAATTTGTAAAAACTCGTCATCATTTTGCTGTCGCGACTGAACAAGACAGAATGTGAAAGACACAGCAGATGAACTACAGAAGATTTGAACTGAAACATGGTCAAGATTTTGGAAGACTGTTATGCTCACAAGTAAAGCACAAAACACTCACATGATGTTCAATCGTTCCAAGCACCATGGACACGTCAATCGATATCTTCACTGTCATTGCTGCAGAAAGCAAAAAAATAACTTCTGGTATAAGGCTCGTTGGTCTAGGGGTATGATTCTCGCTTAGGGTGCGAGAGGTCCCGGGTTCAAATCCCGGATGAGCCCTTTTGCAGATCCTTGAACAATCTCAGACAGGCAGATCTTGTTGGAACGCCGACTATCACCTCTTGGGCGCAGGACAAGGTGGCTGAATGGTTTTGGCGATAGGACTGCAAATCTATTTTGATAAGCACTTGTTGGTTCAACGTCGCACAACATTTATTATTTTAGATAACCTGCAGAATGTAGGAGCAATTCTGACTTCCAAGTACAAGGATAATGATTCAAATGTAATACACTTGAAATGACATCCAGCCCCTAAAACAAATTAATTCCTCAGGCTCTGCATTGGCCGGGAATCGAACCCGGGTCAACTGCTTGGAAGGCAGCTATGCTCACCACTATACCACCAATGCTATGTGCAGCTCAGTAGCAACATTGAGACATCGACTCATAATTTGACCGTCATTTTGGTGGAAAGTGATAATTCACTTTCACGGTTTAGGTGTATGATTATGGCTTAGGTTGCGAGAGGTCCCTGGTTAAAAAATCTATCATTTTAATCACTACAGGTTACCTTCAGATTAGTCCCGTGACACTTGTTGGGAACGTAGGGCAAAACGGAGAACATTGCGACAAGTGGGGTCACATTAGTTTGTAGCCCAAGATTTTGGATTCTACAAACAGAACTTGGCACATAGACGGTTGTGACTTCAGACGAGTCTCCTGACACTTGTGGGGGATGTAGAGAAAAATTGAGAATACCACCGTGTTCGTGAGGGTCTCCTCATTCCAGAGAGTGGTCATATGAATTTGTAGGTCAAACGGTTCGGAAGCTAGAGATGTTTTTGTGAGAAGACCGATTATAGGTATTGTCTCATGGTTTGACAAAAACCGATCTAGGTCCACCATCTTTCACTGCAAATATGGAGCGTTAACATAAGCAGTTGTGGAGGATTGAGACGGATACGCCGAGTCTTAATCTCTCTAGTTGAAAACGGATCTATTTGAATGGGTATTTTCAAAATTAATTGACTTTGATTCACGTACCTTTACGTCATTTGACTCAAAATAAATGAGTTCCATTCTTTTGGAAGTCTTATTTTTTCATTTGTTTTTTAAAAAATGAATTGATCTCATTTTGCACTTTATTAATTTGTAAAAACTCGTCATCATTTTGCTGTCGCGACTGAACAAGACAGAATGTGAAAGACACAGCAGATGAACTACAGAAGATTTGAACTGAAACATGGTCAAGATTTTGGAAGACTGTTATGCTCACAAGTAAAGCACAAAACACTCACATGATGTTCAATCGTTCCAAGCACCATGGACACGTCAATCGATATCTTCACTGTCATTGCTGCAGAAAGCAAAAAAATAACTTCTGGTATAAGGCTCGTTGGTCTAGGGGTATGATTCTCGCTTAGGGTGCGAGAGGTCCCGGGTTCAAATCCCGGATGAGCCCTTTTGCAGATCCTTGAACAATCTCAGACAGGCAGATCTTGTTGGAACGCCGACTATCACCTCTTGGGCGCAGGACAAGGTGGCTGAATGGTTTTGGCGATAGGACTGCAAATCTATTTTGATAAGCACTTGTTGGTTCAACGTCGCACAACATTTATTATTTTAGATAACCTGCAGAATGTAGGAGCAATTCTGACTTCCAAGTACAAGGATAATGATTCAAATGTAATACACTTGAAATGACATCCAGCCCCTAAAACAAATTAATTCCTCAGGCTCTGCATTGGCCGGGAATCGAACCCGGGTCAACTGCTTGGAAGGCAGCTATGCTCACCACTATACCACCAATGCTATGTGCAGCTCAGTAGCAACATTGAGACATCGACTCATAATTTGACCGTCATTTTGGTGGAAAGTGATAATTCACTTTCACGGTTTAGGTGTATGATTATGGCTTAGGTTGCGAGAGGTCCCTGGTTAAAAAATCTATCATTTTAATCACTACAGGTTACCTTCAGATTAGTCCCGTGACACTTGTTGGGAACGTAGGGCAAAACGGAGAACATTGCGACAAGTGGGGTCACATTAGTTTGTAGCCCAAGATTTTGGATTCTACAAACAGAACTTGGCACATAGACGGTTGTGACTTCAGACGAGTCTCCTGACACTTGTGGGGGATGTAGAGAAAAATTGAGAATACCACCGTGTTCGTGAGGGTCTCCTCATTCCAGAGAGTGGTCATATGAATTTGTAGGTCAAACGGTTCGGAAGCTAGAGATGTTTTTGTGAGAAGACCGATTATAGGTATTGTCTCATGGTTTGACAAAAACCGATCTAGGTCCACCATCTTTCACTGCAAATATGGAGCGTTAACATAAGCAGTTGTGGAGGATTGAGACGGATACGCCGAGTCTTAATCTCTCTAGTTGAAAACGGATCTATTTGAATGGGTATTTTCAAAATTAATTGACTTTGATTCACGTACCTTTACGTCATTTGACTCAAAATAAATGAGTTCCATTCTTTTGGAAGTCTTATTTTTTCATTTGTTTTTAAAAAAATGAATTGATCTCATTTTGCACTTTATTAATTTGTAAAAACTCGTCATCATTTTGCTGTCGCGACTGAACAAGACAGAATGTGAAAGACACAGCAGATGAACTACAGAAGATTTGAACTGAAACATGGTCAAGATTTTGGAAGACTGTTATGCTCACAAGTAAAGCACAAAACACTCACATGATGTTCAATCGTTCCAAGCACCATGGACACGTCAATCGATATCTTCACTGTCATTGCTGCAGAAAGCAAAAAAATAACTTCTGGTATAAGGCTCGTTGGTCTAGGGGTATGATTCTCGCTTAGGGTGCGAGAGGTCCCGGGTTCAAATCCCGGATGAGCCCTTTTGCAGATCCTTGAACAATCTCAGACAGGCAGATCTTGTTGGAACGCCGACTATCACCTCTTGGGCGCAGGACAAGGTGGCTGAATGGTTTTGGCGATAGGACTGCAAATCTATTTTGATAAGCACTTGTTGGTTCAACGTCGCACAACATTTATTATTTTAGATAACCTGCAGAATGTAGGAGCAATTCTGACTTCCAAGTACAAGGATAATGATTCAAATGTAATACACTTGAAATGACATCCAGCCCCTAAAACAAATGAATTCCTCAGGCTCTGCATTGGCCGGGAATCGAACCCGGGTCAACTGCTTGGAAGGCAGCTATGCTCACCACTATACCACCAATGCTATGTGCAGCTCAGTAGCAACATTGAGACATCGACTCATAATTTGACCGTCATTTTGGTGGAAAGTGATAATTCACTTTCACGGTTTAGGTGTATGATTATGGCTTAGGTTGCGAGAGGTCCCTGGTTAAAAAATCTATCATTTTAATCACTACAGGTTACCTTCAGATTAGTCCCGTGACACTTGTTGGGAACGTAGGGCAAAACGGAGAACATTGCGACAAGTGGGGTCACATTAGTTTGTAGCCCAAGATTTTGGATTCTACAAACAGAACTTGGCACATAGACGGTTGTGACTTCAGACGAGTCTCCTGACACTTGTGGGGGATGTAGAGAAAAATTGAGAATACCACCGTGTTCGTGAGGGTCTCCTCATTCCAGAGAGTGGTCATATGAATTTGTAGGTCAAACGGTTCGGAAGCTAGAGATGTTTTTGTGAGAAGACCGATTATAGGTATTGTCTCATGGTTTGACAAAAACCGATCTAGGTCCACCATCTTTCACTGCAAATATGGAGCGTTAACATAAGCAGTTGTGGAGGATTGAGACGGATACGCCGAGTCTTAATCTCTCTAGTTGAAAACGGATCTATTTGAATGGGTATTTTCAAAATTAATTGACTTTGATTCACGTACCTTTACGTCATTTGACTCAAAATAAATGAGTTCCATTCTTTTGGAAGTCTTATTTTTTCATTTGTTTTTTAAAAAATGAATTGATCTCATTTTGCACTTTATTAATTTGTAAAAACTCGTCATCATTTTGCTGTCGCGACTGAACAAGACAGAATGTGAAAGACACAGCAGATGAACTACAGAAGATTTGAACTGAAACATGGTCAAGATTTTGGAAGACTGTTATGCTCACAAGTAAAGCACAAAACACTCACATGATGTTCAATCGTTCCAAGCACCATGGACACGTCAATCGATATCTTCACTGTCATTGCTGCAGAAAGCAAAAAAATAACTTCTGGTATAAGGCTCGTTGGTCTAGGGGTATGATTCTCGCTTAGGGTGCGAGAGGTCCCGGGTTCAAATCCCGGATGAGCCCTTTTGCAGATCCTTGAACAATCTCAGACAGGCAGATATTGTTGGAACGCCGACTATCACCTCTTGGGCGCAGGACAAGGTGGCTGAATGGTTTTGGCGATAGGACTGCAAATCTATTTTGATAAGCACTTGTTGGTTCAACGTCGCACAACATTTATTATTTTAGATAACCTGCAGAATGTAGGAGCAATTCTGACTTCCAAGTACAAGGATAATGATTCAAATGTAATACACTTGAAATGACATCCAGCCCCTAAAACAAATTAATTCCTCAGGCTCTGCATTGGCCGGGAATCGAACCCGGGTCAACTGCTTGGAAGGCAGCTATGCTCACCACTATACCACCAATGCTATGTGCAGCTCAGTAGCAACATTGAGACATCGACTCATAATTTGACCGTCATTTTGGTGGAAAGTGATAATTCACTTTCACGGTTTAGGTGTATGATTATGGCTTAGGTTGCGAGAGGTCCCTGGTTAAAAAATCTATCATTTTAATCACTACAGGTTACCTTCAGATTAGTCCCGTGACACTTGTTGGGAACGTAGGGCAAAACGGAGAACATTGCGACAAGTGGGGTCACATTAGTTTGTAGCCCAAGATTTTGGATTCTACAAACAGAACTTGGCACATAGACGGTTGTGACTTCAGACGAGTCTCCTGACACTTGTGGGGGATGTAGAGAAAAATTGAGAATACCACCGTGTTCGTGAGGGTCTCCTCATTCCAGAGAGTGGTCATATGAATTTGTAGGTCAAACGGTTCGGAAGCTAGAGATGTTTTTGTGAGAAGACCGATTATAGGTATTGTCTCATGGTTTGACAAAAACCGATCTAGGTCCACCATCTTTCACTGCAAATATGGAGCGTTAACATAAGCAGTTGTGGAGGATTGAGACGGATACGCCGAGTCTTAATCTCTCTAGTTGAAAACGGATCTATTTGAATGGGTATTTTCAAAATTAATTGACTTTGATTCACGTACCTTTACGTCATTTGACTCAAAATAAATGAGTTCCATTCTTTTGGAAGTCTTATTTTTTCATTTGTTTTTTAAAAAATGAATTGATCTCATTTTGCACTTTATTAATTTGTAAAAACTCGTCATCATTTTGCTGTCGCGACTGAACAAGACAGAATGTGAAAGACACAGCAGATGAACTACAGAAGATTTGAACTGAAACATGGTCAAGATTTTGGAAGACTGTTATGCTCACAAGTAAAGCACAAAACACTCACATGATGTTCAATCGTTCCAAGCACCATGGACACGTCAATCGATATCTTCACTGTCATTGCTGCAGAAAGCAAAAAAATAACTTCTGGTATAAGGCTCGTTGGTCTAGGGGTATGATTCTCACTTAGGGTGCGAGAGGTCCCGGGTTCAAATCCTGGATGAGCCCTTTTGCAGATCCTTGAACAATCTCAGACAGGCAGATCTTGTCGGAACGCCGACTATCACCTCTTGGGCGCAGGACAAGGTGGCTGAATGGTTTTGGCGATAGGACTGCAAATCTATTTTGATAAGCACTTGTTGGTTCAACGTCGCACAACATTTATTATTTTAGATAACCTGCAGAATGTAGGAGCAATTCTGACTTCCAAGTACAAGGATAATGATTCAAATGTAATACACTTGAAATGACATCCAGCCCCTAAAACAAATTAATTCCTCAGGCTCTGCATTGGCCGGGAATCGAACCCGGGTCAACTGCTTGGAAGGCAGCTATGCTCACCACTATACCACCAATGCTATGTGCAGCTCAGTAGCAACATTGAGACATCGACTCATAATTTGACCGTCATTTTGGTGGAAAGTGATAATTCACTTTCACGGTTTAGGTGTATGATTATGGCTTAGGTTGCGAGAGGTCCCTGGTTAAAAAATCTATCATTTTAATCACTACAGGTTACCTTCAGATTAGTCCCGTGACACTTGTTGGGAACGTAGGGCAAAACGGAGAACATTGCGACAAGTGGGGTCACATTAGTTTGTAGCCCAAGATTTTGGATTCTACAAACAGAACTTGGCACATAGACGGTTGTGACTTCAGACGAGTCTCCTGACACTTGTGGGGGATGTAGAGAAAAATTGAGAATACCACCGTGTTCGTGAGGGTCTCCTCATTCCAGAGAGTGGTCATATGAATTTGTAGGTCAAACGGTTCGGAAGCTAGAGATGTTTTTGTGAGAAGACCGATTATAGGTATTGTCTCATGGTTTGACAAAAACCGATCTAGGTCCACCATCTTTCACTGCAAATATGGAGCGTTAACATAAGCAGTTGTGGAGGATTGAGACGGATACGCCGAGTCTTAATCTCTCTAGTTGAAAACGGATCTATTTGAATGGGTATTTTCAAAATTAATTGACTTTGATTCACGTACCTTTACGTCATTTGACTCAAAATAAATGAGTTCCATTCTTTTGGAAGTCTTATTTTTTCATTTGTTTTTTAAAAAATGAATTGATCTCATTTTGCACTTTATTAATTTGTAAAAACTCGTCATCATTTTGCTGTCGCGACTGAACAAGACAGAATGTGAAAGACACAGCAGATGAACTACAGAAGATTTGAACTGAAACATGGTCAAGATTTTGGAAGACTGTTATGCTCACAAGTAAAGCACAAAACACTCACATGATGTTCAATCGTTCCAAGCACCATGGACACGTCAATCGATATCTTCACTGTCATTGCTGCAGAAAGCAAAAAAATAACTTCTGGTATAAGGCTCGTTGGTCTAGGGGTATGATTCTCGCTTAGGGTGCGAGAGGTCCCGGGTTCAAATCCCGGATGAGCCCTTTTGCAGATCCTTGAACAATCTCAGACAGGCAGATCTTGTTGGAACGCCGACTATCACCTCTTGGGCGCAGGACAAGGTGGCTGAATGGTTTTGGCGATAGGACTGCAAATCTATTTTGATAAGCACTTGTTGGTTCAACGTCGCACAACATTTATTATTTTAGATAACCTGCAGAATGTAGGAGCAATTCTGACTTCCAAGTACAAGGATAATGATTCAAATGTAATACACTTGAAATGACATCCAGCCCCTAAAACAAATTAATTCCTCAGGCTCTGCATTGGCCGGGAATCGAACCCGGGTCAACTGCTTGGAAGGCAGCTATGCTCACCACTATACCACCAATGCTATGTGCAGCTCAGTAGCAACATTGAGACATCGACTCATAATTTGACCGTCATTTTGGTGGAAAGTGATAATTCACTTTCACGGTTTAGGTGTATGATTATGGCTTAGGTTGCGAGAGGTCCCTGGTTAAAAAATCTATCATTTTAAGCACTACAGGTTACCTTCAGATTAGTCCCGTGACACTTGTTGGGAACGTAGGGCAAAACGGAGAACATTGCGACAAGTGGGGTCACATTAGTTTGTAGCCCAAGATTTTGGATTCTACAAACAGAACTTGGCACATAGACGGTTGTGACTTCAGACGAGTCTCCTGACACTTGTGGGGGATGTAGAGAAAAATTGAGAATACCACCGTGTTCGTGAGGGTCTCCTCATTCCAGAGAGTGGTCATATGAATTTGTAGGTCAAACGGTTCGGAAGCTAGAGATGTTTTTGTGAGAAGACCGATTATAGGTATTGTCTCATGGTTTGACAAAAACCGATCTAGGTCCACCATCTTTCACTGCAAATATGGAGCGTTAACATAAGCAGTTGTGGAGGATTGAGACGGATACGCCGAGTCTTAATCTCTCTAGTTGAAAACGGATCTATTTGAATGGGTATTTTCAAAATTAATTGACTTTGATTCACGTACCTTTACGTCATTTGACTCAAAATAAATGAGTTCCATTCTTTTGAAAGTCTTATTTTTTCATTTGTTTTTAAAAAAATGAATTGATCTCATTTTGCACTTTATTAATTTGTAAAAACTCGTCATCATTTTGCTGTCGCGACTGAACAAGACAGAATGTGAAAGACACAGCAGATGAACTACAGAAGATTTGAACTGAAACATGGTCAAGATTTTGGAAGACTGTTATGCTCACAAGTAAAGCACAAAACACTCACATGATGTTCAATCGTTCCAAGCACCATGGACACGTCAATCGATATCTTCACTGTCATTGCTGCAGAAAGCAAAAAAATAACTTCTGGTATAAGGCTCGTTGGTCTAGGGGTATGATTCTCGCTTAGGGTGCGAGAGGTCCCGGGTTCAAATCCCGGATGAGCCCTTTTGCAGATCCTTGAACAATCTCAGACAGGCAGATCTTGTCGGAACGCCGACTATCACCTCTTGGGCGCAGGACAAGGTGGCTGAATGGTTTTGGCGATAGGACTGCAAATCTATTTTGATAAGCACTTGTTGGTTCAACGTCGCACAACATTTATTATTTTAGATAACCTGCAGTATGTAGGAGCAATTCTGACTTCCAAGTACAAGGATAATGATTCAAATGTAATACACTTGAAATGACATCCAGCCCCTAAAACAAATGAATTCCTCAGGCTCTGCATTGGCCGGGAATCGAACCCGGGTCAACTGCTTGGAAGGCAGCTATGCTCACCACTATACCACCAATGCTATGTGCAGCTCAGTAGCAACATTGAGACATCGACTCATAATTTGACCGTCATTTTGGTGGAAAGTGATAATTCACTTTCACGGTTTAGGTGTATGATTATGGCTTAGGTTGCGAGAGGTCCCTGGTTAAAAAATCTATCATTTTAATCACTACAGGTTACCTTCAGATTAGTCCCGTGACACTTGTTGGGAACGTAGGGCAAAACGGAGAACATTGCGACAAGTGGGGTCACATTAGTTTGTAGCCCAAGATTTTGGATTCTACAAACAGAACTTGGCACATAGACGGTTGTGACTTCAGACGAGTCTCCTGACACTTGTGGGGGATGTAGAGAAAAATTGAGAATACCACCGTGTTCGTGAGGGTCTCCTCATTCCAGAGAGTGGTCATATGAATTTGTAGGTCAAACGGTTCGGAAGCTAGAGATGTTTTTGTGAGAAGACCGATTATAGGTATTGTCTCATGGTTTGACAAAAACCGATCTAGGTCCACCATCTTTCACTGCAAATATGGAGCGTTAACATAAGCAGTTGTGGAGGATTGAGACGGATACGCCGAGTCTTAATCTCTCTAGTTGAAAACGGATCTATTTGAATGGGTATTTTCAAAATTAATTGACTTTGATTCACGTACCTTTACGTCATTTGACTCAAAATAAATGAGTTCCATTCTTTTGGAAGTCTTATTTTTTCATTTGTTTTTTAAAAAATGAATTGATCTCATTTTGCACTTTATTAATTTGTAAAAACTCGTCATCATTTTGCTGTCGCGACTGAACAAGACAGAATGTGAAAGACACAGCAGATGAACTACAGAAGATTTGAACTGAAACATGGTCAAGATTTTGGAAGACTGTTATGCTCACAAGTAAAGCACAAAACACTCACATGATGTTCAATCGTTCCAAGCACCATGGACACGTCAATCGATATCTTCACTGTCATTGCTGCAGAAAGCAAAAAAATAACTTCTGGTATAAGGCTCGTTGGTCTAGGGGTATGATTCTCGCTTAGGGTGCGAGAGGTCCCGGGTTCAAATCCCGGATGAGCCCTTTTGCAGATCCTTGAACAATCTCAGACAGGCAGATCTTGTTGGAACGCCGACTATCACCTCTTGGGCGCAGGACAAGGTGGCTGAATGGTTTTGGCGATAGGACTGCAAATCTATTTTGATAAGCACTTGTTGGTTCAACGTCGCACAACATTTATTATTTTAGATAACCTGCAGAATGTAGGAGCAATTCTGACTTCCAAGTACAAGGATAATGATTCAAATGTAATACACTTGAAATGACATCCAGCCCCTAAAACAAATTAATTCCTCAGGCTCTGCATTGGCCGGGAATCGAACCCGGGTCAACTGCTTGGAAGGCAGCTATGCTCACCACTATACCACCAATGCTATGTGCAGCTCAGTAGCAACATTGAGACATCGACTCATAATTTGACCGTCATTTTGGTGGAAAGTGATAATTCACTTTCACGGTTTAGGTGTATGATTATGGCTTAGGTTGCGAGAGGTCCCTGGTTAAAAAATCTATCATTTTAATCACTACAGGTTACCTTCAGATTAGTCCCGTGACACTTGTTGGGAACGTAGGGCAAAACGGAGAACATTGCGACAAGTGGGGTCACATTAGTTTGTAGCCCAAGATTTTGGATTCTACAAACAGAACTTGGCACATAGACGGTTGTGACTTCAGACGAGTCTCCTGACACTTGTGGGGGATGTAGAGAAAAATTGAGAATACCACCGTGTTCGTGAGGGTCTCCTCATTCCAGAGAGTGGTCATATGAATTTGTAGGTCAAACGGTTCGGAAGCTAGAGATGTTTTTGTGAGAAGACCGATTATAGGTATTGTCTCATGGTTTGACAAAAACCGATCTAGGTCCACCATCTTTCACTGCAAATATGGAGGGTTAACATAAGCAAGTTGTGGAGGATTGAGACGGATACGCCGAGTCTTAATCTCTCTAGTTGAAAACGGATCTATTTGAATGGGTATTTTCAAAATTAATTGACTTTGATTCACGTACCTTTACGTCATTTGACTCAAAATAAATGAGTTCCATTCTTTTGAAAGTCTTATTTTTTCATTTGTTTTTAAAAAAATGAATTGATCTCATTTTGCACTTTATTAATTTGTAAAAACTCGTCATCATTTTGCTGTCGCGACTGAACAAGACAGAATGTGAAAGACACAGCAGATGAACTACAGAAGATTTGAACTGAAACATGGTCAAGATTTTGGAAGACTGTTATGCTCACAAGTAAAGCACAAAACACTCACATGATGTTCAATCGTTCCAAGCACCATGGACACGTCAATCGATATCTTCACTGTCATTGCTGCAGAAAGCAAAAAAATAACTTCTGGTATAAGGCTCGTTGGTCTAGGGGTATGATTCTCGCTTAGGGTGCGAGAGGTCCCGGGTTCAAATCCCGGATGAGCCCTTTTGCAGATCCTTGAACAATCTCAGACAGGCAGATCTTGTCGGAACGCCGACTATCACCTCTTGGGCGCAGGACAAGGTGGCTGAATGGTTTTGGCGATAGGACTGCAAATCTATTTTGATAAGCACTTGTTGGTTCAACGTCGCACAACATTTATTATTTTAGATAACCTGCAGAATGTAGGAGCAATTCTGACTTCCAAGTACAAGGATAATGATTCAAATGTAATACACTTGAAATGACATCCAGCCCCTAAAACAAATTAATTCCTCAGGCTCTGCATTGGCCGGGAATCGAACCCGGGTCAACTGCTTGGAAGGCAGCTATGCTCACCACTATACCACCAATGCTATGTGCAGCTCAGTAGCAACATTGAGACATCGACTCATAATTTGACCGTCATTTTGGTGGAAAGTGATAATTCACTTTCACGGTTTAGGTGTATGATTATGGCTTAGGTTGCGAGAGGTCCCTGGTTAAAAAATCTATCATTTTAATCACTACAGGTTACCTTCAGATTAGTCCCGTGACACTTGTTGGGAACGTAGGGCAAAACGGAGAACATTGCGACAAGTGTGGTCACATTAGTTTGTAGCCCAAGATTTTGGATTCTACAAACAGAACTTGGCACATAGACGGTTGTGACTTCAGACGAGTCTCCTGACACTTGTGGGGGATGTAGAGAAAAATTGAGAATACCACCGTGTTCGTGAGGGTCTCCTCATTCCAGAGAGTGGTCATATGAATTTGTAGGTCAAACGGTTCGGAAGCTAGAGATGTTTTTGTGAGAAGACCGATTATAGGTATTGTCTCATGGTTTGACAAAAACCGATCTAGGTCCACCATCTTTCACTGCAAATATGGAGCGTTAACATAAGCAGTTGTGGAGGATTGAGACGGATACGCCGAGTCTTAATCTCTCTAGTTGAAAACGGATCTATTTGAATGGGTATTTTCAAAATTAATTGACTTTGATTCACGTACCTTTGCGTCATTTGACTCAAAATAAATGAGTTCCATTCTTTTGGAAGTCTTATTTTTTCATTTGTTTTTAAAAAAATGAATTGATCTCATTTTGCACTTTATTAATTTGTAAAAACTCGTCATCATTTTGCTGTCGCGACTGAACAAGACAGAATGTGAAAGACACAGCAGATGAACTACAGAAGATTTGAACTGAAACATGGTCAAGATTTTGGAAGACTGTTATGCTCACAAGTAAAGCACAAAACACTCACATGATGTTCAATCGTTCCAAGCACCATGGACACGTCAATCGATATCTTCACTGTCATTGCTGCAGAAAGCAAAAAAATAACTTCTGGTATAAGGCTCGTTGGTCTAGGGGTATGATTCTCACTTAGGGTGCGAGAGGTCCCGGGTTCAAATCCTGGATGAGCCCTTTTGCAGATCCTTGAACAATCTCAGACAGGCAGATCTTGTCGGAACGCCGACTATCACCTCTTGGGCGCAGGACAAGGTGGCTGAATGGTTTTGGCGATAGGACTGCAAATCTATTTTGATAAGCACTTGTTGGTTCAACGTCGCACAACATTTATTATTTTAGATAACCTGCAGAATGTAGGAGCAATTCTGACTTCCAAGTACAAGGATAATGATTCAAATGTAATACACTTGAAATGACATCCAGCCCCTAAAACAAATTAATTCCTCAGGCTCTGCATTGGCCGGGAATCGAACCCGGGTCAACTGCTTGGAAGGCAGCTATGCTCACCACTATACCACCAATGCTATGTGCAGCTCAGTAGCAACATTGAGACATCGACTCATAATTTGACCGTCATTTTGGTGGAAAGTGATAATTCACTTTCACGGTTTAGGTGTATGATTATGGCTTAGGTTGCGAGAGGTCCCTGGTTAAAAAATCTATCATTTTAATCACTACAGGTTACCTTCAGATTAGTCCCGTGACACTTGTTGGGAACGTAGGGCAAAACGGAGAACATTGCGACAAGTGGGGTCACATTAGTTTGTAGCCCAAGATTTTGGATTCTACAAACAGAACTTGGCACATAGACGGTTGTGACTTCAGACGAGTCTCCTGACACTTGTGGGGGATGTAGAGAAAAATTGAGAATACCACCGTGTTCGTGAGGGTCTCCTCATTCCAGAGAGTGGTCATATGAATTTGTAGGTCAAACGGTTCGGAAGCTAGAGATGTTTTTGTGAGAAGACCGATTATAGGTATTGTCTCATGGTTTGACAAAAACCGATCTAGGTCCACCATCTTTCACTGCAGATATGGAGGGTTAACATAAGCAGTTGTGGAGGATTGAGACGGATACGCCGAGTCTTAATCTCTCTAGTTGAAAACGGATCTATTTGAATGGGTATTTTCAAAATTAATTGACTTTGATTCACGTACCTTTGCGTCATTTGACTCAAAATAAATGAGTTCCATTCTTTTGGAAGTCTTATTTTTTCATTTGTTTTTAAAAAAATGAATTGATCTCATTTTGCACTTTATTAATTTGTAAAAACTCGTCATCATTTTGCTGTCGCGACTGAACAAGACAGAATGTGAAAGACACAGCAGATGAACTACAGAAGATTTGAACTGAAACATGGTCAAGATTTTGGAAGACTGTTATGCTCACAAGTAAAGCACAAAACACTCACATGATGTTCAATCGTTCCAAGCACCATGGACACGTCAATCGATATCTTCACTGTCATTGCTGCAGAAAGCAAAAAAATAACTTCTGGTATAAGGCTCGTTGGTCTAGGGGTATGATTCTCACTTAGGGTGCGAGAGGTCCCGGGTTCAAATCCTGGATGAGCCCTTTTGCAGATCCTTGAACAATCTCAGACAGGCAGATCTTGTCGGAACGCCGACTATCACCTCTTGGGCGCAGGACAAGGTGGCTGAATGGTTTTGGCGATAGGACTGCAAATCTATTTTGATAAGCACTTGTTGGTTCAACGTCGCACAACATTTATTATTTTAGATAACCTGCAGAATGTAGGAGCAATTCTGACTTCCAAGTACAAGGATAATGATTCAAATGTAATACACTTGAAATGACATCCAGCCCCTAAAACAAATTAATTCCTCAGGCTCTGCATTGGCCGGGAATCGAACCCGGGTCAACTGCTTGGAAGGCAGCTATGCTCACCACTATACCACCAATGCTATGTGCAGCTCAGTAGCAACATTGAGACATCGACTCATAATTTGACCGTCATTTTGGTGGAAAGTGATAATTCACTTTCACGGTTTAGGTGTATGATTATGGCTTAGGTTGCGAGAGGTCCCTGGTTAAAAAATCTATCATTTTAATCACTACAGGTTACCTTCAGATTAGTCCCGTGACACTTGTTGGGAACGTAGGGCAAAACGGAGAACATTGCGACAAGTGGGGTCACATTAGTTTGTAGCCCAAGATTTTGGATTCTACAAACAGAACTTGGCACATAGACGGTTGTGACTTCAGACGAGTCTCCTGACACTTGTGGGGGATGTAGAGAAAAATTGAGAATACCACCGTGTTCGTGAGGGTCTCCTCATTCCAGAGAGTGGTCATATGAATTTGTAGGTCAAACGGTTCGGAAGCTAGAGATGTTTTTGTGAGAAGACCGATTATAGGTATTGTCTCATGGTTTGACAAAAACCGATCTAGGTCCACCATCTTTCACTGCAAATATGGAGCGTTAACATAAGCAGTTGTGGAGGATTGAGACGGATACGCCGAGTCTTAATCTCTCTAGTTGAAAACGGATCTATTTGAATGGGTATTTTCAAAATTAATTGACTTTGATTCACGTACCTTTGCGTCATTTGACTCAAAATAAATGAGTTCCATTCTTTTGGAAGTCTTATTTTTTCATTTGTTTTTAAAAAAATGAATTGATCTCATTTTGCACTTTATTAATTTGTAAAAACTCGTCATCATTTTGCTGTCGCGACTGAACAAGACAGAATGTGAAAGACACAGCAGATGAACTACAGAAGATTTGAACTGAAACATGGTCAAGATTTTGGAAGACTGTTATGCTCACAAGTAAAGCACAAAACACTCACATGATGTTCAATCGTTCCAAGCACCATGGACACGTCAATCGATATCTTCACTGTCATTGCTGCAGAAAGCAAAAAAATAACTTCTGGTATAAGGCTCGTTGGTCTAGGGGTATGATTCTCACTTAGGGTGCGAGAGGTCCCGGGTTCAAATCCTGGATGAGCCCTTTTGCAGATCCTTGAACAATCTCAGACAGGCAGATCTTGTCGGAACGCCGACTATCACCTCTTGGGCGCAGGACAAGGTGGCTGAATGGTTTTGGCGATAGGACTGCAAATCTATTTTGATAAGCACTTGTTGGTTCAACGTCGCACAACATTTATTATTTTAGATAACCTGCAGAATGTAGGAGCAATTCTGACTTCCAAGTACAAGGATAATGATTCAAATGTAATACACTTGAAATGACATCCAGCCCCTAAAACAAATTAATTCCTCAGGCTCTGCATTGGCCGGGAATCGAACCCGGGTCAACTGCTTGGAAGGCAGCTATGCTCACCACTATACCACCAATGCTATGTGCAGGTCAGTAGCAACATTGAGACATCGACTCATAATTTGACCGTCATTTTGGTGGAAAGTGATAATTCACTTTCACGGTTTAGGTGTATGATTATGGCTTAGGTTGCGAGAGGTCCCTGGTTAAAAAATCTATCATTTTAATCACTACAGGTTACCTTCAGATTAGTCCCGTGACACTTGTTGGGAACGTAGGGCAAAACGGAGAACATTGCGACAAGTGGGGTCACATTAGTTTGTAGCCCAAGATTTTGGATTCTACAAACAGAACTTGGCACATAGACGGTTGTGACTTCAGACGAGTCTCCTGACACTTGTGGGGGATGTAGAGAAAAATTGAGAATACCACCGTGTTCGTGAGGGTCTCCTCATTCCAGAGAGTGGTCATATGAATTTGTAGGTCAAACGGTTCGGAAGCTAGAGATGTTTTTGTGAGAAGACCGATTATAGGTATTGTCTCATGGTTTGACAAAAACCGATCTAGGTCCACCATCTTTCACTGCAGATATGGAGGGTTAACATAAGCAGTTGTGGAGGATTGAGACGGATACGCCGAGTCTTAATCTCTCTAGTTGAAAACGGATCTATTTGAATGGGTATTTTCAAAATTAATTGACTTTGATTCACGTACCTTTGCGTCATTTGACTCAAAATAAATGAGTTCCATTCTTTTGGAAGTCTTATTTTTTCATTTGTTTTTAAAAAAATGAATTGATCTCATTTTGCACTTTATTAATTTGTAAAAACTCGTCATCATTTTGCTGTCGCGACTGAACAAGACAGAATGTGAAAGACACAGCAGATGAACTACAGAAGATTTGAACTGAAACATGGTCAAGATTTTGGAAGACTGTTATGCTCACAAGTAAAGCACAAAACACTCACATGATGTTCAATCGTTCCAAGCACCATGGACACGTCAATCGATATCTTCACTGTCATTGCTGCAGAAAGCAAAAAAATAACTTCTGGTATAAGGCTCGTTGGTCTAGGGGTATGATTCTCACTTAGGGTGCGAGAGGTCCCGGGTTCAAATCCTGGATGAGCCCTTTTGCAGATCCTTGAACAATCTCAGACAGGCAGATCTTGTCGGAACGCCGACTATCACCTCTTGGGCGCAGGACAAGGTGGCTGAATGGTTTTGGCGATAGGACTGCAAATCTATTTTGATAAGCACTTGTTGGTTCAACGTCGCACAACATTTATTATTTTAGATAACCTGCAGAATGTAGGAGCAATTCTGACTTCCAAGTACAAGGATAATGATTCAAATGTAATACACTTGAAATGACATCCAGCCCCTAAAACAAATTAATTCCTCAGGCTCTGCATTGGCCGGGAATCGAACCCGGGTCAACTGCTTGGAAGGCAGCTATGCTCACCACTATACCACCAATGCTATGTGCAGCTCAGTAGCAACATTGAGACATCGACTCATAATTTGACCGTCATTTTGGTGGAAAGTGATAATTCACTTTCACGGTTTAGGTGTATGATTATGGCTTAGGTTGCGAGAGGTCCCTGGTTAAAAAATCTATCATTTTAATCACTACAGGTTACCTTCAGATTAGTCCCGTGACACTTGTTGGGAACGTAGGGCAAAACGGAGAACATTGCGACAAGTGGGGTCACATTAGTTTGTAGCCCAAGATTTTGGATTCTACAAACAGAACTTGGCACATAGACGGTTGTGACTTCAGACGAGTCTCCTGACACTTGTGGGGGATGTAGAGAAAAATTGAGAATACCACCGTGTTCGTGAGGGTCTCCTCATTCCAGAGAGTGGTCATATGAATTTGTAGGTCAAACGGTTCGGAAGCTAGAGATGTTTTTGTGAGAAGACCGATTATAGGTATTGTCTCATGGTTTGACAAAAACCGATCTAGGTCCACCATCTTTCACTGCAAATATGGAGCGTTAACATAAGCAGTTGTGGAGGATTGAGACGGATACGCCGAGTCTTAATCTCTCTAGTTGAAAACGGATCTATTTGAATGGGTATTTTCAAAATTAATTGACTTTGATTCACGTACCTTTGCGTCATTTGACTCAAAATAAATGAGTTCCATTCTTTTGGAAGTCTTATTTTTTCATTTGTTTTTAAAAAAATGAATTGATCTCATTTTGCACTTTATTAATTTGTAAAAACTCGTCATCATTTTGCTGTCGCGACTGAACAAGACAGAATGTGAAAGACACAGCAGATGAACTACAGAAGATTTGAACTGAAACATGGTCAAGATTTTGGAAGACTGTTATGCTCACAAGTAAAGCACAAAACACTCACATGATGTTCAATCGTTCCAAGCACCATGGACACGTCAATCGATATCTTCACTGTCATTGCTGCAGAAAGCAAAAAAATAACTTCTGGTATAAGGCTCGTTGGTCTAGGGGTATGATTCTCACTTAGGGTGCGAGAGGTCCCGGGTTCAAATCCTGGATGAGCCCTTTTGCAGATCCTTGAACAATCTCAGACAGGCAGATCTTGTCGGAACGCCGACTATCACCTCTTGGGCGCAGGACAAGGTGGCTGAATGGTTTTGGCGATAGGACTGCAAATCTATTTTGATAAGCACTTGTTGGTTCAACGTCGCACAACATTTATTATTTTAGATAACCTGCAGAATGTAGGAGCAATTCTGACTTCCAAGTACAAGGATAATGATTCAAATGTAATACACTTGAAATGACATCCAGCCCCTAAAACAAATTAATTCCTCAGGCTCTGCATTGGCCGGGAATCGAACCCGGGTCAACTGCTTGGAAGGCAGCTATGCTCACCACTATACCACCAATGCTATGTGCAGGTCAGTAGCAACATTGAGACATCGACTCATAATTTGACCGTCATTTTGGTGGAAAGTGATAATTCACTTTCACGGTTTAGGTGTATGATTATGGCTTAGGTTGCGAGAGGTCCCTGGTTAAAAAATCTATCATTTTAATCACTACAGGTTACCTTCAGATTAGTCCCGTGACACTTGTTGGGAACGTAGGGCAAAACGGAGAACATTGCGACAAGTGGGGTCACATTAGTTTGTAGCCCAAGATTTTGGATTCTACAAACAGAACTTGGCACATAGACGGTTGTGACTTCAGACGAGTCTCCTGACACTTGTGGGGGATGTAGAGAAAAATTGAGAATACCACCGTGTTCGTGAGGGTCTCCTCATTCCAGAGAGTGGTCATATGAATTTGTAGGTCAAACGGTTCGGAAGCTAGAGATGTTTTTGTGAGAAGACCGATTATAGGTATTGTCTCATGGTTTGACAAAAACCGATCTAGGTCCACCATCTTTCACTGCAGATATGGAGGGTTAACATAAGCAGTTGTGGAGGATTGAGACGGATACGCCGAGTCTTAATCTCTCTAGTTGAAAACGGATCTATTTGAATGGGTATTTTCAAAATTAATTGACTTTGATTCACGTACCTTTGCGTCATTTGACTCAAAATAAATGAGTTCCATTCTTTTGGAAGTCTTATTTTTTCATTTGTTTTTAAAAAAATGAATTGATCTCATTTTGCACTTTATTAATTTGTAAAAACTCGTCATCATTTTGCTGTCGCGACTGAACAAGACAGAATGTGAAAGACACAGCAGATGAACTACAGAAGATTTGAACTGAAACATGGTCAAGATTTTGGAAGACTGTTATGCTCACAAGTAAAGCACAAAACACTCACATGATGTTCAATCGTTCCAA
This sequence comes from Oncorhynchus mykiss, assembly GCF_013265735.2. Taxonomy (NCBI): domain Eukaryota; kingdom Metazoa; phylum Chordata; class Actinopteri; order Salmoniformes; family Salmonidae; genus Oncorhynchus; species Oncorhynchus mykiss. The sequence goes on from NC_048573.1 coordinate 36,620,612, forward strand.
GCACCATGGACACGTCAATCGATATCTTCACTGTCATTGCTGCAGAAAGCAAAAAAATAACTTCTGGTATAAGGCTCGTTGGTCTAGGGGTATGATTCTCACTTAGGGTGCGAGAGGTCCCGGGTTCAAATCCTGGATGAGCCCTTTTGCAGATCCTTGAACAATCTCAGACAGGCAGATCTTGTCGGAACGCCGACTATCACCTCTTGGGCGCAGGACAAGGTGGCTGAATGGTTTTGGCGATAGGACTGCAAATCTATTTTGATAAGCACTTGTTGGTTCAACGTCGCACAACATTTATTATTTTAGATAACCTGCAGAATGTAGGAGCAATTCTGACTTCCAAGTACAAGGATAATGATTCAAATGTAATACACTTGAAATGACATCCAGCCCCTAAAACAAATTAATCCCTCAGGCTCTGCATTGGCCGGGAATCGAACCCGGGTCAACTGCTTGGAAGGCAGCTATGCTCACCACTATACCACCAATGCTATGTGCAGCTCAGTAGCAACATTGAGACATCGACTCATAATTTGACCGTCATTTTGGTGGAAAGTGATAATTCACTTTCACGGTTTAGGTGTATGATTATGGCTTAGGTTGCGAGAGGTCCCTGGTTAAAAAATATATCATTTTAATCACTACAGGTTACCTTCAGATTAGTCCCGTGACACTTGTTGGGAACGTAGGGCAAAACGGAGAACATTGCGACAAGTGGGGTCACATTAGTTTGTAGCCCAAGATTTTGGATTCTACAAACAGAACTTGGCACATAGACGGTTGTGACTTCAGACGAGTCTCCTGACACTTGTGGGGGATGTACAGAAAAATTGAGAATACCACCGTGTTCGTGAGGGTCTCCTCATTCCAGAGAGTGGTCATATGAATTTGTAGGTCAAACGGTTCGGAAGCTAGAGATGTTTTTGTGAGAAGACCGATTATAGGTATTGTCTCATGGTTTGACAAAAACCGATCTAGGTCCACCATCTTTCACTGCAAATATGGAGCGTTAACATAAGCAGTTGTGGAGGATTGAGACGGATACGCCGAGTCTTAATCTCTCTAGTTGAAAACGGATCTATTTGAATGGGTATTTTCAAAATTAATTGACTTTGATTCACGTACCTTTGCGTCATTTGACTCAAAATAAATGAGTTCCATTCTTTTGGAAGTCTTATTTTTTCATTTGTTTTTAAAAAAATGAATTGATCTCATTTTGCACTTTATTAATTTGTAAAAACTCGTCATCATTTTGCTGTCGCGACTGAACAAGACAGAATGTGAAAGACACAGCAGATGAACTACAGAAGATTTGAACTGAAACATGGTCAAGATTTTGGAAGACTGTTATGCTCACAAGTAAAGCACAAAACACTCACATGATGTTCAATCGTTCCAAGCACCATGGACACGTCAATCGATATCTTCACTGTCATTGCTGCAGAAAGCAAAAAAATAACTTCTGGTATAAGGCTCGTTGGTCTAGGGGTATGATTCTCACTTAGGGTGCGAGAGGTCCTGGGTTCAAATCCCGGGTGAGCCCTTTTGCAGATCCTTGAACAATCTCAGACAGGCAGATCTTGGGCCACTGGTCGGAACGCCGACTATCACCTCTTGGGCGCAGGACAAGGTGGTTGAATGGTTTTGGCGATGGGACTGCAAATCTATTTTGATATGCACTTGTTGGTTCAACGTCGCACAACATTTATTATTTTAGATAACCTGCAGAATGTAGGAGCAATTCTGACTTCCAAGTACAACGATAATGATTCAAATGTAATACACTTGAAATGACATCCAGCCCCTAAAACAAATGAATTCCTCAGGCTCTGCATTGGCCGGGAATCGAACCCAGGTCAACTGCTTCATACGAATTTGTAGGAAGCTACAGATGCTTTTGTGAGAAGACCGATTATAGGTATGTCTCATGGTTTGACAAAAAACGATCTATGTCCACCATCTTTCACTGCAGATATGGAGGGGTAACATAAGCAGTTGTGGAGGATTGAGACGGATACGCTGAGTCTCAATCTCTCTGGTTGAAAACTGAGAGATTTAGTTTGATGACTTCCTGGAAGATCCGTCCCTGCGCCGTCTGCGAATTTTAGAAATGTTGTCGGACGTCTAGTAAGGGTTCGTACATTTGCAATGTGGACTTTCTCACTAACCCTATGGAAAGTGTCAAAATGTTCCCTTAATGGGAAAAATAAAGTTTTGAATTTTAACTTGGTTAATTATGTTTTAAGTCATGCTAGATATGCTGTAAGATTAAGAAGGAACTTGGGTCATTATGAGGGGAAATGTGTGAGTGTGGAGGTATTTTTTAAGAGTATGTTGGAGAAAAATATAGAGATAATACATAGATATGGTGGAGGCAATTTTGAAAAACAGTTTGTGTGGGGAGTAAATTTTTTGGAATGTTATCAAATGGAAAACTTGTGTTTAACAACTAATTGGATTTAGTGGGTGATTTAAATATTAATTGATTGTATATTTGTCTGATTTTGTAAAAGGGTGAATTGTTCATCCTATAATTATGATTGAAATGCTGTAATATTGTCTGTTTTTCATTTGAAAAATTATTTTAAAAGTACGCCCGATCTCGTCAGATCTCAGAAGCAAAGCAGGGTCGGGCCTGGTTGGTACTTGGATGGGAGACCGCCTGGGAATACCAGGTGGTGTAAGCTTTTTGTCCACCACATAATTTAATCGGCAACACTGCCTTGTAGTATTCATTTGATACTGAATGTTTATTTGACTAAATGCATCTTGTATGGGCTAGTCTCCACGGTCCTATTAATAGGATAATTGTTCCTTTTGTTGCAAGCAAGGTTTAGTTGGATGAAATACAAACATCTGTGCTACAAAGTGATGGCTACAGTATATGTAATTTCTTCCACTTTTTGAGTGACCCAAAGTTGAAGCTGCTTATCTAATACGTATGTGAAAATGCAAAGTCTGTTAATCAGACTCACTTTGACTTTATATATTGTACCAAGAGATGTTCTCTCGCTTACGGCCATACCAGACCTGAGTGAGCACTTCCTGTTTGGAAAGTGAGACAGGTGTAGGTGATTGAGCTGTGAATGAGTGTGTGTTTGCTCGAGAGTGTTTACTTGAGAGCTTTTTTGGTTATTTTTCAACGTTTTTCGAAGTATAATTTAGATTTTTGTATTTGAATAAGTTTAAGTTTGGTTTGTTTTTCCCCCCTTGAAGTTTTGCTGCTTGGGGGAGAGTTGAGGTCTCTTTTTATATTTCTATGACGGACAACATGGCAACGACGAACGGAATGGACAAGGACAAAGAAAATTCTAAATGGAAGAAACATGGAGTAATGAAATATGGCAAAGAACTTACTGTGGCAGTGGAGTTGGTGGGAGAAGAAAAGGTGATGACGATGGAATTACTATGAGCAATTAAGGATGTGTGCGGAGAGGTGGTGGGTTATAAAATGAAAGGAGAAAGAAAGTACGAAGTTACAATGAGAAATGGAAAAGGAAGGAACGTTTAATGGATGGTTTAATGATAAAAGATACAAGGATCATGGTGAAAAATATGATTGTAAATGAGCTAGTAGTATCTTTCATGAATCTTCCAGTATACAGTGCCTTGCGAAAGCATTCGGCCCCCTTGAACTTTGCGAGACTTTGCGAACTGCAGAGATCTACAGCTGAGGTGGGAGACTGTCAATAGGACAACAATCAGTTGTATATTGCACAAATCTGGCCTTTATGGAAGAGTGGAAAGAAGAAAGCCATTTCTTAAAGATATCGATAAAAAGTGTTGTTTAAAGTTTGCCACAAACCACCTGGGAGACACACCAAACATGTGGAAGAAGGTGCTCTGGTCAGATGAAACCAAAATTGAACTTTTTGGCAACAATGCAAGACGTTATGTTTGGCGTAAAAGCAACACAGCTCATCACCCTGAACACACCATCCCCACTGTCAAACATGGTGCTGGCAGCATCATGGTTTGGGCCTGCTTTTCTTCAGCAGGGACAGGGAAGATGGTTAAAATTGATGGGAAGATGGATGGAGCCAAATACAGGACCAATCTGGAAGAAAACCTGATGGAGTCTGCAAAAGACCTGAGACTGGGACAGATATTTGTCTTCCAACAAGACAATGATCCAAAACAAAGCACAATCTACAATGGAATGGTTCAAAAATAAACATATCCAGGTGTTAGAATGGCCAAGTCAAAGTCCAGACCTGAATCCAATCGAGAATCTGTGGAAAGAACTGAAAACTGCTGTTCACAAATGCTCTCCATCCAACCTCACTGAGCTCGAGCTGTTTTGCAAGGAGGAATGGGAAAAAATTTCAGTCTCTCGATGTGCAAAACTGATAGAGACATACCCCAAGCGACTTACAGCTGTAATCGCAGCAAAAGGTGGCGCTACAAAGTATTAACTTAAGGGGGCTGAATAATTTTGCACGCCCAATTTTTCAGTTTTTGATTTGTTAAAAAAGTTTGAAATATCCAATAAATGTCATTCCACTTCATGATTGTGTCCCACTTGTTGTTGATTCTTCACAAGAAAATACAGTTTTATATCTTTATGTTTGAAGCCTGAAATGTGGCAAAAGGTCGCAAAGTTCAAGGGGGCCGAATACTTTCGCAAGGCACTGTATATTGAAAACAAAGGATAAGCTGTTAGAGATGAGGGAAGTGTTAAAAGGGTGATGGAGTGTTTAAAAGTATATGGAAAAGCCTCAAGTGCAAAGGGTAACATGGAGAAGTAACTGGGGGCAGTTTTTACCAAATACTTATTATGAATGTACCATTTAAAAAAATATTTTAAAATCAGCCAATATTTTTAAATCCAAAGATAAAATATAATATGTTGTTTCGTAAATATTTTATGAGGGCTGGGATGAGGCAGATTGGTGATATAACATATTAGTTATTTCCGGGGTTCCTTCCATTTCAGGCAATATACGATAATGTGGTTGAAGTAGATGATGTGATAAGTAAAATAACTGGAGAATATGTACAAGAAAATATTTTAAGATGTATTCCTGGGTGGTGGGTGATTTTAATAAATAAAGAGGTGGTCAAAAGAACTAGGTGTCACGCCCTGACCTTAGTATTCTTTGATTTCTTTATTATTTTGGTTAGGTCAAGGTGTGACATGGTGATGTATGCGTTTTGTACTTTCTAGGGGTTTTGTATGTTTATGAGGGTGTATATTATCTAGGGAGTTTATGTATGTCTATGGTTTCCTAGATTGGTTCTCAATTAGAGGCAGCTGTTCATCGTTGTCTCTGATTGGGAACCTTATTTAGGCAGCCATCTTCTTTGGGTATTTCGTGGGTTATTGTCTATGTCTAGTTGCCTGTGTCTGCACTAGTTTTATATAGCTTCACGGTCAGGTTGTTGTTTTGTATAGTTTGTTAAGTGTTCTTCGTCTTCATTAAAATATCATGTATTCACATCACGCTGCGCCTTGGTCTCCTCCATACGACGAACGTGACAATAACCCACCTTAAAAGGACCAAGCAGCGTGATAAGGAGGAACAGCGCTTTGTGGAATCTAGGACTCAAGAAGAAATACTGGACGGTAAAACATCCTGGACCTGGGTAGAGGTAATGGCAGGGGCCAAGACCCTGCCATGGAAGCAGGTGGAGAGAGCACAGGAGGAACGGTGACGGTATATGGGTACAAGGCTAGCACGGAAGCCCGAGAGGTAGCCCCAATATTTTTTTGGGGGCGGGGCGAGGAGTTAGGAGACCTGAGCCAACTCCTCGTGCTTACCGTGGCGGGCGTCGTACTGGTCAGGCACCGTGTTATGCGGTGGAGCGCATGGTGTCCCCAGTACGCGTGCTTAGCCCGGTGCGCTATATCCCAGCATCTGCCGGGCAAGGGTGAGGATCCAGCCAGGGCAGATGGTGCCAGCCCTGCTCTCCAGACAGCCAGTGTGTCTCCTCGGGCCAGGATATCCTGCGCCGGCATTGCGCACTCTGTCTCCCGTATGTTTGCACAGCCCAGTACGTCCTGTGCCTGCGCCCCGCACGTGCCGGGCTAGAGTCACCATCCAGCCAGGACGGGTTGTGCAGGCCAATAGCTCAAGACCTCCAGTGTGTCTTCACGGTTCGGTCTATCCAGTACCACCAGTTCAAACACCATGCGCCAGACCTCCAGTACGCCTCCACAGCCCAGTACCTTCTCCCCGCACTCGCCCTGAGGTGCGGGTCTCCAGCCCGGTACCACCAGTGCCGGCACCACGCACCAGGCCTATGGTGCGCCTCGGCAGTCCAGTATGCCCTGTTCCTCCTCCCCGCACTCGCCCTGAGGTGCGTGTCCTCGGCCCAGTACCACCAGTACCGGCACCACGCACCAGGCAGACAGTGCGCCTCACCAGTCCAGAACGTCCGGCAACAGTACCCAATCCAGAGCATCCGGCCGCAGACCGGAACCTACCACGACGGGTCACCGTCCGGAACCTACCGCGACGGGTCACCGTCCGGATCCGCCAGAGTCTCCCTGCCTCTGGCTCAGGACGTGGACCCCGCTCCACTTCCCACTTACTTAATGTCTCTGGAGTGGGAACCCTCACTGCCGACCACGGACTAGAGGACGCCACTGGACTGATGGTCGAGTCTGCAGTGAGTGGCGCCTCTGGATTGACCCAAACTGCTACAGACCTATCCTGCCCTGCCTTTCTAAGGTCTTCGAAAGCCAAGTCAACAAACAGATTACTGACCATTTCGAATCCCACCATACCTTCTCCGCTATGCAATCTGATTTCAGACCTGGTCATGGGTGCATCTCAGCCACGCTCAAGGTCCTAAACAACATCTTAACCGCCATCGATAAGAAACATTACTGTGCAGCCGTATTCATTGATCTGGCCAAGGCTTTCGACTCTGTCAATCACCATATCCTCATCGGCAGACTCGACAGCCTTGGTTTCTCAAATGATTGCCTCACCGGGTTCAATTCTTGGACCGACACTCTTCTCTGTATACATCAATGATGTCGCTCTTGCTGCTGGCGAGTCCCTGATCCACCTCTACGCAGACAACACCATTCTGTATACTTCTGGCCCTTCTTTGGACACTGTTAACAACCCTCCAGGCAAGCTTCAATGCCATACAACTCCTCTTCCGTGGCCTCCAATTAAAAACAAGTAAAACTAAATGCATGCTCTTCAACCGATCTCTGCCTGCACCTGCCCAACATCACTACTCTGGACGGCTCTGACTTAGAATATGTGGACAACTACAAATACCTAGGTGTCTGGTTAGACTGTAAACTCTCCTTCCAGACCCACATCAAACATCTCCAATCCAAAGTTTAATCTAGAATTGGCTTCCTATTTAGCAACAAAGCATCCTTCACTCATGCTGCCAAACATACCCTTGTAAAACTGACCATCCTACCAATCCTCGACTTCGGCGATGTCATTTACAAAATAGCCTCCAATACCCTACTCAACAAATTGTATGCAGTCTATCACAGTGCCATCCGTTTTGTCACCAAAGCCCCATATACTACCTACCATTGCGACCTGTACGCTCTCGTTGGCTGGCACTCGCTTCATACTCGTCGCCAAACCCCCTGGCTCCATGTCATATTCAAGACCCTGCTAGGTAAAGTCCCCCCTTATCTCAGCTTGCTGGTCACCATAGCATCACCCACCTGTAGCACGCGCTCCAGGAGGTTTATCTCTCTGGTCACCCCCAAAACCAATTCTTTCTTTGGCCGCCTCTCCTTCCAGTTCTCTGCTGCCAATGACTGGAACGAACTACAAAAATCTCTGAAACTGGAAACACTTATCTCCCTCACTAGCTTTAAGCACCAGCTGTCAGAGCAGCTCACAGATTACTGCACCTGTACATAGCACACCGATAATTTAGCCCAAGCAACTACCTCTGTCCCTACCGTATTTATTTTATTTTATTTATTTATTTTGCTCCTTTGCACCCCATTATTTTTTATTTCTACTTTGCACATTCTTCCACTGCAAATCTACCATTCCAGTGTTTTACTTGCTATATTGTATTTACTTTGCCACCATGGCCTTTTTTTGCCTTTACCTCCCTTATCTCACCTCATTTGCTTACATGAGAGTACACATACAGACTTGTTTCTACTGTATTGTTGACGGTTTGTTTTACTCTGTGTAACTGTGTCGTATGTGTCGAACTGCTTTGCTTTGTCTTGGCCAGGTCGCAATTGTAAATTAGAACTTGTTCTCAACTTGCCTACCTGGTTAAATAAAGGTGAAATAAATAACAAATATTTAAAAAAATATGCAATAAGATTAAGGAATTTAGGACATTATGAAGGGAAAATTGTGAGTGTGGAGTTTTGAGTATTTTAGAGAAGGATATAGAGATATATAGATACGGTGGAGGAAACTGTGTGGGGGGAGTACTTTTATTGAAATTCTATCAAATGGAAAACTTGTATTTAATTATTAATTGGTTTTAGTGGATAATTGTGTTCATTTTTTTTCTTTACTTTTGCGTGGAAATACAAATCACTGATGCATTTTGTTCATGTCTTATGATTCACTTGGGCAAATTAATGGATTTTCTAACAAGTTGAAGGGATTGAGTTAATTTCCTCCTTAGTTCAAAGCATTTAATATTGTTGAATTTCGGTTTAATGTCTGTATTTCGTGATTCCGTGCGGGCGCGTCGTATTTTATAGGGCCCTAGTCCATGAAGTTGTCATAAGTATGAACCTAGGATATGCCCTCTTTTTTTCCCCCACAAGAGTGAAATGTATGATCTGGAAATGCAAGCAAGGTTTGAGCTTTTTCAGTGTGTGTCACAAGGTGGACATTTCTCTGTCCCCCTATGAGTAAGTGACTCGTTGACTTTAGTGTACCAAAAGATTGCCTTTGCTTACGGCCATACCAGCCTAAATCTTGGAAGCTAAGCAGGGTCGGGCCTGGTTAGTACTTGGATGGGAGACCACCTGGGAATACCAGGTGCTGTAAGCATTTTGCTCCAGCAGAGGGTTCTCTTGTGTCATGGTGGAGCAACTCCCTTTTATTTATCACGCTAATAATGTATTTTTATTGGACTAAATGCAGTTTGTTAGTGCTTCCCTGCCCTGATCAAATAATGGACAGTGCATTTACCTCAAAATCTAGGCAGTGCATTCAGCATTTGTTTTTAGGCTAGGAGACCGTCAATGTCTGTAGTCCATTAGGGCCCTGTAAAATCCCTTCACTGTTTTGCCTGATTGCTCCCCCTCCAAAAAGAATAGAAATAGAAATATATAACACGATTGGATGTTCTGTCCAGGACAACGTTTAAAACCCTAGCAGGAAACCACTTGAGGTCTGGGAAAAAAATGAAGAGCTATCGATTTTGGGGTGTAGTTACCCTTTAACTAGGCATGTCAGATAAGAATGACGGCTTAGGAAGTGCCATGTTCAGGGGCAGACGGACAAATTTTTACCTTTTCAGCTCAGGGATTCGATCTTGCAACCTTCTGGTTACTAGTCCAACGCTCTACCCACCTGCCCGCTTAAGAGTGATCTTAAATTACAATTAAAATGCACTTCTTTCAATAAAGCGTTTCACATTCTCCACTGGTTGAAATACTATCCTGTGTCTTCAGATTCATGGAATTAGATATGCATAGGTTCTGTCGTATATGAATTACAAATCAATCATGTTTAGTCTATTGTATAGTTGCAATGTGTAATCATATCCCAGGATCAGTAAACGCTGTTTAAGTGTATAATTGTAACACATGAGACAGCATCGTTTGATATGACTGAAAAAGAATGTCATACCTGAACTGCACCTTTATTTGCCAAAGAAGAGTACATGATCGGTGAATATATTCAATGTACAGGCTACAATATGGGAATCTGATACGTGGCAATAACTAAAATACATGTGTATATAGGTCTTGCATCCTTGGCACAATAAAGGTATATTCTACTCTAGGCTTCAGTAATGACATTCAGAGTTGAGGTTCATAGATTGGTATGAATATTAGTTCAGAACTTTACGTTTTAGGGTCCATACCCAGAGCGGCAACAGTTTAATCCAACACAAGTAAATAGTTAGCTAGCCATATTACTTCAGCTGCATTGCAAGGCAAGCTTACAATTGTGCAGTCAATGCTTTAGCCAGCTGGATTCTTTACATCCACTGTTTCACAAGACAACATCCTGGTTTGTTGGTTCTCAGGAGTCCCTAAAAGACTAATTACAAATTAATTCTCCTAACACTAGCTAGTCTGGTAACTTGCTAAATAGCGATTTTGGCAATTTCATTTTGACAAGAAAAATAGCCGCATCTCTACACTAACACATTCCTCTCAAACTGTACATTAGCTTGACTCGTTAAGACAACTTCCATCTGTTTTGTGGCCCTCAACGAAGATTGCTGACAAAGCAAGGGTGGCACGTCAAAATAAAGTCTTTGGTCAAAGCCTCGGGACCCAAATGCATAATGAGTACGCATACTCCCCTTGTGGTCTGGAGCAATGAAGCCGTCCCGCGGTGCAAGCTCCCAACTTTTAAAGGATTGTTTCTTCAGTCCCCGCTGTTCCGTACGGTGTGTGTTTAAATCTTATCCTGATGAGAAATAGATTGCAACGTATTCATGGCTCTGTACCTTCCGTAGTTCAGACTTGGAGAGTGTGACAAGATGTCTTGTGGGGAATGCATGGGTGTCCGAGCTGTGTGCTAGTAGTTTAAATAGACAGCTCGGTACATTCAGCTTGTCAACACTTCTTACACAAACAAGTAGTGATGAAGTCAAGCTCTTCCCATTTGAGCCATGAGAGATTGACATGCATATCATTAAAGTAGTAATGTCTATATTTGGATGGAAACCAAGCTAGTGAGAGGTATCAAGGAAGGTTGTAATTTCAGTTGAAAATTACCAACACTGCATCCAACCACAGCCCTGCTGGTTTCACTTTGGCAAACCACCATCTGCTATAACATTGAGTCAGTTCATCCTACTGGACAGTCGAAAGCTTTTGTTTTGACACCCATTGTTTGTCCTAGATGGGAAGTTGGTGCGCAACACTTATCTTCCTCCGGTGGATGGTTCAGAGTTCCATGCTGACAAAAGGGTTGATTGATACACAGATGACAAGCCTACTACATGCGCCTTGGTGATAAATGCAAATCAGATACAATTAAGGTAGCTCCAACGGTTAGGATTGTTTTATATACATAACACTTTATTTGACATGTTAGAACAAGACATTACACCCAAAGAATGTATCCAGAAGAAGCATATAAATTACGCTCCTCAAAGAGGTGTTTGACATGTCATTGACCTGTTGAGAGAGAGAACCTATTAGTTCCGTTATGGTCTGACAGGGTCTGAAAAGCATCAAACAAGACCTACCTCTTTTCGGGTTGTCCTGATTCACACATTGTCCACTACAGGGGCCGCCAGAGGGACTACTGGCATCACAGATCACCACATCACAATGGACAAAGACCTAGGAATCAAAGATTTGATGGTGTCAGATTATTTTTTTAAAGGGATGATTGCCACTCACAAAATTAACCAATAAAGTTTGTTGGGTGAACTTCGTTGCCTGGCCACTCTGCTCAACCGCATCCTCGGCGAAGGAAAACATATAGACCTCAAAGCGTTTGACGTGGGGGGGGGGGGGAAGTGGACCCTGGCGTCAGCTACCACCGGGTGGAAAACCACACGGTATGGATCCTCTGGGTTCTCACAGCTGCCAATGTAGAGAGGGACTAAGTTACGAACAAAACACTGCAAACCCCAACAGCCTTGTGTACGAAGTCTTGTGGTGGTGTCATGACTGTCCTGTGAGGATCAGATCAATTTACAGCAGAAGTGGGTTCTTTCTCCCCCTCCAGTATGAACTAAAGGAATGTCTTTGTTAACAGGCTTTTCCCAACAAAAATCACCTTTGTATATAAAATATGTTTTTTCAAAACAATGTAAAGGCTCGAGACTTCCTACCTGTGGAATGAGAACGTTTCTAGTAAAAAAAAAAAAATTTAAATCACAAAATAAAAACCAATATGACATTAATTTTCTATAGCTAATCTCTGACCAGTCTTATGTTAGAAATATTGTTCCAGTATTCACTTTTGAACGTGTTAGAGGGACATCAGAGAGCGGGTCAGACTGACAGAACTGTCCCCGGCGGCCAGAGTGCAAAAGAAATGGTAACAGAAATTAAGATTAGACCAGAAAACCGTGAGGCGCAAGCTACACGTTTGGAACTTCCCTAAACTCACATGTACCTAGAAAAGTGAACTTAAGTGGGACCATTCTGCTACTATATCCAAACCATCCTACTCATCACCCACTGAGGAATCAGCGACAGGGTTGATTAGCCCATCGTCCAGAACGAGTGAAAGGAAAATCCATCCTGTAGTTCTGTTCAAGACTAGTCATTGGAGCCACGGACAACCAATGACATTGTGACCTCATGTAGCCAATCAGAGAGAAGACCCAACCACCTACATTTCCACGGCGGCATCCCACAAATAAATTCATGCATTTACTCGATGCTGGCGCCGGTTCGTGTGTTCAAAAATGTATCAATTTTTATCCCTTATGGAACGGGGGGGGGGGGGGGGCATCTTGTAACAAGCTGTCATATTGTGTCAGTCTGTTTAGCCTGTGTTAGCTAGTAATTCAATTTAACCAATTTGTATAGTACTGAATCATAAGGCTGGGGTTTTTGCAGCTGCAAGGAGGATACGATGTAATGGTTAATAAGTTGCCCATCAATGTAATAGATTTCTACCGTCTAGAGTTTAGTCGGGAGACGGTAACTTTAAAACCGCTTCCGGCACCCCAAATCCTAACATGATTAATTTAGAGTCGGCTAACAATTAAACAGTCCTCAGATAATTCAAGGTCACGACACGACAGTGGTTTGTTGGTTTTATTTCTGATATTTTGGCCCATCAGACCTGGATGAATCTGATTTCATAAATGTTTTATTTATTTTAAAAGTACAGAAATTAGGCTTTCCTTCAACAATATTTTGGTCTACTGCAATGGCTTGTTAAGTAACGGATGTCAAACAAGTATAGTAAATTACATTGAGATGAGGTGAGATGTCCCTCTAAATGGTTCTTAATTCTAAATTATCCAGAATGGTCAAACTACAGGGGACCTGAATATTGATCAATTGCCCTGGTTTAACTAAAGTTGCCGAATAGACAGTCGGTATCAAGGTAATCATATTTTTCAAAATAAGTACTTCATTTTAATTAAGGATTTCATGCAATGCGCCAGAGCAATTCTTCCGCTGTCTGAAAAATTGGTCACAAAATAAATTCTACACCTTTTCGTTGGATTCACACGCGGAGGACTTCTGTGAAGGGCACAGCTCTACTATACAAAGTAACCTACGCATTGACAGTTTAGGCCTACTTCTTTCATTTGCATCTTCGGGAGGTTTATCATTTACTGATTAACTGCTAGATATTAGCAAAAAGGGATTTGTGAAATCTGAAGACGTTACATTGAGACAAACACCCACACCAGTACAAATCCAGGATTTGGCACAACGATATAGTTGCAGCTGAAGTGACATCTGAACTGCCCATTTCGTGCACAGCCATGTGAATGTTGTTTATTTTCCTATGATAAAAAAAGGCTGAAAATGTTGTATAAACCGCTATAACTTGCTGATTTAATAAACAGCTGCAAAGTTACTCCGTGTCCACATGGCCAAATTTAGGTTGCTACCATTTCATAGAAATGGTAAAATTACATGATTTGATAGCATTTTGCAAACCCGATCCCACAAATGAATGGTTTTGAACAATAAGTTGCTTCACTACACTTCTTGGTGTAACATGTACCCAGATACTGAAAAGGCACCCGCAAAATAAAGTGCCATTTCAAATCAAATCAAATTTATTTATATAGCCCTTTGTACATCAGCTGATATCTCAAAGTGCTGTACAGAAACCCAGCCTAAAACCCCAAACAGCAAGCAATGCAGGTGTAGAAGCACGGTGGCTAGGAAAAACTCCCTAGAAAGGCCAAAACCTAGGAAGAAACCTAGAGAGGAACCAGGCTATGTGGGGTGGCCAGTCCTCTTCTGGCTGTGCCGGGTGGAGATTATAACAGAACATGGTCAAGATGTTCAAATGTTCATAAATGACCAGCATGGTCGAATAATAATAAGGCAGAACAGTTGAAAGAAACTGGAGCAACAGCACGGCCAGGTGGACTGGTGACAGCAAGGAGTCATCATGTCAGGTAGTCCTGGGGCATGGTCCTAGGGCTCAGGTCCTCCGAGAGAGAGAATTAGAGAGCACACTTAGATTCACACAGGACACCGAATAGGACAGGAGAAGTACTCCAGATAACAAACTGACCCTAGCCCCCCGACACAAACTACTGCAGCATAAATACTGGAGGCTGAGACAGGAGGGATCAGGAGACACTGGCCCCATCCGAGGACACCCAGAACAGGGACAGGGCCAAACATTTGCAGTGTGAATAATCATGGGCAAAGTCATTGTAGCCCATTACAATGTAGGACAAATCTGTGGCAAAGTGCTCACCCAAATCAAAAATGTAGTAACATTTTAAATATGAACATTAGCTAGCTAAATAAGGTTAGCAAGATGCTGCTACACTTGACTGTGGTTTTTGTTCATGTTTTGCAACTAGGACAGGAAATTCCATTGAAAGCGGCATCAACTTCTGGGGATCCTGTCAACTGATCCTATTCAGTTTCAAACATCCATGCTGCACAGGCGTCTGAACCATCCTTTATGTTAAGTGCAATAACTGTTTTTAAACAAGAGGTCACTTGTGCCCGAATTTAATCCAAAACCAATAAGTATTCAGTCAGTGTTAAGAACAGTTTGAAACCAATCGGAAAGGCAAGCCAAGCTTGCCAGCCGTTCTTGATTTCCATTCGACTGACCATCAGTTTGGCTGAACACAACTGTACCAAACCAAAATGCTAACATTGAGTAAAAAGGTGTAGGTAACGCCAAACCTTTTCACACGCAAGTTCGAAATAGCTATCTTCAGTCACCCCAGTGGGAGTTGATTTTATGCACGTGATGTCAGAATGCACTCACTGTTCCAACATGTGGACAGTTAACCCGCACTAACCTCAGACCAAAGCACACTACCTGCTAATTTTGCCTCATTCATTCAAAAGTAGCCAATTTCCTTCAAAAGAAAGCCCAAGCACTTCCCCAGATCAAGTATACAGGCCTTGCACATTTGCCTTCCTTACAAATAACTGTGGACATGCGTGAATTCCTATCAAAGTGCCTTATTTTCTGCGTAACGTGTTCTCGCTTCTACTGTAGTGTACCGTAATTATAATGTACTTAACGTTATATCCATGCGTTCTGATTCTTGCCTAGATTGTAATGGACACGTGTGTAAAACACTTTTGAAGGTGGTACTGAATATGAGCTAACAGCATACAATGCAGTCAGGTTATCACGTAAGCGTCAGTCAGACTTATGGTGATCTCAACTGGAGTACCCCCATTGTCTTGAACGCACTGAAGTCATTAGTTGATTTGAACACGGCATCAGAGTGTAAACTATGGTACCTCAGGGTTGCCAGAACAGACCCCCCTTTCCAGGGGTATTTAGCTTAAAAAAAAGTGTCTGCCCCGCTATTTGTTGATAAATAGCCCATCTTAGTAAGATTTCCTGCATCATCCTCTCCATAATACCTTCCCCCAAGGACTTACACCACCAAAAATGGATTGAGCTATATCTTGCAATTCTGTTTAGCTTTCGTGCTACGGTTGTATTTTCAGAGGTGACAATTAGCTTTTTGATTAGTTACATGTAAACTACTTGTCATGTGTACGCCGTAACAAGTACAAAGATTTGTCACATGCTGAAGTGGCTAAGCTAAGTTAAGACCTCAGGAAACGGGCGCAGTGAACAGCATCCTGGGAGTTCTTGCTTGACAAACATGGCTGCTATATTTTAACTAGATTTACATGGCACCCTTGTACCGCATCACATTATAAAACAAGTCAAACTGTTATTTCGACAACATAACATTTCCACTTATATATTTTACAAGCAAAGGTGGAATAAAGTTGTGAAAACCTTTATTTTTCATCAGTACAAAACATTGTTTAGATGCTTTTCAGACAACGCGGTTTAGAGTCGTTTGTTGCTGCAGGGACCACTCCGTGATAACAAGCATGTGATCGTACGCGCCAGAATCTCCCATAAGTGTTAAATTGGGTGGAGATCTGGTGACAGACCGCACACGGCTCACATCGTTTTTAAGCATTGTGACCACTCATGACCTATGGATGGGGGCATAGCCACGGTAACCAAAGTAAATGGCCTGCCAAGCATGATAGGTGTGGTTCCTGAGTAATTGGCAACCTGTTGATTAACACTTGTTTAGGCCCTAAAACAACTGTCTCAGGTACCTCACCACTGGATAGTCCTCCTGGTGGAACGTGTTATACGAGGCGTCTGGAACACAGAACAAGACAACCGGGGGTCATGTTCAGTGGGCACCATCTGAACTTGTCCATTAAGAAACGCTTGTTTATCATATCCTGTTGTGCCCCGATGAACACAAGCCATTTATAGCCAACACTACCTCCCCCACCAGACGCTTCTGACAAATTCCCAAATCAGCGCCTCACCTTTACTCCATAGCCACACCTGTAGATCTCAGAACGCAAGAGTAATATCATAAGGCTTACATTTTTGGGAATGTTTTGTAAAGGAGACCTTCCAAGATTCTTTTAGAGGCTAGGGGTCAAGTTGAAATTCTGAATTTGTGCACGCTTACCCTGAGCGAGTGTCATTCTGACCATTAGTCGACACGTCCCAGTCTCGGCAAAAGGCTCGTTGTCACGCGGCCTGGTCAGGAAGGCTAATGTGCGAGTGATGTTGGCCACATAGTAGCAGGAAACCTTCAACCTAAAGAGGGATGTAGGCAACGTCAATAGGGGAATTTTAAGCAGTGGAGTGGACACTGGTAGTAGAGGCACATTTTCCCTGTATACAAAGTATTGAGCAATTGGTGAAGGAAAAAAAAAAAACACCCTCTAACAGCTAATAGCTACAATTGTGATGCGTAATGCACTTACTGATATTCCTCCTCTGAAGACATCGTGGCATTCAGCTTCACCTCATGTTCATCTGGCAAGGAGATTTCGTTCTCATACAGCATGACATTGTTGATAAACTACGTAGTAGAGGGGAATTGCTTATTACAGCCTGCAGAAGCAAACAGTCCGTAAATACACAGTACCCATCACCTCAGGGTAATAGTCATTTTACCTTCCTGGTGGTGCCACAGGAGTTCACAGTGAAGTGGAAGTAGGCGAAGCGATCGTCGCAGTAGGTGGGACCACAGGTGGGGTCGCTCAGGGTCAGCTGACCGGGGTTCAGACCGGGAGCAGACTCCACCTTCAGCGCCAGCGCAGTCATCGTTCCGTTAGAGAAACACTTGTAGGTGGGGGAGCAAAAGACAGGTAGCCATCAGACCTGGCTTCTGTATTTGTTACACTTAATTGAGCTTGCCGAGCACAGTAGAACCAATGGAATAGCACCAAAAGTGCAAACCATGCCCATCTGGCACTACTATTAGACTCACAGTATTTGCAAGGAACCCAGGCTTGGTAACCATGTCAAACGACTATTGATCGGAAGTAATTGTTTGAGAACCAACCAGTCAGCGTTTTGAGGAAGCTGCAATCCAGGGAAAAGTATTTGATGGTCATGTTGTTGTAAGGATTCAACAGAGCCACATCCAGTCTGCTCCTGACAGAGGACGAGTGAACCGACTGGGAACCAATGGGGGAGTTCATTAGTCCATTATTGTATGCATGTAATCAGGGTAAGGAAAGCAAGGCTAGCTGCAGAAATTTAGGTTAACATGTTTTGGGAGAGCGTCGTACCTCAAACACTGCGTCCGGCGAAGAGAAGGGCAACGTGATGGTGAGGTCTGCGTCGCCCTCTGTTAAATACTGTTGAGCAAGCTCATGGTTAAGCAGCCGCTTGCCAACCAAGACGAAAAAGGGCTCTTGGTTCCTGTAGTCCACAGTGATGTGGAAGTTCTCCTGATCAGTTGCCAGTGACTGAGGGTGGCACTACAAGGACAAACAGGGTTGTGTTCATTAAGCACAAAAAACAGGAAGGTACGTACTACTTCAACTTGTCCAAGAAGAAACCCTTGTTTTCGGTTGCAAAATGTTTTGCTACGGTGGGACTGAATAAACACGATCCTGGAAAATCAGGAACAGGACAACTGGGTCCAAATACTCTAAAGCTTAACATTTTCTATGTAGAGAGACCGCATAGGGAAAACCTACAGTATGGCTAGTTGGGCTTTCACTGCCAATTTCCTTTCAGGGCAATCATTAAGGAGAGGAAACCATTCAAGAGTAGTTTGGCGTAGTCCAGAGACATACCAATGTCCAGCAGTACAGTGTCCACAACGGCAGAGTGAGAGAAAGGCTCATACTCTGGAAAGATGACCAGGCCGTAGATCAGCTGAAGAGTGAAGGTTGTGACACCTTGTTCCGCCCTTCTCTATAGTGAAGTTAAAATCATTGGTCAATTGGTCAGCATTATTGTTGTAACAGAACTCTAGTCAACATCAAGTGTCAACTAAGTACATTTGGGGACTATTAAAACAAACTATATACTTAAATGTTGCACTCATTCCTCTAAATCAAGCACTATTGGAAAGTGAATGCATACAACTGCCAAAATAATGAAAAAACTTGAGTAAATGAGGGATACAAAGTACATTTGTGCCATTTATATTTTGTTGGTGGCCCACTTATTAGGGCATGTACAAATTACTGCGTGTGGCTTTGCATTTAACAGAAACACACCTTAAAGACCACCGTCTCTGAGAAGGGCACCTCCATCCTGAAGGTCTTCAAGGTGTTGTCTGGGGATCTCTGCTCCTGAACATTGAAGCCTCTGGCGTTGCACTCTGCAACAGTTAGCACCATGGTGGGAAAGGTGATGTTCAGCAGCTCCACATCAAGGTTGAAGGTCCCCAACTCAAGCACAAACACTGCCAGCTCAGGAACTGTGTCTAAGGGCGTGTGTTCATTGGCAAACATTTTGAAATGCGGTACGATGGAAGTTGAAAATTGACATTTGTTATTGGGTAAGTCCAGGTATTGCCTCCCCGTTTCAGTACATTTTCTTCTTTTTTGTGCCTAATGAACAACCCAGGCATCCCAAATTACCGTAGGCACTATTTGACTAAACCAGACTCACAGTTGCGAACTTGTGGAGGCCTGGCCATCGGAGGTGTTGTGATAGGGAAGAGGACTTTATAGCTGGAGTCCTCGTGTGCGACCTCCTCGATCCACAGCAACTCAAGCATGGGCTCAATGGTATAAGTGACAAAGTACTGGTCATCCTGAATATGGCTCTGTAAGGGAGACGAGTGATGCAGTCAGGCTGTAATACACAATTGGAGTGCAAAAACAGGTAAATGTTCTTTATAAGCCAGAATGTTAAATACAATTCTACCGCTTGTCTTTGCAGTTTGTCTTTTAGCCGCTCGTAATTTAAGACAAAATATCCAAAGGAAAGTATTGTTTACCAGACTTTAGAGCTGGTAGGTATATGGTTGTCAACTTGCATTTCCAGCGGTGTGCATTTTCAAAGCAACTGACACGCAAAGTAAACACTTGCACAGTATGTAAACAGCAGCCGAGTGTTGCTTGCATTCAGTTGACAGTGGCAAAGCTACCGGCTATCTAAAAAGTCAGGTAAACAATACTTTAGTGTGGATATTTGGTCTCAAATTTCAAGCGGCTAAAGGACAAACTGCAAAGACAAGCGGTAGAGTATGTTTAAGTGTCATTTTATGCAACATTCACACAATTTTGCAATCCATTGTATATTAGCCCGATTAAGCAGACAATTGCGCAATAAGAAACATTTTACACAAGACTAAGTTTAGGAGTTTACCCATGAGAGATGGCAAAGGGTTACTGCAAAGCACTGACAACTGCTGCAGTAAAAAAGGCACTACAAATTAGATTTAGAAATTAAACAGGAACATTTTACTCATCCAACGCTGACCTTGAAATAGCCGCCAACCACCCCCACCGGAATTTCAACAATAATATGAGCCTCTGTGACTAAAACCGAGTAGTTTCTGGCAGCCATTTCTTCAGTGTCCAGCCTCTTAGCGTCAATTCCCATGTACACCTCCAACATAGTGAAGGCATCAGAGGAGAAAAGTGGGTCTATGTGCTTGGGCATGTACCAGGTGATCACTTCTGGAGTAAAGGCCACTGCCTCTGCAGTGAAACAAGAAGCCAAGTGCACATCATAACAGAACATTTTGCAACTGAAAACTGCCATTATTTGGAAAGTTCACCCCAAAACATTTTCCCAACAGAACGCTACATGAAAGTCTTGTCTGGAGCCAATTAAGAACTGGGCTTATAGGATCTTAAATTGCACACTCAACCTGGTGTTGGACAAACAGCCGTGGCATCTACTCGAGTAACCAGCCACTTCTGCTCAAAGAAGTTTGAGGTTGAGAGCACCCGCATCGGAACCCCAGCTACCTGTTCAGGGGGCAACCACACCAGGGCCGTATTCAGTAGGGCACACCGTATCAACAATATGTTGCGGAGTTCAGGTAGGGCCACCGTTTCCAAATGTTTGCTCTACTGAACATGACCCAGTTCATGGAGGTCAGCTTACATTCTGGAGGTATGTCTTCTCTGCATTATGAGAGCTTCTTAATACCAGTCGTGTGGGAGTGTTGGCTATTGCATAGCCCTTTCTTTGGACCTCATCCACATTCATGACCTTCTTGCTAGGACTAAAGACGACTGCTGTCCTTTTGTATCCTGAAGCAACAGCCTGTCTCAGGAAATGGAAACATGAATTAAACAAAACTGTCAAACTCACATTTTGTTTAGCGCCATCCTGTCATGTTGTAGTGAAATTACAGAAACTGAACTATGGCTACCTCAGCTCCTCTCCGGAAGTTGGCGCTCCTTGCTTTCGGGCCCCCGGTGGGGTGTTCGGGGACGGTTTGGATGTCTGGAAGAGTCCTTCTGACAGACACCTAGAGAACGAAGGCCATTATTCCCTATGCATTTTCTCCCTCCCATACAATAGGAAATCAATGGCCAGTTCTCAATCTGTCCACTCGCCTCCTTAAAATGCATTGAGAATAGTCCAAGATTCCTCACCTCTAAAGTTGTCCTATGTGCATTTTGAAGAGGTGAGTGGAATTGAGAGAGAGAGAGAAACAAGACCTCTACGTTGTGTCGCAGAAGAAATGAAACACGACAGTTGTAGCTCTAGACAGATCATTTATACAGGCAGTACAACAAGCGCGACTGTAAACATGTCCATTGGGGCATGCTCTGCTCACTTGCCTCCATGTAGTTGCGGTCGCACAGAATCTCTCGGGAGGTCCAGGGGGTGTAGCGACAGGTTTTGCCCACTCTATACACATCAGTCATGTGGTTTCCTGGCAGCCTGAACTGCATGACCAAGCTGAACATCTCACCCTAAAATGAAGGGGGAAGGGAAAAAGCCTCTCATATAGCAAAAAACAAAAAATTCAGGTGACATTCATGCAAGTTATAGACTGTAGCAAAATTAGCTATATGAATGCAGCTGCCACTGTATTGAAGCCACTGTTATGCACGTGAGTGAGGACCCAAAAGCGGTTTAACAAAAACAGAGTCCTTTAATGTCAAAACACAGGGAAGACATAGATCCTCTTCAGATGTATATAATGGCAAAATGGACAACCCGCAGAGAGGGCGACAAATGAATCATAAAGTCCTTCTGATATTTACAGAAGAGTCCCCCTTCTTAGCAGCAGAGGAGAATAGCTGGGTTAGCGGCGACAGACTGCTGGTCTCTCTGGGTAGGCGCGGGTCGTAGAGGACAGAGGTACCTGATCACACGTAGCATCAGATGAACAGGCAGATTCCGACAGGACGGGACAAGGGTGAAGCAAACAAGACGATAGTTTGGTTCTGGCATGAGAAACTCAAACGAGAATCTGACAAAGACAGAAGCAGGAACAGAGAGAGAAATAGAGACCTAATCAGAGGGAAAAAAGGAACAGGTGGGAAAAGGGTGAACGAGGTAGTTAGAGAAGATGAGGAACAGCTGGGGGAAGGAGAGGAAGAGAAGGTAACCTAATACGACCAGCAGAGGGAGACGGAGTGAAGAGAAAGAACAGGAACAAGACATAATGACAATACATGACAGCCACACTACAGGAGAAGAGTTCAGGTCACATCACTGCAGTCTGTATCAGAAAGTTGGCTGGCCCTCTGAAAGCCCTCCACAAACTTCTGCTGTACCTTACATCATCGTTAATTTAGAGGGAAGAGATATCCACAGAATTCAGTGAAACTGCTTCAATGTTTCTGGCACCGTACTTCTAAAAACCTCCATGCTCTAAAATTGTATGAATTAGCACCTCTATGGCAACTCAGGCTTATTGAGGACCTTTTTACTGAAGAATGTGTTAGTTTTCAATTATTTCATTTTTCCACCTAGTGATGCAAATATTGACTTGTATCTTTGTGTATACAGGGCTCATCTGTAAAAGAGCCTGGTCTCACCATGACTCCATGTCAAAGGTTAAATAAAATTGCTACATTATGGGTTGCAAATGCAGTGACACTGAAAGGCAAACTGTCCATTTGAAGTTCAAGCAAACACTACAGTGCTTAGGGTTACCATGTTTTGGGAAAAGCAGTTTTGAAGAGAAGCAAAAAAACATGGCATTCCCCATGGGATCAAATTTAAAGCTGAATCCACACCGAGTAGCAAGGCCAGGCGTCAGGTTTATGATTTGTGTGTCATCTGGAAGGGATGGAGATGCTTGTCAACTATTGTGTTCACACCAATATCAAGCCATGAATTATGAAAGGAGAGAAATAATCATAAGAGGCAAACTCACTGAAGACAGCATCAACCTCTTCAAAAAGATGAGCGACACTTAAACGAATAACGTTACCAAGGCATTCAGCGTTGAGGTCATCTGGAATGGGAAAGGTTAGTTATTAAAAATCATAAAAATATATTATCAAACACTTACTGCTTGAATTTGCAGGGTGCAAAATGCATACTTATAGAAGGTGTCTGTTGTGCTTGTATGCCCACAGTTGCAATCAATAGGCACAACAACCTGTAAGGCATTTGACAAATTATTATGATTGATTAAAAGGAGGATGAACACAACTCAAATGTTTGCGTCGCATAAGACTCTTCTAGAACTGCTACTACTTACCCTGAGCTAAGGAAAATAATCATTGTAGAACAGAATTGTTCCGATAAAATACACAGCTACAGAACCTGATATTTGACCCAAGGTGTGCAGCCTACAGCCCAGCGGTATGCAACTTTTACCCTATGACAAAGGCTTCCCACACTCAGTCACCTGAATCCCAAAGGGCTGCACATTTTATTTTTATTCCCCTAGCCCTACAAAGCTGATTCAAATAATCATCCAGCTTTGTTAATCTGAATCAGCTGTGTAGTGTTAGGACAAATACCTAAATGTAAGGCTACTGTTCAATTTTAGAAGGGTGCTCCGCCCTCACCGCTTTTATCCATTCATGTCAGGGGCCATGGACCGGGGCACCTCGGCTCAGGTTAATAGAACTCCCTCATTAGCAGCACAACAGCCTTTCACAGGTGAAAAGCATAATTACGCAACCGTCTACAATTGTAGCCCAGACAGAGAGAAAGATATTGGCCTCTAATGGGCAAAATGCTGCATTTGCATGTACTTTCACAATTTGAATTTAGTCAACTGGGTGGGACTACCAACTTCATTGGCTGAGCCCTACTGGTGACCCTGTTGAAGTCATGTCCAATCGGGTCATCAGAAGGGCTCAGACAATAGTGAAGAAGAAATGTTACTACTTTAATATGAAGATAGCCTCAATGGCGCTGCCCGTGCTGTCACAGACACTATATTGGCACAGATACATAGATGAGTCTTTTATCTTCTTATGGCTGGGGGCAGTATTGAGTAGCTTGGCTGAATAAGTTGTCCAGAGGTGCCCAGAGTAAACTGCCTGCTACTCAGTCCCAGAAGCTACAATATGCATATTATTAGTATATTTGGATAGAAAACACTCTGAAGTTTCTAAAACCGTCTGAATGATGTCTGTGGGTATAACAGAACACATATAGCAGGCAAAAACCTGAGAAAAAATCCAACCAGGAAGTGGGAAATCTGAGGTTGGTTGTTTTTCAACTCATTCCCTATTGAAGATACAGTGGGATATTGGTCATGTTGCACTTCCAAAGGCTTCCATTAGATGTCAACAGTCATTAGAACCTTGTTTGATGCTTCTACTGTGAGGTGGGGGCGAATGAGAGGGGAATGAGGTCTGGGTGAATGCCTTGAGCTCATGACGCTCGTTCACATGAGAGTGAGCTCTGTTCCATCGCAATTCTACAGACAAAGGAATTCTCCGGTTGGAACATTATTGAAGATTTATTTTAACAACATCCTAAAGATTGATTCTATACAGTGGGGCGAAAAAGTATTTAGTCAGCCACCAATTGTGCAAGTTCTCCCACTTAAGAAGATGAGAGAGGCCTGTAATTTTCATCATAGGTACACGTCAACTATGACAGACAAAATGAGAGAAAAAAATCCAGAAAATCACATTGTAGGATTTTTAATGAATTTAGTTGCAAATTATGGTGGAAAATAAGTATTTGGTCAATAACAAAAGTTTATCTCAATACTTTGTTATATACCCTTTGTTGGCAATGGCAGAGGTCAAACGTTTTCTGTAAGTCTTCACGAGGTTTTCACACACTGTTGCTGGTATTTTGACCCATTCCTCCATGCAGATCTCCTCTAGAACAGTGATGTTTTGGGGCTGTTGCTGGGCAACACTGACTTTCAACTCCCTCCAAAGATGTTCTATGGGGTTGAGATCTGGAGACTGGCTAGGCCACTCCAGGACCTTGAAATGCTTCTTACGAAGCCACTTATTTGTTGCCCGGGCGGTGTGTTTGGGATCATTGTCATGCTGCAACACCCAGCCACGTTTCATCTTCAAAACCCTTGCTGATGGAAGGAGGTTTACACTCAAAATCTCACGATACATGGCCCCATTCATTATTTTCTTTACACGGATCAGTCGTCCTGGTCCCTTTGCAGAAAAACAGCCCCAAAGCATGATGTTTCCACACCTATATTTAACAGTAGGTATGGTGTTCTTTGGATGCAACTCCGCATTCTTTGTCCTCCAAACACGACGAGTTGAGTTTTTACCAAAAGGTTCTATTTTGGTTTAATCTGACCATATGACATTCTCCCAATCTTCCTCTGGATCATCCAAATGCTCTCTAGCAAACTTCAGACGGGCCTGGACATGTACTGGCCAAAGCAGGGGGACACGTCTGGCACTGCAGGATTTGAGTCCCTGGCGGCGTAGTGTGTTACTGATGGTAGGCTTTGTTACTTTGGTCCTAGCTCTCTGCAGGTCATTCACTAGGTCCCCCCCGTGTGGTTCTGGGATTTTTGCTCACCGTTCTTGTGATCATTTTGACCCCACGGGGTGAGATCTTGCGTGGAGCCCCAGATCGAGGGAGATTATCAGTGGTCTTTTATGTCTTCCATTTCCTAATAATTGCTCCCACAGTTGATTTCTTCAAACCAAGCTGCTTACCTATTGCAGATTCAGTCTTTCCAGCCTGGTGCAGGTCTACAATTTTATTTCTGGTGTCCTTTGACAGCTCTTTGGTCTTGGCCATAGTGGAGTTTGGAGTGTGACTGTTTGAGGTTGTGGACAGGTGTCTTTTTTTACTGATAACAAGTTCAAACAGATGCCATTAATACAGGTAACGAGTGGAGGACAGAGGAGCCTCTTAAAGAAGAAGTTACAGGTCTGTGAGAGCCAGAAATCTTGCTTGTTTGTAGGTGACCAAATAATTATTTTACACCATAATTTGTAAATAAATTCATTAAAAATCCTACAATGTGATTTTCTCGTACATCAGCTGATATCTCAAAGTGCTGTACAGAAACCCAGCCTAAAACCCCAAACAGCAAGCAATGCAGGTGTTAAAGCACGTTGGCTAGGAAAAACTACCTAGAAAGGCCAAAACCTAAGAAGAAACCTGGAGTGGAACCAGGCTATGAGGGGTGGTTAGTACTCTTCTGGCTGTGCCGGGTGGAGATTATAACAGAACATGGCCAAGATGTTCAAATGTTCAATAATGACCAGCATGGTCAAATAATAGAAAGGTAGCACGTCCGGTGAACAGGTCAGGATTCCATAGCCGCAGGCAGCATGATCAAAAATAATAATCACAGGCAGAACAGTTGAAACTGGAGCAGCAGCACGGCCAGGTGGACTGGGGACAGCAAGGAGTCATCATGCCAGGTAGTCCTGAGGCATGGTCCTAGGGCTCAGGTCCTCTGAGAGAGAGAAAGAGAGAGCATACTTAAATTCACACAGGACACCGGATAAGACAGGAGAAGTACTCCAGATGTAACAAACTGACCCTAGCCCCCCGACACATAAACTACTGCAGCATAAATGCTGGAGACTGAGACAGGAGGGGTCAGGAGACACTGTGGCCCCATCCGATGATACCCCGGACAGGGCCAAACAGGAAGGATATAACCCCACCCACTTTGCCAAAGCACAGCCCCCACACCACTAGAGGGATATCTTCAACCACCAACTTACCATCCTGAGACAAGGCCGAGTATAGCCCACAAAGATCTCCGCCACGGCACAACCCAAGGGGGGGCGCCAACCCAGACAGGAAGATCACATCAGTGACTCAACCCACTCAAGTGACACACCCCTCCTAGGGATGGCATGAAAGAGCACCAGTAAGCCAGTGACTCAGCCCCTGTAATAGGTTTAGAGGCAGAGAATCCCAGTGGAAAGTGGGGAACCGGCCAGGCAGAGACAGCAGGGGCGGTTCGTTGCTCCAGAGCCTTTCTGTTCACCTTCACACTCCTGGGCCTGACTACACTCAATCATATGACCCACTGAAGAGATGAGTCTTCAGTAAAGACTTAAAGGTTGAGACCGAGTCTGAGTCTCTCAAATGGGTAGGTAGACCATTCCATAAAAATGGAGCTCTATAGGAGAAAGCCCGGCCTCCAGCTGTTTACTTAGAAATTCTAGGGACAATTAGGAGGCCTGCGTCTTGTGACTGTAGTGTACGCGTAGGTATGTACAGCAGGACCAAATCAGAGAGATAGGTAGGAGCAAGACAATGTAATGCTTTGTAGGTTAGCAGTAAAACCTTAAAATCAGCCCTTGCCTTGCCAGGAAGCCAGTGTTGGGAGGCTAGCACTGGAGTAATATGATCAAATGTTTTGGTTCTAGTCAGGATTCTAGCACTAACTGAAGTTTATTTAGTGCTTTATCTGGGTAGCCGGAAAGTAGAGCATTGCAGTAGTCTAACCTAAAAGTAACAAAAGCATGGATACATTTTTAGGCATCATTTTTGGACAGAAAGTTTCTGATTTTTGCAATGTTACGTAGATGGAAAACTGCTGTCGTTGAAACAGTCCTGATATGTTCGTCAAAAGAGAGATCAGGGTCCAGAGTAACGCCGAGGTCCTTCACAGTTTTATTTGAGACGACTGTACAACCATTAAGATTAATTGTCAGATTCAACAGAAGATCTCTTTGTTTCTTGGGACCTAGAACAAGCATCTCTGTTGCAGCCATCCAATTTTGGGGCTTCACCAAGTTTCATTTAAATGTACAGCTGTGTGTCATCCGCATAGCAGTAAAAGTTAACATTATGTTTTCGAAAGACATCCCCAAGAGGTTAAATATATAGTGAAAACAATAGTGGTCCTAAAACAGAACCTTGAGAAACACCGAAATGTACAGTTGATTTGTCAGAGAACAGGACTTTCACAGAGACAAACTGGTATCTTTCCGACAGATAAGATCTAAACCAGGCCAGAACTTGTCCGTGTAGACCAATTTGGTATTCCATTCTCTCCAAAAGAATGTGGTGATCGATGGTATCAAAAGCAGCACTAAGGTCTAGGAGCACGAGGACAGATACAGAGCCTCGGTCTGATGCCATTAAGAGGTCATTTACCACCTTCACAAGTGCAGTCTCAGTGCTATGATGGGGTCTAAAACCAGACTGAAGCATTTCATATACATTGTTTGTCTTCAGGAAGGCAGTGAGTTGCTGCGCAACAGCCTTTTCTAAAATTTGAGAGGAACGGAAGATTCAATATAGGCCGATAGTTTTTTAAATTTTCTGCGTCAAGGTTTGGCTTTTTCAAGAGAGGCTTTATTACTGCCACTTTTTTAGTGAGTTTGGTACACATCCGGTGGATAGAGAGCCGTTTATTATGTTCAACATAGGAGGGCCAAGCACAGGAAGCAGCTCTTTCAGTAGTTTAGTTGGAATAGGGTCCCGAATGCAGCTTGAAGGTTTAGAGGCCATGATTATTTTCATCATTGTGTCAAGAGACATAGTACTAAAACATTTGAGTGTCTCTAGAGATACTCCAATGCGGAGGATAGTTTCACTTTAGAAATAAAGAAATGTATCCAGTTGTTGATTTAATCTCAGTTAATTTAGAACTAAAGTATTGCGTAATTGGTCAGCTCCTTGATTATGTTTTGAGGCCATACATGTTAAGAGAAGGGTTTCAGAGATGCTTTAACTGTGATGTGGTAAAGTTGGACCCAGGCGCAGAGAAGAGACCAGAAGATAAAGCAGTGGTTCCAACCAGTGTCTCCAGCCCTCAAGGGCCCACTTAACCTCCAAGAGCTCCCGGTTGCCTACATCGTAGTTGCCTTCCGCTGGTCGAGAACCACTTGGAGAGAAAGGCGCATGGGTGCAGTTTCTTGTCCTCCTCGTTCAGCTGTGAAAGTACCGCACCAGCTCCGGTGTCCAAGGCGTCCACCTCTACCACAAAGGGGCGAGTTGGATCAGGGTGAACGAGGATGGGTTCGGAGGTGAAACGTCCCTTGAGCTCTAAGAATGCCGTCAGCCTCGGGATTCCTGCAAAAACCTGCTTGAGTGAGGTGGGACAGGGCCGTATGTGCTCCGGAGGGTTTTTGGAGAAGATCAGGATGTCGTTGAGGTAAACAAATACGAACCGGTTCAACATATTCCTATGAGTGTCATTGATCAATGCTTGAAAGACTGCCGGTGAGTTCGATATTCCAAAGGTCATGACTAAATACTCAGTGACCACTAGGGGTGTTAAAGGCAGTTTTCCACTCATCTCCCTGATTCTCTCCAGATTTTAAGCGTCGCGGAGGTCCAGTTTGGTGAAGAATTGGGCTCCTAGGGCCAACTCCAAGGCAGCTGACATCGGCTAGGGGGTAACGATTCTTAATCGTAATCCTTTTCAGCCCTCTGTAATCAATGCAAGGACTGAAGTTTGGTTCAGAGACAGAGACAAGAGATGCATTTAGACAGGCAGCCCAATTATGATATTTTTGACCAATCATATCAGCTCTTTTTCAGAGCATATATAGAGCATATCTGATTGGTCAAAATACAAATTACTCAAAATAATTAATGAATTGGGCTGCCTGCCTCAACGAAGCCATAGAAACCTGGACATGCTCCAGCTGAAATGTTTCCTCCTCTCAGTACTGATGTTGAATGGCATTAAATACACTTTTTTTGTTCTCTCCCATCCCCTGTAGGTTTGTTGAACATGATTGGAAATGAAACTCCAGTACACTGGTAGCACTAAAGACGTGTGAGTATAACTTTTCCAGGTGAGTTGAACCTGCCTGTGCGTGCGGTGGGGATATTCCTGGGAGGTCTACTGATGAAGCGTTGTGTCTGGAGCCCAGCTGTCTTTCGTCACCTCCTTCATGGCCCACCTCCTCCTCCCTCTGCAGTCTGGCACTAAGTGTGACAACGTTCAGATGGCTGGTCTGACCGTGTCCTACAATGGGTAATTATGACATCTGATTGGTTGGTTTGTTGGTGGGTGGGTTGATAAAAACAAAAGTTTTGATCAGTTTAATATGAGGGAGTTAGACCAAAACACACATGGGCTTGTGCCGGGGCTCCCTCTTGTGGGAATATACAGCATGGTTGTTACTGAGCCAGGATTCCTGAATGCTTTATAAAACTCGCTTATTAAACCATCATTTCCAGAGGACCTATTGTCCTTAAGGCTTTTAATAGTCTTTTATCTTATCTTTGTCTTTTATCTCAATTTCAGATAACTCATCATCACAAAAATCCCTGAAATCATTATCTATCTTCTTAGCAATGTTTCCTACATTGTCTAAGAAAATATCCATATTGGAAGTTGGCTGGGCTGATGTATACAGATTCTGATAAAACTGGGCAACATGCTGAGAGATTTCTTTTGGATTTTCATTGGGAGTATTATTAATCATTAATTTACATATGGAAGTCATTTCGCCTGCCCTTTTTTTCTAAATTAAAGAAATTAAACAATTTTTCCCTCCCTCTTCCATCCATTTTCGTCTTGATCTTACAAACGCTTCCCGGGCCTTTTCCTCGTAGATACAGTCTAACTGCATTTGCCATGATGATAGCTCCAGTAATTCCTGATTAGTTAGTTCACTTTTTTTAGTATAATCCATTATTTGCTTTATGATGTCATATTCTTTCTCTCTCTCTTGGCACGAGCAATTTCTTTCCCCATTGAAATAGCCAAAATTCTTATCAAATTTCATTAACTCCCAGTAACTTCCAGACGTATTCATAACACAGGCACAATTCCTTTATTTATCATTAATTCCTGCTACTTCCTTCTTAAATACTTCCTTCTCTAGTAAAGTCTTGTTCATTTTCCAGTAACCTTTGCTAACTTTTTTTGTTGACAAACCATGCATATTTATCTTTACTGAGATCCCTTTGTGGTCTGTTAAAATCGATGGTTCAATCGAGACTGTATCAATCTTGTCAGCCATATCTTCAGATATCAGCCAGAAATTAATACGAGATGGAATAAATCTTTGGTACTCCATGTAAACATAATCTTATCTGGCTTCTTATGTCTCCAAATATCTAATCTTAGACATATATTCCTTATCTCACAAACATAATTGCTATCCTTAGGAGACCATCTATCTAGATTATCATGCAATACTGTATTAAAATCTCCACCCCATATTACTTATGGAAGTTAAGACATAATTTTACTTATTTTCCTCTCAATGTCTCTAAATAAAATACAGTTACTTGACTTGTTATTGGAAGCATAAGTATTTACAACAATGAATTGAATGTGGTTGACCTCTACCAATAGTATAATCCATCTCCCTGTATTATCTGCTTCATGACTCAATATATGACCCTTAAAGTTGCCTTTTAAAATAGTGACACCTGCTGACCGATTTAATACCAAATGAAAACCAAATATCATTCCCCATTGACACTTCCAAAACGCAGTATCTGTGGAACACGCATGAGTTTCTTGAATGAAATAAAAGTTGGCACTCTTACCCTTACAATACAAAAATAAAGATTTCCTTTTCAAAATATTACAGATTCCCATGGCATTAATAGAAAAAACAGAAATGGACATTTACTACCACAGTGACTATATGAAGAATATTAAACTTGTATACGTTCACATGAATCAGGGTTTCAGAAAATAAAAGTTCTTACTAGTTGCAAATAAAAACAGTCCTTTGCACCACGCAAGTGGTTGACCTAAATTATATATATTAAATTATATATATATACATATTTTTTATACAATTGCAAATAACATTGTACAATAGATTGGTAAAAATGAATAGCCATCAAGCTAACGTTAAGTGTCAGTGTGAATTTGTCTGCCATAAAATATACATTAAAAGAAGTTTGGCTCACACAAACAATGCTCTTTCCTCAAGAAATATTACGTTTTATCAGATGCAAATAAAACTCAGTCCTGCACAACTCACTTGATAAATCCAGCAGTCAACAAACTAGGCGTCAGCGTGAATTTCCCTTCCATTAACAAAAGCCTTAGCTCCAATCAAAGTATGCACTTTTCCCTTCCTTCCTTGCTTTCTCAATCATCGGCCACAGATGATTCCGAGCTTCTTTGTCAAATGCTGTCAGATCCTCCTTGAACCTCAGGTGGCTCTTCTTTAAATAGTCATTTTTCTTTGCACTTTTCCATGTCATATCACTCGCTGTCCTGGAGATGAATCTCACTGGTCGTGGTGGCTGGTTGTTTTCCCCATCTCTCAGCCTACCCAGGCGGTGCACTACATCCAGAGAACCTGCAACAACATTTCGCTCCACCTATTGCCCTGCAAATGTCCTTCACTCTTGCTTTGATGTTCTCATCAGATGTTTCTGCTATTCCATAAATTCGAAGACTACATCTCCGACTATACCGGTCAGCTATGAAGCCTTTAGCAGGCTAACTTAACTACACATGCTGAAACTTTTCGATGGCTAGCTTGTTCGTTGGACATCGTCAAAAATATATGTCAATGGTTTGATTAATTACAAAATTATTAATTGTATGGTTAGATAATTTTTTTGTGAAAAAAAAACTTATTACAACTGCAGTCTAAAACTTTGAGAAAACCCTAAAATTGTTCCTCAGCTAGAAATGTTCCACTCTCTCATGTCGCCATCTTGACCATGTCGCTGAGTTCATGGAGCTCTCCTGCGCATCATTTACTTCACAAAATCCCACAAATGTGAAAGCGGCAGAAATAAACATTGCGAGATTGTAAATATGTGTGAGAGTCAGAGATTTGAAAGCAGACGCTTTCATTCAAAACGATGTACAGTAATGCATACATACATTTTACTTTTGGGTGGCCCAGGGAAATGAGACTTTTTCAAGCTTTTCGAAGCAATTTTTGTATCTCTTTCTTTGTAATACTGTATGTATTTAATCATTTCGAATTGATCACTTCCCACTGGGCACATACATAAATTCAATGTTTATTCCACATTTGTTCAACGTAATTTAATTTAAATTACATGGATATTGTGTCACCGTGAATTTTATAATCTGCAGTCAATTTAATTATGTTTTCATGTGCCATGATTCTGACATTTCACATATAGTCCTCATAGGAATAGGCTACATAAGTAGTAAATGTAATCTCAATTCAATACGATGTGCATATACTGTACATATAGCCATTATAGCTATTAAACCCATGTTCAGTGACTGTAATCTGTGACGCAAGAGGCCTAATATGTTTGTGACGTTCCATGGAACCCACGGTATTGTTTAAAACTAGATTCTGATTGGCTTGCAGGTCATTCTACAGTGTAAATTATAAATGAAACATGCTTTTATCTCAGTGTTACAGATTTACATTACCGAACGTGTCTCAACCCATACCGCGCCTTTATCTGCCTAAAGGTATCTTCACGCACGACTGGATAGGCCTTTTGGATACGCTTGTCCAAGGTAAGGTTATGCGTCAAGCTATAGCCTACTTTTAATGTTTAGGTTCCGAACTCAAGTTACTCCAGTCAAGTGATTAATCGTAAAAGTTAGTTATTTTGACTGAGCAGTCCAATGGCCAATGCTGTTTTTGGACTATGAGACCCTCGGCTATATACTATGATGAGCCAATAACATGCATAGATTATGCATTAGGCATTGCACAAGTCAGTGTCTTGGTCAGAATATAAAGTTGCTACTTCCGTCAACTCAAGTTACTCAAGTCAAGTGATTAATCGTAAGAGTTAGTTGTTTTGACTGTCAAAACAAATAACTTTGATGGAATATTCCAAATTACAATGGCAATTATGCATCACAAATTTACAATATTACTTGTATTTCAATGATTAATGCAGGCCCAAGACATAATGTTGCCTGAAAGCTGTATAGAAATCATTACATTGCTGACCCATACATGATTGGCTTAATCTAGAATCATGGATACCTTTCATGTGAGTACTCACACACTAGATTTTTTTGCATACTTCAGAAGGAAGATACCTCAGTATCTGGAAGCACTCTCATGTAAATTGCTAATGCTATCTCTGAAATGTCTAACAAAATGTTGACTTGATCGTTTCATCAAGACCTTCTCATCACAAGTTGGAACTAGTGGTCAACATTGTGACAATGTAGCCATAAATAACATGGACCAATATTTTCATGGAGATGGAGATTGTATTACATTATCTAAAAGTGAGAAAGTAACCCCCACCTGTTATTCTTTTCACAGGGAAGGACAATCCCCATTATGCCATGAACGTTTCATTGCTGAACAACCAGATCGGTCAATGGAAGGATCTTAATGCTCCTAGTCAATAGTATGTGTGTGTAACGTCTGACCTCATAGCAGTTGTGGCCCCCAGGCTCTGGGTCAGTGAACTGCTGAGTGGTGGGCGTAGAGAAGGAGGCAGCCTCCGACCACGCTGAAGAGAGAAGCCCGTCCAGCCCCATGTGGTGAGTGGCATACACCACTGAGACATCAGTTTGCTGCTCAAAACACACACAACACACCTGTTTACCACACACACGTTATTAGAAAACACACCAAATCTAATGCAAAAATGCCCAGTAATGTCTAGTCTATATACATAGGAAATAGTTTATTTACCTGGTAGCAGCCAAGCGTCACGTCCAACAGACGTCCCGTGGGGGAGGTGAGACGCATAGTGGGTCACCCTGCCAGCCACACGCTGACAGAGAGAGAATACATGTTAAGGCCAAATGGAATAAGTGAAGAAAAGCCTAATCTAATACTATTTCAGTAGTATTTACGTCTTACCTGGATCCAAGGGATGGACTGCACTTTGGTGGCACAGTAGGGGATGCCCTCTGGACTATCCCTGGCTGACTCAACACCAGGCCTCTCACCCTACTCACGTGGTGCATCCTCACCACCACCTGCTGTTGTGATAAACAACAAGACAACATCAACAAAACCACTTCAGCAATTGCTGTGACACATTTCCATCAAGATCAAATGACTGACCATGTAGATTAGGATTAGCTAGTTACAAAGACACATACCTGGGATCCCCCACGCATGTAGGTGATGATGGGGCTGATGAACTGGAAAGTTCTCCAAGCTTTAACCGCCGGACCGGCGTTATTACAATATATTAATGGGGGGGGGGGGGGGGGGGGATCTCTTACCCTGATCACAACAGGCCCACAGTACAGGGGGCTCCTAAAGCAGAAAGCAGACAAGATATTTGTTTCATGTCAAAGAGACACAACTTGAATATCTGGGATATTTTTCAAACATAAAACCCCAAACTTTCAGAAAATTGTACCTCAAGGATAGTCTGCACATCTGGCACATCCTCAAGGATGATAGCAGCATTCTGGACATCAAGGAGGACTGGCAGCTGTGGAACATCTGGCACATCATCCAATGGCACATTCAACTGGATCTCATCCAGGACAGTTGTTTCTAAAATGAGGAACATTGGAATATAAAATAAACTATTGTTAGGAGAGAAAATGTAGCAAGATTGCTAATACTAGCTAGCTAGGTAGCAAAAGTCTTACTAAAGTTAATGTTAGCTAGCAAGCTAGCTAGCTACAACATCTCTAGCACAAGCATTTTTACCAAGTCTGAATGATAGAAATACACAACATTTCGCAAATTATAATGACATTGTTAAATGTAGTAAAAGAAGAGTTTAAAACTCCACATACCCTCTTCGAAGTCGCTGTCGCTGTCCACCTGTCGACGATCACAAACCCTGCAAAACAGAAAAAGACAAGAAAAACAAGCCACAAATGAATTTGAACAACCTGTCGACGCAGTAGGCCGCCGACGTCCACACACTCTCTCCGCCAGTCTTGAAAAGCACCCAGGCATTTTCCAGTCGATTGTTCTCTGTTTTCAAAAATCAATTTGTGTCCGTAATCTGAGGTGTGTTTGAATATGAATGAGCAGCAGTGTTGTGATGTGTCCTATCCCGTCCTTGCAGAGTAATCTTCATTGGCCTCATCACATGTCTCAGTGGCTCCTCCTTAGGAGGGTGGAGGACACCACCACGGGACAGACCCCACACTCATCGCTAGAGTTCAAACTTCAGACTCCCTCCAAACCACTGAACCCCTCAACACACCGAAAGAGATTACGGTGCACACCCTTAGAGGGAGCCGGAACAGGATAACTCCCTTCACCCTCACAAAGACACAGAGGAGGGGGAACTATCCAACACCCAGGGAGAGAGAACGAGTGACCTCAGTCGAACAGTCAGAAAGAGGAGGTGGAAGAGGCGTTAGATAGAGGAGGAGGTTACCCCAGAGGCCATTCCTCCTGTTCATGTGAGCAAGAAAGAGCAGAAGGCTTCTGATCAGCCAAATGGCAGGCAGAGGGAGAGGTCATAGTGAATCACACCCACAGAGAGAAAGACAACCCACACAACCTCTTGGTTGAGATGGACCACACAGAGGTAGAGGCAGAGGGCCTTCAGGGCTAGCCAGTCAGCCTGCCTGCTCTGATCCTCAAGTCAATTGTATTTAAATTCATGTTCATTAAAGATTTTTATTCAAGAATTGACAAGTCCCATTTAGTTAATGATCATTTTTCACTGTCTTCAACCCTCAAAAATCAGGGTGAGTCTGGGGTCACCCTTTTCCTGGGCAAACACAACTTGCATATCGTCATAGACTAGGCCGAAACGTTAATCTTTTAACCTTGCCTGAATAAAACAATGCATTTTTTTATATTGAGCAAGAGTTGCACTGATGAGAGTTTCCATGATTCAAATTTTTGGTTGCACCCCAACTGAAAGTTGGTTGAGCGCCCTCCGTTTTTTGGTTGTCAAATAAGATTTTTTTTTTTTTACATTTACAAAGTAAATTATTAAAAGCATTAAAATTGTGATGTTTCCCACTTATTTACATAACCTACTCCACACTTGCA
Source organism: Oncorhynchus mykiss (assembly GCF_013265735.2). Lineage (NCBI taxonomy): Eukaryota > Metazoa > Chordata > Actinopteri > Salmoniformes > Salmonidae > Oncorhynchus > Oncorhynchus mykiss. The sequence goes on from NC_048573.1 coordinate 36,657,381, forward strand.
AAGTGAAAGTTTATAGAAATTTTCTGAAATTAAGTAGTAAACAGAAAAGCAGAATTGAATCCAATTATAATGCAAATAATTTAATGGTCTAGGGTTCAATCCCATTTCTGAAGGTCTGATGAATAATTAATATTATTCCTCCTCTTCCTTGTGGCAGGCACAGCAGCACACTGCCCTCCAAAGCCTGCAAAATAATCGCAGGGACTGCCCCTTTCCTAGCTCTGCATGGAACATCCAGTGTCACGTCCTTGGTGACGTGTGGGGTGACATCCGGGATGACCACAGCAACATCCTCTGGAAAGGGAAAAAATAGGAACAGAATGTAAACAAATGCAAACCTTAGCTTCTTAACACTGGCCAGTTGAAAGGTTCTACTAAGATGTCATGACAAACGGTACCTATCAGAGTGCTCTCTAAGTGTTACTCACCTGCTTGGATGTCAGCTGGCAGAGTGGCGAAGACGGCCATCGTGAGAGTCCTTTCTTCTGGTGTGACGTCCACAACCTCCAACAGGGAAGAGATGGGCTCTGCCTCTGTATTAGGGGTGATGTCCACAACATTCAGGTGGGAAGAAGCCGGGTCTGCCTCTGTATTAGAGGTGATGTCCACCACATTCAGGTGGGAAGAAGCCGGATCTGCCTCTGTATTAGAGGTGATGTCCACCACATTCAGGTGGAAAGAAGCCGGATCTGCCTCTGTGTTAGGGGTGATGTCCTCAACCTCCAGGTGGGAAGAATCTGGGTCTGCCTCTGTGTTCGTGGTGATGTCTTGAACCTCCAGGTGGGAAGATGCCGGGTCTGCCTCTGTGTTAGGGGTGATGTCCTCAACCTCCAGGTGGGAAGAAGCTGGGTCTGCCTCTGTGTTAGGGGTGATGTCTACAACCTCTAGATGGGAAGATGCCGGGTCTGTGTTATGGGTGACAACAACAATCCTGATCCTGACCAAGATGTCATCAGAACAGGCATCTGTCAGTGCTCTCTATCATTTCTACTCACCTGCTTGGATGTCAGCTGGTAGTGTGGTGGAAACGGCCACCACGAGGACAGGGGGAACTGGTAGGGTGGCTGCCGGGGGCTGGAAGCAGCTCTACAACTCTTCTGCCACAAAGGTACAGACAGAGCTCATATAAAAAGGACTCTGCAGGTCATCGGTGGAGAAGGACTGACTGATTCTCCCAAGGATCAACCGCACAGAGTCAAAAGCAGCAGCCCGGGAGAAGGGGATGTGAAGGGAAGGGTCCTTTAACATGCAGGAGAGCTTCTCCACTACGGCCTCCACCATCCCCACGGCCATCCCGCTTATAAGGATTGGGTGCTCTGAATGGCCTTCCTCTGGTTGCAGCCACAGGGCCAGGAGGAGCCTGGGCTCCACCACCACCTGAGATGGGCTGAGCAGGTTGCTACGGGGCTCATTGGACTGCTCGCCCAGATGCTGTGGACCTGAGAATCGCTGAAATCAACAAAAAGACAAACAATGTGTAATGTGCTCACATAGAACACTGTCTTAGTCTGTTTCTGTGTAGTTCCAGATGTGTAGATAAATGGATCAAGTCATATGCAGGGCAGTACATGGAACTCACATGTCAGCTGGCGAGGTGGGGTGCATGGAGCGGCGGAGCTTGCAGAAAGCCTTGTGCTCTATGTCCATCATTTTTAGGCAAGTGTTTACTTCCCAGGCCTGCAGTATGAAACAGGAAGTCCCGTTAGTGTAATTTCACAACAGATCTATTCTGCTGTACTAACTCGTTGTTGAAAGGCTAGTAAAGAGCTCACTAACTTGTAGTATGTCTCTACCTCTCATTCCCTTACCAGCCGAGCGAGGTCGTTTCCCTCCTCCAGGGTTTTCTTCCACACCCTTCAAATAAAACACAGAGCAATTCAACTTTCCTGGCTTCTGATTTTTCTGTTGGTTATTTTCCCCACACCTCCTGGAGTGCTGCTGGTGGCAGGGAATGGCAGTGAAGGTGAGTGCTGACGTGGTACTCACCTCTCCCTAAGGGATTTTTTGCCCTGAGACACCAGCCAGTTGCTCATATGCTCCGTGGTGACATGGGGCGGGACCTGGCCTTGACTCTGGAGCAGCAGATAGTGGACCATGAGCTTCTTCTGCAAGATGAGGTAAGGTGTGAGACCGTGCCACGAAATACCATATCATGTGCTTTCAGAAGGGCCTCTCGCAACATTTCACAACTTCTCATGCCCCACAATTTGCAAGTGATATTAAGAACTCTTATGACCACCTTCTCTAAACTGTCTTGAAATACAATTCTCTTTCTGTTTATGTTTTTATGGGATGGATCTTACCTGTTTATTGTAATATGTTTCCTTCCAGCAGGCCTGCAGAGTCTGAAAATAAAGGCTACTTCTACAGAATTCCTTTGAAGAATGAATGAAAATAAATGAAATAAGGATGCTTTGTTATTCACATTATGCACCGGCATTTACAGTATGCTAAAATGAATTTCTCCTAAGATTACCATTGTGGGACCACAAGTGAACTCCGGAATGCACCAAACCATATCCATGATAAGATGGGGAAGAAATGCAGCGCTATAGACATACGGGTTGCTCTAGAGATAACAGGAATGACTTAAAGTCGCGAATTGTCATGTACTGTCATGTTGTCTTGTCTCTGTCCTTTCCCTTCACCCTGTCTCCCTCTGCTGGTCGTGTTAGGTTACCTTTTCTCCCCCGCTTTCCCCCAGCTGTCCCTTGTCTCCTCTAACTACCCATTCACCCCGTTCCCCACCTGTTCCCTTTTTTCCCTCTGATTAGGTCCCTATATCTCTCTCTGTTTCTGCTCCTGTCCTTGTCGGATTCTTGTTTGTTTGTGTCATTCATGCCTGAACCAGACTGTCGTCATGTTTGCTGTAACCTTGTCCTGTCCTGTCGGAATCTGCCGGTCCATCTGAGCCTACCTATGTTTGGTAATTAAAGAAGCTCTGTTTAAGTTGATTCGCTTTTGGGTCCTCATTCACGCACCGTAACAGAAGAATCCGACCAAGAATGGACCCAGCGACTTCGGATCCTCTCCACTCAGCCGTCGAGATCCAGGGAGCGATGCTAGGCAGACACAAGCAGGAATTGTCTGCTGCTCGACATGCCGTTGAGACCCTGGCCACCCAAGTCTCCAACCTCACAGAACAGGTTCACCATCTCCGCCTCGATCCACCGGCCACTTCCAGGGCTTTCGAATCTCCGGAGCCCAGAATCAATAACCCGCCGTGTTACTCTGGGGAGCCCACTGAATGCCGCTCGTTCCTCACCCAGTGTGATATTGTGTTTTCTCTCCAGCCCAACACTTACTCCAGGAGCACTGCTCGTGTCGCCTACGTCATATCTCTCCTTATTGGACGGGCTCGTGAGTGGGGCACGGCAATCTGGGAGGCAAGGGCTGAGTGTACTAACCAGTATCAAGACTTTAAGGAGGAGATGATACGGGTTTTTGATCGATCTGTTTTTGGGGAGGAGGCTTCCAGGGCCCTGTCTTCCCTATGTCAAGGCAATCGATCCATAACAGACTACTCTATTGAGTTTCGCACTCTTGCTGTCTCCAGTGGCTGGAACGAGCCGGCCTTGCTCGCTCGTCTTCTGGAGGGTTTCCGCGCAGAGGTAAAGGATGAGATTCTCTCCCGGGAGGTTCCTTCCAGCGTGGATTCCTTGATTGAACTCGCTATTCGCATTGAGCGACGGGTTGATCTTCGTCACCGAGCTCGTGGAAAGGAGCTCGCGCTCTCCGTCGCCTCCCTCTCCGCATCACTACCATCTTCCTCTGCCGGCTCGGGTGCTGAGCCCATGCAGCTGGGAGGTATCCGCATCTCGACTGAGGAGAGGGAACGGAGAATCACCAACCGCCTCTGTCTCTATTGCGGTTCCGCTGGTCATTTTGTCACTTCATGTCCAGTAAAAGGCCAGAGCTCGTCAGTAAGCGGAGGGCTACTGGTGAGCGCTACTACTCCTGTCTCTCCTTCAAGATCCTGCACTACCTTGTCGGTCCATCTACGCTGGACCGGTTCGTCAGCTTCCTGCAGTGCCTTAATAGACTCTGGGGCGGAGGGCTGTTTTATGGACGAGACCTGGGCTCGGGAACATGACATTCCTCTCAGACAGTTAAAGGAGCCCACGGCCTTGTTCGCCCTGGATGGTAGTCCTCTCCCCAGGATTCAGCGTGAGACGCTACCTTTAACCCTCACTGTTTCTGGTAATCATAGTGAAACCATTTCTTTTTTAATTTTTCGTTCACCTTTTACACCTGTTGTTTTGGGCCATCCCTGGCTAGTTTGTCATAATCCTTCCATTAATTGGTCTAGTAATTCTATCCTCTCCTGGAACGTCTCTTGTCATGTGAAATGTTTAATGTCTGCTATCCCTCCTGTTTCCTCTGTCTCTTCTTCACAGGAGGAGCCTGGTGATTTGACAGGGGTGCCGGAGGAATATCACGATCTGCGCACGGTGTTCAGTCGGTCCAGGGCCACCTCTCTTCCTCCACACCGGTCGTATGATTGTAGTATTGATCTCCTTCCGGGAACCACCCCGCCCCGGGGTAGACTATACTCTCTGTCGGCTCCCGAACGTAAGGCTCTCGAAGATTATTTGTCTGTAGCTCTTGACGCCGGTACCATAGTCCCCTCCTCCTCTCCCGCCGGAGCGGGGTTTTTTTTTGTCAAGAAGAAGGACGGGTCTCTGCGCCCCTGCATAGATTATCGAGGGCTGAATGACATAACAGTGAAGAATCGTTATCCGCTTCCTCTTATGTCTTCAGCCTTCGAGATCCTGCAGGGAGCCAGGTTTTTCACTAAGTTGGACCTTCGTAACGCTTACCATCTCGTGCGCATCAGGGAGGGGGACGAGTGGAAGACGGCGTTTAACACTCCGTTAGGGCACTTTGAATACCGGGTTCTTCCTTTCGGCCTCGCTAACGCTCCAGCTGTCTTTCAGGCATTAGTCAATGATGTCCTGAGAGACATGCTGAACATCTTTGTTTTCGTTTACCTTGACGATATCCTGATTTTTTCACCGTCACTCCAGATTCATGTTCAGCACGTTCGACGTGTCCTCCAGCGCCTTTTAGAGAATTGTCTTTTTGTGAAGGCTGAGAAGTGCACTTTTCATGCCTCCTCCGTCACATTTCTCGGTTCTGTTATTTCCGCTGAAGGCATTAAGATGGATCCCGCTAAGGTCCAAGCTGTCATTGATTGGCCCGTCCCTAAGTCACGCGTCGAGCTGCAGCGCTTTCTCGGCTTCGCGAACTTCTATCGTCGTTTCATCCGTAATTTCGGTCAGGTGGCAGCTCCTCTCACAGCCCTTACTTCTGTCAAGACGTGCTTTAAGTGGTCCGTTTCCGCCCAGGGAGCTTTTGATCTCCTCAAGAATCGTTTTACATCCGCTCCTATCCTTGTTACACCTGACGTCTCTAGACAGTTCGTTGTCGAGGTTGACGCGTCAGAGGTGGGAGTGGGAGCCATCCTTTCTCAGCGCTCCCTCTCTGACGACAAGGTCCACCCATGCGCGTATTTTTCTCATCGCCTGTCGCCGTCGGAACGTAACTATGATGTGGGTAACCGCGAACTGCTCGCCATCCGGTTAGCCCTAGGCGAATGGCGACAGTGGTTGGAGGGGGCGACCGTTCCTTTTGTCGTTTGGACTGACCATAGGAACCTTGAGTACATCCGTTCTGCCAAACGACTTAATGCGCGTCAGGTGCGTTGGGCGCTGTTTTTCGCTCGTTTCGAGTTCGTGATTTCTTATCGCCCGGGCTCTAAGAACACCAAGCCTGATGCTTTGTCTCGTCTCTTCAGTTCTTCAGTAGCCTCCACTGACCCCGAGGGGATTCTCCCTGAGGGGCGTGTTGTCGGGTTGACTGTCTGGGGAATTGAGAGGCAGGTAAAGCAAGCACTCACTCAAACTCCGTCGCCGCGCGCTTGTCCTAGGAACCTTCTTTTCGTTCCCGTTCCTACTCGTCTGGCCGTTCTTCAGTGGGCTCACTCTGCCAAGTTAGCCGGCCACCCTGGCGTTCGGGGTACGCTTGCTTCCATTCGCCAGCGTTTCTGGTGGCCCACCCGGGAGCATGACACGCGTCGTTTCGTGGCTGCTTGTTCGGTCTGCGCGCAGACTAAGTCCGGTAACTCTCCTCCTGCCGGCCGTCTCAGGCCGCTTCCTATTCCCTCTCGACCGTGGTCTCACATCGCCTTAGATTTTGTCACCGGACTGCCTTCGTCAGCGGGGAAGACTGTTATTCTTACGGTTGTCGATAGGTTCTCTAAGGCGGCTCATTTCATTCCCCTTGCTAAGCTTCCTTCTGCTAAAGAGACGGCACAAATCATCATCGAGAGGAGTTGGGTTCCCTCTCGGGACGTGCTGGACCGTGCGCTGATTGATGATTTCCTCCGTTGCCGCCAGGTTTCCTCCTCGAGTGCGCCAGGAGGCGCTCGGTGAGTGGGGGGGTACTGTCATGTACTGTCATGTTGTCTTGTCTCTGTCCTTTCCCTTCACCCTGTCTCCCTCTGCTGGTCGTGTTAGGTTACCTTTTCTCCCCCGCTTTCCCCCAGCTGTCCCTTGTCTCCTCTAACTACCCATTCACCCCGTTCCCCACCTGTTCCCTTTTTTCCCTCTGATTAGGTCCCTATATCTCTCTCTGTTTCTGCTCCTGTCCTTGTCGGATTCTTGTTTGTTTGTGTCATTCATGCCTGAACCAGACTGTCGTCATGTTTGCTGTAACCTTGTCCTGTCCTGTCGGAATCTGCCGGTCCATCTGAGCCTACCTATGTTTGGTAATTAAAGAAGCTCTGTTTAAGTTGATTCGCTTTTGGGTCCTCATTCACGCACCGTAACAGCGAATGATCAATGACTGTGGAGTCGTCCAATATGCTGCACTTAGAATTGAGTTGTAGGCGACGTTTGGCGCAAAATAGAATGTTGACATTCTATTGCCATGGAAAAATGGAATGTGTAGAACCTGTATAATTGGGTATGCTTCTATGTCTTTAATTCGTGAAAGATTAAAGTCTTTATTATGTCATAATGTGTATATGAGGACGAAGGAGCCCGTCCCGATTCATGACGCGATTATCCAGGTGCATGTTGCTTAGACCAACTAATCCAATCTTGGTTAACAAGTTAAATACATTGTTTATATATGCCTATACAAATCTATCGACCACATCCATAAAGCAATGCTTGTCAATTGAAAATGTGGTTGTTGTGTTATCCTGTTGTGCGCCTTGGGTGTCAGTCCCCTTAAGCACATTATTCCAATATTTCCGAGCTCTGAATTGACACAATGAACACTTTTGCAAAGATATTTGGTTAAAAAATAAGAGTATGAATGACAATAAAACGTATGACTTGGATTGTATGCATAATAGTGTAGTAAACAATATCGCTCAGCGTGGGAACTTTTGGTGTTTGGAAAGTATCCGTTATAAGTCTCCATGGCACGTATCACTTCGTTGTCTTGTTGGTAATAGTAAAAATGCATGGCAGTCCCCATTGTAATGGTCTAACAGGTGTTTTTAATTTTGTTTCTCACATTAAACAGACATTTGAGAACGGAATTGCTTACAGTTGCACCTATGACCTCAACACCCAATCTACTCACACGCGCAAATACTCACTTTCAGACTCATACATACATGAAATACAGAAATAAACATTTTCCATAAACAAGGTCTAAATCATGTTTGATGCTATCTTTAAGGAAAATTGTTTGCAGTACGGTATAAACTAGATGATAGGAACACTGTGGACAATTATAGCAAGTTGCACCCATGAAATACAGAAATAACCACGTTGTCATAAACAAGGTCTAAATCATGTTTGATGCACTCTGGAAGTATTCTTTTTTTTTTGCAGAACTGTTGAAACTAGATGATAGGAACACTGTGGACAGTTTTCAGCAAGTTGCAACATTGAAGTACAGAAATCAACACTTTTCCATAAACAAGGTCTAAATCATGTTTGATGCACTCTGTAAGTAAATTGTTTTGCAGTACTGTTTAAACTAGATGATAGGAACACTGTGGACCATTTTCAGCAAGTAGTAACTATGAAATACAGAAATAAACATTTTCCATAAACAAGGTCTAAATCATGTTTGATGCAGTCTGGATGTAACTTTTTTTGCAGTACTGTTTAAACTAGATGATAGGAACACTGTAGACAAGTTGCAACCATGAAATACAGAAATAAATCCACAGTATTGACTATTAACTATTAACTATTCTTTAACCATCCCCTCTTCAATCAGGGATGTTTGGAAAATGCATTGTTCAAAAAAATACATTGTATCATTGTATCTTGATGCGCCCCTGCTTAGAGTAGTTGCCTTTGAAGAGAAACAACTGGATGTATCTGCAGAATGCTAGTACACCTAACCTGTCAGTTCCTATCGCCTGCAGAAAGGAATGAAAGTATAAAACTACTCTGGCACTTTTTTATTATCTTCATAGGAGCTCATTTCATCATCATCCTTTGCCATAGAAGTCTCTGAGCCAGGTCAGCAGAGCACTCTAGTGGTATATTTGGTGCCATTGCAATGACGTGAGAGCTTTTATTCTCACGTGCACTAACACAGTGAAATGCATTTCTTGCTTGCTCTTTCCCTACAATGCAAAAGTACTTTCAAAATACATTTTAAAAAAGTAAAGTAGAACAAAAACACAATAAATAGAAATAAGAAGAACACGAGAAAGTAAGTAAACCATATACAGTGTCAGTTCCAGGGTCAGTGCCAATACCATATTTATATTGTGCAGGGATACTGGAGTGGTAGGTTAGAAGTGGAGGGTGCTGGGGGGGACGATGCCTCACGTTAATGTCTGGAATGGAGTCAATGGAATGGTATCAAACCACATGTTTGATACCATTCCATTGACTCCATTCCAGCCATTATTTTTGAGCCATCCTCCCCTCAGTAGCCTCCACTGTAGGTTAGATATGTATGTAAGGTAACTAGGCATCAGGATATATGATAAACAGAGTAGCAGCAGCATATATGATTATTGTATGTGTGTGTGTGTGTGTGTGTGTGTGTGTGTGTGTGTGTGTGTGTGTGTGTGTGTGTGTGTGTGTGTGTGTGTGTGTGTGTGTGTGTGTGTGGTCAGTATGAATGTGTGTGCGTGTTGTGTATGTGAGCAAATAAAGTGTCTGTGTGAGTGTGTTGGAGTGGCAGTGTGTAGAATGTGCATAGAGACAGTGAAAAAATGTAAACAAAATGAAAGGGTAAATAAAGATAGATCTTTGTATTACACAATATTACATTAGCTTTATCACAGATCTTTCTCCTGCTCTGGTAGCAGAATCTAACATCAGAAGCATCTTCTGAGAGTACATAAGAGTATTTTCGCTTTCTCCCATGTACTCCAAAAGCACTTGATTTATGTGCATTGTTATTGGTAATATATACACTTTTCTGTCTCTGGTTTTGTGAATACTTAAATGTGTAAATCTCTGTAAACCATTCAAATGTTGACTGTCTATAAGTGTGAGGTTGTGGATTTTTAGTTTCCCAACCCTGATTTTCTTAGGGTGTCACGTTCGTTTGTAGAGACGGACCAAGGCGCAGCGGATGTTGAGTTCCACATCATTTATCAAACGTGAAACTTTAAACAAAAGAAGAAACGAACAATGAACCATGACTACAGAGGTGCTACATACACTAACTCAAAATACAATACCCCACAAACACTACTTAAATATGATCCCCATTTAGAGACAACGATTACCATCTGCCTCTAATTGGGAATCATACAAATCACCAACATAGAAACATTTAACTAGAACACCACATAGAAATAATGAACTAGAATAACTCCAGTCACGCCCTGACATACTACACCATAGAGAAACAATGGCTCTCTATGGTCAGGTCTTGACATAGGGTTTGGTGTTTTATCAAATAAGTTTTACCAGATGTTTCTTCCTTGTGTTTGCCTCTTTTTTTTTTTACCCTATGCTGGTGTACAGTATTTTTAACCCCTGCCAATCAAAAGAAAACTCAAGATTAGACTTGAACAAAGTTTTCAGTTTATTATGGTGATATTCCTCAGTTCTATGGTAACAAGGGGTAAGACATAAGTGCTTTCAGTATTTAACAAGACTCTCAGTACAACTACATGGGAAGACATGCCAGTAGTAATGCATACGGTTGTCTTGGAGACTGTCAACAAGCTGTTGATTATTGATCACAGTTTTAGAAGGCGGTGAGCGGTGACAGTGAACGTGTTGGTGAGGACAGTGGCTGTGTGTCCATGTGGGACTACATGAGACAAGCCTTAGTCTCAACTTGGTCAAACCAACACAGTGCACTTTAAATGGAATAGGGTGTCATTTGAGATTTGTCCAAACACTCAGTGTCACACAAAACAGTGACAACGTTCAAACAACAGACGAGTGAGGTGTTCAGTCTGCACACTTATAATCCTGATATGTGGAGAAATCATCCATTCCCTTTGAAAAAGGCCGTACATTTGCTCTGAGCTGTAGACCTTCAAACTAAATGTTTAGGAATTTCACTTAGATTTAAAGGTTCAGATTAAGTTAACCAGGGCATTTTGTTTTCCTGTGGTGTTTAAGATGGGTTTTAAATCCAGTAGGCCTAGATGACACAGAACATAGAGGCACTGACTCTCACATATATAGTGAATAGGTCAAATGTCAATTTAAAAATTCAGGGGTACTGTTAAAGTACAATTCACTTACAAAGCATGTACACATCCTTTAAAAAAGGTTTCCCCTGCTGGTGAACGTTTGGCATTGCAAAGAGATTTGTTTAGCATTTTCCCAAAATATATTTATTGAGCATTTCTCCCCAAATATGACCTTATTGTATTCTGGATCAGTCCTTGGCATTGGCTAAGAGAACCTCACTGGCCCCACTGCCCAGTCCCAGCACTGAGAAGCTCAGAAATGGACCAGTACCACTCAAATTACCCTCTGTTGGTATGAGACAGATTGGACAGAAGGGAGAAATAGAGTACAGGATGAATGGAGAGGCAGGGAGAGACAAACAGAGAGATGTGAATGAGAGCAAGATAGGTGCCCTTGTGCCATTGATGACACAAAGGCATGAAACATTAAAACATGCTCTGTGCACATCATTGTGCACGTAATTGCACACTGCACATCAGTTTCTATGTTATTTTCAATTATTTAATGGTAAACCTTCTCCCTGACTGAAGGACTTACCTCCATAGCAATATTCTCTATTGCTATGGAGGCTTAGCCCACTGCAAGACTAAAACAACTCAGAAAGAACAGAGGTCCGGCAGAGAGAGGTAGAGACAGACAAACAGACAGACAGACAGACAGACAGACAGACAGGCAGGCAGGCAGGCAGGCAGGCAGGCAGGCAGGCAGCATCATCATACTGAGTGACGTTATGCACATGGCTTCCTCTAAAGAAAACATCCCTTTCTTTGTCACGTGATTAGCAGTTACCGGTTCATTAGAGCTGTATATCAGAGATGACGCACTTTTCTGTCTGACATTACCTTTGACCTACTGTAAGCATAACAACATCTTCAAAGGAATGAGGAGGTTGGTTTACGTGTGTGTGTGGGTAAAAGCAGAGCGTAGGGACTGATTATACTCTGAATGGAGGAATACTAAAATATTAATTAACCACATGCTTTGGAGGTGACAGGGCTGAATGCAAAACAAATCTTGATTACATTTATGGGGTGGATACTTCGATAAGAAGCAGCAGTTCGACAAAACTCTTTTCCAAAATAGTCAAATGCATTTAAAACAGAAACACATTCATACTATACAGTTGTTAGGTATCCATAAAATGTGCATTCTAAAAGAAAACTACAGGTGCTTTATAAAGTACACTACACTGCATTTGGAAAGTATTCAGACCCCTTGACTTTTTCCACATTTTGTTACATTACAGACTTATTCTAAAATGGATTACATTTATTTATTTTTCTCAACAGTCTACACACTATACCCCATAACGACAAAGCGAAAACAGGTTTTTGGAAATGTTAGCAAAAAATAAAATAAAAAAACAGAAATACCTTATTTATATATTCAGACCCTTTACTATGAGACTCAAAATTGACCTCAGGTGCATCCTGTTTCCATTGATCATCATTGAAATGTTTCTACAACTTGATTGGAGTCCACCTGTTGTAAATTCAATAGATTGGACATGATTTGGTAGGCACATACCTGTCTATGTAAGATCCCCAAGTTGTTGACAGTGCTTGTCAGATCAAAAACCAAGCCATGAGGTCGAAGGAATTGTATTGAGGCACAGGTCTGGGGAAGGATCCCCAAAAAATGCTGCAGCATTGAATGTCCCTAAGAACACAGTGTCCTTCATCATTCTTAAATGGAAGAAATTTGAAACCACCAAAACTTTGTCACTCTGACAGAGCTCCAGAGTTCCTCTGTGGAGATGGGATAAAATCCAAGAAGGACAACCTTCTCAGCAGCACTCCACCAATCAGGCCTTTATGGTAGAGTGGCCAGATGGAAGCCACTCCTCAGTAAAAGGCACATGACAGCCCGCTTGGAGTTTTCGAAAAGGCACCTAAAGACTCTCAGACCATGAGAACCAAGATTCTCTGTTCTGATGAAACCGGGATTGAACTCTTTGGCCTGAATGTCAAGGGTCACATCTGGAGGAAACCTGGCACCATCCCTACGGTGAAGCATGGTGGTGGCAGCATCATGCTTTGGGGATGTTATTCAGTGGCAGGTGTGACTAGTCAGGATCGAGGGAAAGCAAAGTACAGAGAGATCCTTGATGAAAACCTGCTCCAGAGTGCTCAGGACCTCAGACTGAGGTGAAGGTTCACCTTCCAATAGGACTACGACCCTAAGCACACAGCCAAGACAATGCAAAACTGGCTTCGGGACAAGTCTCTGAATGTCCTTGAGTGGATCAGCCAGAACCTTGACTTGAACCCTATCTAACATCTCTGGAAAGACCTGAAAATAGCTGGGCAGCGACTCTCCCCATCCAACCTGACATACCTTGAGAGGAGCTGCAAAGAAGAATGGGAGAAACTCCCCAAATACAGATGTGCCAAGCTTGCAGCATCATACCTAACAAGACTCAAGGCTGTAATCGCTGCCAAAGGTGCTTCAACAAAGTACTGAGTAGAGGGTCTGAATACTTATGTAAATGTGATATTTCAGTTTTTTATAAATTAGCCAACATTTCTAAAAACCTGTTTTTACTTTGTGATTATGGGGTATTGTGTGTAGATTGATGAGGGGAAAAAACAATTTAATCCATTTTATATTAAGGCTGTAAAGTAACATAATGTGGAAAAAGTTACAGGGTCTGAATAGTTTCCGAATACCCTGTATATTACCAAAAGTATGTAGATACATGCTCGTGAAATCATGGGCGTTATTATGGAGTTGGTCCCCCCTTTGCTGCTATAACAGCCTCCACTCTTCTGGGAAGGCTTCCCACTAGATGTTGGACATTGCTGCGGGGACTTGCTTCCATTCAGCCACAAGAGCATTAGTGAAGTCGGGCACTAATGTTGGGCGATTAGGGCTGGCTTGCAGTTGCAGTTCCAATTCATCCCAAAGGTGTTCAATAGGGTTGAGGTCAGGGCTCTGTGCAGGTCAGTCAAGTTCTTCCACACCGATCTTTACAAACCATTTCTGTATGGGCCTTGCTTTATGCACAGGGCATTGCCACAAAGTTGGAAGCACAGAATCGTCTAGAATGTCATTGTATGCTATAGTGTTAAGATTTTCCTTCACTGGAACTATAGGGTCTAGCCCAAATCATGAGAAACAGCCCCAGACCATTATTCCTCCTCCACCAAATTTTACAGTTGGCACACATTCGGGCTGTTAGTGTTCTCCTGGCATCCGCCAAACCCAGATTCGTCCGTCGGACTGCCAGATGGTGAATTGTGTTTCTTCACTCCAGAGAATGTTTTATTTTTTTATTTTTTATTATTTCACCTTTATTTAACCAGGTAGGCAAGTTGAGAACAAGTTCTCATTTACAATTGTGACCTGGCCAAGATAAAGCAAAGCAGTTCGACACATACAACGACACAGAGTTACACGTGGAGTAAAACAAACATACAGTCAATAATACAGTATAAACAAGTCTATATACGATGTGAGCAAATGAGGTGAGATAAGGGAGGTAAAGGCAAAAAAAAGTCCATGGTGGCAAAGTAAATACAATATAGCAAGTAAAACACTGGAATGGTAGATTTGCAGTGGAAGAATGTGCAAAGTAGAAATACAAATAATAGATGCAAAGGAGCAAAATAAATCTAATAAATACAGTAGGGAAAGAGGTAGATGTTTGGGCTAAATTATAGGTAGGCTATGTACAGGTGCAGTAATCTGTGAGCTGCTCTGACAGTTGATGCTTAAAGCTAGTGAGGGAGATAAGTGTTTCCAGTTTCAGAGATTTTTGTAGTTCGTTCCAGTCATTGGCAGCAGAGAACTGGAAGGAGAGGCGGCCAAAGAAATAATTGGTTTTGGGGGTGACCAGAGATATACCTGCTGGAGCGCGTGCTACAGGTGGGTGATGCTATGGTGACCAGCGAGCTGAGATAAGGGGGGACTTTACCTAGCAGGGTCTTGTAGATGACATGGAGCCAGTGGGTTTGGCGACGAGTATGAAGCGAGGGCCAACCAACGAGAGCGTACAGGTCGCAATGGTGGGTAGTATATGGGGTGCAAAGGAGCAAAATAAATAAATAAATACAGTAGGGGAAGGGGTAGTTGTTTGGGCTAAATTATAGATGGGCTATGTACAGGTGCAGTAATCTGTGAGCTGCTCTGACAGCTGGTGCTTAAAGCTAGTGAGGGAGATAAGTGTTTCCAGTTTCAGAGATTTTTGTAGTTCGTTCCAGTCATTGGCAGCAGAGAACTGGAAGGAGAGGCAGCCAAATAAACAATTTGTTTTGGGGGTGACCAGAGAGATATACCTGCTGGAGCGCGTGCTACAGGTGGGTGATGCTATGGTGACCAGCGAGCAGAGATAAGGGGGGACTTTACCTAGCAGGGTCTTGTAGATGACATGGAGCCAGTGGGTTTGGCGACGAGTATGAAGCGAGGGCCAGCCAACGAGAGCGTACAGATCGCAATGGTGGGTAGTATATGGGGCTTTGGTGACAAAACGGATGGCACTGTGATAGACTGAATCCAATTTGTTGAGTAGGGTATTGGAGGCCATTTTGTAAATGGCATCGCCGAAGTCGAGGATTGGTAGGATGGTCAGTTTTACAAGGGTATGTTTGGCAGCATGAGTGAAGGATGCTTTGTTGCGAAATAGGAAGCCAATTCTAGATTTAACTTTGGATTGGAGATGTTTGATGTGGGTCTGGAAGGAGAGTTTACAGTCTAACCAGACACCTAGGTATTTGTAGTTGTCCACGTATTCTAAGTCAGAGCCGTCCTGAGTAGTGATGTTGGACAGGCGGGCTGGTGCAGGCAGCGATCGGTTGAAGAGCATGCATTTAGTTTTACTTGTATTTAAGAGCAATTGGAGGCCACGGAAGGACAGTTGTATGGCATTGAAGCTTGCCTGGAAGGTTGTTAACACAGTGTCCAAAGAAGGGCCAGAAGTATACAGAATGGTGTTGTCTGCGTAGAGGTGGATCAGAGACTCACCAGCAGCAAGAGTGACATCATTGATGTATACAGAGAAGAGAGTCGGTACAATAATTGAACCCTGTGGCACCCCCATAGAGACTCCCAGAGGTCTGGACAGCAGACCCTCCGATTTGACACACTGAACTCTATCAGAGAAGTAGTTGGTGAACCAGGCGAGGCAATCATTTGAGAAACCAAGGCTGTCGAGTCTGTCGATGAGGATGTGGTGATTGACTGAGTCGAAAGCCTTGGCCAGATCAATGAATACGCCTGCACAGTAATGTTTCTTATCGATGGAGGTTAAGATATCGTTTAGGACCTTGAGTGTGGCTGAGGTGCACCCATGACCAGCTCTGAAACCAGATTGCATAGCAGAGAAGGTATGGTGAGATTCGAAATGGTCGGTAATCTGTTTGTTGACTTGGCTTTCGAAGACCTTAGAAAGGCAGGGTAGGATAGATATAGGTCTGTAGCAGTTTGGGTCAAGAGTGTCCCCCCCTTTGAAGATGGGGATGACCGCAGCTGCTTTCCAATCTTTGGGAATCTCAGACGACACGAAAGAGAGGTTGAACAGGCTAGTAATAGGGTTGGCAACCATTTTGGCAGAATCCATTTCCACTGCTCCAAAGTCCAATGGCAGCAAGCTTTACACCACTCCAGCTGACTCTTGGCATTGCGCATGGTGATTTTATGCAGCTGTAGCAGGGCAGACATTTTGACAAACTGTCTTGTTAGAAAGGTGGCATCCTATGACAGTGCCAAGTTGAAAGTCACAGAGCTCTTCTGTGAGGTCATTCTACTGCCAATGTTTGTCTATGGAGATTCAATGGCTGTGTCCTCAATTTTATATGCCTGTCAGCAACGGGTGTGGCTGAAATCACCGAATCCACTAATTTGAAGGGGATACAACATACATTTGTTTATATAGTGTATATCTGTCACGACTCCGACCGAAGGTGGCTCCCCTTCCCGTTCGGGTGGCGCTCGGCGGTCGTCGTCGCCGGCCTACTAGCTGCCACTGATTATTTCCTCCCCCTCCCTTATGTGTTCATTGAGTGCACCTGTTTTGAATTCTGTATAATTAGTGAGGCTTTATTTAGTCAGCCGGCCCGCCTGGTTCCTTGTGCGGGATTAATTATTGTGACCTTCTGTGTTGTGTATACTTGTGTGCACGTCTGTGAGTTACGTGCTTTCCCATTTCGTGGGTCTTTTCTGGACCGTTTAAGTCCCCCTGTTTGGGGCGTTTGTTTTGTTTACGCCCTGTGTTTTCGTGGGGTTGGCTTATGTTCACCGTTGTGGTGCATTAAAATAGCACTCCCCTGAACTCTCTGCTTCCTGCGCCTGACTTCTCACCCACTACACTCAGAACGTTACAGAATCCCGCACCCTGAGGAATGGAGTCAGCAGGAGCAACAGCCAGTCCCCTCCCATCGATGGAGGAAAGGGTTCTACATCATACCACCGTTCTCCATCGGATCGGAACGGCTATGGATCAAGTGATGGAGAGAATGGACCGATGGGAGAGAAGTGGTCTCCTCTCTCCACCTTCGGCTCCCCCCCCTCAGGACTCCCCATCTCCCGACTCCAGCACCCTCCGTCTTACGCTCCCGAGGGTCTATGATGGAGCGGCGGCGGGGTGCCAGGGGTTCTTACTCCAGCTGGAACTGTACCTAGCCACCGTCAGACCCACTCCCTCGGGAGCGGAGAGGGTGAGTGTCCTCATCTCCTGTCTCACGGGTCGTGCTCTGGAGTGGGCGAACGCAGTCTGGAATGGCCCAGACTCAGCGAAGGAGCACTACCCAGAGTTTTCCCGCCGCTTCCGCGCAGTGTTTGACCACCCTCCAGATGGCCGAGCAGCGGGAGAGCGACTATTCCATCTCCGGCAGGAGAAGAGGAGCGCCCAGGATTACGCGTTGGAGTTCCGGACCTTGGCAGCAGGATCTGGGTGGAACGACAGGGCTCTTATCGACCATTACCGGTGTAGTCTCCGGGAGGACGTCCGCAGGGAGCTAGCGTGTCGGGACACCGCTCTTTCCCTGGATGAGCTAATTGACATGTCCATCCGACTGGACAATCTGCTGGCTGCCCGCGGGCGTTCGGAGAGGGTCCTGTGTGTTCCACCACCCAGCACCGTCACTCCCGTTCCGATGGAGTTGGGAGGGACTGTGCCGAGGGGTACCGGAGGAGGAGGCTCCCTCTGCACCAGCTGTGGTCGGAGAGGACACACGGCCGATCGGTGCTGGGGGGGTCCGTCTGGGAGTCGAGATGGCAGGCGGAACATTTCTCGATCACCCCAGGTGAGTCAGCACCAAACTCACCCAGAACCCCCTGTTGGTCACATGTTTGTCTTGATTTTTTTCCTTAAATTTTTCCCCTCTTCCCAGCATAGGGCGCTAGTCGATTCAGGCGCAGCTGGGAACTTTATGGATCGCGGACTCGCTATTAAATTAGGTGTTCCGCTTGTGCCGATAGATTCTCCCTTTCCCGTGCACTCCCTAGATAGCCGGCCATTAGGGTCAGGGGTGGTCAGGGAGACCACGGTTCCACTGGACATGGTAACGCAGGGGAATCATAGGGAGCGTATCAGTCTCTACATTATTGATGCGCCTGCGTTTCCAGTGGTGCTAGGGATTCCCTGGCTGGCCCGGCACAATCCTAAAATTTCGTGGAGACAGGGGGTTCTCCAGGGGTGGTCAGAGGAGTGTTCTGGAAGGTGTCTGGGAGTTTCCATCGGTGCCACGTCGGTGGAGAGTCCAGACCAGGGTCCCACGGTGTGCATTCCCCCCGAGTATGCCGATTTGGCAATCGCTTTCAGTAAAAAGAAGGCGACTAAATTACCACCACATCGACCGGGAAGGGATTGTGCGATAGATCTCCAGGTAGACGCTGCGCTTCCCAAGAGTCACGTGTACCCATTATCCCAGGAGGAGACGTTGGCTATGGAGACATATATCACGGAGTCTCTGGGACAGGGGTACATTCGGTCCTCCATCTCACCCGTCTCCTCGAGTTTCTTTTTTGTGAGGAAAAAGGAGGGAGGTTTGCGTCCGTGTATTGATTATAGAGGTCTAAATGCCATCACGGTGGGATTCAGCTACCCACTACCTCTCATTGCTACGGCAGTGGAATCATTTCAGGGAGCGCAGTTCTTCACAAAATTGGATCTCAGGAGCGCGTATAGCCTGGTGCGTATTCGGAAGGGAGACGAGTGGAAAACCGCATTTAGTACCACATCGGGCCACTATGAGTACTGCGTCATGCCGTATGGGTTAAAGAATGCTCCAGCCGTTTTTCAATCCTTTGTAGACGATATTCTCAGGGACCTGCACAGGCAGGGAGTAGTTGTTTATATCGATGATATTCTGATCTACTCAGCCACTCACGCCGCGCATGTGTCTCTGGTACGCAGGGTGCTTGGTAGACTGCTGGAGCATGACCTATACGTCAAGGCTGAGAAGTGTGTGTTCTCCAAACGAGCCGTCTCCTTTCTGGGTTATCGCATTTCCACCTCGGGGGTGGAGATGGAGGGTGACCGCAGTAAGGCCGTGCGTAATTGGCCGACTCCGACCACGGTAAAAGAGGTGCAGCGGTTTTTGGGTTTTGCCAACTACTACCGGAGGTTTATCCGGGGTTTTGGCCAGGTAGCGGCTCCAATTACCTCACTGCTGAAGGGGGGTCCGGTGCGGTTGCGGTGGTCAGCAGAGGCGGACGGAGCTTTCAACAAGTTGAAGGCGCTGTTCACGGATGCACCCGTGTTGGCCCATCCGGACCCCTCTCTAGCATTCATAGTGGAGGTGGATGCGTCCGAGGCTGGGGTGGGTGCCGTGCTATCACAGCGCTCGGGTACGCCACCAAAACTCCGCCCCTGCGCTTTCTTCTCGAGGAAGCTCAGCCCAGCGGAGCGTAACTATGATGTGGGTGACCGGGAGTTGTTAGCGGTGGTCAGGGCTCTGAAGGTGTGGAGACACTGGCTTGAGGGGGCTAAGCACCCCTTTCTCATCTGGACCGACCACCAAAATCTGGAGTATATTCGGGCAGCTAGGAGACTGAACCCGCGTCAGGCAAGGTGGGCCATATTTTTTACCCGATTCCGGTTCACTTTATCGTATAGACCGGGCTCCCAGAACGTGAAAGCGGATGCACTGTCCCGCCTTTACGACACAGAGGATAGGTCCACCGAACCTACTCCCATCCTTCCCGCCTCAAAGCTGATAGCACCGGTGGTATGGGAGGTGGACTCGGACATCGAGCGGGCGTTACGGGCTGAACCCGCGCCTCCTCAGTGTCCGGCGGGGCAGAAGTACGTGCCGCTTGGTGTTCGGGACCAACTGATTCGGTGGGCTCACGTCCTACCCTCCTCGGGTCACCCTGGGGTGAGGAGGACAATAGGAAGCCTTCGGGGGAGGTATTGGTGGCCTACCTTGGCTAGGGACGTTAAGGTTTATGTCTCCTCCTGTTCAGTATGCGCCCAGAGTAAGGCTCCTAGGCACCTTCCTAGAGGGAAGTTACAACCCCTCCCCGTTCCACAACGGCCATGGTCACATCTATCCGTAGACTTCCTGACCGATCTTCCCCCGTCTCAGGGGAACACCACGGTTCTGGTGATTGTGGATCGGTTCTCTAAGTCCTGCCGTCTCCTCCCGTTGCCCGGTATCCCTACAGCCCTACAGACTGCGGAGGCATTATTCACCCACGTCTTCCGGCACTACGGGGTGCCGGAGGACATCGTTTCTGATCGGGGCCCCCAGTTCACGTCCCGAGTATGGAGGGCGTTCATGGAGCGTCTGGGGGTCTCGGTCAGCCTGACCTCCGGTTATCACCCCGAAAGTAATGGGCAGGTGGAGAGAGTAAACCAGGAGGTGGGTAGGTTTCTGCGGTCGTACTGCCAGGACCGGCCAGGGGAGTGGGCGAGGTACATCCCCTGGGCCGAAATGGCCCAGAACTCACTACGCCACTCCTCTACTAATGTGTCCCCTTTTCAGTGTGTGTTGGGGTACCAGCCGGTCCTGGCACCGTGGCATCCGAGCCAGACCGAGGCTCCTGCGGTGGAGGAATGGGTGCAGCGCTCCAAAGAGACCTGGAGGGCCGTCCGGGAATCCCTTCAACAAGCTAGTGGACGGCAGAAAAGGAGTGCTGACCGCCACCGCAGTGAGGCCCCCGTGTTTGTACCGGGGGACAGGGTCTGGCTCTCGACCCGAAACCTGCCCCTCCGCTTGCCCTGCCGGAAGCTTGGGCCGCAGTGTGTAGGGCCTTTCAAAGTCCTGAGGAGAATAAACGAGGTGTGTTATCGATTACAACTCCCTTCCTATTATCGTATTAACCCCTCGTTTCATGTGTCTCTCCTCAGGCCGGTGGTAGCTGGTCCCCTACAGGACGGTGAGGTGCCGGAGGTCCCTCCTCCCCCTCTGGACATCGAGGGGTCCCCGGCGTATACGATACGGGCCATTCTGGACTCGAGACGCCGGGTGAGGGGCCTGCAGTACCTCGTGGACTGGGAGGGGTACGGTCCGGAGGAGAGGTGCTGGGTACCGGTGGGGGACATTTTGGATCCGTCAATGTTGAGGGATTTCCATCGCCTCCATCCGGAGCGCCCTGCGCCTCGTCCTCCGGGTCGACCTCGAGGCCGGTGTCGGCGCGCTGCGGGAGCCGCGCGTCAAGGGGGGGGTACTGTCACGACTCCGACCGAAGGTGGCTCCCCTTCCCGTTCGGGTGGCGCTCGGCGGTCGTCGTCGCCGGCCTACTAGCTGCCACTGATTATTTCCTCCCCCTCCCTTATGTGTTCATTGAGTGCACCTGTTTTGAATTCTGTATAATTAGTGAGGCTTTATTTAGTCAGCCGGCCCGCCTGGTTCCTTGTGCGGGATTAATTATTGTGACCTTCTGTGTTGTGTATACTTGTGTGCACGTCTGTGAGTTACGTGCTTTCCCATTTCGTGGGTCTTTTCTGGACCGTTTAAGTCCCCCTGTTTGGGGCGTTTGTTTTGTTTACGCCCTGTGTTTTCGTGGGGTTGGCTTATGTTCACCGTTGTGGTGCATTAAAATAGCACTCCCCTGAACTCTCTGCTTCCTGCGCCTGACTTCTCACCCACTACACTCAGAACGTTACAATATCTACACGAACACTGGATATTTACAAGCTCACAGGTTATATACATGTGTGTTGCTCTTTAAATAAAGCATCAAACTATATAATCAGAACAGAGAGGGGCAGGACTATCCTGCATATAGAAACACTGGAGGGGTTGAGTAGTACAGACAAGTAGGGACCAGATGCTCCAACACATAAGAGTCATTCCATTTAATTTCAGAGAAATTAGCCATTTCTCCACAGAAATGAGTGTGAAAGTACCAGGTTTTACCAATTAGATGCAATTATTCCTGCTACTGCTACACCGTTTTATCTATTTTGTTGGTATTCTGTGTTTATTAAATGTATCACAACGTTTTCTTTGGCTTAATCTGAAGTTGTTAGTTATTATTATCCCTGTAATGGGGTATATTTACCCCTGTCATTAAGTACATATCTCTCCATGTGGCGGCCCACAGTTAGTCTCCTTTGGCCCACAGTTAGTCTCCTTTGGGTCTGCAGGCTCTAGAACAGAGACACACGGAACACGGTTAGTCAGTCTCCACAGCATCACAAAGAAACAGTAGGCATACAACTGCAGGAAACAGACAGAATGAGGAAGACAGACAGTTAGAGAAAGACAGTGAGAGAAACACACTCAGAGACAGACAGCCAGAGAGAGAGAGAGAGAGAGAGAGAGAGAAAAAAAAAATGACACACACATTGCCTCTCCTTGCAGTACCTCTTCTTCGGCTGACTCTGGTAGGCGGGTTAAAGTAGAACTTGTCAGTGTGGATCTGAAGCCCCCTGTAGAACTCATGAAACTCCTCCTCGCCCTTCCCCTGTAAGTACACCAGCAGCTCAGCCAATCGCACCGCAGTAGGCACGCTCAGGTTCCTGAACTGTAGAATTAGACAAGCATCCAATCTCAAGTGTCCAGTCAACTGTCCAATTAACCATAATGCATTGATGGATCTGTAATAAGGCCTTCATCCTGACTTATTATTGCCCAGTATTCCCTAGAATCACAAAATACAACACAACAAATTGCAAGACCATGTAGAGCTAGATATGTAAAAGCCTAGAGGGTAAGGGTGGTCTGGCGAAAGTGATGTAAAGCTGTGTGCAACCTGTAGTGAACCTAAATCCCTTCAGAGAGTTAGCATACTCACTAGGCTACTTACCCTCTGGGCCTCCTTGTCAGTAAGTATTTGAGGGTTGGTCCTGTTGAGCTGCAGCACCAGCCTGCCCACCAGCTCAGTGTGCATCCTCTGGTCTAAACACAGGAACTTGGAGTTCCTTTTTAGCTGCTCATGGTAGCTGTCTGAGCCTGACCAGGGAGCTGGGGAATACAGGAAATAGGGTACAAAGAACACACATTTGGGCAGCACCTTAATTAGAAGATGTATAAACTCTGCCAAAAAAAGACGTCCTCTCACTGTCAACTGCGTTTATTTTCAGCAAACTTAACGTGTACATATTTGTAAGAACATAACAAGATTCAACAACTGAGACATAAACTGAACAATTTCCACAGACATGTGACTAACATAAATGGAATAACGTGCCCCTGAACAAAGGGACACAAAAGTAACAGTCAGTATCTGGTGTGGCCACCAGCTGCATTAAGTACTGCAGTGCATCTCCTCCTCATGGACTGCACCAGATTTGCCACCTCCAATCCAACAGGTCCCAGATGTGCTCAATGGGATTGAGTGAAGTGAAGTGCATTGTTTGCTAGTCCAGTGATGGTGGGTTTGTGCCCATAGGCGACATTGTTTCCAGTGATGTCTGGTGAAGTCCTCCGTTCGGCCTCTCTCAACCTATTGCGGATAGTCTGAACACTGATGGAGGAATTGTGCGTTCCTGGTGTAACTCGGGCAGTTGATGTTGCCATCCTGTACCTGTCATGCAGGTGTAATGTTCGGATGTACTGATCCTGTGAAGGTGTTGTTACACGTGGTCTGCCACTGCGAGGACGATCAGCTGTCCGTCCTGTAGCACTGTCTTAGGCGTCTCACAGTACGGACATTGCAATTTATTGCCCTAGCCACATCTGTAGTCCTCATGCCTCCTTGCAGCATGCCTACGGCACGTTCACACAGATGAGCTGGGACACTGGGCATCTTTCTTTTGGTGTTTTTCAGAGTAAGTAGAAAGGCCTCTTTAGTGTCCTATGTTTTCATAACTGTGACCTTAATTGCCTTCCTTCTGTAAGCTGTTAGTGTCTTAACGACCGTTCCACAGGTGCATGTTCATTGATTGTTTATGGTTCATTGAACAAGCATGGGAAACAGTGTTAAAACCTTTTACAATGAAGATCTGTGAAGTTATTTGGATTTTTACAAATTATCTTTGAAAGACAGGGTCCTGATTTTATTAATGTTTAGCCAATATAGGCCTAAACATTAAAATCTAAAATCTAATTTACAGCACTTGCAATTATTTTGGATCTACTTTCATGTTGGTAAAATAATGAAGTTAAATACTAAATACTTTCGTTTGAGTTGTTGTAGCTTGAGAAGGTCAGCATGCAACAGGTTCCGGGGTGGTGAGAAGACATAGTGGACAGTTGTGACAGATTGTACTCTGCAGCTCATGATTCACCCATAAATCAAAAGCCACAAAAGCTATATTCAAATTCAATAACCTGCCATGGAAGAAAACGGATGCCTCTTCGCCGCCAATGACTGCCTCTTCGCTAACTTTCTCCTCTCCCTAATTTGACGCTCTTCCCGTGATGACCGCACACCCGGCCGAACACCCCGACCCCACTGTAGTGGTGCACTAATGACAATTAATTTGTCACGTCACTGACTGAGATCTAAAATATGCAAGAATGTGTACCTACACTGTAATTACACTGTAGCCTATGTAACTTATATATGTTTTATATGGCACCCACATGAGTATAATATTGAGTCTCTTGGATCACTCAAAAATAGTCTGTTCATTGATTGGTTGTTTTATTGACGGCAAACCTCTCATCCTAACTCGGTGACTGACTATTTTGGTTCGATTCGATTATTTTGGTAAAAACTCCTTTACAATCGTATTCCTAACTGATGATCATGCAAGGTTCTGCCACATTTTTGTTCATTGATTGGAAAAGTTCAAGGACATATCATTTATTACATGATTAATTGTCAATCCATCTGCAGTGGGACTAATCAACTTGCACAACGTACCATCATTGTCAGTAGGCTATAGGAAAATTTTAAAAAGTATCACAAAATTCCCTTCACATTCCAATAGTACAGAATAACATGTTAGAGTTATTTATACCATGAAGTACCATCCCACATTGTACACAACAGGATTGGGAAATGTAGACCTACACATGCTAACCCTTGATCCATCAAAGCAGAAGCATCAAACATAAAAAAAATGCTGAATACTGTACAACATGATTCTTTCCAGAATCATAATTACTAGAGTTCATGGCTCAGAGATACAGGACATTCCATTTCAGAACTGAAATATTTACTGTGCACATGTTTATTACTATTGTACATTTCCAGGAGGAACACTGTGAAATCAGGCAGCAACATAATAAGTGATTCCTATGGAAGAAAGACAGTTCTCCCCTGTAAGCGCAACTTTCCGCTTCGGGCAGTGTACAGAGGGATAGGGTCTGCGTTTAAGGCACATGTCTGATGCACCCTATAAATGCTGCCTTGTCACTGAATGGTCTACTGCAGGTCAATGTCAAATGACTAATAAATGGTCATGTGGTCATTGAGTCCGGCGATATTCATTGGTGCCTGCTTAATAATGGCATAGGCTTGATAACAATTCAGGTGGTCCTCTTTCCTTTTGGATATAGTTTCCAGCTGGTTGATGTTCAGTTTATCCATGACCCTGAGGTCTATGTTCAGTCACTTCCTGGTTGTGACCTCACACGGATATGACCCGTACGGGGCGCTCCTTGACATAGAGGGGGTGTCGACACATCCTGTAGGGCTTCTCCAGAAGTGGAGATACACTGCCCTCCTGTTCTCTATACTGCCTGACCAGGCCTGAGCCTGGGGGTACCACTTGGTTCGGAACCTGGCCCGTGGTCCGAGGTGGACCTGGATACTGGGTTGGGATAGGGTTTTGAAGTAGGCCCGGATTGTGTGGCAGACCTGGGTTGTGGTAGAGGCCTGAGATGTGTGGGAGGATGGGCTGGTTGTAGCCTCTGCAGGGAAGAGGAGCTGAGTTGAGGGCTGGGCCAGTGGGGGAGGCCTGGACTGGACCAGTCAGAGCATAGGGGTACTGATGATACCTGTAGAGGACAGACACAGAGACATTGAGCTTTGCAAGGCAGACAAGCATGAACAGGCATGCACTCACTCACTCACTCACTCACTCACGCATGCATATGCACGCAGGCACACACACACACACACACACACACACACACACACACACACACACACACACACACACACACACACACACACAGTCCTCACCAGCTGGGTCTCTTATTGTCACACATTGAAGGGTCATGGTTGACCCATGGTGTAAGTGCCTTCTCCTGGGTGTTGTTATTGTTGTTCCTGCCATTGTGGCCATAGCGAGAGGCCCTGTTCTCTTCCAGTTCCACTTGCTCTAGCTGGTGCCACAGACGCGTCTCCCTGGCAACGCCAAAAAAGTTTTTACAGATGTAGGATCTTAATTTGTTCACTCTTTTGTTGCTGAGAATTTTCCTGAACAGTGGGAAATCCAAACTTGTAGTGTATTTGAGATTTAAAAAGGCTTCTAAAGTTAATAATTTCGACTTTGAAATTTCAGACTTGATTTGCCCTAAAGAAAAATGTATCAACCCACACAAAAAATGTCGTTAATGATAATTCACAAAATAATTCACATTTCCTGTTGCTGCAAGATTATTTTCCTGCTATAGCAAACTGGCTTAAATTAAGATCCTACATCTGTATAGTCCCATGTTGCTTACTTGGTAGAGGATGATGCTTGTAACCCCAGGCTTGTGTGTTCAATCCCCGTGGGGGACTAGTATGAAAATGTATGTAGTCATTACTGTAAACCTGAAAATGTATATACTCACTAAGTTGCTCTGGATAAAGACATCTGCTAAAATGTAAATGTTGTACTGTCAATAGCTACTGTACATCTCAATATTGCTATCAATCCCCTTTACCACATTGTATAAATTACAGCTCTCCATCTTTTGCTTGTTTCTCACCTCTACCTGTCTTTTCTTTTCCTTTCTCTCCCCCCTTTCTTCCGTTCAACTCTCCTTCTCATGTGTCCTGTCTCATCTTTTGGTCTCCTCTCCTCCTTCTCCCATTCCACTAGTCATGGCTCCTCCCTCTCCTACCTCTGTCCTCATCTACTATCTACTCTCACATATCCAGTCTGTCTCTCCTTCTCACCTCTCCTTCCATCCTACTTCCATCTCTCCCCCCGGCCTCTCCTGTCTCCTCCCTCACTCCTCTCACCTCTCCTCCCATTTTCCCTCCATCACTCCTCTCACCCTTCTTCCTCTCCTCCTCTGCTCTTCTCTCGCTCTCTCTCCTCACCTCCTCTCCTCCCTCCATCTCTCCTCTCACCTCTCCTCCTTCTTCTTCTCCTCCTCCGTGACACAGTCGAGCAGACAGCAGGTGATGAAGGCAATGGACATGAGGAGGATAATGGCACAGCTGATGATGGATGCCACCACTGCCACACGGAACCCAAAGTCTTCCGACGGGGACACCGCTGGAAGAAAAGATAAAACATCTATCAATTAATTTATGAGATCTGTCTACAGATAACAAACAAGATATATAAAAACAAATCACTCCAGAAAGTGATGGAAATATATTTGAATGCCTTTTTAAGTGTATTGCATCCATTTATAACAGACATCATTAAGTACCTTGGTACCATGGTACCTAAAGTATGACATTGACATCTACATAACACTGCCCATGGTCAGAGAGCACATAAAACTATCTCCAATATATTCCTCTATATTCCTCTATTTCAGAATAATTAAGAGGCTGACAGGCAGGGAGTTTGCAATCCATGCACTTTTTCCACTCAATGCATTCTGAAGCTTTAATATACTCCTACACATGCATGCACGCACACACACACACACACACACACACACACACACACACACACACACACACACACACACACACACACACACACACACACACACACACACTAAGAGGACAACTTTCATTTTCACAATAAAGCAGAGTCTGACTCATCCATAGTGTATGACTGAAGCGACAGCTGTCTTCACATGCTCTCTGCCATTGATTGGCCAGATGAGCTGACTCCCTAGAGTCAGATGGAGAAGGGTGAGAGAGTGACAAACCTAACAGTCTCTCATTTGGACTTCGGTTCCTCATTGAATACAAATCTGCTATACATAAGTGGCTTATAAATATGAAAAGGACGTCTATGAATATTTCAAGAACAAACATAACTGGCAATGTACTAATGCGGAGTGCTTTAATTGCTGGCTGGTATGTCATTTTCTATGACAACATGTCCTCAAGGAGTAGACTGGTGTCCTCAGACCAACTCTGCCATAACTCTGCCATATACTAACATACTGTAACTGTAACTATAACACCTACAAGTAAAGACCAGTGGTACATAAATGTGTGAGTATCCTCTCAGCATTAGATGAGTCATTCGACTCATTCGGTGCCTTTTGAGAAGTGTAACTTTCTAAAATGTTTTTCAAATCGCAGATGTTCAACTTAATAAAAAACAGGTTTTCCCATCTCAAGAGTTGAAATAAAAAATATATAATACAGTAAGTGCCTATTAAGTACCAAACATAGTAACAGAGTTGACTGTAACAGGGTTGACGATTTCTTCTTAAATCAGAAAATGAATCCCCTCGTGACAGGAGGAATGAAAGCTTGTTCTGTGCAACAGGGAGTGGCAATTGAATGCAAGATTCACACCAAAAATAAATGTGTTAAAATACTCCTACCCCGTCTATCTATGGGTAACGGGGTTGACATGTTACGCTCAACCCACTCAGTTTTCTATCACAAAACACCAGAAAAAGGCCAAAAAGAGTAGAAACAGCTCACTTGCTTTTACTCTATTATTTGACTATTAAATGCTCATTGTTTGTTTAGATTAATTTGGGGATTAAGTGAGATAAAACATATCTAGAAGTGACACAGGTGTGAAGGAGGGACATGTCAAAATTCTGAATTTTGGAACTTCACTTTAGCAAGCCTTCATTCATATTAAATTACACTTCATTTAATATAACAGGCTTTTTAAAATTCTATATTTGTCCACAATTTCTACATAAAATATCAAAGGGTTGCAAAAGGCACTCTTTTCGTGGAACGACACAGATACATACGTTTACACCATGGAGAGCCTCCTGACCACTGGGTACTGTTGCTGCCCCAAACACAGGACACCTCATTTCCCCCCACCAGATGGTGTCTGGATGGGCACTGCAGGGTGATCACCGTGCCCACATTGGTGCCATTCCCCTGAATGATCTTCTGGGTGCCCAGGGCGGGCTGGGGCATGGGCGTGCACTGGCCTGGAGGGGGTGATGGGAGACGGTAACTATGGTATATACAGCCATATGTGAGCATAACAGATAACTCAAACTAGAACAGAACTTTCAGAGGAGAGAGCACCACATAGAACCCTCACAATGGAATGCTGCTGCGTCCTTTCAGCACAGAACACTACATTACAGAACACTCTGCATCGAATCCCGTTGGGGGCTGCTCAGTATTGCGTGAGAAAAACACACACCACATCTGCAGCCGTACGCTTTGCTGCATCTAATGCTGATGGTATCAAAGCAGGAAACATGATAAATCATTAAATAAATGGCCTGCTAGCTTGGCAGAAACTCAGGTCCCATTTGTGGCCATGTTAAACAGCTGGTTTTCAGACTCAGCACGGTGCAGCAGGAAAATTGACTCCCGCTGTGAGCTCTGGTTTTCATACTGAACTATGACCCTTAACAGAATGACACTGCTCTAATGCAAATATACAGGAGTGTATTTCGGAAGGAATCAAAGTAAGCCACAGCTTGTGGATAAACAAAACAGCTATGTCACATCCTGTGAAGCGTGTTCAGTCAATTGTTTCTACACTGGCTGTGCTACTGTAATTGGTTAATATAACAAATAACACATTCACTGGGAACACATCACATCACATCTTATCACCTCAAGAGTATAACGGAAATGTAATTAAATTAAAATGTAATTAATCTCTCATTCGCTCTCACTATAATTCAAAGGAATACTCTCACGAATCTCAGAAGTTTTGGAATTTACGAACACTATTTTCAAATTACATTGTCTGTGAAATCATGTAGCCTAGGCCTATTACGATTGTTTAGGAATTGTTGCAGTCTTTTCTTGCCACCACAAGAGGTCCTACATGTTCAAGAAATTACTTCCTGAACTCAACGTATCTGAAAGAGAAACCAAGTTGTTTTAATTCAGATAAGGTTTGAAATAGTGTTAGTAAATTCCAAGACTTCTGAGACTCATGAGAGTATTCCTTTGAATTATAGCGAGAGAGAATGAAAGAGAGAGAAAGAGTCAGAAAGAGAGACAGAGAGAGTCAGCAAGCAAGAGAGTTATGTTGCTGACTGACTATTGGATGGTAGGCTAATTCATAAACCATCATTTCTGCAGGGCAGGCAGACAGCGCTCTCCAGCAGTCTGTGACTCATAGATTTCTTATCAAAGATATCAGTTTTCTCTGTCAGTTGGGCTGGGCTGGCAGGGTGAGTTAAATTGCTGAGTAGGCCTTGATGAAACCTCACCAGCCAGAACAGATCCACAGAAAACACCATATTTATGCAAAAAAAAATTAGTAGACAAGGACAATTTTATGTAACTTGTGAGTGTGTGTGTATGTGTGTGTGTGAGAGAGAGAGAGAGAGAGAGAGAGAGAGAGAGAGAGAGAGAGAGAGAGAGAGAGAGAGAGAGAGAGAGTGAGCATGTGTGTGTTTAAAAGTGTAGCTGTACATCCTAGCTCAGTACAACCGCAGTGTTAGTTGGTGTGAAACTAAGAAACAGTGCATTCTGAAAGCCACCTGCAGCTTCTCAGACCATGTGATCTATAGGAACACACTCTCACTTCGCCCTTTCCATTCTTTTGTCCTTATTTACAGTGCAGGCTCAGAATAAACATAGGCTGGCTACTCTATTATTCCATTACAGCCATAGCTTATAAAACGTTAAGACCTTTTATTACATGTATGTTTTGTTGTCATGTGATAGTTTGCAAACATATTATGCGTAGCTTGCAGAAAGTAGGCCTAATGTTGTTTTCCTGCAATGCAATTCATTGAGTACAGATACATCGTATAAATGAAGAGCTATTTGTGTGTCATGGAATGCATTTTCTCCCCAAAATTAGTCTACATGTTGGTAGGCCTACTCTGTGATGGTATACTCACACAGTTTACAGCTATATTTAACAAATCCATTAAACAACACCATAATGCCTCCAATAAAGTAGGCACTGTACTAATGGCATGACATTTATCACCACATTGGATACATCCTGAAGCTCGCTTACCTGTATAATTACGGCCACGGTTGCCGTTTTTGGTTGAATAAATAGTTCTGGAAACATCAACGACCGAAGCTGTAACCGTTGACATGTCGGACGTAATCTACCCAACCGTCGAGAACCCCTCCAGGACGCGCGTAAAAAAAACGACAAGGAGACCCACAAGAGTATGCTACGATAGCCTACAGCTGGATAATTATGGCACTGTGCTGGATTGTGTTCGCAGCTGTCTCAGTGCCTGTGCGTGCTCACGCGTTTGCTTTTTTTCTGTCTCTTACTCCCGAGCACACGGACCCAACAGCAAACCATCAGTGTGTGTGTAGGTGTGTTGGTCTATCGGCTCGGCATGTCGCGCTGCGCTCTGGGAACGCACTGACTGTCCCGAGCAAAATCCGTCCTTCTTTGTCTGCGAGATTCTGCTAAACTAATCGGTGTGTAGGCTGTCAGAATATCACTTGGTTCACTTGATGTCACGGTAATAGGCGTGTTGTCAGGGCGCTCCGAAGGTTGGCAGAATAGAATTAGGAATTAAAATAGGCCTACATTAAGTAATGTAATATGATCGCTATGGTTGGCAGCGAGTTCCTTCTTTCAGTTCACAAAACAGTAGTAATCTGTGTGTTTGTGAGCTAGAGGTGATTCTGTCACATTGCCCCGCCTTTGATGATCTGTTTGTTTTATACTTTATGATAATGGTACTATATGCTGTCAGTCATAGCACTAAGCATATATAACCAGTCTTTTGATATACTATAAGCTATTTGGAAGTAGTCACATTTTATATTTCTTATAAAATGTTATTTGTAAGCCTCAGATATCCAGAATGTGCTTATTGTTGAATGATGTAATGCATCAAAGGATATCATGGAGACTGATAGTGTCCACCACTGCATCTGACATCACATGACAGGGTCTGGCTGGCTTACATCCTCTACTTGCATGAATCCACTATACAGTTGTAGGCTACATATATTTGTACCAAATCCTTTCCTAATCAATTTGCACAGATAATAAGTTGTCGGGCGGGACATTTAGTGAGGGGACTCCGATTGCATGACTCGGTCTCGAGCACGATAGCTGTACGGCGGGGATTTGAACCTGTAACGTTTGGTCATCACCATCACTTATACAGCTAAACCATTAGTCTTGGCCTAGAGTTTCCTGGGTAGATTCTGAAAGTATTACGTCCTGGAGGTTGCCCTTCTGATTTATAGAATACAAATGTTGCCTATTCATTCTTTAATGTAATATGATTTACATGAGGCTCGCCACTCTGTTCTCTGTGCCAGAACAGGAATCATTTTTATCTTTATAAACATTGGTCATTCATTGCATGGCTGTTAATGTTAATAATCGGACAAGACCAGAGATATAGGGGGGGGTGAGAAAGCAAAGGAGATAGAGAGAGAGGGGTTCAGAATCAGACTAGCCAGAGCCTATAATCAATGCAAGTGAAATCTGTCAGCAGAACAAATATTGTTTGTTTACCCATAATACACTTCACTACCAGCTGTCCAAGAACAAGAACAATCAGCCAAACAGGAAATCATGTCCTTATTGATGCGTACTGTGCAGGGGTGCATTTGAATACATGACGTGGGAGTTGTTTTCAATCACTATTTTCACATCCTGCGTCTATAGAGCAGTCCTCTACCAACCAGTTAACATAATCAGTCTTTTCTCCTGAAGAAAGAGTAAACCACGTCACCGTCCAAGGGGTCCATCTCATTCCCTATAGCAGGGGTACTCAACTCTTACCCTACAAGGTCCAAAGAGTGCTGGTTTTCTGTTCTTCCTGATAATGAATTACAGCCACCTGGTGCCACAGGTCTAAATCAGTCCCTGATTAGAGGGCAACAATAAATAAATAAATGCAGTGGAACTGGTTTTGAAGTCCAGAGTTGAGATTGAAGGCCCTATAGTGTGTTTTTCCTGCTCCTCCTTTTGTGCCCTGGCAGATCGTTTTGATGTGGCATAGTTCAATTAGCTTAATGGTAAACCATCCAATTGCTTCTGGGTTGGTATGAATCATTTAGCTCTATTATACTGCTCATCAGATAGCCTTATTAATGGAATAGCCTTTATGCCAGCCAAGAGCGACACACTGCTCGTAGCGTAGAGACCTACACACACCAACTCTACTCTGCTCTCTCCACACAAAGCAAAATGGACTTCAGTACAAATTAGATGCCAGGGTCACCAACGGAGGCAAAGTAACCATGTTAATTAATGCTCATTAATTCTGAAAAATAACAAAGTTATACTAGGTCAAAAAGACAAATTCAAACTCTAAATGGTCCAATCAGATGGACAAATAAAGTATTCATACACAAACATACCAGGATTGGGCTCAATTCGGAATTTTGGAATTGACTCCTATTTAACTCATGAGTTGAAATTCAAATTGAATTGGCCACACCCCACAGGATGTAGAAGTGAGTTTGAGTGACAGAAAGTTAAATTCAATTCAGTCATGGAACATGGGAGTTTCATTGAATAGACAGGTCACACTTGCAGATGTTTTCATTTTATTTATTTCACCTTTATTTAACCAGGTAGGCAAGTTGAGAACAAGTTCTCATTTACAATTGCGACCTGGCCAAGATAAAGCAAAGGAGTTCGACACATACAACAACACAGAGTTACACATGGAGTAAAACAAACATACTGTAAATAATACAGTAGAAAAATAAGTCTATGGGCCCCCCGGTGCCGCAGTGGTTAAGGGCGCTGTACTGCAGCACCAGCTGTGCCACCAGAGACTCTGGGTTCCCGCACAGGCTCTATCACAACCGGGCGCGACCGGGAGGTCCGTGCAGCGACGCACAATTGGCCAAGGTCGCAGTGCGCGCTAACCAAGGTTGCCAGGGCTCTCCCGAGCCCGTACGGGTGTTGTAGCAATGAGACCAGATAGTAGCTACTAAACAATTGGATACCACGAAATTGGGGAGAAAAGGGGTAAAAAAAGTTAAACAGAAAAATACTTATATTTTTGATGTGAGCAAATGAGGTGAGATTAGGGAGGTAAAGGCAAAAAAAGGCCATGATGGCGAATTAAATAAAGTAAAATACTGGAATGGTAGATTTGCAGTGGAAGAATGTGCAAAGTAGAAATATAAATAATGGGGTGCAAAGGAGCAAAATAAATAAATAAATACAGTAGGGGAAGGGGTAGTTGTTTGGGCTAAATTATAGATGGGCTATGTACAGGTGCAGTAATCTGTGAGCTGCTCTGACAGCTGGTGCTTAAAGCTAGTGAGGGAGATAAGTGTTTCCAGTTTCAGAGATTTTTTTAGTTCGTTCCAGTCATTGGCAGCAGAGAACTGGAAGGAGAGGCAGCCAAAGAAATAATTGGTTTTGGGGGTGACCAGAGAGATATACCTGCTGGAGCGCGTGCTACAGGTGGGTGATGCTATGGTGACCAGCGAGCTGAGATAAGGGGGGACTTTACCTAGCAGGGTCTTGTAGATGACCTGGAGCCAGTGGGTTTGGCGACGAGTATGAAGTGAGGGCCAGCCAACGAGAGCGTACAGGTCGCAGTGCCATGTAGTATATGGGGCTTTGGTGACAAAACGGATGGCACTGTGATAGACTGCATACAATTTATTGAGTAGGGTATTGGAGGCTATTTTGTAAATAACATCGCAGAAGATGAGGATCGGTAGGATGGTCAGTTTTACGAGGGTATGATTGGCAGCATGAGTGAAGGATGCTTTGTTGCTAAATAGGAAGCCAATTCTAGATTTAACTTTGGATTGCAGATATTTGATGTGCGTCTGGAAGGAGAGTTTACAGTCTAACCAGACATCTAGGTATTTGTAGTTGTCCACATATTCTAAGTCAGAACCGTCCAGAGTAGTGATGCTGGACGGGCGGGCAGTTGCAGGCAGAGATCGGTTGAAGAGCATGCATTTAGTTTTACTTGTATTTAAGAGCAGTTGGAGGCCATGGAAGGACAGTTGTATGGCATTGAAGCTCGTCTGGAGGGTTGTTAACACAGTGTCCAAAGAAGGGCCAGAAGTATACAGAATGGTGTCATCTGCGTAGAGGTGGATCAGAGACTCACCAGCAGCAAGAGCGACATCACTGATGTATACAGAGAAGAGAGTGGGCCCAAGAATTGAACCCTGTGGCACCCCCATAGAGACTGCCAGAGGCCTGGACAACAGGCCCTCCGATTTGACACATTGAACTCTATCAGAGAAGTAGTTGGTGAACCAGGCAAGGCAATCATTTGAGAAACCAAGGCTATCGAGTCTGCCGATGAGGATGTGGTGATTGACAGAGTCGAAAGCTTTGACCAGGTCAATGAATACGGCTGCACAGTATTGTTTCTTATTGATGGCGTTTAAGATATCATTTAGGACCTTGAGCGTGGCTGAGATGCACCCATGACCAGCTCTGAAACCATATTGCATAGCGGAGAAGGTGCGGTGGGATTCGAAATGGTCGGTAAACTGTTTGTTGACTTGGCTTTCGAAGACCTTAGAAAGGCAGGGTAGGATAGATATAGGTCTGTAGCAGTTGGGTCAAGAGTGTCCCCCCCTTTGAAGAGGGGGGTGACCGCAGCCGCTTTCCAATCTTTGGGAATCTCAGACGACACGAAAGAGAGGTTGAACGGCTAGTAGTAGGGGTTGCAACAATTTCGGCAGATCATTTTAGAAAGAAAGGGTCCAGATTGTCTAGCCCAGCTGATTTGTAGGGGTCCAGGTTTTGCAGCTCTTTCAGAACATCAGCTGTCTGGAATTAGGTGATGGAGAAGAGGAGGGGGGGGGGCATAGGCCAGTTGCTGCGGGGGGTGCAGAGCTGTTGGCCGGGGTCGGGGTAGCCAGGTGGAAAGCATGGCCAGCCGTAGAGAAATGCCTATTGAAATTCTCAATTATCGTGGATTTATCAGTGGTGACAGTGTTTCCTAGTCTCAGTGCAGTGGGCAGCTGAGAGGAGGTGCTCTTATTCTCCATGGACTTTACAGTGTCCCAAAACTTTTTGGAATTAGTGCTACAGGATGCAAATTTCTGCTTGAAAAAGCTAACCTTTGCTTTCCAAACTGACTGTGTATTGGTTCCTGACTTCCCTGAACAGTTGCATATCGCGGGGACTATTCGAAGCTAGTGCAGTACGCCACAGGGTGTTTTTGTGCTGGTCCAGGGCAGTCAAGTCTGGAGTGAACCAATTCAGACACAGCTAGGAAATCAGGGTTGGCGGAGTGTGCTAAAGCGGTGAATAAAACAAACTTAGGGAGGAGGGTTCTGATGTTAACATGCATGAACCCAAGGCTTTTACAGTTGCAGAAGTCAACAAATGAGAGCGCCTGGGGACACACAGGGCTTGGTTAACCTCTACATCACCAGAGGAACAGGAGTAGGATGAGGGTACGGCTAAAGACTATGAGAACTGGTCGTCTAGTGCTTTGGGAACAGAGAATAAAAGGAGCAGATTTCTGGGCGTGGTAGAATAGATTCAGGGCATAGTGTACAGACAAGGGTACGGTAGGGTGCGAGTACAGTGGAGGTAAACCTAGGCATTGAGTGACAATGAGAGAGGTTGCATCTCTGGAGGAGTCAGTTAAGCTAGGTGCGGTCTCCACATGCTTGGGGGGATGGGACAAGGGGGCTATCTGAGGCATGTTGAGCAGGACTAGGGGCTCTGCAGTAAAATAAAACAATGAGATCTGCCCTAAACAACAGTATACAAGGCATATTGACATTAGAGAAAGGCATAAAGCAATCACAGGTGTTGATTGGGAGAGCTAAGACAACAATGGGTGAGACAACAACGGGTAAACAGCTAGGACAACAACGGCAAAATGGCGATGAATGAGCAGAGAGGGTCAGTTAGCTACACACAGGGCCTGAGTTTGAGGCTGGGGCAGACAGAAACTAAATGAAGTACCGTGTTAATGAACAGTCTAGCAGGCATCAGCTATGTAGCCAAGTGATCATAGGGTCCAATGAGCAGCAATAGATGAAACAGGAAGCCGTTCGGTAGTCGATTACTATGCTAGGCGAGCGGGAGACACAGGCTAGCAGATGGATCATCAACATCCACGACGCAGAGGCCGGTTGAGAGCACATTGGCAGAATTATGTCAGCAGACCAGATATGATGGATCGGCGTGGCTCCAATTGGCCTGGACCCCGACAAAGGGTCCAGGCCAATTGGCAAGAGAGGTATTGAAGTTGGTGTACTTATTTTGCTAGTCGGGAGATGGGCCTAGCTCGAGGCTAACTGGTGCATGCTTTTGGACAAGGGCGTTAGCCACAATAGCCACTCGGTAGCAACTAGCTAGCTGTGAAGATCCGGTGTAATGGTCCAGAGCATAGTGGAAAAAAGCAGTCCGATATGCTCAGGGCTGACATTGCGCTGTGCAGACTGGTAGGTATTGTCCGGGCAAAAGCGACTAGAGTGCGAGCTAAATGTAAAGACCGCTAGCAGAGGCTAACAATAACTAAATAGCTAGTAGCTAATTATCTGGCTAGCTTCTGATGGAGGTTCCAGTTATAAGGTCTAAAGAAAAAGCCTATCTGTACCACATTGGGTGAGGTGGGTTGCAGAAAGGTATACAGTGCCTTGTGAAAGTATTCGGCCCCCTTGAACTTTGCGACCTTTTGCCACATTTCAGGCTTCAAACATAAAGATATAAAACTGTATTTTTTTGTGAAGAATCAACAACAAGTGGGACACAATCATGAAGTGGAACGACATTTATTGGATATTTCAAACTTTTTTAACAAATCAAAAACTGAAAAATTGGGCGTGCAAAATTATTCAGCCCCTTTACTTTCAGTGCAGCAAACTCTCTCCAGAAGTTCAGTGAGGATCTCTGAATGATCCAATGTTGACCTAAATGACTAATGATGATAAATACAATCCACCTGTGTGTAATCAAGTCTCCGTATAAATGCACCTGCACTGTGATAGTCTCAGAGGTCCGTTAAAAGCGCAGAGAGCATCATGAAGAACAAGGAACACACCAGGCAGGTCCGAGATACTGTTGTGAAGAAGTTTAAAGCCGGATTTGGATACAAAAATATTTCCCAAGCTTTAAACATCCCAATGAGCACTGTGCAAGCGATAATATTGAAATGGAAGGAGTATCAGACCACTGCAAATCTACCAAGACCTGGCCGTCCCTCTAAACTTTCAGCTCATACAAGGAGAAGACTGATCAGAGATGCAGCCAAGAGGCCCATGATCACTCTGGATGAACTGCAGAGATCTACAGCTGAGGTGGGAGACTCTGTCCATAGGACAACAATCAGTCGTATATTGCACAAATCTGGCCTTTATGGAAGAGTGGCAAGAAGAAAGCCATTTCTTAAAGATATCCATAAAAAGTGTCGTTTAAAGTTTGCCACAAGCCACCTGGGAGACACACCAAACATGTGGAAGAAGGTGCTCTGGTCAGATGAAACCAAATTTGAACTTTTTGGCAACAATGCAAAACGTTATGTTTGGCGTAAAAGCAACACAGCGCATCACCCTGAACACACCATCCCCACTGTCAAACATGGTGGTGGCAGCATCATGGTTTGGGCCTGCTTTTCTTCAGCAGGGACAGGGAAGATGGTTAAAATTGATGGGAAGATGGATGGAGCCAAATACAGGACCATTCTGGAAGAAAACCTGATGGAGTCTGCAAAAGACCTGAGACTGGGACGGAGATTTGTCTTCCAACAAGACAATGATCCAAAACATAAAGCAAAATCTACAATGGAATGGTTCAAAAATAAACATATCCAGGTGTTAGAATGGCCAAGTCAAAGTCCAGACCTGAATCCAATCGAGAATCTGTGGAAAGAACTGAAAACTGCTGTTCACAAATGCTCTCCATCCAACCTCACTGAGCTCGAGCTGTTTTGCAAGGAGGAATGGGAAAAAATTTCAGTCTCTCGATGTGCAAAACTGATAGAGACATACCCCAAGCGACTTACAGCTGTAATCGCAGCAAAAGGTGGCGCTACAAAGTATTAACTTAAGGGGGCTGAATAATTTTGCACGCCCAATTTTTCAGTTTTTGATTTGTTAAAAAAGTTTGAAATATCCAATAAATGTCATTCCACTTCATGATTGTGTCCCACTTGTTGTTGATTCTTCACAAGAAAATACAATTTTATATCTTTATGTTTGAAGCCTGAAATGTGGCAAAAGGTCGCAAAGTTCAAGGGGGCCGAATACTTTCGCAAGGCACTGTATTTCATTCAAAATTGAAAAAAAGAGATTGAAATATAATTAAATGTATACAAAAAAAAAAGAAAAAGACCATGTTTACATGGGATGAAAACAAACACGTCTTACTGCTGCGCCATCTTGATGTATCTATAATTGTTATGCTGAGTGGAACAGGGGAACCCAAGAGCAGACTCAGAAGAGGAGACTGGGATGAAGTAACCAATGTATTTTTTTGACACACGGGGGGAGATGGAGTGGGTTGCTGGAAACCAGGTGCGGAGGCTGAGGCGAGAGGGTTGAGACAGGGTAAGCAGGTCTGGATGGGAATCCAAGGGAGTAGTAGAGTGGGGAATCCAAGACAGAGTAGCAGGATGACGAGATGTGGGACTGGAGACAGGGACCAGAGTCAGAGATGGCAGAACTATAGCAAAGAGGAAAACAGCGTCAGGCAAGGAAATCAGGCACAACAGGACGACAGGATCTGAATAGTAAAAATCGGCTATTAACA
Organism: Oncorhynchus mykiss; assembly: GCF_013265735.2. Classification (NCBI taxonomy): domain Eukaryota; kingdom Metazoa; phylum Chordata; class Actinopteri; order Salmoniformes; family Salmonidae; genus Oncorhynchus; species Oncorhynchus mykiss. The sequence continues at coordinate 36,697,245 of NC_048573.1, forward strand.
TAGACTGACTGAGCAGAGATTACGATCTGGCAGCGTGGAAGTGGCAGGGCTGACTATTTGTAGAGGTCTTGATTATGGAACAGGTTGCAGCTGGTGGGGATAAGCTCTGACTCCAGCACACCTGTCTCCACCCACATAGAGAGAGGGAGAGAGTACTGGGGGAGTGGCGGTAGGTCAAGGAGACACAGGATGAGCAGTAGAGGGCGTTTCAGGAACAAGCAGTAGAGGGCGTTTCAGGAATTTAGGCTTATCTGGGTGTGAGGTATAGAAATCCTGAAAGAGGGAGGGGTCCAGAATGTGATGGAGGCTTGGGACTGGGTCCTGTCGGAGGCACAAAGAGGGTAGAGCACACTCGAAGGGTGACATACAGTTGAAGTCGGAAGTTTACATACACTTAGTTTGGCATGATTAAAACTTGTTTTTCAACCACTCCACAAATTTCTTGTTGACAAACTATAGTTTTGGCAAGTCGGCTAGGACATCTACTTTGTGCATGACACAAGTCATTTTTCCAACAATTGTTTACAGACAGATTAATTCACTTATAATTCACTCTATCACAATTCCAGTGGGTCAGAAGTTTACATACACTAAGTTGACTGTGAATTTAAACAGCTTGGAAAATTCCAGAAAATTATGTTATAGCTTCAGAAGCTTCTGATAGGATATTTGACATCATTTGAGTCAATTGGAGGTGTACCTGTGGATGTATTTCAAGGCCTACCTTCAAACTCAGGGCCTGTTTGCTTGATATCATGGGAAAATCAAAATAAATCAGCCAAGACCTCAGAAAAAAAACATTTGTAGACCTCCACAAGTGTGATTCATCCTTGGGGGCAATTTCGAAACCCCTGAAGGTACCACGTTCATCTGTACAAACAATAGTACGCAAGTATAAATACCATGGGACCACGCAGCCGTCATACCGCTCAGGAAGGAGACATGTTCTGTCTCCTAGAGATGAAAGTAATCTGGTGCAAAAAGTGCAAATCAATCCCAGAACAACAGCAAAGGACCTTGTGAAGATGCTGGAGGAAACGGGTACAAAAGTATCTATATCCACAGTAAAACGAGTCCTATATTGACATAACCTGAAAGGCCGCTCAGCAAGGAAGAAGCAACTGCTCCAAAACTGCCATACAAAAGCCAGACTACGGTTTGCAACTGCACATGGGGACAAAGATCGTACTTTTTGGAGAAATGTCCTCTGGTCTGATGAAACAAAAATATAACTGTTTGGCCATAACGACCATGGTTATGTTAGGATGAAAAATGTGGAGGCTTGCAAGCCGAAGAACACTCTCCCAATGTTGACGCACAGGAGTAGCAGCATCATTCTTTGGGGGTGCTTTGCTGCAGGAGGGGCTGGTGCACTTCACAAAATATATGGCTTCATGAGGAAGGAATTTCTGTGGATATATTGAAGCAACATCTCAAGACATCAGTCAGGAAGTTAAAGCTTGGTCGCAAATGGGTCTTCCAAATGGACAATGACCCCAGGCATTGGAGTGGCCATCACAAAGCTCTGACCTCAATCCAATAGAAAATTTGTGGGCAGAACTGAAAAAGCGTGTGCGAGCAAGGAGGCCTACAAATCTGACTCAGGTACACCAGCTCTGTCAGCAGGAATAGACCAAAAATCACTCAACTTGTTGTGGGAAGCTTGTGGAAGGCTACCCGGAACGCTTGACCCAATTTAAACAATTTAAAGCCAATGCTACCAAATACTAATTGAGTGTATGTAACCTTCTGACCCACTGGGAATGTGATGAAAGAAAGAAATGCTGAAATAAATCATTCTCTCTAATATTATTCTGACATTTCACATTCTTAAAATAAAGTGGTGATCCTAACTGACCTAAAACAGCTAGTTTTTACTTGGATTAAATGTCAGGAATTGTGAAAAACTGTAAACTTCCGACTTCAACTGTACCTGACGAGGCATTGGTGATCTTGTTGTGGGCATATTCAACTCTGGGTAGCTGAGTGCTCCTGGTGGAAGGGTTAGCAGATGTCACGCAGCGTAGGGCAGTCTGCATCCCTTGGTTGGCCCGTTCAGTCTGGCAGTTGGTCTGGGGGTGATATCCAGAAGAAAGACTGACATTGATACCAAGAGCTGAACAGAAGGATCTCCATACCTGGGAGTTAAACTGAGGTCCTCAGTCAGAAATGATGTCAGTGGGAATGCCATGCAGATGAAACACATGGGATACTAACAGGTCCGCAGTCTCCCTGGAGGAGCTTGGAGAGAGGAATGAAGTGAGCCATTTTGGAAAACTTGTCAATAATGGTGAGGATTATGGAGTTACCATTAGATGGGGGAAGGCCAGTGACGAAGTCCAAGACTATGTGTGACCAAGGGCGTCTGGGTATGGGAAGAGGGCGGAGCAGACCGGAAGTGGGTTTAGTGGAGGTTTTGTTCCGGGCACACACCGGACAGGCTCAGACAAACTCCCGGACATCTCTCCATGGTGGGCCACCAAAAGTGCTGATGCAGGAAAGCGAGGGTCCAGTTCATACCAGGGTGACAGGTGAGGTAGGTAGAATGGCCCCACTGAAGAACATCAGCGCAAACACAATCTGGAACAAACAGAGCATTACTAGGACCGTTACTCGGGTCAGGCTGGTTCTGCTGATCCTGGCGGATACGGGTCTCAATCTCTCAGGTGACAGCGGAAACGATGCAGATGGATGCACAATGGCTTCTGGCTCGGTACCCTTGTTGTCAGTGGTGAACTGGTGAGAGAGGGCATCAGGCTTGGTATTCTTCGAACCGGGGTGATAAGTGATTGAAATTGAATCTACCAAAGAACAAGTCCCACCTGGCTTGCCGGGAGTTCAGATGTTTGGAGGTCTGGATGTAGGACAGGTTTTTATGGTCAGTCCACATTATGAAGGAGGTTATAGAGCCCTCCACCAGTGACGCAATTCCGCCACAGCCAGCTTAACTGCCAGGAGTTCCCGGATTCCGATGTCAAAATTCCTCTGCAGCTAAGAGCTTACGGGAAAAGAATGCACATGGGTGGACCTTCTGATCAGAGGGGGAATGTTGAGTCAGAACAGCACCTACCCGGTGTCAGAGGCGTACACCTCCATGATGAACTGGAGTTCTGGGTCGGGCTGAGTAAGGATCGGAGCGGAGGTGAAGCGACGCTTGAGTTCCATGAATGCTGCCTCTGCCTCAGGAGTCCAGTGGAACGGAGTGGAGGTGGAGGTGGAGGTGAGAGGTGCAGCCAGACGGCTGTAGTTGCGGATGAAACGTCAAAAAAATTGAAAATCCCCGGAAACGCTGTAGCTGCTGCAGGTTGGAGGGCGCAGGGCACTCTGACTGCCATGACCTTGGCGGGGTCCATACGTAACTGTCCCTGGGCAATAATATAACGCAGGAAAGACACTGACAGCATGGAACTCACATTTTTTTGCTTTAACAAAAAGCAAATTATCCAACAGCCGTTGAAGAACTTGTTGCTGGTGAGCCTCAAGGTCCTTGGAAAAAAATCAGGATGTCATAGACAAAAACAAAGCGTCCAATCACATAAAGTGCCTTGCGAAAGTATTCGGCCCCCTTGAACTTTGCGACCTTTTGCCACATTTCAGGCTTCAAACATAAAGATATAAAACTGTATTTTTTTGTGAAGAATCAACAACAAGTGGGACACAATCATGAAGTGGAACGACATTTATTGGATATTTCTAACTTTTTTAACAAATCAAAAACTGAAAAATTGGGCGTGCAAAATTATTCAGCCCCTTTACTTTCAGTGCAGCAAACTCTCTCCAGAAGTTCAGTGAGGATCTCTGAATGATCCAATGTTGACCTAAATGACTAATGATGATAAATACAATCCACCTGTGTGTAATCAAGTCTCCGTATAAATGCACCTGCACTGTGATAGTCTCAGAGGTCCGTTAAAAGCGCATAGAGCATCATGAAGAACAAGGAACACACCAGGCAGGTCCGAGATACTGTTGTGAAGAAGTTTAAAGCCGGATTTGGATACAAAAGATTTCCCAAGCTTTAAACATCCCAAGGAGCACTGTGCAAGCGATAATATTGAAATGGAAGGAGTATCAGACCACTGCAAATCTACCAAGACCTGGCCGTCCCTCTAAACTTTCAGCTCATACAAGGAGAAGACTGATCAGAGATGCAGCCAAGAGGCCCATGAACACTCTGGATGAACTGCAGAGATCTACAGCTGAGGTGGGAGACTCTGTCCATAGGACAACAATCAGTCGTATATTGCACAAATCTGGCCTTTATGGAAGAGTGGCAAGAAGAAAGCCATTTCTTAAAGATATCCATAAAAAGTGTTGTTTAAAGTTTGCCACAAGCCACCTGGGAGACACACCAAACATGTGGAAGAAGGTGCTCTGGTCAGATGAAACCAAAATTGAACTTTTTGGCAACAATGCAAGACGTTATGTTTGGCGTAAAAGCAACACAGCTGAACACACCATCCCCACTGTCAAACATGGTGGTGGCAGCATCATGGTTTGGGCCTGCTTTTCTTCAGCAGGGACAGGGAAGATGGTTAAAATTGATGGGAAGATGGATGGAGCCAAATACAGGACCATTCTGGAAGAAAACCTGATGGAGTCTGCAAAAGACCTGAGACTGGGACGGAGATTTGTCTTCCAACAAGACAATGATCCAAAACATAAAGCAAAATCTACAATGGAATTGTTCAAAAATAAACATATCCAGGTGTTAGAATGGCCAAGTCAAAGTCCAGACCTGAATCCAATCGAGAATCTGTGGAAAGAACTGAAAACTGCTGTTCACAAATGCTCTCCATCCAACCTCACTGAGCTCGAGCTGTTTTGCAAGGAGGAATGGGAAAAAATGTCAGTCTCTCGATGTGCAAAACTGATAGAGACATACCCCAAGCGACTTACAGCTGTAATCACAGCAAAAGCTGGCGCTACAAAGTATTAACTTAAGGGGGCTGAATAATTTTGCACGCCCAATTTTTCAGTTTTTGATTTGTTAAAAAAGTTTGAAATATCCAATAAATGTTTCATGATTGTGTCCCACTTGTTGTTGATTCTTCACAAAAAAATACAGTTTTATATCTTTATATTTGAAGCCTGAAATGTGGCAAAAGGTCACAAAGTTCAAGGGGGCCGAAAACTTTCGCAAGGCACTGCATCTCAGCATGTCATTGACTAGATTCTGGAAAACAGCAGGGGTGATAATAAGACCAAAAGGCATGACCAAATACAAAGCGGCCAAGTGGTGTGTTGAATGCTGTCTTCCACTCGTCTCCCTTTCTTATGTGGACAAGGTGGTAGGCATTCCGGAGGTCGAGTTTGGTAAACATCGTGGCACCATAGAGGGGGGAAAAAGCAGAGCTGATGAGTGGCAAGGGGTACTTGTTCTTAATAGTGAAATTATTCAGCCCACGGAAGTCTATGCATGGCCTCAGTGACCAATCCTTGGCTTGATAAGTCCTGCTGCCAGAGAATCCTGGATGTACCTCTCCATAGCTTCTTGCTCGGGATGAGAGCAGTTACAATTGTAAACAACCGGCTACTGGGGAGAGGCGCTCCAGGCTGGAGGTCAATGGTGCATCGTATGGCCGATGAGGCGGCAGCGACAGGGCGTGGTGTTTGCTGAACACAGGAGCTAGATTGTGATACTCGGGAGGATCTGATAACAGGTCCGGAGGTTCTGGAATGAACCGGGGCACAGACAAGGCAGGGGGAAGGGCAGAATGTAAACCATTAGAGTGACAAAATTAACTCCAAGTGGTTGGTTACCTTTCCAGTGGTCCAGTCAATCTGTGGGTTGTGTAGCTTTAACCAAGGATGGCCAAGAACCAGAGGAGAGTAAGGACAGTTGATTATGTCTCTCTGGTGATTTCCAGAGAGACGCAGGATGACAGGGACGGTTCTCTCACAGACACGGGCGAGGAGCTGTCCATTGAGAGCGTTGGCATCGAGGGGTGAATCGAGTGGGACAGTGTCCAGGCCCAACTGGGTAACGACACCTCGGTCCAGGAAGCTCTTGTCGGCGCCTGAATCAATGAGAGCAAACAGAGGAAAAGCCTGGCTCTACCACACAAGGTTCAACAGTATATCCCCAATTACTGCCGAGCCCCCTCTTTTGCTGGACGCAGGGAACAAGTGGAGACAAAGTGACCAAACAGGCCACCGTATAGGCTGCTCCTAGCGCTGATTCGTCGTTGCCACTCCTCTGGAGAGAGACGGACCTGGCCGAGCCGCATGGGTTCAGGATCTGGACGAGCCTGGGGATGGGATGCAGTCTGAGAAGGAGGACAAGGCACTGAAGCAGATGTTATGGGACATGCAACCTTGCCTACCCTCTCTCCCTGAAGCTCACGGTTGTCGATGCAGATAGCAAGAGAGATGAGTTCATCAAGTCCATCAAGCTCATCCCTGAACAGCAACTCATCCTTGATGGTCTCAGTGAGCGCGTTCCGGAATGCTCTCTGAAGGGCCTCCTCATTCCAGCCACTCTCAGCGGTGAGGGTGCGAAACTCACATGCCATCTCAGCAACACTATGGGGGCCTTGACAGAGGGACAGGAGTCATTTAATGGCATCCTTACCGCAGACCGGGTGGTCAAAGACTTTCTTCATCTCCTCCGTGAATCTGGAGTAGGAGAAGCAGATGAGGGACTGTCTATCCCACTCCGCCGTGGCCCAGGAAAGTGCTGCTCCACAGAGGCAGCCAGTCAGAAAGGAAATCCTGGCTCATTCGCTAGCATAAGAGTAGGGCTGTTGCTCAAATACTAGTGAACATTGTACCAAAAAGGCTCTGCAAGCTCCGAGGTTGCCATCGAAACGCTCGGGAGTCGGAACAAACAGCTCCCGGAGCAGAGGAGAATTATTTGGGACTGGTTGTGAGCTTTGGGCGAAGGGTCGGCCCTGTAGGTCAGACAGGCTCTGAAAACTCCTTGATGTGTTCCAGAAGGGTCTTCAGGGCTTGTTCATGTTGCTCGAGCAGGGTGCATTGGCCGACAAAGGTTTGGTGGAGAGTAGCAGAGTCTGCTGGGTTCATATCTTTGGGCCAGATCGTACTGTTATGCGGAGTGGAACAGGGGAACCCAAGAGCAGACTCAGATGAGGAGACTAGGATGAAGTAACTTATTGACACACAGGGGGGAACTGGAGTGCAGGTCAAGGGAAGCTCGGGTGGGTCGCTGGAAACCAGGTGTGAAGGCTGAGGCTGGAGCGAGAGAGGTTGAGACAAGGAAAGCAGGTCCGGAGGGGAATCCAAGGGAGTAGTATAGTGGGGAATCCATGGCCTCTTGGCCATCCCACCCCTACGGGAAATCAGCTCCCGCTCAGCCCAGTCAAAGCTCACTCCAATGGTGAAACCAACCTCCCCCTGATGCTAGGACAGCAGAGTCCTTCTAAAATGTCTGAAACCCTACATCTTCAAAGAGTATCTTAAATAAGACATCTGTCTTATTCCCCTTAGCAAAACAATTTATAAGAGCTTCGGCTAAATCACTTTTTAAATTTTTTTTTTATTGAATATTGAAATGGAATTGACCCCAATCCTGTAGATCACTACTTGAAAAGACCCCCCACTTTTGAAGGCAGATCTCAATCTAACTTCCTAATTTATAAACATAGACAGTCAAAGAGAAAGTGTACAGCCAAGACACACCTGGCCTATATGCTGCTGGTAAAATGTAGTGGAATATTTCCCAGAGGTGAGTTGAAACGGGATCGAAAAGGATAATGGGAGTTGGACATTATACTGTGTTGACGCTCACAGTGAATCACTCAAAAAGCATTAACGATACAAAAACCGTGAATCAACACACCTGCTGTTTCCAGTATTTGTCCACAATAATTGAAGTCCTTCAGGTTGGTTTACTTTTCACTATCCAGCAAGCAAAGTATCACGCGTGTGTGTGCTTAGTGTTAGTGCGCAGAACTGCACAAATGCACACACACATGCACGCACACACACGGGCATACACAATCACACACACACTGGTGACGCTCGTTGAGTTTGGTACAGCTCTGGAGTTATCCTCTCCGGTGTTGGAGAAGGTTGCCCAGCAACAGTGAATTTGTTCTGGCATGGTTTCTGCCCTCACAGTTTGGGCTCCCAGCATCATCTATACATATCTATCCATATCCTCCTCTGATCTATCCATCCCTATCCTGTTCTGAACCACTAGGGCTCAATACAACACAGCAGGGGCATCGAGCAGCAGAGGAAGAACCAATGAATTCCAATAGGATCAATACAGTTAGTTCTGTCGTATCAATATGTTAGTTCTATGTCTAAAAACATGCAAAAAATGAATACAAAAATGAAAATAGGTGGATTGGGAGAGAGAGAGAATTGAGGTACGGGAATGTGAGAGAGAAATTAATGTGGGAGAGAAAGGAACGTGGAAGAGAAAGAGGAGGAGAAATAAAAGACAGAGAGTGGGTCAGATAGAGTCAGAGCGAGGAAGAAAGAGTCAGAGAGAGATAGAGAGTGAGTGAGAGAAAGAGAGAGAGAGAGTGAAAGACTCATTCAGCTCAAGGCTGAGAGATTCAGGCTTCTGAGATTATTTTATTAACGTAATCTGTCTGCCAGACTTGTCCTCAGATCCCCAAAGTCTCCTGTCCTCCAGGAAGAGAGTGTGTGTGAGAGAGAGAGAGAGAGAGAGAGAGAGAGAGAGAGAGAGAGTGTGAGAGAGAGTGCGAGGGAGAGAGAGAGCAAAGGAGAGAGACAGTGAGAGCAAAGGAGAGAGAGACTGAGAGGGAAGGAGAGAGGGCAAACAGAGCGAGGTCAAATGAAGGAAAGAACGAATGAACGAGGGAAGGGGGTCACCTTGATGTGTCCGCTCTGACACAGTGACAATGCTGGAGAGATCCACTCATCACACAGGTAATTAACCACAACAGAAGGGGCTCCACGGATGTTGCCAACACCCCCATCAACACCCACACAACTAGGCCACACACGGCGAGTAGGAGGGGTCATGGTGGAGGGAGGAGTGGAGGGTGTAGAGTGGAGGGGGTGTCAAGGGACTTCTGTACATTTCTCCCCATGTTAAAGACGTTTTTTCTGTTTCATAAGAGATATACCACGGCAGGAGTATCAAGGTCCACAGCATTGCTGGTTTTCATCAGTCCTCTCCTCCTCGCTCAGGGACTGTGATTCAATATAACTCAATCAGCTACCAATGACAAATGAAAATCTGGGACTTGATGAAGGCCCATATTTGAAAACCCACCATAGCCATTTGAGAGTGAAACTGCTTATTCCATAGCCTTTCTGTGCTCCACACAAATGACAGATCCACCCCTCCTCCCTGGTGGTCCTAATGCATCATCATTAATGCTGTGATCCTCGATCTGTGTCTCTGATTTTGGGAGCAAATGTCATCACTCCAGACTGGATCCTGCCCACCGGCGTTTCTACTACTACATCAATAATCTACAGTACTACACCATCATATTACAGACATATCAGTACTGTCCCTTATTCGGGTTAGGAAATGGAGAAAGAGAGCGATAGGAGGAGGAAAAATAAAACTAAATATAGAGGGATAAAAAGAGAGAGAGAGGGAGGAGGTGTGAGGTGGGGTAGAGATAGAAATATAAGGCTTTAAAAGGAAATTGAGTCCATCAAGCATTTTGGTGCAACGAATCTCCCCTCAATCTAATGTACAGTCCAGGGTGGCAGGAATAGTGTCAGTGCAGCATGCAAGAGGATCTCGTTTAATACTATTGAGATGATGGATACACAGAGGCAGGCAAAAAGGGAAAACTGTCTATTAAGCATTTCTGGGGCTGAAGAAATAGGAATTTCTAGTGTTGTAAATGAAAGGGTATAGAGAACAGTGGCTGTAGATTAGCTCAACATCCATAAGGATATGGTAATAACCACTGAGCTGATGAACACAGGAGTACTGGGAGATGATTAATGTGCTAGATGTCTGCAAGGAACATCTAAATCACTATGAGGGAAACCTTCAGCCTGCACACACACATGCATGGGAGGAGAGCACACACATACACACACACACACACACACACACACACACATGCATACATACACGCGTGCATATACACAAATATGCGCACACAGTCACACTCACGCGCGCACCAGTGCTGTCGTACTCGAGACCAGATATTGGTACATGTGTACTCGATCTCAGACAGTGAGGACTCATAATTTCTTCCCGAGACCAGCAGAGAAAAAAAAGTCATAATTATCAGCTTCCATTCAGTCAGCGCCTATAACCGCTTCGCCACAAATATGTACACTCCTTTCTTGAAACATTAATATCTTAACAGCCTTCAGAATCTATTATAGACATGTTTGCGCAGTGGCGCATTTATAGGCCTTCAGTGTGTGACAGGTTCGTGATTCTGAAAGGATCACTCATGTAGGAGAGTGCACTTTTTAAAACACGAAGGGCCAGTGGTGTAGTGGAGGGTACACGCAGGTATAAACCATATACACACTTTTTTTGTCAGTGGGCATTGCTTATACTCACTTCTTAATTCCTACGGATGTGTATCAAAGTAGTGTAGCGGAGGTATACGATTTATCAATGATGTGTTACAATAGAGAAATCATGCAAAAAGTAGCCTACACAATCGCAAAGCACGTGAAACACATAGCCGAGCTTCACCGTAATATAATCTGCAGGGCAGCAAGAATGTGCAGCTCTCAACTGGTTTTGCCATGGAGCATCTCACAGAAGAATACATCGGTAGCTGCCAGGGTAGGAAAGACGTTTAAATGTATGATATCTACCAGTAAATGCTAACATAGGCAACAATAAATATGCAAACCAGGTATTGAAAAAGGTTAGTCCGAAGTGTTGGGAAGCGAGACCCTGACAGGCCCACACAATCAGATTGATGTGGTTTAAGCATCGTTGTGGACTTAAACCATCACATTTGAGTCTTTTTCTATTAAAAAATAATGATTTCGAGAGTGAAGATGTGAAAAATAGGAAAACTATAGGAAAACTGGATTTTTCACACAAAGTGCATTTCCTTCACTGGGATGGCTAACAACAGCATGCGCTGTAGCAGGTGTTATCAAAGAGGATGTTGTTAATAATTTGTTAGCTTCTCCCTTTTCAAGAATAACTTTGAACAAGAAGCTACATTTCAAATGATCATCATCTGGTGAGTGGAACTGTGTGTTGTACTGCAGTGCAATAAAAAAAGACTGTTCCACTCACCAAATGAGAATCACTTGAAACATTGGCAACATCCTCTTTGGTAACACCTGCTGCAGCCAATGCAAACTAGCCAACAGCAAAAGCTAGCTAGTTAGACCATGTGAAAAATCCTGCTCACTATTGCGCAGTGACCTGTTGACCTTCAAGAAGGCACAAGTTTCCATACATTTTGGTAAAAACGGTCCCACTCATTAAGTAAAAATGTTTATTCCACTGTCTCTCCAAAATGTTGCCCTAATACAGTTGAATGGCATATGCATTTATCTAGCTTCTAATGGCCGAGCCAATGGTTGACTTAGCTAGCTAGATTTATCTTCACAGAGACCAGCAACGAAAATCCAGATTAGATATTTTTTTCTGTTGTGTTAACCCTTTCCTTTCTAACAAAAACGGAAGAGAATTAAATCAGATCACCCCCTCCGGTCTTGGTCTTGAATCGGTCTCGCTTTAGGTGGTCTAGAACACAACACTGACACACACACACACACACACTCACACACACACACACACACACACACACACACACACACACACACACACACACACACACACACACACAATCATTAATCAACCTGATATATGTTACTGATATATCCTACTGTTTTTGAGGTAGAGCCTACTGTGTGTTGGCCCTGGTCTTGTCTCAGCAGGACTGTTGTGAGAACATTTAACAATTTAACATGAGGTTACTGGCGACTAGTGTCGTACGATACAGTACAGGCCAATGGCACAGACAGAACCTACACTTAAAACAATCACATTGCAATAGGAAAAACAAGTAATTTATAATCAGATTAGAGAGAGAGAGATGCTGTCTTGGATTATATGTCCCTCAGTGAGACAAATAAACAAATAAACAGTAATGCTGTGGCCTAGATCAATGTTTCCGTGTGTGACCTGCCTGGCCTCAGTGATCCTCCTCCATGTCTGTCCTGAGAGGCATGGATCTGAGAAAGTAGTGATAGCTCTGTTAGCTGATAACCATGCTGCTGCAGAGAATAATCCCCACTGAGCTATTGACACAGAGCTCTCTGTGGTGGGCTGGGAGTGCTCTGGAGGACAGGAGGGGAGAGGAAAGAGGTCAGCAGGGGAGAGTGGGAGGACAGGAGGGGAGAGGAAAGAGATCAGCAGGGGAGAGTGGGAGGACAGAAGGGGAGAGGAAAGAGTTGTGGAGGGGGGAGTGGGAGGACAGAAGGGGAGAGGAGAGTGGGAGGACAGGAGGTGAAACAGGGATGTAAAGAAGGGGAGAGTGGAGGCAAGGAAGGGAGAGGGGGAGGCAAAAAAGGAGGTCCAGGCGGGTATTGAGGGTCTGGAATGAAGATATTTGAGGCCAAAAGACAGAAATCCTAGCAGGGACCCAGTTTCCCGAATAACCAATCTGAAGGTTTGTTAGTCTCATGATAGAGATGGATTGTGGGAGGACAAACAGTGGATCTGTTACTAAGCTGAACTACAGTGATTGCAGTATCACAGCTACATTTACTTTAGAGGCATTTTGTAAGTGAATAAAGTGATAAAGATGGATGTAGAGAGAGAGGGAGAGAGAGAGAGAGAGAGCATTTGTACCTGCGCTGTGATTGTTTTGGGGAACAATAGTTGATGCTTCTGCATGGAAATTTATGTTTCCTGTCTTCTCACTCTTCTTCTATGGCAGATTGCCAACTGCTGTGTCTACGAAGAACTCCCTGACCAGTGTCTCGGGTTGCCATGGTGATATGACTGCTTCTGTTGAGTAGCTCTGAGACTGAGGGTGAGACATAATAACGGTTATTTGAGTGAGTGGGACGGTTCAATAACTAATTGTTACTTCTTTTATCCTCCTTCCCTCCTGCAACTTTGATCAATTTTTTCTCCATCTTACCAGAAATGAAACTATTGAAAGACTTGTATGGCTGTCAGGTGTTTGTGTGGGAAAAAAACATGGAAAAGATTCTAACACACACACAACACACCAACCCTTCTTTGGGAATAATTTGTATCTGTATGCAATATTGATCTGATTGAGTCAAAATACAGTATCTCCTTGCATTGCTTCCCAGACTCCTTGCTCCGGCCAAACACTATACCATACCCACGGACGTTAGTTTCTTCGCCGCAATGAGTCTGGATCTGAGTACCTCCCCGACCCTTCAACGATGGGTTGGGCCAGAGCCAGAACAAACGTGGGTAAAGCGGCGGTCTGAAAATTCTTTATTGGCTTTGATACTCTGATTAGTTAGAGACGATCCAATCGCGTATTACTTTGTTTGGTACAAAGCCCCTCATGCTCCCCGGCACCAGAAACAACTTCAATGATGCACTCAGACTAAACTATGTAGCGAACGGCAAAGCAGCGTATTAATTTAGTGTGAGTCGTCTGGATATATACAGTATCTCCCACTGTGGATGAATTCTGTCAAGCATGGCTCTGTTTTCTATACATCATCAGTAAACTGTTTATCTCAAATACTCCTTATCCATGGAATACACAACACTGACAACTTTTTGTTACCTGATGCAAAGAGAGATATTTTTTTAAGTATCACACTTCAATAACGTACATAGATGGCGCCGGAGGGCATGGTTGCCATTTTATGGGCTCTTAACCAACCGTGCTATTTTGTTAGTTTTTTCGCATTGTTTGTAAGTTATTTTGTACATAATGTTGCTGATGACCAAAAAGAGCTTCTGGACATCAGAACAGCGATTCCTCACCTTGAACTGGACAAATAATTTTTCTTTAATGAGTCGGACGAGAGGGATTAACTCCAGAAACCCGACAAGGCCCTCGTCCCCATCATTCGCAGGAGAAAGAGATGGAGATATCGCGGAAGGAGATCGGGGTGCCTGGCGGCGAGTGGTTAATCTGCCTTTGCCATCGGTACTATTGGCAAACGTACAATAGCTGGATAATAGACTGGACAAACTACAAGCGACAACGGGACATTAAAAACTGTAATATCTTATGTTTCACCGAGTTGTGGCTGAATGACGACATGAATAACATACAGCTGGCAAGTTAAACACTGTATCGGCAGGATAGAACAGCAGCCTCTGGTAAGACAAGGGGTTCCGATCTATGTATATTTGTAAACAACAGCTGGTGCACAATATCTAAGGAAGTCTGAAGGTTTTGCTCGCCTGATGTAGAGTATCTCATGATAAGCTGTAGACCACGCTATCGACCAAGAGAGTTTTCATCTATAATGTTCGTAGTTGTCTATTTACCACCACAAACCGATGCTGGCACTAAGACCGCACACAATGAGCTGTATACGGCCATAAGCAAACAGGAAAATGCTCATCCAGAGGTGGCGCTCCTAGTGGCCGGGGACTTTAATGCATGGAAACTTAAATCCGGTTTACCTCATTTCTACCAGCATGTTAAATGTGCAACCAGAGGGAAAAAAACTCTAGACCATCTTTACCCCACACACAGAGACACGTACAACGCTCTCCCTTGCCCTCCATTTGGCAAATCTGACCATAATCTATCCTCCTGATTCCTGCTTACAAGCAAAAATGAAAGCAGGAAGCACCAGTGACTCTGTCAATAAAAAACTGGTCAGATTAAGCAGCTGAAATCAGCCAAGACCTCAGAAAACATTTTTTGTAGACCTCCACAAGTGTGGTTCATCCTTGGGAGGGATTTCCAAATGCCTGAAGGTACCACATTCATCTGTACAAACAATAGTACGCAAGTATAAACACCATGGGACCACGCAGCTGTCATACCGCTCAGGAAGGAGACGCATTCTGTCTCCTAGAGATGAACGTACAGTGTTGTGCAAAAAGTGAAAATCAATCCCATAACAACAGCAAAGGTCCTTGTTAAGATACTGGAGGAAACAGGTACAAAATGATCTATATACACAGTAAAACAAGTCCTATATCGACATAACCTGAAAGGCCGCTCAGCAAGCCAGAAGCCACCGCTTCAAAACCGCCATAAAAAAAGCGAGACTACGGTTTGCAACTGCACATGGGAACAAATATTGTACTTTTGGAGAAATGTCCTCTGTTCTGATGAAACAAAAATAGAACTGTTTGGCCATAATGACCATTGTTGTGTTTGGAGGAAAAAGGGGGAGGCTTGCAAGCCGAAGAACACCAGCCCAACCGTGAAGCACAGAGATGGCAGCATCATCATCTACTTTTAAAAATCCACCTCTCTAAAAACAAGTCTCTCACCGTTGCCGCCTGCTATAGACCACCCTCTGCTCCCAGCTGTGCTCTGGACACCATATGTGAACTGATTGCCCCCCATCTATCTTCAGAGCTTGTGCTGCTAGGCGACCTAAACTGGAACATGCTTAACACCCCAGCCATCCTACAATCTAAACTTGATGCCCTCAACCTCACACAAATTATCAATGAACCTACCAGGTACCACCCCAAAGCCTTAAACACGGGCACCCTCATAGATATCATCCTAACCAACTTGCCCTCTAAATACACCTCTGCTGTTTTCAACCAAGATCTCAGCGATCACTGCCTCATTGCCTGCATCCGTAATGGGTCAGCGGTCAAACGACCTCCACTCATCACTGTAAAACGCTCCCTGAAACACTTCAGCGAGCAGGCCTTTCTAATCGACCTGGCCGTGGTATCCTGGAAGGATATTGATCTCATCCCGTCAGTAGAGGATGCCTGGATATTTGTAAAAAAATGCCTTCCTAACCATCTTAAATAAACATGCCCCATTCAAGAAATTTAGAACCAGGAACAGATATAGCCCTTGGTTCTCACCAGACCTGACTGCCCTTAACCAACACAAAAACATCCTATGGCGTTCTGCATTAGCATCGAACAGCCCCCGTGATATGCAGCTGTTCAGGGAAGCTAGAAACCATTATACACAGGCAGTTAGAAAAGCCAAGGCTAGCTTTTTCAAGCTGAAATTTGCTTCCTGTAACACTAACTAAAAAAAGTTCTGGGACACTGTAAAGTCCATGGAGAATAAGAACACCTCCTCCCAGCTGCCCACTGCACTGAAGATAGGAAACACTGTCACCACTGATAAATCCACCATAATTGAGAATTTCAATAAGCATTTTTCTACGGCTGGCCATGCTTTTCACCTGGCTACTCCTACCCCGGTCAACAGCACTGCACCCCCCACAGCAACTCGCCCAAGATTGGAAAGCAGCTGCGGTCATCCCCCTCTTCAAAGGGGGGGACACTCTTGACCCAAACTGCTACAGACCTATATCTATCCTACCATGCCTTTCTAAGGTCTTCGAAAGCCAAGTCAACAAACAGATTACCGACCATTTCGAATCTCACCATACCTTCTCTGCTATGCAATCTGGTTTCAGAGCTGGTCATGGGTGCACCTCAGCCACGCTCAAGGTCCTAAATGATATCTTAACCGCCATCGATAAGAAACATTACTGTGCAGCCGTATTCATTGATCTGGCCAAGGCTTTCGACTGTCAATCACCATATCCTCATCGGCAGACTCGACAGCCTTGGTTTCTCAAATGATTGCCTCGCCTGGTTCACCAACTACTTCTCTGATAGAGTTCAGTGTGTCAAATCGGAGGGTCTGCTGTCCGGACCTCTGGCAGTCTCTATGGGGGTGCCACAGGGTTCAATTCTTGGACCGACTCTCTTCTCTGTATACATCAATGAGGTCGCTCTTGCTGCTGGTGAGTCTCTGATCCACCTCTACGCAGACGACACCATTCTGTATACTTCTGGCCCTTCTTTGGACACTGTGTTAACAACCCTCCAGGCAAGCCTCAATGCCATACAACTCTCCTTCCGTGGCCTCCATTTGCTCTTAAATACAAGTAAAACTAAATGCATGCTCTTCAACCGATCGCTACCTGCACCTACCCGACTGTCCAACATCACTACTCTGGACGGCTCTGACTTAGAATATGTGGACAACTACAAATACTTAGGTGTCTGGTTAGACTGTAAACTCTCCTTCCAGACCCATATCAAACATCTCCAATCCAAAGTTAAATCTAGAATTGGCTTCCTATTCCGCAACAAAGCATCCTTCACTCATGCTGCCAAACATACCCTTGTAAAACTGACCATCCTACCAATCCTCGACTTTGGCGATGTCATTTACAAAATAGCCTCCAATACCCTACTCAACAAATTGGATGCAGTCTATCACAGTGCAATCCGTTTTGTCACCAAAGCCCCATATACTACCCACCATTGCGACCTGTACGCTCTCGTTGGCTGGCCCTCGCTTCATACTCGTCGCCAAACCCACTGGCTCCATGTCATCTACAAGACCCTGCTAGGTAAAGTCCCCCCTTATCTCAGCTCGCTGGTCACCATAGCATCTCCCACCTGTAGCACACGCTCCACAGGTATATCTCTCTAGTCACCCCCAAAACCAATTCTTTCTTTGGCCGCCTCTCCTTCCAGTTCTCTGCTGCCAATGACTGGAACGAACTACAAAAATCTCTGAAACTGGAAACACTTATCTCCCTCACTAGCTTTAAGCACCAACTGTCAGAGCAGCTCACAGATTACTGCACCTGTACATAACCCACCTATAATTTAGCCCAAACAACTACCTCTTTCCCCACTGTATTTAATTAATTTATTTATTTTGCTCCTTTGCACCCCATTATTTTTATTTCTACTTTGCACTTTGCACATTCTTCCATTGCAAATCTACCATTCCAGTGTTTTACTTGCTATATTGTATTTACTTTGCCACCATGGCCTTTTTTTGCCTTTATCTCCCTTATCTCACCTCATTTGCTCACATCGTATTTAGACTTGTTTATACTGTATTATTGACTGTATGTTTGTTTTACTCCATGTGTAACTCTGTGTCATTGTATGTGTCGAACTGCTTTGCTTTATCTTGGCCAGGTCGCAATTGTAAATGAGAACTTGTTCTCAACTTGCCTACCTGGTTAAATAAAGGTGAAATAAATAAAAATAAATAAAAATAAAAAAAATGTTGTGGGGGTGCTTTGCTGCAGGAGGGACTGGTGCACTTCACAAAATAGATGGCATCATGAGGTAGGAAGATTATGTGGATATATTGAAGCAACATCTCAAGACATCAGTCAGAAAGTTAAAGCTTGGTCGCAAATGGGTCTTCCAAATGAACAATGGCATCAAGCATACTTCCAAAGTTGTGGCAAAATGGCTTAAGGACAACAAAGTCAAGGTATTGGAGTGGCCATCACAAAGCATGGACCTTAATAACTTCTTACGGCTGAAATCGATTTGACAACAGCCAGTGAAAGTGCAGGATGCCAAATTCAAACAACAGAAATCTCATAATTAAAATTCCTCAAACATACAAGTATTTTACACCATTTTAAAGATGAACTTGTTGTTAATCCCACCACATTGTCTGATTTCAAAAAGGCTTTACGACGAAAGCATACCATGCGATTACGTTAGGTCAGTGCCTAGTCACATAAAAACACAGCCATTTTTCCAGCAAAAGAGAGGAGTCACTGTCACGGCTTCTAGGAGTAGTGGGTGGAGGAGTCATGCACAGAGAGCAGGGTTAGTAATAACGTAACGTAAGTAATCATGCCAAACGCAAGGGTGCATAATATACCAAGTCCAAACAAACAGGACGAAACGGTCCGGAAAAAGGAACCCACAATAATCCACACACATGAACAGAAAAACAAGGCCTCCGACCGCCGAGCGCCGCCCGAACAGGAAGAGGAACCATCTTCGGCGGGATTCGTGACAGTCACAAAAAGCATAAATAGAGATAAAATTAATCCCTAACCTTTGATGATCTTCATCAGATGGCACTCATAGGACTTCATGTTACACAATATAGGTATGTTTTGTTCAATAAAGTTCATATCTAGATCCAAAAATCTCAGTCTACATTGGCGAGTTATGTTTTGCTTCCAAAACATTCTGTGATTTTGCAGAGAGCCACATCAATTTACAGAAATAATCATCATAAATGTTGATGAAAATAGAACTGTTATGCATGGAATTAAAGATATTCTTCTCCTTAATGCAACCGCTGTGTCAGATTTCAAAAAAGCTTTACAGCTTTTTACAGCGAAAGCACACCATGGAATAATCTGAGTACAGCGCTCAGAGACCAAAACAAGCCATACAGATACCCGCCATGTTGTGGAGTCAACAGAAGTCAGAAATAGCATTATAAATATTCCCTTACCTTTGATGATCTTCATCGGAATGCACTCCCAGGAATCCCAGTTCCACAATAAATGTTTGTTTTGTTCGATAAAGTCCATAATTTATGTCCAAATACCTACTTTTTGTTCGCGCGTTTAGTTCACAAATCCAAATTCACAAGGCGCGAGAACTAGGTCCAGACAAAAAGTAAAAACAGTTCAATTACAGTTTGTAGAAACATGTCAAACGATGTATAGAATCGATCTTTAGGATGTTTTTATCATAAATCTTCAATAATGTTCCAACCGGACAATTGCTTTGTCTTTAGAAATGAAATGGAACGCAGCTCGCTCTCACGGCCACGCGTATTACTTAGCTCATGGCATTCTGCCAGACCCATTAGTCGAACAGCTCTTATTCACAGTAGAAGCCTGAAACAAGGTTCTAAAGACTGTTGACATCTAGTGGAAGCCTTAGGAAGTGCAATCGTACCAAATTTACACTCTATCTTGGATAGGCAAAGACTTGAAAACCTACAAACCTCAGATTTCCCACTTCCTGGTTGGATTTTTTTCTCAGGTTGTTGCTTGCCATTTGAGTTCTTTTATACTCACAGGCATCATTCAAACAGTTTTAGAAACTTCAGAGTGTTTTCTATCCAAATCTACTAATAATATGCATATCTTAGCTTCTGGGCCTGAGTAGCAGGCAGTTTACTCTGGGCACCTTATTCATCCAAGCTACTCAATACTGCCCCCCAGTCATAAGAAGTTAATCCTATAGAAAGTTTGTCGGCAGAACTGAAAAAGTGTGTGCGAGTAAGGAGGCCTACAAACCTGACTCAGTTACACCAGCTCTGTCAGGAGGAATGGACCAAAATTCACACAATTTATTGTGGGAAGCTTGTGGTAGACTACCTGAAACGTTTGACCTAAGTTAAACAATTTAAAGGCAATGCTACCAAATACTAATTGAGTGTATGTAAACTTCTGACCCACTGGGAATGTGATGAAATAAATAAAAGCTGAAATAAATCACTCTCTACTATTATTCTGACATTTCACATTCTTAAAATAAAGTGGTGATCCTAACTGACCTAAGACAGGGAATATTTACTTGGATTAAATGTCAGGAATTGTGAAAAACTGAGTTTAAATGTATTTGGCTAAGGTGTATGTAAACTTCTGACACAACTGTATATGTGCGTATGTGTGCATGCATGCGCATGTGCATGTGCGTGTGTACACTGTGCAGTAGGCAGGTTGTTTTCAGGTTGAACACTCTCAAGGGGGAAGCTGATATCTGTTGTGAGATGTGTTAATGTCCCATGAAATTACTCTGTTTTTTTCCTGATAAATGTCTCCTCTACAGGGATAGGTTTTTAAGGGTGGAGACTTAGTCGATTTATCTTTCTTTAGTTGGAGAAATCGCAGTTGTTCTAGTTCCCTGCGCAGGGAAAACACTGGTCACTCTCTGAAACACACTCCCACAGTTAAATGAACCTTGCACTCATCAACATTACATTCAGCTTAAAGTAGAACTGACAGCGTTTTAACTATGCAGATATGAAACAAACAGACAATCATGATATTAGTCAAAATGTAAAATTCCCAGTTTATGTTACAAAAAACACTTTATAAGAGGCTTTAAAAATAGATTATACTCGACTCAAAGTTCCATAACATTGAGTAAGGTATAATTCTCCAATAAATGTCTTGGTATTCCAACAAATACTGTTTTCAGGTTTTATACCACAGCTGGCCTGGTACATGGTTTGATTCCTCCAGCCATCCGTTTCAGTTTCAATTACTCAATATCTTGGACAAAACAGAAGAATGTAAATAAGGCTGGGAATGTCAATACAATGAAACTAGCAATAATCACAAGTCAGTCATATCATAGCTAATAGGCTATCTTATCTATTAATGTAGCTATTCCTTAACCAAGCTAAAAACACAGAGCCTAACGTTAGCTAGCTAGCTATCTGCTGGGAGGATGTTGTGTCAGTAGATGAGTGGTCCACTTTTTCTGTGGCTACAGCTCGAGATGCAGGTGTCATTTGGTTAGCCGGCAAGAAATGTGAATCACTTTGCTCAGACTGGTCTCACAGACTATTTGTATATACAAATAAGCATGGTTTATTTGTATATACAGTAGGCCTACTGTAGCTATGATTAGCTATGGCGCACGGGTCTGTGTAGAGTCCAGTCCTGGACAAGACAGATGTTTTTATTCGGTTTTATTTATTGCAGTGTCTATTAATTACCCAAACGCACGGCTTTCCCACATTATATTGCTATAGAATTTTCACAAATGCCTTACACTACGTCATTCCCAAACATTCCAATGAATGTATGAAAATGTACAAAATGTGTCATATTCTTCCTGGCGGTGTATATGAAAATATTTTAATAAGAGTTCATGTTCCTAAAACGTTGTCACTTCCACTTTAGCAGCTTTAATTAGCGAGTAATGATGCAATGTTAAGCCTCCTGCTTCTGGCTGTGAGTCTGTGAATGGGAATGCATGCTTTTTAAGATGTGGGATAGCATTGTATTGTGTCATTATGTTACCATCTAGTAAATGTCTTTATACAGTATATTCAAACACAGGACCACCTTTCAGGGCTTGAGGTTAAAGCTTGTGATTCCTAGATTTTGAAAGCTGTGAGTAAGACTGTAGCTGTGGAAGGACTGTTTAGATTAAAATTGTCAAGGCAAATCACCTGTGAAGCTTTGTCCTCTTTTGAGACTGACTTCTGACACAATACAAAACCGGATAAAGTTTGTTCCTTTACCACACAGGACAGATATGACAGGAACCTATGGCTTCTGAAACACAACCTCTGAGAAAACCGACTTCTGAGGACATTTACATATCTCAACATACTGTACCACGAAAATGCCAGGAAACCAAATGACAGTTGCAACCGACTTCCCCGACACAAATGAAGAAATGTCGACATAGTCTTGCCAAGCAGCGCAACAAAAGCTTTGCTGTGGGTGTGTCTGTCTGTGTGACAAACAGTCACTGGAAACGCTAGCTTTGTGTGTGAACCCACTCACAAACAGACACTGGTTAGAGCCTTTACATTCCAGTGGCCTTAAAAGCATCCACATCTACATTAAAACTATTCTAATCAGCTGTGTTTGGGGAATATTAGACATCCAATCCCACCCTGCAGCCTGGTACACAGTAAAAATATTGCTTGGCACGGGGTGGTAAGATATCTCACAGCAGAACTAAGGCTGTATGGAAATGTGTTCTTTGACCTGACTTAAAGCGGTTCTCTATTGAGTTGCTGGCAATGATAGCAGCCATGTTGGACCTAACATGTCTGTTGTGTTGATGAAAGCAGGTTTGTGGCCTTGATGAATGAAGTCATTAGGACGAGCCTTGAGGCTCCTGGTAGAGGCCAAAGTAACACACCCTACGCTACCTTGGTGGATCTGACTGTACACAGAAGAACTGGGTTGGGTACTCTGTCTTTTTCTTTCTGTGCTATTTTCTAATGCACACACACACAAACACGTGCGCACATACACATTTTATTAGCCAGTCAGCTGGTGCCTACAGAGAGGAGCAGGAGAGAAAGGATCCGTATGAAACAGAGTAGCATCCCTAATTCACAAAAACAAAATATGGCACTATGAACAATTAGGGAAAGACAAAACAGTTTTGCTGCTCTACTTCAAAATCCCCAGCCTCCAGATACTTGAAACTGCCTCTGCTGCCTGGGGAGATATGCTGCTCGAAATCTGGCTTTGCTACCAACCAAAAAGTTGGAAAAAAAATCCCATAGAAATGTAGTTTTCTTTTGAAAGGAAAAACTTGAAGTGTTTCTCAGCATGGTCTCTGTCTAGCAGCGACACAATGCACCCAGCACTCAGTTCTAACTGCGTGTAAACTATGACAGGAAGTAACCGTCAGCATTTTAGGGACTATCTCTCTGCACCACAGCTCTCAGCTTGGGAGAGGGGCACATTTTTAATACATCACTTTGGCAGCTCAAATTGCTTTAAAAAGATGGGGTTCACACCATCTATAACTGTCCTTCTTTATCACACACAGCACACACGCACACCCATCACACACACATGCACAGACCCACACACAAATATGCAGGTGTTAACACACACAAACCTCAGGTCATTGCAGGGTGGAAAACAAAGAGCTGAGAAAAGGTATAAGAGTTTGTGGAATGTGTGTTAGGGCAGCCCTGTTATTCCCCACTGCTCTCTTGCTGTGGTTTAACCCTCCTACTATACCTGGGTTTCGCTATTCCCCTCCTTTCTGACCAAACCAGATCAGTCTGTGTAGTTTCAGACACAGATACCTCTGGTACGAAGGCAGAAGCACGTACGTCCTGGAGACAGCCAGCGAGACAGTCAAAAGACATTATAGAATCACTGACCATCACATACAGTACTGTAATACAATGACCAAAGGACATGTAAAAAGCACACAGACAAAATTCACATTATCAGTGATGTCATTTGTAACGTTCTATTCTCTAGTACACATAACCCTTCTCAGGGACACACTCACACTGTGGCTTAGATAAGCTCAAAGGCTTTATGACTACTTGTGTTGTATTACAAAATGTTCTGGCTTACCAACCTGAGAGGCTTTTGTTTTCATAATGTAAAGTAGATACGTATTGTTCTGCTCTCATGGAGAGATGTGACTGGGGAATGACGGTATAAAATTGTCCCACAGCGCTATAGGCCTTCAGTTAATTCAGATAGGTTTCCTTTCTTCATCAAGGCCAGTTATTCATCCTGTCTATCTATCTCTCTCGCTCTCGCGCGCACGCACGCACGCGCACACACCCCTAATCCATCTGCACCCTATCCAAAGATAAGGTCAAATATCTGCTGGTATTTTATATCTGATGGATGTTTGATGTATGATATCACTGTTAGGAGAGACTGTCAACCCAGTCAATGGAGGATCTAATTTCAGTTACCTGGTAACATTCCAAGACGATTGGTCCATCACTTTACATTCATGATAAACTAAATCCTAAATCCATAGACGTTGCATTTACATTTTATCCAGAGTGACTTAAAGTTAGTACATTCATCTTAAGATAGCTAGGTTAGACAACCACATATTATACTCACAATAAGTAAATGTTTTCCTCAATAAAGTAGCTATCAGCAAATTCAGCGCTATTAAGAAAAGACAAGTGCGAGCGTTAGTTCAAAAGTCACTTACACATCAGGTTTGCATAGTTTGCAAGTAAGCATTCAGTACCTCTCTCCATCTATTAGTGTAGTGTAGGGCTACTTGACAAACATAGCATGAGATCCAATATTCATACTTGATCAAACATTGCCTCAACTTGGGGAATGGAAATTACATAAGAAAGAGACCCATTTACAGAGCGATAGGAGGAAGGAGACAAAGAGAGAGAGAGAGAGAGAGAGAGAGAGAGAGAGAGAGAGAACACAAACCGACAGGACACTAGAGGGATCATGGTGGACAGTATAACACTGAGTGAGCCATTCGTCTTTTTATTGATGGTATGCTTGACTGCTTGTCCACAGTGCACAAGCCAGGGTTAAAACACGCAATACAGAGTCTGCTCACTTTACAGTACGACAAAGAGGAAAGAGGGGCACTGGGGTTTTCAGAGTACGGTACATAAATATGAGTGAGTTTATACATGCACATAGAGAGCCACTGAACAGTCCTCTGGTTATTTACAAGCTGGTGCCAGGGGGATTGGGGGGTAGAGGGAGACAAGGCAAAAAACACTGTCTTAAAGGCTTTGCATGGTCAATCCGAGATCCAAAGTTGCTGCCTCTGCGATGCAGCCTCCGCAGAACATCAGGGCTTTCATACTTCTTGCGTTTAGCGGAGCAGGGCAGAGCTATTGTGAAGGAAGTTGTCAAGAAAGTGAGTTTGTATTTATACAGGATGTACCGCCCCCACCTACCATCAACCAATCATGTCAATGTGGAGCTATACGGAGCCCTCCGCATTGTTACAAAATTTGAGAGGCGCATGGCGATGTGGTAGGACGATTGATTTGGCCTCTGCATGCCTCTGAAGGCTCCGCAATTGCGTCACACCCTCCATACGAAGCCTCCGACCACATTTTTGGATCAAGCTTAAATTAGCTTAGCCAGTACTTGTATTGTGGATATGGTTTATATCACGTGACCAGAAGGGGCAGAGCAGGTGAGCAGTAGAAACAGGAAGTGGGAGTATATTCCTGGCCGCTGAGGGCAGAGTTGATAGAGAGGGGAGGGAGGGATTAAGACCATACAGGAGCCAGGGACTAGCTATACATTGTCTGTAGAAACTGATTTAAGGCCAGTTTTGCGTTGTTTCCCAACATGGTGATTTGGGGAGGGGAAGCTGATCTTAGATCTGTGGTAAGTAATGTCCTAATCCTTTACAGTGGCTTCCTCTCTTCAGTTACTGGACAGGTCAAAACAACATTGGCAGGAACTCCACCCAGTCTACTAGTGGAAGAGGAACAAAATCCACCATATTGAATCGACTATCCAGTCAGATTAAGTGGCTTACAAAGGAGAGAGAGCAAAGAAAGAACATCATTTTTAAAAGAATGGGACACAGCAAGGGAGTAGGGTGTGTTTGGGGTGTGAGGAGTTTGGGAGGCTGATTGTGGGAGCTTCAGGTGGCCAGCCACAAGCGTTCGTTCACATCTCTTAAGTTAAAATTGAGTTATTTTAGTTAATGACACACGATAGTATACACACTGTACAATCACTACTGAGCTGCCACTGGGTCCACAGTGGTGGGGAGAGGGGGTATCTGCATGTGGGGTTCAATACGCTAACATTGAATACTGAAATAAAACACAGGGGCAACACACACACACATACAGACAGACCGACAGGGGTTAATGGTTCACAGTCACACAATGTACAAGGAACTTCACCTTTTTACAAAATCATACAGGATCCATTTAATAAATGCCTTCGGCTATAATTCTAAACATTAAATCAACACCGAGAGAAATATAACATAACCACACATTCAATGGTGGCGGAGTTGGTGAAACAGGTGTGTATGTGTAATGTGTGTGTGTGTGTGTGAGAGAGAGAGAGATAGAGTGTGCGAATGAAAGAGAGAGCAAATCTGCATGTAAATGAAAGTGTGTCTGGTGGAGGAAAGGGTGAAGTGGCAGCAGAGGGGGGGAAATCTTCCCTCCCTTCAAAGAAAATAAAAAGTGCAAAGGAAAAGTGAATTCAAGTAACTTGTGCTCTGTCCACAGGAGAGGGGTGAAAGGTGGGATGGGGGGGTCATGTGGTTTCAGCGGAGCCGCCCTATTGGCTTTCCCTGTGCTCCGTCAGGCTGAAGGGTGTGTCTGTGGGCGTTTCCCCGCGGGCAGCTCTAGAGAGAAGCTCCACCCACTTGGCCTGGACTTCTGTATCCTGGGCGCTGAACAGCAAAGCCTGCTGGGAGTGACTCAGCTGGAACGCGTGCTTAAGCTCAGACTTCTCTGTTGCTGATGGCGCTACCACGCTCACCTCAAACCCCGGAAGGGGAATGGCCCGTGCCCCGCGAGAGTCCTGAAGAGACACAACAAACATGCCAATCAGAGTCAAAAGGAAGCATAACAGTGCAGTTTTCCCCTCCTTTAATGCAGGGGGATAGATTTTATTTCATAAGGCACATGCATACAGTGCATTCGGAAAGTATTCAGACCCCACAACTTTTTCATTTTATTGCGTTACAGCCTTTTTCTAAAATGTATTTTCCTCATCAATCTACACACAATACCCCATAATGACAAAGCAAAAAATATCTTTTGACATTTTTGCAAATTTATTAAAAATAAAAAACTGAAATACATTATTTATATAAGTATTCACACCCTGCTATGAGACTCAAAATTGAGCTCAGATGCATCCTGTCTCACTTCTACAACTTGATTTGATACACTTGATACAACTTGACACCTGTGATAAATTCAATTGATTGGACATGATTTGGAAAGGCACACACCTGTCTATATAAGGTCCCACAGTTGACAGTGCATGTCAGAGCAAAAACCAAGCCATGATGTCAAAGGAACTGTCAGTAGAGCTCCCAGACAGGATTGTGTTGAGGCACAGATATGGGGAAGGGTACCAAAAAAATGTCTGCAGCAGTGAAAGTCCCCAAGAACACAGTGGCCTCCATCATTCTTAAATGGAAGAAGTTTATAACCACCAATACTCTTCCTAGAACTGGCTGCCCAGCCAGACTGAGCAATCAGGGGAGAAGGGCCTTGGTCAGGGAAGTGACCTACAACTCAATGGTCACTCTAACGGAGCTCCAGAGTTCCTCTGTGGAGTTGGAAGAACCTTCCAGAAGGACAACCATCTCTGCAGCACCCCACCAATCAGGTCTTTATGGTAGAGTGGCCAGACGGAAGCCACATCTCAGTAAAAGGCACATGACAGCCCCCTTGGTGTTTGCCAAAAGGCACCTAAAGGACTCTCAAACCATGAGAAGCAAGATTCTCTGGTCTGATGAAACCAAGATTGAACTCTTTGGCCTGAATGCCAAGAGTCTCGTCTGGAGGAAACATGGCACCATGCAGGGACTGGGAAACTAGTCAGGATCGAGGGGAAGATGAACGGAGCAATGAGATCCTTGATGAAAACCTGTTCCAGACCGCTCAGGACATCAGACTGGGGCGAAGGTTCACCTTCCAACTGGACAATGACCCTAAGCACACAGCCAAGACAACGCAGGACTGGCTTCGGGACAAGTCTCTGAATGTCCTTGAGTGGCCCAGCCAGAGCCCGGACTTGAACCGGATCGAACATCTCTGGAGAGACCTGAAAATAGCTGTGCAGAGACGCTCCCCATCCAACATGACAGAACTTCAGAGGATCTGCAGAGCAGAATAGGAGAAACTCCCCAAATATAGGCAGTGGTGTAAGAACTACTTTAAGAACTACTTTCAAGTATTTTTACTTAAGTCGTCTTTTGGGGTATCTGCACTTTACTTTACTATTTATATTTTACACAACTTTTACTTCACTACATTCCTAAAGAAAATAATGTACTTTTTACTCCATACATTTTCCCTGACACTCAAAAGTACTGTTACATTTTCTTTGGTTAGCAGGACAGAAAAATTGTCTAATTCACACAAGATAACATCGCTGGTCATCCCTACTGTCTCTGATCTGGCGGATTTACCAAACACATGCTTTGTTTGTAAATTATCTTTGTTGCCCCTGGCTATCGATACATTTAAAAATGAAAGAAAATGGTGCTGTCTGGTTTGCTTAATATAAGGAATTTTAAAATATTTATATTTTTACTTTTGATACTTTCAGTATATTTCAGTAATTACATTTACTTTGATACATAAGTATATTTAAAACAATAATACTTTTAGATTTCTACTTGCGAGTACTTTACTGGGTGACTTTCACTTTTACTTGAGTCATTTTCTATTAAGGTATCTTTACTTTTACTCCAGTATGACAATTGGGTACTTTTGCCACCACTGAATATAGGTTTGCCAAGCTTGTAATGTCATACCTAAGAAGACTTGAGGCTGTAATCGCTGCCAAAGGTGCTTCAACAAAGTACTGAGTAAAGGGTCCGAATATTTCATATATTTTTCTATACATTTGTAAACATTTCTAAAAACCTGTTTTTGCTTTGTCGTTATGGGGTATTGTGTGTAGATTGATGATGAAAAAAAAAACAGTTAAATACATTTTAGAATAAGGCTGTAACGTAACAAAATGTGGAAAAAGTCAAGGTGTCTGAATACAGTACTTTCCAAATGCACTGTAAGCTTCCTCCCCTCCCCCTCCTCTTTCCACAGTTTCTATTGAATCATACAAAAATGCTCATCTAACAATCATTAATCTTAATCTTTTGCCAGGGGATGTCAGCTTTCTGCCTGCCTGGGATTGTCGCAGAGAAAGGATTTTGTTGGGATTTTGGTCTCTAAAACGGAATGGGCAGAGGCTACAGGGACTGGTTTTCAGTAGCTTTTGGGGGTTTTACCAAATTGTGCCGGAAAATGGTTCACTACGCTGAGCTTTTAACACAATGCACATTAGTGACATCTACTGGTCGGCAATGAAAAACATTGTTTTATGTTCAAATAGACGTGTTTTCTACAATATTCAGCAAATCTCTGTGGCGTGGAGGTTAGTTGCAGGTCTTAGTAGCCTACTATCAGTTACCATACAGGTTCGCAACCTTCCATCACGCTTCAATTTTTTTGCTGTCAAAAAATCTATGGCATTATTTAGGATGCTTAAGACAGAAGCTAATACTTCACTAAATAAAACTAATTGTTTGCACAACAATGTGCAGAAAGTATGGTTTCACATAAAACAATTTTCTAAATAATATGACTTTGCCGGTATTCGACCCCATTCCCTGTCGTCTGAGTGTTCTATATCTGCTGAGCTACCTTTCAGCTATAATGTTCCATGAAAAAAATCCTAACTAAAATTGTAAGTAGGGTGTCAAGTAGAGGTTGGTGTTTGAAAGCAGCTTGGAATCGAAGAAAGCACCGGAACCACAGCGAAATCATTGGGGTCTTGCATTTGGCAACACACAGTTTGAAAAACCACGTGATCAAACGAAGCTTCGTACGTCATTGATGTCAAAGTAATGTGACTTTGAAACGAGCATCGGTACATTGTTTCGGATCAGTAGTGCTTTGAAAACTGCATTGGAGCACTGGCGCTCCGGTATCAATCGTCCCATCGCTAGTTTTCAGCCCCGGTTATGTCTGCATACTGTACCTATACTATACCGTGGTGGACAGTGGTGAAGCACTCTGACGAGAGGGAAGAAGGTTTCCCCTAACAGTTATTATTCATTCCATCAATCGTTAAAATTCCACCTAGCAAGTCCCCGCCACCTTTAAGAAGAGGCCCCAGAGTGCCACCTCTGGTCACACAGTGAAATAATAGAGTAATACCGCCATGGTAATTACTGTATAATAATAAAGTAATAACGCCATGGTAATTACAGTGTAATAATAGAGTAATAACACAATGGTAATAACAGAGTAATAGCACCATGGTAATTATTGTAATAGAGTAACACCATGATATTTACAGTGTAATAGAGTAATAACACTATGGGAATTACAGTGTAATAACAGTAATAACGCCATGGGAATTACAGCATAATAATAGAGTAATAACACAATGGTAGTAACAGAGTAATAGCACCATGGTAATTATTGTAATAGAGTAACACCATGATAATTATAGTGTAATAGAGTAATAAAACTATGGGAATTACAGTGTAATAACAGTTATACCGCCATGTTAATTACAGCGTAATAATAGAGTAATAACACCATGACAATTACAGTTTATTAGAGTAATAACACCATGTTAATTAGAATGAACTAGAGTAATAACATCATGAAAATTACAGTCTAATAAGGGAGTAATACCCCCATGTTAATTACAGTGTAATAATAGAGTAATAACACCATGGTAATTACAGCTTAGAGGAATAACACCATGTTAATTACAGTGTAATAATAGAGTAATAACACCATGGTAAATACAGTTTATTAGAGTAATAACACAATGGTAATTACTGTTTATTACAGTAATGACGCCATGGTAATTACAGTGTAACAACAAAGTAATACCGCCATGTAATTACAGTGTAATAATAGAGTAATAACACAATGGTAAATAGTTTATTAGAGTAATAACACCGTGGTAATTACAGTTTATTAGAGTAATAACTTCATGGTAATTACAGTGTAATAACAGAGTCATAACACCATGGTAATTACAGTTAATTTGAGTCATAACACCATGGTAATTACAATTTATTATAGTAATAACACCATGGTAACTACAGTTTATTACAGTAATAACACCATGGTAATTACAGTGTAATAGAGTATTAACACCATGGAAATTTGTCTAATAACAGATAAATAACCACATGTTAACTACAGTTTATTAGAGTAACAACACATTGTAATTATCGTAAAAATAGAGTGATAACACCATGGTAATTAGTGTAAAAATAATAATAATAACACCATGATAATTGCAGTGTAACAACAGTAATACCGCCATGGTAATTGCAGTGTAATAACAGAGTAATAACACCATGGTAATTACAGTTTATTCAAGTAATAACACCATGGTAATTACAGTTTATTAGAGTAATAACATCATGGTAATTACAGTTTATTAGAGTAATACCACCATGTTAATTGGGTTATTAGAGTATCACCACCATGGTAATTAGTTTATTAATAGCGTAATAACACCATGGTAATTACAGTTTGTAGAGTAATAACACCATGGTAATTAAAATGTATTACAGTAATAACACCATGGTAATTATAGTGTAATATAATAATAGCATCACGGAAATGTGTCAAATACAGGGTAATACCACCATGGTAATTACAGTTTAATAATAGAGTAATAACACATTGTAATTAGTTTATTAGAGGAATAACCCCATGGTAACGACAGTTTATTAGAGAAATAACACATTGCAATTATTGTAATAATAGAGTAATAACACCATGGTAATTAGTGTCAAAATAGTTATAACACCATGCTAATTACAGATTATCAGAGTAATAACACCATGATAATTGCAGTGTAATAACAGAGTAATACCA
This sequence comes from Oncorhynchus mykiss, assembly GCF_013265735.2. Taxonomy (NCBI): domain Eukaryota; kingdom Metazoa; phylum Chordata; class Actinopteri; order Salmoniformes; family Salmonidae; genus Oncorhynchus; species Oncorhynchus mykiss. Next base: position 36,729,131 of record NC_048573.1, read on the forward strand.
CCATGGTAATTACGGTGTAATAACAGAGTAATAACACCATGGTAATTACAGTTTATTCAAGTAATAACACCATGGTAATTAGTCTAATAGTAGAGTAATAATACCTTGGTAATTACAGTTTATTAGAGTAATTCCACCATGTTAATTGGGTTATTAGAGTAATACCACCATGGTTATTAGTTTAATAACACCATGGTAATTACAGTTTATTAGAGTAATAACACCATGGTAATTTGTTTATTAGATTAATAACACCATGTTAATTGGGTTATAAGAGAAATACCACCATGGTAATTGGGTTATTAGAGAAATACCACGATGGTAAATAGTTTAATAACTCTAGCGTAATTACGGTTATTAGAGTAATAACATAATGGTAATTACCGTTTATTAGAGGAATAACACCATGGTAATTACAGTGTAATAACAGAGTAATATCGGCATGGTAATTACAGTGTAATAACAGAGTAACAACACCATGGTAATTACAGTTTATTAGAGTAATAACACCATGGTAATTACAGCTTTTCAGAGTAATAACACCATGACAATTACGGCGTAATAAATGAGTAATACCACCATGGAAATTAAGAGTAAGACCATCACGGTAATTAGTTTTAGAGTAATAACACCATGGCCATTAGCGTAATAATAGAGTAATAACACCATGGTAATTTCCGTTTTTTAGAGTAATAACACATTGTAATTAGTTTATTAGAGTAATAACCCCACGGTAACTACAGTTTATTAGAGAAATAACACATTGTAATTATTGTAAAACAAGAGTAATAACACCATGGTAATTAGTGTTAAAAGAGAGTTACCACCATGCTAAGTACAGATTTTTCGAGTAATAACAATGATAATTGCAGTGTAATAACAGAGTAATACCGCCATGGATATTAGTGTAATAAGAGTAATAACACCATGGTAATTACAGTTTATTCAAGTAATAACACCATGGTAATTAAAGTTTATTAGCGTAATAACAGCATGGTAATTACAGTGTAATGGAGTAATAACAACATGGTAATTAGTCTAATAGTAGAGTAATAATACCTTGGTAATTACAGTTTATTAGAGTAATTCCACCATGTTAATTGGGTTATTAGAGTAATACCACCATGGTCATTAGTTTAAAAACACCATGGTAATTACAGTTTATTAAAGGAATAACACCATGGTAATTACAGTGTAATAACAGAGTAATATCGGCATGGTCATTACACTGTAATAACAGAGTAACAACACCATGGTAATTACAGTGTACTAGAGTAATAACACCATGGTAATTACAGCTTTTTAAAGAAATAAAACCATGACAATTAGAGTGTAATAATAGAGTAATACCACCATGGAAATTAGAGTAATACCATCACTGTAATTCGTTTATTAGAGTAATAACACCATGGCAATTAGCGTAATAATAGAGTAATATCAACATGGTAATTACAGTTTATTGAAGTAATAACACGATGGTAATTACAATGTAACAGATGAATAAAGCCATGGTAATTACAGCTTATTAGAGTAATAACACCATGGTAATTACAGTTTATTAGAGTAATAACACCATTGTAATTAGTGTAATAATAGAGTAACTACACCATGGTAATTACAGTGTAATGGCAGAGCAATAACAGATGAATAAAGCCATGGTAATTACAGCTTTTCAGAGTAATAACACCATGACAATTACGGCATAATAAATTAGTAATACCACCATGGAAATTAGAGTAAGACCATCACGGTAATTCGTTTTAGAGAAATAACACCATGTCCATTAGCGTAATAATAGAGTAATAACACCATGGTAATTTCCGTTTTTAGAGTAATAACACATTGTAATTAGTTTATTAGAGTAATAACCCCACGGTAACTACAGTTTATTAGAGAAATAACACATTGTAATTATTGTAAAACAAGAGTAAAAACACCATGGTAATTAGTGTTAAAAGAGAGTTATAACACCATGCTAATTACAGATTTTTCGAGTAATAACAATGATAATTGCAGTGTAATAACAGAGTAATACCGCCATGGATATTAGTGTAATAACAGAGTAATAACACCATGGTAATTACAGTTTATTCAAGTAATAACACCATGGTAATTACAGTTTATTAGAGTAATAACACCATTGTAATTAGTGTAATAATAGAGTAACTACACCATGGTAATTACAGTGTAATGGCAGAGCAATAACACCATGGTAATTACAGTTTATTAGAGTAATAACACCATGGTCATTTGTTTATTAGAGTAATAATACCATGGTAATTAGTGTAGTAATAGAGTAATACCACCATGGTAATTCGTTTAATAACACCATGGTAATTACAGTGAAATAGAGTAATAACACCATGGTAATTACAGCATAATAGAGTAATAACACCATGGTAATTACATTGTAATAGAGTAACAACACCATGGTAATTAGTTTATTAGAGTAATAACGCCATGGTAATTACAGTGTAATAAGAGTAATATCACAATTGTAGTTAAAAGCGTAGAATGAGTAATATCGCCATGGTAATTACAGTGTAGTAATAGAGTAACAATGACATGGTAATAACAGTGTAATAATAGAGTAATAATCAAGTAATAACACCATGGTATTAACAGTGTGAGACTCAGCCAGCTGAGCAGCAGAAGCTCCATCTGAGGTGAGATTGAGGACAGACAAATCCCCCTGACCCAAATCTACTGAGTACAGACAGTGGGAACACACATGACAAGGACACAGACTTTACAGTACAGGAGGTGTAAAGCACATTGACACACAAAATATCATTGATGGGATGAAAAATAACTGACCCTGTGTCAGTTGTTAGGGGAAACCTCTACCTACATATACAGGTGACCTGGGCATGGAGACAGGATGTAGACAAGACAGCGGTACAAAGACACAGATAAAGACAGACACAGGTGTGTGTGAGTTTAACCCTTACCTGTCCGCTGGTCTGCAGGTAGAGCACCAGTGGTTCAGTCTTGGTGATGGCCACCCAGGTCTTGGTCCAGCTCTTGCCCTTCTCCTGCACCTGCAGCTGGGCACACAGCAGACAGTTGTCCCCCGACAGAGACACCTGCTTCTGGAGAGACAGAGACACACACAGGAGGCAGAGTTAAAGGCCCAGTCACAAAGTTGATCTACTGCAGTGGGTGCCAATAATGAAATAATATTCTATAGTTCAACACAATTACAGTAGCTCTTTCCCCATGCACAAACCAACGTTTGGAATTGGAATTCACTTTCACTATCAATTCTACTTTTAATTCAAAGTGATAATCAGCCTGGACGTTTAAGGGGCACTCGAGGATAAAGGTCTGGGACATTCGCTTACATAACAAACCTGGTGTCCAGCATATAGGAAACATTTATTGGGAGATTTGGACATGGACAGGTGTTCATGCTGCTGCCCCACTGTTACTGATGTGGTGCTGTAGCCCCCCTTGGTGGGAAATAATACCACTGCAGATCACTGTCATTATGGTACTGCTACTGTGAAAGATCTAGTTTGCGCGTGTGAGACAGTATAACCCCAAGACAGACAGATTAGACTGCTCAGTTGCTGCATCATAGGCATGAAGTGGAGAGACTACTTACTCAGCAGGGTCTGCTGCTTTCCACTAAGCCCCTTAACTAGTCATGGTACTTGTTCTCAAATAGAGGTTACTTAATATTGCTGTGTGTGAGTGAGTGAGTGAGTGAGTGAGTGAGTGAGTGAGTGAGTGAGTGAGTGAGTTTCTTTTACAAGGAGCACTGTGGGCTTGATAGACATGAATAATGATACTGCAATAAAACAAAGATATTACAGTATATTATAGAGATATTGTTCAGGATTGCTTACAGGCTTAAAGACACAACGATCTGCTTCATCCAGTCTCTGTTATACGCTGTGCTCTACACAAGCAATCTATTGAACACTAGTTCACCTTGACTCCTGGTACACACACAGAGATGGATCTTATTGAGCCGTGCAGACTATAGACTGTGTGTACCACTGTTCTATTTCTCTAGTGTGTGTGTGTGTGTGTGTGTGTGTGTGTGTTTAGGCCCAAATACCCGTAAAAAAAACACCTGAGTCTAGACAGCCTGAAACTGACACAGATAAGAATATGTGTGTTTGATTGATAGAGGTGCATGATGCTCTGTGGGCCTGTCTGGGCTGGGCTCTGTCTTCTCTGTCATGCTGGTGCAACTAACGTGCTTATGCCGCTCTCTCCAGAGGCTGCAACTGTGATAGTGTGCCCGCTGCTAACCTCCATACTCCAACTCCCTTCCTCAGACCTGCTCTGCAGGGAGTCCACTCGGTGCAGCCTGTCCATGCTAGCATCTCAACAACACTGTGCATTATACAATAAGTATGATGTTTGATTGTCTTATGTTGTTTGTGAGGGGAAGCCAAAAGGAAGTCTCTGGATGGAAAATTTGTTTCAATTAAGTTGTATTCTACTCTTTTCTATAGTATAAGCTGAGAGTCCGTCCTCACCTCGGCTGTAGCTTTCCTCTTCAGCTCTACTGGGCCCCCTGCAGGCCCCTCAGGGCCCTGGCTAGTCTCGAAGCACTCGGGACACACACGACACGTCTTATTCTCCAACATCTTAGAGCATTTACCACAGATGGCCTGCAGAGGGAGGGGAAGAGTGAAAGAGGAAGAGAGGAATGGAGCGAGAAAAAAAAATATTTAGACAACTGAAAATCAATTATACAGGACATCAACTGATGAAAATGCAGCATCCTGGCACTAACTGTTCCAGCCCCCAACCTCCTCTCCCTCTCTGTGCTCACCGCTCCACAGGCTTTGCAGTGGTGCTTGCGCTTGGTAAAGTTGAAGCTCTCGTTGCAGCCTTTACATGTCTCCTTTTCCTTCTTCTTGGAACTTTTCTGGAAAACAGAGAAACACATACAAACAATGTATCAAGATCTGTCCAATCACAAGGTCATCTTGTCTCAATACATCTTGGTGTTACCTAAGTAACCCTGCCCTGAAATAGTTGGATGAAGGGGACTATGAGGGCCCTTTCTCTCTCTATCTTGCCACTTCCCCACTCTCTCTGTTATCTACCCTATTCTTTCTCTCCCACTCCCAACATCTTCCTCTATAAACGAAAAGTGAAAATAGAAGCCCCTCCCTCTGCTCTCTCAGACTGGGGCATAGATAGCCCCACCAGCCGTTTAGCACATTTGCATTGTGGTAGGGAGTGTGATATTCACCCCCTGATCGTGTCTCATCTCTCCACAGCCACCCCCCACCGCTACTAGAGAGTGAGCTAGTGATGCTATCCCCATAGAGAAGACAACTTGCTATTTATACCTCTCTGCAGCCTACTGTGTGGATTATAGATCCACTACCATTGTAACACTACCATTGTCTTGCTACCTCAAACACAGACAGACATCCCGGCATTAGAATAGGAGAGATCAATGTACTTCTTGTTATGAACTCAGTCATTCGTGGTACAATGTATTCACATTATATTGCCCATTGTATGGTTTCTATTACTATGTGGGGGCGATGCCATTCATGCTGTAGCAAAGAAAGATACATGCTCTTCAAATCGAAAGCAGAGTCAGTAACACAACAGCATCAGGCAATAGAGCCTGAGGAAATGCATTGTGTTAGGACGTTTGACACCTACCCTCTCTTGCAGTCTTTCACTGTCTGAGTCTACGGATGTGCTGCTCCAGGGACCCTGAGAAGAAAAGAACATGAATAGCTGATCAGAGTGACACATTTAACCCTGGGAGAGATGTATGAGTTACATTGAAAGTACATCCAGTGTTATTACATGGCTAGCACTTCATTTCAGGTGTCAACATATCACTAACAAAGCTCTCACACATTGCCAGAGAATGGGACCATCAACCTCTGAATATTACCTAAAGCTGCTGTGTGTGTTTGTCCCCACTAGATGGCAGCCATGCTTCAGAGACAGACAATAGGCCTGGCATGTGTTCCTACTTTGGCCTGTGTCCAGGTCCAGCCAGCCCAAAGTGGGTCAGTGGAGATTCAGAAGAGATTTTTGTACAGTGTGCATGAGGGCTTCCCCTATTAGGTCATGAGAGAGTGCTGGAGAACTAAAGACAGACCCTGACAGTGTGTGTGTTCGTTTGTGTGGGTGTGCAACGGAATAAAGAGTTCCTTCATAAGTATACATGTTTGTGTGTGTGTGTGTGTATGTGTGAGTTAAGTAAGAGCTTCTTTGTGTGTCTATCAGTGTCTGCAGTGAGGGACACGTGACACACACGGCTGTGTGTGTGCGTGTGTGTGTGTGTGTGCGTGTTGTGTGAGGATAGGTGCTTTGTCAGACAAAGACCTGACGGTGACACACTTTCTGAGATAGCCATAGTGATTTCTTATTGATATATACGTGCATAGAGATGGTTAACGCATGGCTTGACAGAGAGAAAAGAAAGAAACACAGACAGACTAACTGACCGGTGAGTCTGGCAGGTGGTCTTCGTCCCTGGAGAAGGAGCTATTGAAGGCTTTGTTAAAGGTCTCACTGTTCTGCTTGTGCTTCTCTATGGTGGCCAGGATCACCTGGAAGTGGAAGGGATGGGGGAGCGAGAAACAGGAGAAGGTGGAGGGGAGAGAAGGAGATAAGCCGCTAACAGTTTCAGACCGTTAAAATATTCTTCACTGGTTTACCGTAAAAGTCAAGAGGCAGTGAAGTCACAGATTTTACAATGGGAGAAATTCTACAACAATCTACAGCCCCTTAGGAGAGAGACAGAGAGAGACAGAGGGAGAGACAGGGAGAGAGAGGGCCTCTGCCTGTCTGAGTTAAAGAGAGCTAATATTAATAATATGCACGTCAGTCTCTCCTGGCTGAAAGTGGAGGAGAGATTGACTTCATCACTACTTTTATTTATGAGAGGAGACATGACATGTTGAATGCACCGAGCTACCTGTCTAAACTACTGGCACACAGAACAGACTATGGGAGGCACACAGTACTACATACAGCCATGACTACATTAACACACACACACACACACACACACACACACACACACACACACACACACACACACACACACACACACACACACACACACACACACACACACACACACACACACACACACACACACACACACACACACACACACACACACACACACACACACACACAATACATACACAGAGATTTAGTCATGTAGATATGTGGTAGTGGTGGAGTAGGGGCCTGAGGTCACACATTGTGTTGGGAAATCTGTGAATGTATTCTAATGTTTAAAAATGGTATAAACTGCCTTAATTTTGCTGGACCCCAGGAAGAGAAGCTGCTGCTTTGGCAACAGCTAATGAGGATCCATAATAAATACAAATACAAAGAGAGGAGAGGAGAACAAAGAGAGCGACATTGTTGTCGTCTGGACTGACCCTGTTATACAGAGATGACATCAGCCATGACATCAGAGGGACAAATGTATCAGGGACCTCTGATCCAGCCTAGTGGTCTGTGTCAGAGACTGGCCTCTCTATTGCACTAACAGAGAGTGTGTGTGTATGTCTGTGTGTGTAGTGAGCACTGTATTCATGTGTGAATAATAGACTGTGTATGCACAATCTTTGTGCAGCCCTCTCCAAAGTCTCGAGCCACCACACGTTCCTCTGTGTCCTTCAGAATGCCGAAGGGCCCTTTTAACCAGCTTTAGTTAGCTGTAATGGGCTAAATGAGCTTTAATGAGCAGCTTAACGAGAGGAAACAATTTCCCAACTCAGTATGGCAGTGTGGAAGAAAGACGCAGTAACACGAATACGGTTCCTAATACACAAATCCCCTATTAAAAAAACATTCCATGTTAGTGTTGGTCTGGTATTCCTGACCTGTATCCAGTCTTCCTTTTCCTCAGCCGTCCTGAAAAACAGAGGGAATGTTTCAACAACAGCCCTCTAGCTATTAATACTTCTATGAGTTCCCGCTGTGCCTGCAATGTTGTGTTTCTGTTACAAAATAAAGGCACAGTTCTACAGTTCTCTGATGTAATTGCTCCATAGTTCTCACCTGGCCTGTAGCTCTAGTGAGCGCTGCTTGCCGATGATGGCGAACGTGTGAGGGAGGTTCTGCTTCACGTTCTCTTGCACCTGAAGCCGCAGAGGAGAACAGTGCCACTTTACCTCTGAGATACTCAAGAGCAATGGCCCTTCTACGTGTCACCCATTCAGAATGGAAGGAAATTAGGAGCAAGAGAAGAGAAGATGAGTGGCTTCCGTTACCTCTTTCCTGACCTCCATCCCAGCGATGTCGATCCTCTCTCTCACACTGAACTTCTGCCCCATCAGCCTCAGCTTGGGAACGCAGTACAGCACCATGTTGTTGAACTGCAGCACGGACACACAGAGAGAAGGGAAAACGGATGAGAATACACAGTAAATAGACACATGAATACACACACACACTTTGATGTAGTCCCATTCCTACACATTCTCTTCATTCCAACTCCTTCTGCCACTCACCAGGTAGAGGTATCGGTCCTGGGCCGTCCCATTCTTGGCAGACATCTTCTTGATGTGTCCTTCTTTGATGAGCTCGTTGGCTGGGTTCACAATGTCCTCCTCTCCCCCCAGTCTCTCATAGACCTGCAGCAGTTTGTTCATCTTCTCCTGAGGAACACCAAGGATATGGAACAATATGAAACACACACATACAGAGCAAAATGATACATTAATTTAAGTCAGGGGAACTAAAACTGTTGAGACAGAATAAGTCACACCAGAGGGCAGAAGTGTGACTGTGTGTGTGTGGGTGTGTCATAGAGACAGAATTCACTCTTCTGCAGGCTGTGAAACTAGTGGCAGGAAACGGCAGCTTCCTGTCTGCACTGAAGCACCCTCCCTCCCCGCAAGTCGTCGCATCCAACGCAGTTTGGACAGTGAAGGATGCTGGCTGGCTAGTTCTGCGAGCTATTCCCAAGGAGAGTAACCACTGTCATCTGGGGAACTATTCAAATGTGTTGTGTTTGTGTCTTTGCACAGTCGTTTCATTATTCAGGCCATGTGATGATGATTTTAAAAAAAAATTGCAATAAACAACACGTTTTAAGTGCATTGTATCCACGTTTGTGGTTGTATTGTGTTTTTAAATGGTCAAATAAAATCAATCAATCAATCAAAACTCTCTCCCTCCTCCCCACACTGTTGTGAACGACAACACCACCATCGTGAAAACCATGAAAAGTAGGAGAAGTATGTCAGAGAGATTCACAGATGGAGGGAACAGAGAAGGGAGGGAGGGCTCCAAGCAGGAAAAAAACATCATCTCACCATTTTCCTGATGGCAGCATTGGAGTGGTTGGCTGCTGTGGATATGAGCTCCAGTGCTTCTATAAAACACACACAGACAATGTTAGACCTGTCTGCAGCAACTCTACATAACCATGCATCAGCCCTACACACTTGAAACACTCACTGTTTATACACTAAGTGCATAAAACATTAGGAGTTGCACCCCCCCTTTTGCCCTCAGAACAGCCTCAATTCATTGGGGCGCGGACTCTTACAAGGCTCCACAAGGATGTTGACTCCAAAACTTGGCCCATGCCGACTCCAAAGCGTCCCACATTTGTGTCAAGTTGCCTGGATGTACTTTTGGTGGTTGACCATTCTTGATTCATGCGGGAAACTGTTGAGGGTGAAAAACCCAGCTGCATTGCAGTTCTTGAGACACTCAAACCGGTGCCCCTGGCACCTACTACCATACCCCGTTCAAAGGTACTTAAATATTTTGTCTTGCCCATCCACCCTTTGAATAACAACATCAATAAGGGATCATAGCTTTCACCTGGATTCACCTGGTCAGTCTATGTCATGGAAAGAGCAGGTGTTCCTAATGTTTTGTATCCTCATTGTATATACACGACTCCTAGTAATTGAATGGAATACTGTGACAAATGGGTCAGTGTCCAACTTTTCACTGCAGCCAGCCTGTGCATCATCAGACTGTGGGCCAACTGTAAATTACCACACTAGCTTGTAGAGTGGCTAGTATGGGTCCCAGTTTAGGAAGGGTAGTGAGGGACATGTTTGTGTTACACAGACAGGGAGAGTGGTAAAACCTCTCCTACCATGTACATTACCCAACATCAGAGACACATATTCTACATTAAACACACATACATCAACACACACTGCATTAAAGTTACATAAACAGAGCTGACGTTCCCCTCTACATGACCAGTCGTAGGAGAGTCCTGACACACCGCGGTGGATTATGCAGGCTTTACCTAGACATTACTTCAAACAGGTACAGTACAAGGTTATGGTAAGGTCACAAGACATGGAGCTTGTAGAGTGGCTAGTATGGCTCCTAGTTTAGGAAGGGTAGTGAGGGACAAACAGACAGACAGACAGACAGACAGGTAATGAATGAGTGGGTGAGCAGTGTGTTGGTACAGACAGACAGACGGACGGACGGGCAGACAGACATACTCTCTGTGTCCTTCCTGTCCAGTGCATCATCAGGCAGTTTCTTTAGATAGTCCTTGAGCAGGAGTTCGTAGCGTGGAATCCTCTGCACAGGCTCCAACATGTGGTGCTGGAGAGTCAGGTTCCCACACACATCCTGCTTCTGTGGGGATAGAACACACAGCAACACGGTTACGCATACAGTACTGTAAACATACTGTAGGTACACCACACTTCAATTCACAGGTCACAACAGCATACATTACCATATATACACATTGATTCTGTGGGAGATGCCACCTACTTGTATGTTCTGGACCACACTCTTGAACTGTGATGACCGCTGGCTCCAGGTGTTGACCAGGTCCATAGCACGGTCAAAGTTCTTCACATACTCTCCGTACATCTTCATAAATGGAGCCAGCTTCTGGAGGATGTCTCCAATACGTGGGTTTGAGTCCCTATCACACAGACCACACACCCGCCCATAGGGCTTAAAACTCTCTCTAAAAAAAATGTGTTTTTAAACACTCATGGTCGATTTCCATGTCTATTTTTGTACTGTACTCTGAACTTAGAGTACACTTGCAGTACACATTCCATTCAATGCAAAATTACAATATGGAATTCACAGAAAGAGTAACCTACAGTACATTTACTGCTTAATGTGCGCAGAAGGCGACAGGTGGAATCCCTCTACATCATTTGAAACAATAATCTCTAGACAGAGAGAGACTAGCGTTGGCACACACACTTTTGGTAAATTTACTCCCAGCAGATGAAGACAGGTTGGATAATGCCCCCATAGTACCAGCCTGCCCCCACCCCCAACTGCAACCCAGCTGTCAGAGTTCTACAGCCAAAACACATTTATTTATTTTATTTATTTCACCTTTATTTAACCAGGTAGGCAAGTTGAGAACAAGTTCTCATTTACAATTGCGACCTGACCAAGATAAAGCAAAGCAGTTCGACACATACAACGACACAGAGTTACACATGGAGTAAAACAAACATACAGTCAATAATACAGTATAAACAAGTCTATATACGATGTGAGCAAATGAGGTGAGATAAGGGAGGTAAAGGCAAAAAGGCCATGGTGGCAAAGTAAATACAATATAGCAAGTAAAACACTGGAATGGTAGATTTGCAATGGGAGAATGTGCAAAGTAGAAATAAAAATAATGGGGTGCAAAGGAGCAAAATAAATTAATTAATTAAATACAGTAGGGAAAGAGGTAGTTGTTTGGGCTAAATTATAGGTGGGCTATGTACAGGTGCAGTAATCTGTGAGCTGCTCTGACAGTTGGTGCTTAAAGCTAGTGAGGGAGATAAGTGTTTCCAGTTTCAGAGATTTTTGTAGTTCGTTCCAGTCATTGGCAGCAGAGAACTGGAAGGAGAGGCGGCCAAAGAAAGAATTGGTTTGGGGGTGACTAGAGAGATATACCTGCTGGAGCGTGTGCTACAGGTGGGAGATGCTATGGTGACCAGCGAGCTGAGATAAGGGGGGACTTTACCTAGCAGGGTCTTGTAGATGACATGGAGCCAGTGGGTTTGGCGACGAGTATGAAGCGAGGGCCAGCCAACGAGAGCGTACAGGTCGCAATGGTGGGTAGTATATGGGGCTTTGGTGACAAAACGGATTGCACTGTGATAGACTGCATCCAATTTGTTGAGTAGGGTATTGGAGGCTATTTTGTAAATGACATCGCCAAAGTCGAGGATTGGTAGGATGGTCAGTTTTACAAGGGTATGTTTGGCAGCATGAGTGAAGGATGCTTTGTTGCGAAATAGGAAGCCAATTCTAGATTTAACTTTGGATTGGAGATGTTTGATATGGGTCTGGAAGGAGAGTTTACAGTCTAACCAGACACCTAAGTATTTGAAGTTGTCCACGTATTCTAAGTCAGAGCCGTCCAGAGTAGTAATGTTGGACAGGCGGGTAGGTACAGGTAGCGATCGGTTGAAGAGCATGCATTTAGTTTTACTTGTATTTAAGAGCAATTGGAGGCCACGGAAGGAGAGTTGTATGGCATTGAAGCTTGCCTGGAGGGTTGTTAACACAGTGTCCAAAGAAGGGCCAGAAGTATACAGAATGGTGTCGTCTGCGTAGAGGTGGATCAGAGACTCACCAGCAGCAAGAGCGACCTCATTGATGTATACAGAGAAGAGAGTCGGTCCAAGAATTATACCCTGTGGCACCCCCATAGAGACTGCCAGAGGTCCGGAAAGCAGACCCTCCGATTTGACACACTGAACTCTATCAGAGAAGTAGTTGGTGAACCAGGCGAGGCAATCATTTGAGAAACCAAGGCTGTCGAGTCTGCCGATGAGGATGTGGTGATTGACAGAGTCGAAAGCCTTGGCCAGATCAATGAATACGGCTGCACAGTAATGTTTCTTATCGATGGCGGTTAAGATATCATTTAGGACCTTGAGCGTGGCTGAGGTGCACCCATGACCAGCTCTGAAACCAGATTGCATAGCAGAGAAGGTATGGTGAGATTCGAAATGGTCGGTAATCTGTTTGTTGACTTGGCTTTCGAAGACCTTAGAAAGGCATGGTAGGATAGATATAGGTCTGTAGCAGTTTGGGTCAAGAGTGTCACCCCCTTTGAAGAGGGGGATGACCGATGCTGCTTTCCAATTTTTGGGAATCTCAGACGACACGAAAGAGAGGTTGAACAGGCTAGTAATAGGGGTGGCAACAATTTTGGCAGATAATTTTAGAAAGAAAGGGTCCAGATTGTCTAGCCCGGCTGATTTGTAGGGGTCCAGATTTTGCAGCTCATTCAGAACATCAGCTGAGCAGATTTGGGAGAAGGAGAAATGGGGAAGGCTTGGGCGAGTTGTTGTGGGGGGTGCAGTGCTGTTGACCGGGGTAGGAGTAGCCAGGTGGAAAGCATGGCCAGCCGTAAAAAAATGCTTATTGAAATTCTCAATTATGGTGGATTTATCAGTGGTGACAGTGTTTCCTATCTTCAGTGCAGTGGGCAGCTGGGAGGAGGTGTTCTTATTCTCCATGGACTTTACAGTGTCCCAGAACTTTTTTGAGTTAGTGTTGCAGGAAGCAAATTTCTGCTTGAAAAAGCTAGCCTTGGCTTTTCTAACTGCCTGTGTATAATGGTTTCTAGCTTCCCTGAACAGCTGCATATCACGGGGGCTGTTCGATGCTAATGCAGAACGCCATAGGATGTTTTTGTGTTGGTTAAGGGCAGTCAGGTCTGGTGAGAACCAAGGGCTATATCTGTTCCTGGTTCTAAATTTCTTGAATGGGGCATGTTTATTTAAGATGGTTAGGAAGGCATTTAAAAAAAATATCCAGGCATCCTCTACTGACGGGATGAGATCAATATCCTTCCAGGATACCCCGGCCAGGTCGATTAGAAAGGCCTGCTCGCTGAAGTGTTTCAGGGAGCGTTTTACAGTGATGAGTGGAGGTCGTTTGACTGCTGACCCATTACGGATGCAGGCAATGAGGCAGTGATCGCTGAGATCTTGGTTGAAAACAGCAGAGGTGTATTTAGAGGGCAAGTTGGTTAGGATGATATCTATGAGGGTGCCCGTGTTTAAGGCTTTGGGGAGGTACCTGGTAAGTTCATTGATAATTTGTGTGAGGTTGAGGGCATCAAGTTTAGATTGTAGGATGGCTGGGGTGTTAAGCATGTTCCAGTTTAGGTCGCCTAGCAGCACAAGCTCTGAAGATAGATGGGGGGCAATCAGTTCACATATGGTGTCCAGAGCACAGCTGGGGGCAGAGGGTGGTCTATAGCAGGCGGCAACGGTGAGAGACTTGTTTTTAGAGAGGTGGATTTTTAAAAGTAGAAGTTCAAATTGTTTGGGTACAGACCTGGATAGTAGGACAGAACTCTGCAGGCTATCTTTGCAGTAGATTGCAACACCGCCCCCTTTGGCAGTTCTATCTTGTCTGAAAATGTTGTAGTTTGGAATTAAAATGTCAGAATTTTTGGTGGTCTTCCTAAGCCAGGATTCAGACACAGCTAGAACATCCGGGTTGGCAGAGTGTGCTAAAGCAGTGAATAGAACAAACTTAGGGAGGAGGCTACTAATGTTAACATGCATGAAACCAAGGCTATTACGGTTACAGAAGTCGTCAAAAGAGAGCGCCTGGGGAATAGGAGTGGAGCTAGGCACTGCAGGGCCTGGATTCACCTCTACATCGCCAGAGGAACAGAGTAGGAGTAGAATAACGGTGCGGCTAAAAGCAATAAGAATTGGTCGTTTAGAACGTCTGGAACAGAGAGTAAAAGGAGTTTTCTGGGGGCGATGAAATAGCATCAAGGTATAATGTACAGACAAAGGTAAGGTAGGATGTGAATACAGTGGAGGTAAACCTAGGTATTGAGTGATGAAGAGAGAGATATTGTCTCTAGAAACATCATTGAAACCAGGAGATGTCATTGCATGTGTGGGTGGTGGAACTAATAGGTTGGATAAGGTATAATGAGCAGGACTAGAGGCTCTACAGTGAAATAAGCCAATAAACACTAACCAGAACAGCAATGGACAAGGCATATTGACATTAAGGAGAGGCATGCTCAGTCGAGTGATCAAAAGGGTCCAGTGAGTGGAGAGGTTGGTTGGGGGTCACGGCGATTTAGACAGCTAAATCGGTAGCAAGCTAACATAGGAGCAAGCTAGCATAGGATGGAGGTCTGTTATTAGCCGACTCTTGCATTCCGTCAGTAGATTAGTGGGTTTCCGTGTGGTAGAGGGGATTAATCCAAATCACACAACAACAACAAAAATAAAAACAATAGATATAGTTATAGAGGCCCAAGAAGAAAAATAAATAAATAAATAAATAAAAATAAAATAAATAAAAATTGTCCGATTGTCTATTCAGATAGCAGCCGATAAGATAGCCAACGGCTAGCAGGCCGCAGATGGGCGCCCAGGCAACGTTGCGCCGGAGGAGCCAGCCGGATAGATTCTCGAGCCAAAGGACAGCCGATGACCACAAACCGTGGTTAGCTGAGTACTAACGATTAGCCAGTAAATAAGCTAACTAGCTTCTGAACTAGCTTCTGAACCAGCTTCAGAGTAGCTTCTGGACCAGCTTCTGGCTAGCTCCCGGCTAGCTTCTGGCTAATTTCTGGCTAGCCTCTCGGAGGATTACAGATCTGAGGTAAATAATACTTTTTTATATAAATATAAATTGGTGAAGCGGATTGCAGGAGAGTGTTCTGAAGATGAGTTTTTGGAAAATTAAAAATGTATGTGAAAAAAGTTGTAAATATATATATATATACGGGACACGACAGGACGAGGACAAAAATACGTCTGAACTGCTATGCCATCTTGGGAGTACATACTGACCATTGCAGAATTATCACTATTCAGTAATGAGAGAGAATAGAAGAGAGAGCGCGCGAGAGAGAGAAGCATCTAAGCAGAAACCCAATATCACATAGGTGTTGTTTGTAGAAGATTTTGCATCCTACTGTACAGTCTTGATCAGAGCGCCAAGTCTAGGTCCAAAAGGCTCCTTAACAGCTTCTACCCCCAAGCCACAAGACTGCTGAACAATTAATCAAATGGCCACCCGGACTATTTGCATTGACCCCCCCTTTGTTTTTACACTGTTGCTACTCGCTGTTTATCATCTCTGCATAGTCACTTTACCCCTACCTAAATGTATAAATTACCTCGACTAACCTGTACCCCCGCACATTGACTCAGTACCGGTACCACCTGTATATAGCATCATTATTGTGTTACGTTTTTATTTAAAAAAATTTTTTTGCCCTTTTTCTCCCCAATTGGTAGTTACAGTCTTGTTCCATCGCTGCATCTCCCGTACAGACTCAGGAGAGGTGAATGTCAAGAGCCATGCGTCCTCCGAAACACAACCCAGCCAAGCCACACTGCTTCTTGACACAATGCCCGCTTAACCTGGAAGCCAGCCGCATCGTGCTTCTTCACCTGCATTGCTTGCTGTTTGGGGTTTTAGGCTGGGTTTCTGTACAGCACTTTGAGATATCAGCTGATGTACGAAGGGCTATATAAAATAAATTTGATTTGATTGATTGATTGATCAACATGTTGGAGGAAACACTGTACACCTGGTGACCATGTCAGCGTGCATTGCACCCAACCAACCACAAGAGTCACTAGTGCGCGATGGGACAAGAACATCCATGCCGGCCAAAACCTCCCCTAAGCCGGACGACGCTGGGCCAATTGTGCGCCACCCCATGGGTCTCCTGGTCGCGGCAGGCTGCGACAGAGCCTGGACTCGAACCCAGAATCTCTAGTGGCACAGATAGCACTGCGATGCAGTGCCTTTGGCTAAGGTGTATGTAAACTTCCAACTTCAACTGTATATACAGTGCCCTGCGAAAGTATTCGGCCCCCTTGAACTTTGCGACCTTTTGCCACATTTCAGGCTTCAAACATAAAGATATAAAACTGTATTTTTTTGTGAAGAATCAACAACAAGTGGGACACAATCATGAAGTGGAACGACATTTATAGGATATTTCAAACTTTTTTAACAAATAAAAAACTGAAAAATTGGGCATGCAAAATTATTCAGCCCCTTTACTTTCAGTGCAGCAAACTCTCTCCAGAAGTTCAGTGAGGATCTCTGAATGATCCAATGTTGACCTAAATGACGAATGATGATAAATACAATCCACCTATATGTAATCAAGTCTCCGTATAAATGCACCTGCACTGTGATAGTCTCAGAGGTCCGTTAAAAGCGCAGAGAGCATCATGAAGAACAAGGAACACACCAGGCAGGTCCGAGATACTGTTGTGAAGAAGTTTAAAGCCGGATTTGGATACAAAAAGATTTCCCAAGCTTTAAACATCCCAAGGAGCACTGTGCAAGCGATAATATTGAAATGGAAGGAGTATCAGACCACTGCAAATCTACCAAGACCTGGCCGTCCCTCTAAACTTTCAGCTCATACAAGGAGAAGACTGATCAGAGATGCAGCCAAGAGGCCCATGAACACTCTGGATGAACTGCAGAGATCTACAGCTGAGGTGGGAGACTCTGTCCATAGGACAACAATCAGTCGTATATTGCACAAATCTGGCCTTTATGGAAGATTGGCAAGAAGAAAGCCATTTCTTAAAGATATCCATAAAAAGTGTCGTTTAAAGTTTGCCACAAGCCACCTGGGAGACACACCAAACATGTGGAAGAAGGTGCTCTGGTCAGATGAAACCAAATTTGAACTTTTTGGCAACAATGCAAAACGTTATGTTTGGCGTAAAAGCAACACAGCTGAACACACCATCCCCACTGTCAAACATGGTGGTGGCAGCATCATGGTTTGGGCCTGCTTTTTTTCAGCAGGGACAGGGAAGATGGTTAAAATTGATGGGAAGATGGATGGAGCCAAATACAGGACCATTCTGGAAGAAAACCTGATGGAGTCTGCAAAAGACCTGAGACTGGGACGGAGATTTGTCTTCCAACAAGACAATGATCCAAAACATAAAGCAAAATCTACAATGGAATGGTTCAAAAAGAAACATATCCAGGTGTTAGAATGGCCAAGTCAAAGTCCAGACCTGAATCCAATCGAGAATCTGTGGAAAGAACTGAAAACTGCTGTTCACAAATGCTCTCCATCCAACCTCACTGAGCTCGAGCTGTTTTGCAAGGAGGAATGGGAAAAAATGTCAGTCTCTCGATGTGCAAAACTGATAGAGACATACCCCAAGCGACTTACAGCTGTAATCGCAGCAAAAGGTGGCGCTACAAAGTATTAACTTAAGGGGGCTGAATAATTTTGCACGCCCAATTTTTCAGTTTTTGATTTGTTAAAAAAGTTTGAAATATCCTATAAATGTCCTTCCACTTCATGATTGTGTCCCACTTGTTGTTGATTCTTCACAAAAAAATACAGTTTTATATCTTTATGTTTGAAGCCTGAAATGTGGCAAAAGGTCGCAAAGTTCAAGGGGCCGAATACTTTCGCAAGGCACTGTATGTACAGTATATATATAGTTTACATACACCTTAGCCAAATACATTTAAACTCCGTTTTTTACAATTCCTGACATTTAATCCTAATAAAAACTCCCTGTTTTAGGTGAGCTAGGATCACCACTTTATTTTAAAAATGTGAAATGTCAGAATAAAAGTAGAGAGAATGACTTATTTCAGCTTTTTTTCTTTCATCACATTCCCAGTGGGTCAGAAGTTTACATACACTCAATTAGTATTTGGTAGCATTGCCTTTCAATTGTTTAACTTGGGTCAAACTTTTCCGGTAGCCTTCTACAAACTTCCAACAATAAGTTGGGTGAAATTTGGCCCATTCCCCCTGACAGAGCTGGTGTAACTGAGTCAGGTTTGTAGGCCTCCTTGCTCGCACACGCTTTTTCAGTTCTGCCGACAAACTTTCTATAGGATTAAGGTCAGGGCTTTGTGATGGCCACTCCAATACCGTGACTTTGTTGTTCTTACACCATTTTGCCACAAATTTGGAAGTATGCTTGATGTTACTGTTCAATTGGGTAGACACATTTGCGTCCAAGCTTTAACTTCCTGACTGATGTCTTGAGATGTTGCTTCAATATATCTACATAATTTTCCTCCTCATGATGCCATCTATTTTGTGAAGTGCACCAGTCCCTCCTGCAGCAAAGCACCCCCACAACATGATGCTGCCACCCCTGTGCTTCACAGTTGGGCTGGTGTTCTTCGGCTTGCAAGCCTCCCCTTTTTTCTCCAAACATAACAATGGTCATTATGGCCAAACAGTTCTATTTTTGTTTCATCAGAACAGAGGACATTTCTCCAAAAAGTACGATATTTGTCCCCATGTGCAGTTGCAAACTGTAGTCTGGCTTTTTTATGGCGGTTTTGGAGCGGTGGCTTCTTCCT
Organism: Oncorhynchus mykiss; assembly: GCF_013265735.2. Lineage (NCBI taxonomy): Eukaryota > Metazoa > Chordata > Actinopteri > Salmoniformes > Salmonidae > Oncorhynchus > Oncorhynchus mykiss. The sequence continues at coordinate 36,748,424 of NC_048573.1, forward strand.
TGCTGAGCGGCCTTTCAGGTTATGTTGATACAGGACTCGTTTTACTGTGGATATATATACTTTTGTACCCGTTTCCTCCAGCATATTCACATGGTCCTTTGCTGTTCTTATGGGATTGATTTGCACTTTTCGCACCACAGTACATTCATCTCTAGGAGACAGAATGCGTCTCCTTCCTGAGCGGTATGACGGCTGCGTGGTCCCATGGTGTTCATACTTGCGTACTATTGTTTGTACAGATGAACGTGGTACCTTCAGGCATTTGGAAATTGCTGCCAAGGATGAACCAGACTTTTTTTCCTGAGGTCTTGCCTGATTTCTTTTGATTTTCCCATGATGTCAAGCAAAGAGGCACTGAGTTTGAAGGTTGGGCTTGAAATACATCCACAGGTACACCTCCATTTGACTCAAATTATGTCAATTAGCCTATCAGAAGCTTATAAAGCCATGACATCATTTTCGGGAATTTTCCAAGTTGTTTAAAGGCACAGTCAACTTAGTGTATGTAAACTTCTGACCCACTGGAATTGTGATACAGTGAATTATAAGTTAAATAATCTGTCTGTAAACAATTGTTGGAAAAATGACTTGTGTCATGCACAAAGTAGATGTCCTAACCGACTTACCAAAACTATAGTTCGTTAACAAGAAATTTGTGGAGTGGTTGAAAAACAAGTTTTAATGACTCCAACTCAAGTGTACGTAAACTTCTGACTTCAACTGTATATATATATGATTTTTTTTTTAGTTTATTTAGTAAATATTTCCTTAACTCTTATTTTCTTAAATCTGCATTGTTGGTTAAGGGCTTGTAAGTAAGCATTTCAAGGTAAGGTCTACCGTGCATGTGATAAATAACATTTGATTTGATTTGCTAATAGAACCATATAACGTTAAGGAAACACTATTACAACATTGTCCCTGGTCTCCTCACCATTCTCCAGTGATGCGTGTCTTGAGCTCAGGGAGCAGGAACTTGTGGTGGAAGCAGTAGATGGAGGAGATGTTGGAGAAGATCCCCGTTATCACGTCCTGAGGGATTCCAGCTTCAGTCAGCTTAGTGCAAAATACCTACAAACAATAGGAGAACAATGGTAGAAATTATATCAAACACATAGTAACATTACTAACTACATTACTATAAACGATATAACAAACCATGGGCTCCTTGATCGAATTATCTTTTTTATAGGGGGATGTGTATGATGGATAGTCATCTGTCATCATCAGGTCCGTGACCTTTCACCTCCCTGTCAGTCACCCAACCACAGGCCTGCGTGCACCTGAGTTTCCGTGACAAACGGTACCAATGTGAGGGAGCAGAGGCTTGACAAAAACAGGAAGCAGCTCTGAGATTAGCCTACTGTTTGTGCCAGCACATATCCTTTTGTCTGTAGTCATGTAATTGACAGTCAACTTCAACAACAAATATGGATATCGCACACCAGATATAAAACAATATGAATATGGCCTAATATGGGAGGAGTAGGCCTTCACTAAGGACAGTGAATTCGGAGACTATTCAGACCCCTTGACTTTTTCAAAAAAAAAATACGTTACAGCCTTATTCTAAAATTGATTAAATAGTGTTTTCCCCTCATAAATCTACACACCCAATAATGACAAAGAAAAACAAGATTTTTATAAATGTTTGCAAATGTATAAAAAATACAAAACTGAAATATCACATTTACATAAGCATTCAGACCATTTACTCAGAACTTTGTTGAAGCACCTTTGGCAGCGATTACAGCCATGGAGTCGTCTTGGGTATGACGCTTCAAGCTTGATACACCTGTATTTGGAGAGTTTCTCCCATTCTTCCCTGCAGATCCTCTCAAGCTCTGTCAGGTTGGATTGGGAGCGTAGCTGGCCAACTATTTTTAGGTCTCTCCAGAGATGTCCGATCGGGTTCAAGTCCGGGCTCTGGCTGGGCCACTCAAGGACATTCAGAGACTTGTCCCGAAGCCACTCCTGTGTTGTCTTGGCTGTGTGCTTAGGGTTGTTGATCTGTTAGAAGGTGAACCTTCACCCCAGTCTGAGGTCCTGAGTGCTCTAGAACAGGTTTTCATCATCAAGAATCTCTCTGTACTTTGCTCCATTCATCTTTCCCTTGATCCTGACTAGTCACCCAGTCCCTACAGCTGAAAACCCCCACAGAATGCTGCCACCACTAGGCTTCACTGTAGGGATGGTGCCAGGTTTCCTCCAGACGTGACGCTTGGCATTCAGGCCAAAACGTTCAATGTTCGTTTCATCAGACCTGAGAAGCAAGATTCTCTGCTCTGATGAAACGAACATTGAACTTTTTGAGAGTCCTTTAGGTGCCTTTCGGGCAAACTCCTAGCGGGCTGTCATGTGCCTTTTACTGAGGAGTGTCTTCCGTCTACCATAAAGGCCTGATTGGTGGAGTGCTGCAGAGATGGTTGTCCTTCTGGAAGGTTCTCCCATCTCCACAGATGAACTCTGGAGCTCTGTCAGAGTGACCATGGTCAACCTTCTCCCACGATTTCTCAGTTTGGTCGGGCAGCCAGCTCTAGGAAGAGTTGGTGGTTCCAAACTTCTTCCATTTAAGAATGATGAAGACTATTGTGTTCTTGGGGACCGTCAATGTTGCAGAAATGTTATATATGTTTTATGTTTTAATACATTTCCAAAAATGTCCAAAAACCTATTTTCACTTTGTCTTTATGGGGCATTGTGTGTTGATTGATGAGGAAAAAAATTATTGAATCAATTTTAGAATAAGGCTGTAACGTAACAAAATGTGGAGAAAGGGAAGGGATCTGAATACTTTCCGAATGCACCGTATGTGCTTTACCATGACTTGGTGTGTATGTGTAGCACATGGAGATGTGTGAAACTTACTCCTCAGCCTTACGTGTCCACATTTGCGCTAGCGACAGGTAGAGGCACTTGAGGGAGAATGGTAACATGTGTTCATGAGGCCCCAGGTTCAAGCCAAGTATGTGCCGAATCGGGAAGAAGTGGTACTCTCTAAGCAAGCAGTCTGACGTCCTTTGCATGCGGTTGTGTTTTTCAGAGTACACAACCCACTGTGTGTGAGTGTGTGCATACCTGGTCTAGGAGGTTGAGTCTTTTGACGTAGGCCTCCTCAGTGTGAAGGAGCTCTCTGGCGATGTTCAGTAACCTCTGTGTCTCTGAGTACTGAGGGAGAGAAGTGGACACAAACAGTCAGAGCCATAGCATACCATATAGAATACACTCCCTACACAAACCTACATTAGACCTGTATCATACATTAAACATATGCCTCTGGGCCTATGACCTTTGAGAGAGAATATCAGCAACATTAACACAAAACCTATTAGGTGAAAGCAAGCAAACTCTAACCAGTGATTACATATAAGATAAAAGTGGTCTGAAATGGGGATGTCTTTTCATCTCGGTTGTTGTGCATGTTGTAACAATCGGCAGTCCGTGCTGCTTCACTGAGAGCTGAGATAGTCACCAATACTGTGTTTACTACCAGAGCTGAGATGACATGTAAAGGTGCTGCAGATGTGTATTCAGTTTGACTACTTCAGGAACAGGAATTAACTTAATGGATGAAATGACAGTCCTGTGACATGTGACGGAGACCCGTCCTCAGAAAGGGAGGGTGTACTACATTGTGACATTGTGTTTTGCAACAGCTGTCCGGTACACAATCACATGCACGCACAAAATCGGGAAATTGGTGGAAATTGTGAAACATACACTCTTAGAAAAAAAAAGGTGCTATGTAAAACTTAAAAGGGTTCTTCACCTGTCCCCATAGAGGAACCATTTAAAGAACCCTTTTTGGTTCCAGGTAGAACCCTTTTCTCTTTCAAGTATTTCAAGTATGTCACCTGGTGGCAGAAAAGCCTCACAACATCAGTAAACAACAAATTCATACAACACAAAACAACTCTGACAAACAATTGACAGAAAAAACGAAAGCAATACAAGTGAAAAAGTTTGGGTCCTTTTGGTTCCAGGTGCAACCCTTTTGGGTTCCATGTAGAAACCTTTCCACAGAGGGTTCTACATGAAACCCAAAAGGGTTCTACCTGGAACCAAAAAGGGTTCTACCTGGAACCAAAAGGGGTTCTCCTATGGGGACAGCTGAATAACCCTTTTGGAATGTACAGTAGAGATATGTCCACAAACAAACACACACTCACATCCTTTAAGCATGACACACACACTTGAACACACTCACATACACATACAAACACAAACAACATGTCTAATCTATTTCTGTAGCAGACGATGCTAAACACTGAAAGAAGAGAAATACATTTCTTTCTTTTTCTGTTTCAATGTGCATCCCCAAAACCCACATCCTCTGCGACAGCAGTGTCATTAAAAAGCTATCAACTTGTCAGCTATTAGTGTCAGAGAGAAGTGGCACTGTTCCCTCACACCCATCCACACACACCTTTCCTCTGGGCAGTAATGCTGATATCAGGAAACACAGGATACCAGAGATCCCTTCCACATGAGGCAAAGGGTGTTGGCTGCCAATACAGGGCGTGTGTGTGTCCGTGTGTGCTCATGTGTGTTTGGTGTGGTGCCTAGGTACAGGGTGTGTCGGGCTTTGCCCCATTATAACAATGCTGAGGTGATAAAAACTGACTGTACTGTGCCAACACACAACAACTCTAACCAGAGTTCCAGCTCCCACTCACACACCCCTCCTTGTCTCTTTCTCTTTCACAGACTCATTTTCATTACACGCACTCTTTTCTGCCTCTCTATTTTTTCTCTACCTCCTCTTCTCCCTCTCCCTATTTTTGTCTGATGTTTCTTGACCTTCCAGCCATCCTTTTATTTCAATAAATAGACAGTATTTTTCCGAAAGGGGATTCATGAATACCGGTATGATGCAAAGTTCTCTTTTGGAGGTGTCGGTATCACTCACACACAGATCAATGGTGGAAACAGTAGCTGAGCTGAGTGCTCTTTTGTTTCTGTCTGTCCTCTAGCAGTAGCAGTCACAAGCTCCTGTTACAGCCCTGGGCAGGTACTCTTTCCTCCACACCCCACAGCACATCCATTTTTAGATACAGCAAAGACGCTTGTGACCACCACACACACTTGAGCGTCTGAAATAGTGTGTCTGTTTGTTTGTTTGTGTGTGTGTGTGTGTGTGTGTGTGTGTGTGTGTGTGTGTTTAGGCCCAAATACCCATAAAAAAAACACCTGAGTCTAGACAGCCTGAAACTGACACAGATAAAAATAGAAAGACAAGTTACAGCTGCTGAACTGAAGGAGATTGATAAGAATGTGTGTGTGTGACTCACCCTGTGTACCTCTGTGTGTGTGTCCGCCTTCTCCCCTCCCTCTGTCTCGCCACTGCTGACCTCATCCAGGTCACTGTCCTCGTCCTGCGTGGAGTCACGCTTGTTGCCCAGTGTTACGCAGCAGGACACGCTAGTCTCTGTCTCCGTGACGCTGTCGTAGCGCTCCTCCTCGTCGATGGCGTCTTCGTTGGGGAACACCTCGCCCTCTGCTGCGCAAGATGGGCTGTCGATCCCGCTGTCCCGGTTGGGAATCTTCCCGTGTCCGTTCTGCTCCGAGGACTGTGAGTCCGGATTGTCCTGGAGCTCATTGGAAGAGTCTCTCTCCTCCCTCTCCGTGTTGTCAAGGCAACCAACTCGATCGCCGTGGACGATGTTGAGGTCGTCCTCTGTAGAGTCCAAAGGAATGCCGCCGGGGCCGTCAATGCGGAGTGAGGCCAGGCACGAAAGATCTGTCAGCTCGGTGACCTCATCAGTCTGCTCCGAGACGAGAAGAGCAAGTTTGTCGGCGGGGGAGGGTTCCCCAGAGTCCTTTGCTCCTGCTGACCCTGAAGGGGCGTGTGCTATGGGGTCAGGGGCAGAACGAGCTGTGGTTTCGGATGTCGCGTCCATACTCAGGCACAAGTGGAGCTGATTCCTCGGAGGGACACCAAGAATTGGAACCCTGGGATATAAAAAATAAACACTTGTGAAATTAAACCTTTCTCAGTTTCAGTCTTGATTGGGCTGAAACCACAACACACCACCAGAGCCTAACATTCCCACAGACAGAAGTGTGAAACACAGGTTGGGTAACATCAGAAAAACAGAGTGCGTATTACGAGACAGAGGGTAAGCGAGTGTGTATTCCGTGCAAAACATTCAAAGTCCTACTCATAGTGTATAACAATACCCACATCATAAATATATGTGTCATCCCTCCAGTTTTTTTACACACAAACACAAAACACTCATCTGATGCGTCAACAGGGCAAGAGCACCTTGTGGAATACCCTACCCCCTGCAGGACAGTACAGTACCTGGAGTTCTCAAACCTTTCGATGAGCAGCCCCACGCTCTGAGCCTCTGGGCCTCTCTGAGGCTGTGTGACCGGGCCAGGTGGTGTCTGGCTCGGCCGCGGTTTGGGTGGAGGTGGAGGGGCAGGCAGAGGCCTGGAGGGAGCTGGGGGAATCCTCTTGGGCTTCTTGTCCTGTCCGAGAACCAGCAGGAAGGGGGGTTTAGGGGGCACTGCAGGTCCAGGTTCAGGAAGAGGGGTGATGGAGGGAGGAAGAAGGAAAGAGAGAAAAAGAGAGAGACGAAGTCAGGTCACTGGCGTTACCACGGAAAGAGTCCTGTTTCAAGTGCCCCGTGGAGTTCCGAGGGAGAAAGCCTCCATGACTGTATTCCAGATGGCAGCTGCTGCTACCTACTACAAATGACAAAACCACAGTCCAAATACCACCACGAAACACAACATATAATCGCGAAACTCTGAGAGTAGGTTCTCGAACGCAGCGCAGGAGACGGTTCTGATCGTGCTTCACAGAGCTAAGACAGCTTCCTGATTTCAGAACAGGATGCGGAGATGAGTGTGTCTAAGTCACTGTGGTTTCACAGACAGAGAAAGAAAAAAAACATGCACACGCAGTCGCACAAATTACAGGCCGAGAGTGGTCCAGAAACCGACTGCACAAATGGGGGGTAAGAGAGTGTATCACACACGCTATCAGAAGCTAAAATACTACTGTTTGGCTACCGACATGTTCTTAAAACATGGTTACTGCAGAATGCATTTAGAGGACAGTAGGCTTTCTCTATATATTTTATGTGGGCCAGTCTCTGCTGTGTTCTTGGTATTGCATTAGGGCTGAATGAGGAAGCAGGTATCTCTGCCTCAGCTCTCTCTGTGTGAGGTGCCTCTGCTTCCTTCCTCTCTGATTGTGTGTGTGTGCAGCTACAGCACAGCAAAGAATGGCAGGGTGTATTGTATGGAAATTAAACTCATGCATCAACAGGCAGATAGCATGAGTCTATAGTAGGATTAACAAGGAGTTTTTTTATGTGTTTGTGGGATAAATACTGTATGCAGGTAAAACTCTGGGATTAGGCTGATAAACACACGGTTTTATATTGTACCAACACTCTTAGTCAATGATAATGACATTATTGATATTATAAACAACAAGTAGTAGTGCTTAAATTAGTGATAAACCAACAGTGTACCTTGAGGTTTCTGAGAGGTGGGTGTGGCTGTGGGCTGGGGGCGGGGCTTGACTGCAGGCCGGACGTGACATTGTCTGGGAGGGGGCAGGGCTTTCTTTGCCAGCCGCGGGGAACACAGGAAGTCCACCGATCCACACTGGCACTGTAGAGAAGAGGGAGGGAGGTCTGAGAGAGAGAGAGAATATATTAGATTGACTGAGTGGATTACTTCCATTCACACAACATGCAGGAACGCAACCTGTTTGGAAGGAACACACACTCTTAGATTTCAAAAAGGAGAACCCTTTTGGTTCCAGGTAGAACTCTTTGTGTAAAGGGTTCTACCTGGAACCAAAAGGGGTTCTTCAAAGGGTTCTCCTGTTGGGACACCCAAATAACCCTTTTTGGTTCTAGATAGCACCGTTTTTTTCTAAGAGTGCAGTATTAATTTGCCTATAAAGAGACAGCACGAAAGAGTCATGGCTGAGACCAAATACCCAACAGCTTCAGCCCCAGTCCAAACAGACCTGACCGATGCAGTTCTATACAGTCCCAGCCCCAGTCCCCCTTAGTGGTGCAGTGCAGTGTGTAAGAGTGTAAGAGGGGAACAAACGACCTTCACCCCAATGCCTTTGTCATGCTGCAGTGAGCAGAAGGAACCAGAGAGGAACCAGAGATGGAGCAGAGTGGAACCAGAGATGAACCAGAGAGGAACCAGAGATGGAGCAGAGAGGAACCAGAGAGGAACCAGAGATGGAGCAGAGATGAACCAGAGATGGAGCAGAGAGGAACCAGAGATGGAGCAGAGATGAACCAGAGAGGAACCAGAGAGGGAGCAGAGATGAACCAGAGATGGAGCAGAGAGGACCCAGAGATGGAGCAGAGAGGAACCAGAGATGGAGCAGAGATGAACCAGAGAGGAACCAGAGATGGAGCAGAGAGGAACCAGAGATGGAGCAGAGATGAACCAGAGAGGAACCAGAGATGGAGCAGAGATGAACCAGAGAGGAACCAGAGATGGAGCAGAGAGGAACCAGAGAGGAACCAGAGAGGAACCAGAGATGGAGCAGAGAGGGAGCAGAGAGAAACCAGAGATGGAGCAGAGATGAACCAGAGAGGAACCAGAGATGGAGCAGAGAGGAACCAGAGAGGAACCAGAGAGGGAGCAGAGATGAACCAGAGATGGAGCAGAGAGGACCCAGAGATGGAGCAGAGAGGAACCAGAGATGGAGCAGAGATGAACCAGAGAGGAACCAGAGATGGAGCAGAGAGGAACCAGAGATGGAGCAGAGATGAACCAGCGAGGAACCAGAGATGGAGCAGAGATGAACCAGAGAGGAACCAGAGATGGAGCAGAGAGGAACCAGAGAGGAACCAGAGAGGAACCAGAGAAGGAGCAGAGAGGGAGCAGAGAGAAACCAGAGATGGAGCAGAGAGGAACCAGAGAGGAACCAGAGATGGAGCAGAGAAGAACCAGAGATGAACCAGAGAGGAACCAGAGATGGAGCAGAGATGAACCAGAGATGGAGCAGAGAGGAACCAGAGATGGAGCAGAGAGGGAGCAGATAGGAACCAGAGAGGGAGCAGAGAGGAACCAGAGAGGGAGCAGAGAGGGAGCAGATAGGAACCAGAGAGGAACCAGAGAGGGAGCAGAGAGTAACCAGAGATGGAGCAGAGAGGAACCAGAGAGGAACCAGAGATGAACCAGAGATGGAGCTGAGAGGAACCAGAGATGGAGCAGAGAGGAACCAGAGATCAATCAGAGAGGGAGCAGAGATGAACCAGAGAGGAACCAGAGAGGGAGCAAAGAGGAACCAGAGAGGGAGCAGAGATGAACCAGAGAGGGAGCAGACAGCCCCTGCATCAATCCTGACACCAGGCCAGGGGAGAGAGAGGTGAGGCTTCTGCCTCAATGCGTCTTCAGAGAGCTCTTTGATAGGCCTGTCTATATTTAATACATCTCTATATCCTGATCCTCCATCCATTCAGACTGTCTGGGAGTGATACTGGCCTGTGTATGTGTGTGTCTTACTTTCTCTCTGTATGTCTGTGATATCAGGCTTTTTGAGAAAGTGTGTGTGTGTGTGTGTCCCTGTAAAAGTGCATCACAACCCACTCAACAGAACTACAAACACTGGGACAATGAGACCTTTAGCAGCTAGCTAGTTACATCAGGGAATTGTATGTCAGTGATTCCAATCATGTGATGCCTATAGGGGCTCTGTGAAATCCAGTCAAGTGAATTGAAGTGTGGACTTTGTAATGAGTGCGGTTTTGTGCAATATATTGGTATGGTCACATAATGTATGGTTTGTGTTTGCATTGAAAGAGGGGGAAGTGTGTGTTTACAGTATATACACAGTATACGAGTTTACAGTTTAGCAGACGCTCTTATCCAAAGCAACTTACAGGAGAAATTAGGGTTAAGGACCCATCGGCAGATTTTTCACCTAGTTGGCTCTGGGATTTGAACCAGCAATTTTTCGGTTAATGGACGAAAAATTGTGCGTTTGTGTGTATGCCTGTGTGTGTGTGTGTGTGTGTGTGTGTGTGTGTGTGTGTGTGTGTGTGTGTGTGTGTGTGTGTGTGTGTGTGTGTGTGTGTGTGTTCCTGTGTACTGTATGTGTGTCTATGTGTGTACGCCTGTGTGTGTGTGTCTAAGTGCTGCTACGTCTTTGTTCCAAGGGCCCTTATCACAGCCTTTGTTTAGACTGGCTGTGTGTTATCGGATGTGGTTGTCCATTAGACGTCAACGATAACCCCCGCAGTACATTATGATAATCGCTATGTAAACTAACATCCACACTGCTCTATCTCATGCAGGCTTAGGGGCTGTATCTATTCACGCCACACACATCTCCAAAAGGATTAGTCCGGAGATGGTTGCGAGACCCCTGAGGAGCGCTTCCATGTGTAATTTGCTGTTTTCCAGCCCAGCTCCAGCCTGCAGCTTCAGGCACTGGAGGCAGAGCTCTGTGAGTCTGCAATAAGTCCTGCTACGCTGTCTGCCCCCATGACGCCCTGCTGAAAGGCTGGCTTTCCCACCCTGTTATACAATTTTACCAAACCACAGAGGGAGACGGAGAGAGAGGCTTTACATGCATCTGTGAAAGACACATATTTTCACTTCAGACATAAACAGTATCTGTATTACACAGCCAATAATGCGTGCAGCTGCTGGGTCAATAGATGTACAGTAGCAAATCGTAAAATATACAGCCCAGTTCCAGCTCTCACCTTAACACTGTTGCAACAGAAATGGACTATACACTGTAAAGGGGTTACCGTGAATTTGACAGTAATTCACGGGCAGCTGTACATCTACTGTAATATACATACGGTACCAAAGCAAGTACTGTGTAATGACGCACAGTAAAATACTGTATTATATCATGTAAAAAAGCGAATTCTACCGTAATCTGAATTCATGAATGGATGAATGAAATTCATTGAGGGGACGGGTATGTATTTCACAGTATTTTACAAGGGACGGTGCAAGCAGGATGGCTGCTAGGCAAAGTGTTCACACACTACGGGATATGAATTCATGTATGGTGTTTTATATTACTTGCATTTCTAGAGGCCGTAACAAAGGCTTCCAAACTGGCATTGACTTAAGGGTTAAAAATACCAAAACGGCATGGCAAAATGCTCAACCATGTAAGGTTTAAGAGAAGTTGCCCCTTCCAATCTGTCCCCTCTACATTTTAAATTGATGGGGCACTTTAACCACATAGAAGTTAAATAGGTACAGAATTCTCACTCACGGGCGCAACAAATATAGCCTCGTACAAGGCATGGCTGAAACTATGTTGATGAGCCAGAAACAACAATAATATGAACCCACTATTGGTCAAAAGGATTTTTCACTCTCCAAGGATACGTTCCTGTATTCTGTGGGGTAGAATTACAGTACCATTTGAAATACAGCACTTTTCCCACAATGCACAATAATTTACAGTATGCTGCAGTAAAACATTTCAGTTCTTTTTACTGTTGATAATACCTAAAAACGACCGTATAAATGACAGTTTTCTGTTACAGTGGTGAGGAAAAAGCATTCTACAGTCTCCTATAGAGGAAAGCTGATTTCCGCCATTCATCAAAAATAATTGGTGTCTTGAACATCGTAAAACAGACTCTGGGATCAGCTTTTCGACACTCGATCCTAACCTTAACCATTAGGGGGATAAAATTAGAGCAAGTGGTTAGGGGCAACATCTATCTACTCTGACGATGTCCAGCTAAACCACTGAGAAACTCTTTGACTCTAGACACAGGTCAGGTCTTGGGAAAAACAAACAGTCTATAGCAGACAGACACTAATGAGACCGATGGTGCCATAGGGGTCTGGCATATGGAAACATTCCATAGTCATGGTTACCTAAGACAGTGAAATCTGGCCCGCAGATCAAACATCCTAACAGTAAACTGGAACTTGATGACACAGCACCGAGAGAGGAACTACATCTACTTAACTCAACTCACCTTTGTACAACTCTATACAACTTCATACCACTGTATACAACTCTACACAACTATACAACTCTACACAACACTCACAACTCTACACAACACTCCCAATTATACTACGCCTCCATACGATACTGAAAACTCAAACGTTTCCAAAGGTCTTGAAGACTAAAGGTTGTTCAATTGAACAACGACCTAAACCTGATAGCCAGACTGTGCTTATTTTAGGAGTGTTTAAGACAAGAAAAGACAAGAACAAGAAAGAAAAAGCTACCGTCTCGTTGAATATTCTGCCTTTCCTTAGATACCAAGAATCCAGTGAACCATTTCAATAGGAAAATCCAACACACCTTCCTTGGCCAACAAGGTAACTCACATTCTCCCAGTGTGTGTGAGTTTGTGTGTGTGTGTGTGTGTGTCTGTGTGTGTGTGTGTATAAGACCGGAAAGCTCTCTGTGCCAGCTCCCTGCACACACACACACCCTGGAGCAAAAACTAAAACTCAGTCCTGCATAACACACATCTGTAGTTAGGTGTGCTTTAGTCTAACTGCACCTGCCAAACCTGCCTTATACACACCTGTCCCCGTGCCCAGCTGACGTGTGTTTATGTGTGTGTGTGTGTGTGTGTGTGTGTGTGTCTGCACTTCACAGAAACAGACACATTTGAATAGTAACCACACACATGCAGATTGACAGTTATGGCAACAGGAGGTAAACAGATTTCCTGATTACCCCTGTCTATGCAACAGTACAGGGCGGGAGCCTAGATCAAACATGACCACAACGATGGTCCACACACTGCATGAACACTAAGGTTATGGGAACGATATGAACCTCTGTGTCTGGTACTTTACACACTCCGCCAGGTCCTGCTCAGAATGTCAGAGTGGTATAGTTATGTGCACACGCACGTGATTAAAAAGAGGGAAAGGTTATTATAGTAAACTAAAACTAATCATGAAAAAACTATTTAGTAAACTGAAATAAAATAATTAACAAAACCATCATGAATTATGTTCAGTTTCAGTGTTTTGTTCTTCTAAACTTTGGGCAAAAATGTAATGGGGGTTTCAATGGGCAATCCAAATCAGGTCTGAAAGCTAACTGAAACTAAACAGAATTTCTAATCAAATCTAAAAACGAATATAAAAACAAAAAAACTAATACAAAAACACAAAACTATAATAACCTTGATCAGAACATAGCAAACAACTACAGGACAAACAGGCACTAAACAATGTTTGACACAAACCGAGTAAAATAATACATTTGCTCACAGAGGGAGAGATGAGATTAACATTCTGTAATTATGAGAATCCATTTAACCGCAATTTAATAAACACACACGAGAGAATGGAGAAGTGGATTTCCTCCTCTAAGCTCCAATCATGATGAGGAACAGAGAAATACAACAATTTGCTTCCAAGGACAACCATCACCACGGTGCCCTGGGGAGCAGCGGGTTGCCAGGACGACCTGACTTCGAAGGCCAACTCATCAATGACCATACACCATCATTATGGACAGGCAAAGGACTGCGTCTCTTAGGCAAGCTGTTGACTCACTTGCCTGTTCCTTGAGAGTGGAGATGGTGATGTCATCGCCACACACTCTAGTCAGAAGAGAACAGGAGAGAATGAGACGGACTCAGAGAGAACAGAACAACACTAGAGAGAGCAGTAAACGAAAAGACAGCAGTACTGCTAGCGCTAAGACAGTGGAAAGGTAGTGTGTGTTCGGATACACTGAGTTTTTATGATACTCTAAGTCATTTGGACTGCGGATATGGAAGCATAAAGGTATCGTGTGTGTATTGTGTGTGTGTGTGTGTGTGTGTGTGTGTGTGTATCTGTGTATGTGTGTGAGACCTTGGTCTCAGTCTGAAATAAAGGTATGGTAATTTATACTACTGCAGAGAGTAGCGAGAGTGGAGAGGGCGGCATTTAAAAATATATATATATCCTTGGCCATTCAGACTTGACCTCTAATGACAATCCTTACCCAGCTCCTGCATGCACATGTACACACAGGCATTCACATGCACTGAGAAGTACATACACACACAATATTCACTCTTCCCCTCCCCCTTTCTCTCGCTGAACACTGAATGTTGAACACACACACACACACACACTGCTGCCAATCACTGCCAGGCCTGAGGCAACCCTGTTGGAGTTGTTTATTACCCACCATCCCTAGAGTAAAGTCTTCCTGCCCCAGTGCTGTCTGGGAGATGGATCACTCCCGACATTGGAGCGTCTCGTCCGTCAGTCACCACTCCCCTGATCCCCCCCCAAGCCCCATCTCCCAATCACACAGCTACCCCCACACCTTCCAGCACTCTCTCTCTCCCCTTCACTCAGTAAATCAGTATGCCATTCTCTGTCACAATCTCCCTCTTACGCTCTCTTATCTGCTTCTTCTTCTCTATTAGACAGTCCTTCTATCCGTCTTTCCCTCTCTCTGTCCACCTTTCCCCCAACTTCTCTTTCTCTACAACTCATCCCTACCTCCCTTTCTCTCTGACCGTGGCCTCTGCTGTCTGTTGTCCTGACATATCGAGACAGACTGGAACAGACTCTCATCTAATGGCACTTGATTTATAATGGTCAATGATCAGAGCAGTGTTACACACGCAGACTAACACAGAGACACACAGAGACACACATACACACAGTGGATTGCATCCAATCTACTTCTCCATACTGCCACACTACGCTGACAGAGGCATCCAATGGGTTTCTCTCTCTCTCCATACATCTCTCTCAATCCATCTCTCTTTCCTTTCTGCAACTCTGAGACAGTAACGAGTGCTCTGGCCTTGATGTGTTTCTGATATTCATCCCCTGACGGTCAAACCCCCGTAATTACACACAGAGCTCCATAAAGGAGCTCCACAGGAGACATGTACACAGAGAGAGAAAAGGAGACAGACTGGAAAACACATGGAAATACACACACAGAGACACATACAAAGGCCCACAGAGACAACACAGAGATACACATAATAGACCATGGAAAACACATTGATTGAAATACTGTAAATACACGAATCAAACATATAAATGCAACATGTAACAATTTAAACGAGTTAAAGTTCATATTAGGAAATAAGTCAATTGTAATGAAATAATTAGGCCATAATGTATTGGTTTCACATGACTGGGAATACAGATATGCATCTGTTGGTCACATATACCTTAAAAGAAAAGTAGGGGCGTGGATCAGAAAACCAGTCAGTATCTGGTATGACCAACATTTGCCTTGTGCAGTGCGACACATCTCCTTTGCATAGAGTTGATCAGGCTTGTCCTAACCCTCTTCAATGGCTGTCCGAAGTTGCTGGACATTTTAGGGATCTGGAACACGCTGTCGTACACGTCAATACAGAGCATCCCAAACATGCTCAATAGGTGACATGACTGGTGAGCATGCAGGCCATGGAATAACTGGGACATTCTCAGTCTCCAAGAATTCTGTAAAGATCCTTGCTACATGGGGCCTTGTATTATCATGCTGAAACACAAGGTGATGGTGGAGCAAGAATGGCACAACAATAGGCCTCAGGGTCAGAGTGTATCTGTGCATGGTTACACGTGGTCTGTGGTTGTGACGCCGGTTCGACCTACTGCCAAATTCTCTAAAACGACATTGGAGGTGGCTTATGGTAGAGAAATGAACACCTCTGGCAACAGCTCTGGTGTACAGTCCTGCAGTCAGCATGCCAATTGCACGCTCCCTCAAAACTTGGGACATCTGTTACATTGTGTTGTGTGACAAAACTGCACATTTCAGTGGCCTTTTATTTTCCACAGCACAAGGTGCACCTGTGTAATGATTATGCTGTTTAATCAACTTCTTGATATTCCACACCTGTCAAGGAGATGGATTATCTTGGCAAAGGATAAATGCTCACCAACAGGGATGCAAACACATTTGTGCACACATTTTTGAGAAATAAGCTTTTTTGTGAGTATGGAACATTTCTGGGATCTTTTATTTCAGCTCATGAAACATGGGACCGACACTTTACATATTGCGTCTAAGTTTTTGTTCAGTACAGTTTGAAAACACAGAGATCGATAAACACAGCCTGGCACCTGTACTGTACAAGTCAGACTAGCCTAGATCTACAGGGTAAGGTCCGGCATGGTTTGCTGTTGGATTGACGTCTACCTAGAACCAGAGCTGTACTGCTTAGAACTAAAGGACAGGATTCATATTTGCTAACTAGAGCAGATCTCTACAGCTCTAACAGCTCAAAAAAAGGGATCCCTATTTTCTACACAGGGGAAAGGCTCAACAGTGGAAATGCAGTACAACAGCTGTTCTAGGGACACAAGGTATATAGAATAGAGGCTAGAGCTCTTCCCAATCGATGGCAACTCAGCAGATTTCTCAGTCAGGTACAGTAGGCTACAGTACATTAGAGTGATACTGCAGCGTGCCTAGTTCAATCTGTGGATAATCCATACACATACAGAGGGATTAGGATCTCATCCAATCACACAGGCAAAAGTACAGTAACAGCTGGCCTCCCTCATTCAGATTACTACTCTACTACTGCACATCCATTCATTTATCTCCTCCTATCTGTTTGATTTAACCAGACAACAACAGACAGCGCCTCTCTCAGACATTTAGACCTAAAACCAGGCTGTGTTTCTCCTAGGAAAGAGCCATGGTATCATGGCTCCCCAAGCTACGCTACAGACGGAAAGGGAACGGGGTAAGGGAGGGATCAGGGATAAGTCATCCTGCTCCTGCCTCTGTCAGTCCTAAATCAGGTCAGTGGGCACAGCAGTAGAGTGAATCAACCCAGCTCACATACTAAGTAGGAGTATTTCACCAGCTCCCACAGATTAAGACGGAAGGATTTTGGGGGGGATGAGAAAGAGGAGAGAGAGGATAGAGGATGAGACAGAAGGAAGGGGAGAGAGAAAGAAATAGAGAGTATGTTTAGAAGGGAGAACAAGGGAAGTGGTAGAGGAGAACATTCAAGGGAGCCAAGCTGTAGTTATTAGAGAGGTCTAAATGACATGCGGACAATAATAAGCAAAGAGAGTGCTGACACGCGCACACACGTGCGCACACACACACACACAGTAACAGTAAGCAGCATGTAGGGTGCAGGCAGACAAAGAGCTAGCACCAACAAGGCCTGATGAGTTAATGCCAGAGAGACATCCTGCCTGTGGAGTCGGAGGCTAAATGAAGCAATGCCAGAGTGAATATGCTCTGGAGCAGGGGAAACAAGTGGAACAGGGCATTGTCATGGCAACAGGCCAGTTGATCCATATTGGTAAGATAGCAGGTGGGTCAGGGAGACTGGGACTACTACCACAGCTGCCCAGTTTCACACTTAGCCTATATATACACACTGTTCATTTTCAGCAGGCACTTTTTCAAAAGGACTACACACTCTGAATACCATGCCTAAACCATCTGAGCTGACCGGAAGCCAACACTTCTACCCAAAGGTGTGTAGAAATCAAGTTTATCTGTTTGCCCTTTAATGAGCAGTCCAGTCCTCTTCTCTTTCCCACCTCTACAGGAGAGCAGTGTGGCGTGCAGACACCAGGTACTACGACAAAGCACTCTGTCAAACCAGTAACACACAGCCTCACACGCATGCACACACATGCACACAGGCAAATGGCAAGGCAACGTCTCAGGGGGAGAAAGTGTAAAACATTAAAGCCCGGCGTCAGCGTACTGTTCATGTCGTGTGGTGTACAGGAGAGGTCAGATGTATGGGAGGATACAGATCCACTGTGGTGAGCTGATCCCCGTCAACAATGGCTAAAGTGCATCACAGCAGGCGAACATACTCACCAACACACTTGTACCATACGTGATGTAATATCAGAGCACAGAGCAAGGCTACGGTGAGTCCACTGTTGCTTCCACTAAACTGATGACGGTAAGAGAGAAAAAGAGCGTGTGGTTGAACACAGAGGTGAATCATCATGCATGCTGCTCACCAACCATGACTGATGGATGTTACTGGGACTGGAAAACAAGCCCTTTATCTTAGGCTGGGTCCCTTTCTAGTGTTCTAAAATACAAGTTACCAAGACAAATAGGATTGCTCACGTTCTGAATCGTTCAGCGCGGTTCCTTCTCTAACACATCATTAACATGACATCCAAAAAGTCCGATTTCGTAACCTAGCACATCCCGTAACGAGCACCAAGCTTTGTCTACAGAGCGGTGTGCTTTCTCGAAGCGACTTTCGAGGATTTTAAACGTGTTGTGGTGGTTATCTGAAAAGTTGTTGACATGTGGGTCGCAAAAAAAGTTAAACTAACCTGACACTGAACGGAATAAAATGAGCTCAGTGCTCTGTGACATTTCGCAAAACACGCTTGTTGTGATACATCTTCAAAATAAGAACAGGAACTTCGCATACTAAAATGTCATGTCTCAAAATCGATATCTATCTTACCTCCATATCGTTTTGTGCTACAGATTCGAGAAGAAAGACGGTCGGACCTGGCGTCTGGTATAATGCATTTAGACAGAGAGTTAAGTTAAGTTAACTGCACAAATGGATTGATTGCACAAATCAGTTGACTACATGTGTGGGTAGGATGTGGGGTATGCAGACCCGCAAACCACTGTGGCCCCTCATGATGAGTTCAGATTTTTTTGTGGCCCTCACCCCCATCAAAGCTGCCCATCACTGATCTACAGCTACTCAAGACAGACACACATCCTCTCATCGGAAAAGAGAACACACACATACAGTAGCTGGTGGAAAACGACAGTCCCACCCTGACCACTGTCACTAGGGGGTGTTGGTTGCACTACAGTAAACATGAGTCATGGCCCTAACAACAACTAGCCTACTATAAAGAGATTTAACTTGGTATTCCTTGATTATGTAGATTCTGAGACTTTATTCCCTCTAGATTACAGGTCAATACTCTGTCTACTATCTTCTACTGACTAAAGGCTTCTGATGTGTGAAAGTAGTGATTATCTTAATTAATATTGACTGTTCTGATTTCACCAATCACTATGACGGACAGGACCGGCTTACTGAATGACCAGCAGGTGACAGCATGATTGATTAATTGATGATTTTAAATGTGATTTTGAATGTGAATTATTATGTATTAAAGTCCACCCCCAATGCTACTGGTTACACACGTACAAATGCCAGCACAAACACACTAAACACACACACTCTCAGCTCAGTGTAGGTCCACTACTACTCATTGCTTCTGCAGGTAAGCCACATCCTCTAAGATGTCAAGCACTAAACTGAGAGAGACCACAACATTCCTGTGACACGTAACTCATTACATTCCCACGGCAACATTTTACACCTCTTACTAACAGTCCCACCGCTACCACACAATAACATTCTACCGAGACCAAAAACACAGCCCTACAAAAGCAAACATTTCCCACCGCTACCACACAATAACATTCTACCGAGAACAAAAACATAGACCTACAAAAGCAAACATTTCACACAGCGCCCCCAAAAAACACACACTCCACACATACAACAACCTAGACACCTCTCACTGCCGCAAAATAACATTTCACTCGAACCCTAAATTCTCTCCCACACTGTAATTTACTGGCTATGTAACAGTACAGACAGTAGGGAGAGAGAAACACTCTGTGTGCTTGTGTGTGTGAAGTACAGCCTGCAGTATCACTTGGAGACAGTTTATCAAGAGACCAGCAGCAGGAAGTGGCATTTAAAGAGGCAGTGTGTGTGTGTGTTTATTTAGTGTGGTTTGCTATCACTGACAGGGAGGGATGAGACCAGCTTCCCCCTCATCCTCACCCCTAACCTCTCTCCAGCCTGGTTTCATACCCCTCCTCCCTCTCTTTTCCTTCACACGTGTGGTGGGGTCCTCCTTAGGACCGGACGGGTGTGTGCCTGTAGAGGGGAGTGTCACCCTGTTTGTTGACAGTCAGAGTGGTCCTGTGGGGGAAGATAGATATAGTACTGCCTGGGTCTGGGGTTGGGATTGGGGTATCGCCCAGGACAGGACAAGCCGTGTCCAGACTACACCAGCACACTGATGGAAGGGGATGAGAGGAGTGGAGATGGAGGAGAGAGAGGTGAAAGGGGTGAGGACAGAACAGAAGAGACCTGGGAGAGGATGTGTGCTAGAGGTGGGATAGGTGGAGAAGAGAGAAGTGGAGGTGAGAGAAGAGGAGATGGAAGGGGTGAGGGTGGGTGTGCGGAGGGCATGACAAGGGGCGTCACCCCCCACTGATCTCCTGTGCTGATACACGACTCTACCCAACAAACAGACAAAGGTCACTGCACATTAACTGGGCTTTAGTATCTTAATTTGACGTCAGTACCTGTTTTATAAAGTCACTCAGTGTTTTGGGCCTCAAAATGGCAGCGTCAGCATGGGAACGTTCCAAACTTTGAAGAGCTCTCGCCAATCATGCTCCTGTTTTCAAAACTATGCGGGGAATAATATGTGAGACTCAGGACTCGGAGAGAAAGGTTTAACATTTCATGTGACTCTTGTACTTGAAACCATAAAAAAACGGGACTTGGTCATGTGATATCCCTGGAAAAGACAACAACTGCTGACCTTCTCTCAAAACACCTCAAACAGTAGTCTACAGTCTTCAGCAGAGCCTCCCATCAAAAAAAGAGTAATGTTGTGTTGCTACCATGCTGTGTTGTCATGTGTTGCTGCCATGCTATGTTGTTGTCTTTAGGTCTCTCTTTATATAGTGTTGTGGTGTCTCGTGATGTGATTTTGTCCTATATTTTCATTTTAATTTGTACTTTTAATCCCAGCTCCTGTCCCCACAGAAAGCCTTTTTGGTAGGCCGTCATTGTAAATCAGAATTAGTTCTTAACTGACTTGCCTACTTAAACAAAGGTTAAATAAAAACAATATACATTTTTAAAAATCCCTCAGTTCATCGTGATAGCTAGCAAACACACTAGCAAACACACACACAAACACAGTGGAGAGTGGGAAAACGTGGCCTTGGTTATAGAGCACAGTGTGTTGCTCTGCTATAGGGGGAAACTCTGGAGCCATTAGAGAGGAAATAAGGTCCTTTATTACCCTGTCTACTCTACACCTGAGGCATGTTAGCAAGCCCACAGGAGACATGCCACTTTCCTGTTCACTCAGTTAAATCATGTAAACTGGCCAGGCCAGTGGGCTCTTAATGAGAGGGCTGTCACCAGGGCCTGTTCTTGCCTCTCTGCCGCCCAAGGCAAGACCAAAAAATGCTGCCACCGCAAAACTAAAATAGTCCCAGTAAGCAAAATGACTTTGAAAAGACATCTAAAAGATACGTTTTCCAGACTTTGAAGTTAGGTTCATTTTTGGTTCTGAATTAAAGTTGAAAATACTTATTTTCTGCACGTTGAAAACGCGTATTTTCCAGAGGTTGAAAATGTGTTTTTTCTGGATGTTGAAATTAGGTTTATTTTTTGTTCTGAACGAAAGTTGAAAATATGTCATTTATAGACGTCTATGTTTGACTGGTCCAGACTGGACCAAATCTGAACCAAACATAGACATCTATGATAATTTCAGATTTGGTTCGGACCGTGACAAAAATGTGGATATGGAAATCAAGGCAGGTACGGGCTGCACCAAAAAAAGATGTCCAAAAGGCATCTGTCCGTGCTTACTGAGGTGTAGCCTGAAATAGAGTTTTATGAACACCCATCTACGTGATAAGCCTACTGTTTGTAAAACACCAAAAAAAGGCGTCCCAAAGACGTTGGCTCCTGCTTACTGAAGTGTAGCCTTCCATGTCAGCCAGCAATGGAATGTTATGAATGCCCATCCATGTGGTAGGCCCACCATTTGTAAAACAGGCTATTGAACTGACTTTATTAGTCCTGATTCCTGTGACCAAATCAATTTGGCTATTTAAGCTCTGAATATCAGCTACACAATTTTGGGGGGAGATATCGTGAGCCTATTTACAATGTGTTTACACAGCAGGAAATGCAGGAGTATTTTATTTTTCGCTATGATCAGCTTGTCAAAAATCACTGAATCACGAAAACAGTTGTAATTGACTCCGCTTGTTAATTTCGTTGATTGGGCGCGATTTAGCTTAGCCTATTTGAGCGGAAAAACCTGCATGGATGATGTAGAAAGTGTCGATCTAAATAAATTGTCATACATTTTATCTCCAGCCTGTAAGCCACATACTATTTTTTACCATATCATCTACATGATTTATGCTAGATGTTTTTTTATTTACGGAACGTTGGTGGAGCACCACAGCGATGCATCTCTCCAACAGCATCCTGGAAAGGTGCACTGGGAATGGACAAGCAAAATATTTTGCCTTTGACAAAGTGGGCACTGCTTATCACAGGGCGGCATCAGGTGTATAAAATTCAAGCACACCGCCATGCAATCTCCATAGACAAATGTTGGCAGTAGAATGGCCTTACTGTAGAGCTCAGTGACGTTCAACGTGGCACCGTCATAGGATGCCACCTTTCCATCAAGACAGTTTGTCAAATGTTTGACCTGCTAGAGCTGCCCCAATCAACTGTAAGTGCTGTTATTGTGAAATGGAAAGGTCTAGGAGCAACAACGGCTCAGTCGCAAAGTGGTAGGCCACACAAGCTCACAGAATGGGACCGCTGAGTGCTGAAGCGCATTAAAAATTGTCTGTCCTCAATTTCAACACTCACTACTGAGTTCCAAACTGCCTCAGGAAGAAACGTCAGCACTGTTTGTCGGAAGCTTCAGCAAATGGGTCTCCATGGCCAAGCAGCCGCACATAAGCCGAAGATCACCATGCACAATGCCAAGCGTTGGCTGGAGTGGTGTAAAGCTCGCCACCATTGGAATCTGGAGCAGTGGCAAGTACAAATGGCAAGCCTAAATGTGCAAGGAAGGCAAATTGAAAGTGCAAGGAGGCATGCAACTGAAATGCAGGGATGGCAGCAATGAGGTTACCGAGGTAGACATGTACATGTACAACTGAATAATGTCCTTAATCAGACTTTGCAAAGCAATGTCAGAGTCCAGTAGTACCATGAAGAGTGCAAAGAGAGTGGTGCAACAAGGTCCCTGAGAGGCAGTACTAGGATGTGGGCGGGTGGAGATGGCTAGTGCCGTGTCACAGAGTTCAGCGGGGTTACAGTAGCTGGAAAGAAACTGTTCTTGAGGCTGCTAGTGTGGGAATGTAGAGACCTGTACTGCCTGCCTGATGGTAGGAGGGCAAACAGTTTGTGGCATGGATGTGAAGGGTCCCTGATGATACCGCGCACCCTACGCAGACACTGCTTGTTTTTGAGGTCTATGATGGCAGGGAGCTGAGCACCAGTGATGTGCTGGGTGGTTTTCAGCACCCGTTGCAGGGCCTTCAGGTCGGACACGGAGTATCCACCAAACCACACTGTGGCACAGTTAGTCAGAATGCTCTCGACCGGGCAGCGGTAAAAGTTCACCAGGATCTTGGGAGACAGGAGGGCCTTCTTCAGCCTACTCAAAAAGTACAGGTGCTGCTGCGCCTTTTTGACCAGGGTTGAGGTGTTGAGGGTCCAGGAGAAGTCATCAGAGATGCAGACACCCAGGAATTTGAAGCTGGGCACATGCTCCACCTCAGTGCCATCAATGAGAACAAGGACGTGGCTGCAGCTTTTAGACTTCCTGTAATCCACAATGAGCTCCTTGGTTTTCTTTGCATTGAGGGCCAGGTTGTTGTCAGCTCACCATGCAACCAGGTGATTGACCTCCTCCCTGTAGGCTGACTCGTCATTGTCACTGATCAGGCCTACCACTGTGGTGTCGTCTGCGAACTTGATGGTGTTGGAACCGTGTACAGGAACGCAGTCATAGGTGAAGAGGGAGTGCAGGAGGGGACTCAGCACACCGGTGTTCAGGTTCAGGGTTGAGGAAGTGAAGTTGTCTACCCTGACAGACAGGGGTCTGTTGGTTAGGAAGTCCAAAGTCCAGTTACAGAGAGAGGGGCTGATCCCTAGGTCATGGAGTTTGGTGGCCAGCCTAGAGGGAATGATCATATTGAATGCTGAGGTAAAGTCTATGAACAGCATTCTCACAGGTGTTGGTTTTGTCCAGGTGTGTCAGTGCAGAGTGTAAAGGTGTGGAGATGGCGTCCTCTGTAGACCTGTTTGGTCGGTATGCAAACTGGTGGGGATCCAGTGGTGGAGGGAGGCAGAACTTAAGGTAGGCCAAAACCAGTCTTCCGAAGCACTTAATGATCGTGGAGGTGAGTGCAACAGGTCGGAGGTCATTCAGGCTTGATGCGGTCAACTGCTTTGGCACTGGCATAATGGTTGCGGTCTTGAAGCACGTGGGGACAACCGCCTGGGCCAGTGACAGGTTGAAAATGTCAGTGAAGACCTCGGCCAGCTGCCCACCACATGCTCTGAGCACACGACCGGGGTCGCCATCAAGGCCAGCAGGCTTGTTTGCATTCACCCTACTCAGTGCAGACAACACATCTGCAATGGATAGTCTGAGGGGGAGGTCGTCTGGGGGGAGCTCAGCTTTGATGGCTGGATCTTTGTTGTCCCTGTTGAAGCGAGCATAGAACCTATTTAACTCGTCGGCGATGGAGACGTCGCTGGCTGTGGGGGTAGGGTTTTTTGGTCGGTAGTCTGTGATGGCTTAGATGCCCTGGCACATTCGTCGAGGGTCGGAGTTGTTGTTGAAGTGCTCCTAAATCTGCAATTTGTGGTCATGTTTAGCCATCTTGATGCCCTTTTTTTAGGTTGACCCTGGATGAGGGTCACCAGATCTAAAAGCCTTTAGCCTTTACTGCCTTTAGCAGTAGTCGGATCTCTCTGTTCATCCAAGGCTTCTGGTTGGGGAAGGTCTTTATTAGTTTATGGGTGATGACATTGTTTATGCAGATGTTGATGTAATCCAGAATGGAAGAAGCATATGTTTCAATGTCCGTATGGGAGTCAAGGGTGGCCTGAGTGGCAACCAATCTCCAGTCTGTGTGTTGAAACTGGTGCTGTAGCAATGAGTCTGACCCCTCTGGCCACACTTTGATTGTCCTCACTGATGGTTTCACGCCTTTAATGAGGGGTAAATACTTGGTGAGCAGGAACAGTGAAAGGTGATCAGACTGTCCAAGGTGGGGGAGGGGAACGGCTTTGCAAGCCTGTTTGTATACACATGGTCTAGTGTATTGTCTCCTCTAGTGGGGCAGGTGACAATTTCGTGGACTTTAGGAACAACAGTTTTCAGATTTGAGTGATTAAAATCCCCTGCAACAATAAAAGCATGATCAGGATGTGCAGTTTGCTGTTTGCTAATAGCAACCTGCGGTTCTTTCATTGCTAGTTTAGCATTAGCATCCGGAGGTACAGTATATAGGCTGCAGTAACAACAATGGATTTAAGCTCCCAAGGCAAGTAGAAAGGCCTGCACCTAATCATCAGGTACTCCGGATTGGTTGAGCAGAGACTCTGTTACTGTCTGTACTAGAGGTCGACCGATTATGATTTTTCAATGCCGATACAGATTATTGGAGGACCAAAAAAAAGCTGATACCGATTAATCAGCCGATGTTTTTATATATTTTTAATGAAGACAATTACAACAATACCGAATGAACACTTTTATTTTAACTTAATATAATGCATAAATAAAAATCAATATAGTCTCAAATGAATAATGAAACATGTTCAATTTGGTTAAAATAATGCAAAAACACAGTGTTGGAGAAGAAAGTAAAAGTGCAATCAATATGTGCGATGTAAAAAAGCTCATGTTTAAGTGCCTTGCTCAGAACATGATTACATACAGTGCCTTGCGAAAGTATTCGGCCCCCTTGAACTTTGCGACCTTTTGCCACATTTCAGGCTTCAAACATAAAGATATAAAACTGTATTTTTTTGTGAAGAATCAACAGCAAGTGGGACACAATCATGAAGTGGAACGACATTTATTGGATATTTCAAACTTTTTTAACAAATCAAAAACTGAAAAATTGGACGTGCAAAATAATTCAGCCCCCTTAAGTTAATACTTTGTAGCGCCACCTTTTGCTGCGATTACAGCTGTAAGTCGCTTGGGGTATGTCTCTATCAGTTTTGCACAGCGAGAGACTGAAATTTTGTCCCATTCCTCCTTGCAAAACAGCTCGAGCTCAGTGAGGTTGGATGGAGAGCATTTGTGAACAGCAGTTTTCAGTTCTTTCCACAGATTCTCGATTGGATTCAGGTCTGGACTTTGACTTGGCCATTCTAACACCTGTTATGTTTATTTTTGAACCATTCCATTGTAGATTTTGCTTTATGTTTTGGATCATTGTCTTGTTGGAAGACAAATCTCCGTCCCAGTCTCAGGTCTTTTGCAGACTCCATCAGGTTTTCTTCCAGAATGGTCCTGTATTTAGCTCCATCCATCTTCCCATCAATTTTAACCATCTTCCCTGTCCCTGCTGAAGAAAAGCAGGCCCAAACCATGATGCTGCCACCACCATGTTTAACAGTGGGGATGGTGTGTTCAGCTGTGTTGCTTTTACGCCAAACATAACGTCTTGCATTGTTGCCAAAAAGTTCATGTTTTATGGATATCTTTAAGAAATGGCTTTCTTCTTGCCACTCTTCCATAAAGGCCAGATTTGTGCAATATACAACTGATTGTTGTCCTATGGACAGAGTCTCCCACCTCAGCTGTAGATCTCTGCAGTTCATCCAGAGTGATCATGGGCCTCTTGGCTGCATCTCTGATCAGTCTTCTCCTTGTATGAGCTGAAAGTTCAGGTCTTGGTAGATTTGCAGTGGTCTGATACTCCTTCCATTTCAATATGATCGCTTGCTCAGTGCTCCTTGGCATGTTTAAAGCTTGGGAAATATTTTTGTATCCAAATACGGCTTTAAACTTCTTCACAACAGTATCTCGGGCCTGCCTGGTGTGTTCCTTGTTCTTCATGATGCTCTCTGCGCTTTTAACTGACCTCTGAGACTATCACAGTGCAGGTGCATTTATACGGAGACTTGATTACACACAGGTGGATTGTATTTATCATCATTAGTCATTTAGGTCAACATTGGATCATTCAGAGATCCTCACTGAACTTCTGGAGAGAGTTTGCTGCACTGAAAGTAAAGGGGCTGAATAATTTTGCACGATTGTGATTGTGTCCCACTTGTTGTTGATTCTTCACAAAAAAATACAGTTTTATATATTTATGTTTGAAGCCTGAAATGTGGCAAAAGGTCGCAAAGTTCAAGGGGGCCGAATACTTTCGCAAGGCACTGTATGAAAGCTGGTGGTTCCTTTTAACATGAGTTTTCAATATTCCCACTTAAGAAGTTTTAGGTTGTAGTTATTATAGGAATTATATGGCTATTTCTCTCTATACCATTTGTATTTCATATACCTTTGACTATTGGATGTTCTTTTAGGCACTATAGTATTGCCAGCCTAATCTCAGGAGTTGATAGGCTTGAAGTCATAAACAGCGCTGTGCTTCAAGCATTGCGAAGAGCTGCTGTTAAACGCAGGAAATGTTTGAATGAATGTTTAATAGCTTTTTGCTGCCTAACACCGCTCAGTCAGACTGGTCTATCAAATATTAAATCATAGACTTAATTATAATATAATAAACACACAGAACACGAGCCTTAGGTCATTAATATGGTCAAATCCGTAAACTATCATTTCAAAACAATAAGTTTATTCTTTCAGGGAAATACGGAACTGTTAGGTATTTTATCGAACAGGTGGCATCCATCCATAAGTCTAAATATTGCTGTTACATTGCACAACCTTCAATGTCTTGACTTTAGATAAAACAATTCTGCTAAGATAAATTACCATATTAGCCAAAGCCAGGTCAATGATATGTGGAGGATGTACATTTGTGGAGCTTTAGTTCTGGGTGGAGAGAATTCCTGAAGGTAAATTCATAAAAGGTAAGTAAAAAAATGCAGTGTTTTTCAGGAAATTGCATCACAAAACAAATGTGGTACCCATAAAAGCATTTAACAATCATATACTGTGGTAACCCTGGTGGAAAAAACAGAACAATATTACTGTTTCCCCATATCTATTCCTGCAACAGTAGTACCCACTAGCCTAACTAATAACCGAGCACAGCAGCATCATATGCACCAACTACAGTTCATTAATGAGAGAAATGAAATGAGATTTCTTTGTGATGCATTTATGAGTATCTATAAAACAGCATATGACAGCTGAAGGTATTCCTGTCACATGCCCATTGGTGAGTGTAAGCACTGAGTTTCCAGCTTTAAAGCAGCCTTTAAAATTGCCTCCTGATGTTAGTCTAGAGGGCCTTGACTCCAGGGTCTTACATCCTCACACACATACACACAACGTGGCCTACGGCGGAGAGAGGGGCTCTTTGGGTTTGTTAAATATCCTGCAACTCATCCCTCTTCTTCCCCAGACTGGTAAGAGACTAGAGGGCACTACAAAGGCACAGCTCCAGCATCACTGATACCTCACGGCTCCTGCTTCCTTTTGAAGTAATGAAGCGCTTTAAAACAGGAGACGCAAATGGCCTCCCCTCCAAGAGATGTTAAATATCATCCTGGCTACAGAGACTTGACTCTCAACCATCCCCCCCCACACACACACACACACACACACACACACACGATGCTCTGCTGAACTGCTCTTTTATTTAGAAGTAGGCAGTGTGTGTGCGTGTGTGTGCATGTGTGTGTGTGTCTGGACATGTTTAAAAACAAACAAAAATTTCACCAACTGGGGACATTTTGTTAGTCCCCACAAGGTCAAATGCTATTTCTAGGGGGTTTAGGGTTAAGGTTAGAATTGGTGTTAGAATCAGGTTTAGGGTTAAGGTTAGGAGTTAGGGTTAGTTTTACAGTTAGGGTAAGGAGCTAGGGTTAGGTTTAGGGTTTAGGTTAGGGTTAAGAGTATGGGTTAGGGGTAGGTCCGCTAAAACACCTCTTTCGACATCTAACAATATTTAAACCCCCAGCCAAATCCTAAAATGACACACTGCAGGCAGGGAGGTAACGGAAGTTCTCCAGTGAAGGACCCCAGGTGCCCTGTATCAACTAGCACATGATAATTACAGCTGTGATACAGCAGCCTGATCATGCTGACTGTTCAACCTGGTATTTGGGTGTGTGGTGTGGTGTAGCCAGCCAATTAGATCTACTCCTCCTGTCCCTCCAGACTTACCAAAGACAGGAGATCAGACAACCACCATCTGACACTCAAAGAGAAGTTCAATCAATCTTCATATTCATCATGGTTAGAATCTTTAGTCATAGTTATGCTTAATAGCCCAAATTGTAACGATAACATATAATATATATAAAAGAATCTGACTTAATAGTTGGTTTAATCTTTGCAGCAGCTGTCCAGAAAAAAACTGATGTTGTGTAGATATTAAAGGATGTAGATATCGAAGGCTGTAGATATTGAAGGCTGTAGATATTGAAGGTTGTAGATATTGAAGGCTGTAGATATCGAAGGCTGTAGATATCGAAGGCTGTAGATATTGAAGGATGTAGATATTAAAGGCTATAGATATTGAAGACTGTAGATATTGAAGGTTGTAGATATTGAAGGCTGTAGATAGTGAAGGTTGTAGATATTGAAGGTTGTATATATTGAAGGCTGTAGATATTGAAGGTTGTAGATAGTGAAGGTTGTAGATAGTGAAGGTTGTAGATATTGAAGGCTGTAGATATTGAAGGCTGTAGATATTGAAGGCTGTAGATATTGAATGTTACAGATAGTGAACGCTGTAGATATTGAAGGCTGTAGATATTGAATGTTGTAGATATTAAAGGATGTAAATATTAAAAGTTGTAGATATTGAAGGCTGTAGATAGTGAATGTTGTAGATATTAAAGGATGTAAATATTAAAAGTTGTAGATAGTGAAGGCTGTAGATAGTGAAGGTTGTAGATAGTGAAAGATGTAGATATTGAAGGCTGTAGATAGTGAAGGCTGTAGATAGTGAATGTTGTAGATATTAAAGGATGTAAATATTGAAAGTTGTAGATATTGAAGGCAGTAGATAGTGGAAGCTGTGGATATTGAAGGCTGTGGATATTGAAGGCTGTAGATAGTGTAAGCTGTGGATATTGAAGGCTGTGGATATTGAAGGCAGTAGATAGTGGAAGCTGTGGATATTGAAGGCTGTAAATAGTGGAAGCTGTGGATATTGAAGGCTGTGGATATTGAAGGCTGTAGATAGTGAAGGCTGTGGATATTGAAGGTTGTAGCTATTGAAAGTTGTAGATATTAAAGGTTGTAGATATTGAAGGGTATAGATATTGAAGGGTATAGATAGTGAAGGTTGTAGATATTGAAGGCTGTAGATAGTGAAGGCTGTAGATAGTGAAGACTGTAGAAATTGAAGGCTGTAGAAATTGAAGGTTGTAGATATTGAAGGTTGTAGATAGTGAAGGCTGTAGACAGTGAAGTCTGTAGATAGTGAAGACTGTAGAAATTGAAGGCTGTAGACAGTGAAGGCAGTAGAAATTGAAGGCTGTAGATAGTGAAGGCTGTAGATAGTGAAGGCTGTAGATATTTAATCCATGAGAGCTTTACTCCTGGATCATTCACATTGATCCCCGGTCACAAGGTCGGTGAGTACACGAACACAACAGTCCCCTGCCTCGCACAGCTGGCGCCGGTCGTCATGGAAACACTACGACTCCATACGACTCAAGATAACCCCCTTTGTCAGCTGAAGGATGGTGTGGCGAAATACAGAGAGTGAATAGACACATGATAGTAAAATACCTCCAAAATAGTAATAATAGTGGTTCAATTAGCTTGCTGTTATAGCTGAGTAATCTTTGGGGATAGTGTGGGATGTGGTCATGCCCTAGTTGGTATTGGACAGCTGAATGAGGTCAGTGGTGTGTCACCTTGTTTCAACATGACCTCTTCCTCCTGCTGATGGGACCGGGCTTTGTCAAATCATCAGAAGGACATTTTGAACCGCGGCCATTACATTTGAAAACCCCCATAAATGATCTAAACTGCGGGAGGAAGGGGCAACTCTTACTCACCTCATCAGTCAAACACCCAGTAATATAGACAAACTGAGCAGGAATGTAAGCAGTTAACGTAGTTCACACACTCATTCCCACACTGCTCGGCTAACATCACTCTCTCAAGGAGTAAAAATACACCCAGCACTGTAGTATTCACTGAAATAACACCAGCGGGGAGACTGAAGGCAGCATAAATTGTCCCCAATGTTAGTCTCTCAATAAAACATGCAGGCTAGCATGAATATTTCAACAGGCTAAAAGAATTAGCCCACATTCAGCAGACAGCTTCTACCCCATACATCCCTGCACACCCCCTCGACCCAGACAGAGGTTCAGAGAAAACTCAGATACACACACATACTTAGACGGTCTGAGACGAACGTTACAGACATTACTACAACTGGCTATGGCTGCACAGATGAGCAATGTGCATAAACAGAGAATATGAAAACACAAGTCAATGATATAACCACATACACATATTTATCATAAATGAGAGTGTTAAAACATTTCTACTTATGCAAAAACAGACACACACACACACACACACACACACACACACACACACACACACACACACACACACACACACACACACACACACACACACACACACACACACACACACACGCACACGCACACACTGGAACTCACCAGCTAAGCATTGGCTGCCATCTGCACTATATGTTTTTCCTGTTCTCTCTCTCTCCCTGAAATCTCTGTAGGGTCACTCTTCTCCAGTCCGACACACATCATACACGCACTAACACCAATCACAAGGGTCCAGTTTAGTCCAGCAGCATGTCGTTACAGCCACTGGGTTGTTGTGAGAGAAACCTGGAAGGGTTTATTACAGTAGTAATGTGGATCTTCAGTCAGTCAGTCAGGCAGCATGACTCTCCTACTCCAGTCTCTCTTTCTCTCTCTCTCTTCCCTCCTCCTTCTCCTCCTTCCCCCACTCTACAAACACACCCAGTGTTTGTAGAGCCCCAAAAGTGTGCTCCTGTCCTCCTCCTCGCTCTCCCTGTCCTGATCCCTCTCTCCCATTCAGCAGAGCGCTGGTGAACAATGCCCCCACCGCCGCAACTCTCAAAGCCGTTCTCAGCTGGCAATAATGCCTTTCCCCCGTCACTATGGAAACTAATGAAGGCCCGGCCGGGTGGGGGAGAGGGAGGGCAAGCAAGAGAGAGAGAATGAGGAGGAGCGATAGAGAATGAAGGGAGAGGAGTGGTTGAATGAAAGATGGGGAAGTGTGTAATTGAATGAGCGATAGGGGGAAGGTTTGAGAATTCTAGGTTCAGGCAGTGATGATATACAGTACATACTTTATTGTTCAAGGGGCAATCCTAAAATAGAACTCCATAAATTCCATACCTCCAGAGAGCTAGTTACTCCACAGCGGATCACTAGAGTCTAGGGTGCAGCATACCCCAAGTGACTTCAACCAGACGCGCCCAAGCCTTCTTCATATGCACAGACTATTATACCTCTTTTTTTCTCTCCCTTTCCCCTCCTCCCTCCTTCCCTCAATGGGCCAAGTCTCTGTCAGGGTGAGGGGCTTGTCTGAAAGAAGCAGGTGACATCGCCTGACACCCGCACGGAACCCACCATGAATAGTTGTGATTTCCATGGAAAAGGCGTCGAAGTAAACACTGTTCCTAAATAATGACGTTGAATTAGAGAAGAGGAAGAGAGGGGGATGGGTGAAATGTTGTCAAGAGACGCACGTGCAAATTTAGGAAAGAGTGTCAAAAGCTAGCATGAGAGCTTGTTGATTTTGTGTTGATCCTGCCTTTGCCTTTCTAGGCTGTAAATGTACTGCGGTATAGCGAGGTAACCTGTATTAGTTCACATACCTCAGCATTTACTGTACTGTTGCTGTCTGAAGCATGCATGGTGAATGATATTCTCTGCTGTCGATTAGCTGCTCCTCTCCATTGTACTAAAGCAGGGTGCTGAACCGAACACAACTACTCAGGTAAAATCGATCTGAGGAAAAACACAAGGAGGGCAGCAGACCTAATATTCTACTTAGTAGATAGCAGTAGATAGCAGGGGAGCGATAGCAGGGGAGCGATATGGAAAGGATTGATGAAGAGACACTTTTACTCTTCACACGGACGAGAGGAATTTGGGACACTGTGAAACAGAAAGGAATTCAAAAACTTCCCATCATCCTTCCTGCTACATCCCTTTGGCTTATGCAACACTGGAGAACAGGGACGGTGTGTGTTGGTCAACTCTCCCTGGCCTATACGTGTACCCTCTTTCCTTATGTCCTACAACCAGGCCATTCTCACCATCTAAACTGCTTGTACTCTACTCTCATCTACGACTTTAGTCAGATTCATTATATCTTCACAGTACAGTGTAGGGGTTTATTCTGATCAAGTCACCCGAGATGCAAACGCACAGACTGACGGATGCACACACACATGCACGTATACACACTGCGAAGAACACCAGTCTAAATCTCCTGTTCTTCATGCATATGCTCCACTGACCTGAGCACAGCATCTGTCTCACAGCTGCCTGAGGGGGTCAACACACATATGCATGGAATAGCACTCGTTTTGACCAACAGTGCTCAAATCACACTAGAACACACACTTGCATACACAGACAGACACACAGAGACAGATGGAATACACTATTTGGAGATGTTTTCTAATTTGAGGGAAGATTATATTCCTTTGGCAAGATCTGACACTGTGAAAAAGTCAAGGTCGGCCAACTTGACTGCCTGTGCGTGTGTGTCTGTGTGGGTGTTGGGGGTGTTTTTATATGTGTCTGTGTGTGTGCTCTCGCAGAGAACAAGGCACACAAAGTCCTGCAGCAAACCATCCCCCATTACAACCTGACTAACTACCGCCTACCCACACACACACACACACACACTCTCACACACACTCTCACACACACTACCCCCTCACCCACTCACATGCAGACAAAAACATTTAAACAACATTTCTTTCGAAAGCCTGCCATAGTCTTGCCAAAGCCTTCAAAGACTATGTCTGCATTTGCCTCACAAACCCCCCTCCTGAGGACATTACCTACTTCCAGATCAGGGGACCTGATACTGAATTCTACAGATACTACAACTAAAATGATTTTTAAATAGTTAATATAAATTGATGAGATGTCGCCATGGTGAGGCTCAGTGCACCCTACGGGTGTGAGCCGGAAGGAGGACACTGGGCTGTTGTCATGGAGACCACGCGCACGCACAGTTCACTCACAAGTACAAATACATAACGTGAATGCAGGACGCACATGCACGTGCAAGCATGCCCCATACCCTATCCTGTGAGGACAGACCGTGTTTCATTGATCTCAGGCTTATCTCTGAAGGCCTGTGTGTGTGAATATCGCCAATGTCAGAGACACAACATGCTGCCTGGCTTCTATTCTGTAGGGGGAAGAGGTCGCGAAAGGACACTGGCATCGCAACAGAAGGGCCCTCTACAGCTACGAAGACACACTCTTTATACACACTAACCATCAAAGAGATTCTGGTCTAATTCTATTGCTAAACTACTAAAATAATGTAATTGAATGAGAGTTTGGGAATAACAAATAGGGGAAAAAATGGGTGGAACATTGTAGGCTTTGCCCATGTGTGTATACAGTACCTAATCAGATCCGTCTCCAGACGATCAAATACACTGAGTGTTCTAATGTTGACACTGACAATCCCATCCAAAACAGTTCAGAACAGTTTCTGCTTACAGTATATTATGTTTTTATTTAATTTGATCTTCGTCAAGGTTTTTTTGGGCTCTTCATGCACACAAAACAAATTCTCGAGGCAAGCCGAAGTTTGGTAGCCGAAGTCTACAGCCCTTCATCGGTGATTGATCAACAGTAGGGATTCTTCAATAAAGCGTTTGATGTCATTCAATGAGACGACTCGTTTTCATGTCATTTTTTTCCCACGAGAAATACTGCACTAAACATCTTAGTCAGATGTACAATTGTGCGACTAAGATTTCGTCGGCCAAAATGTCAAAATTCATTACAGATTTCTTGAGTTATCCCAAGATAAAATCTGCCTATTTTGAGGAAGCGTATACTGGCTACGGCATCTCAAGATGGAAAAACAGTACTAATGCCGCTTTTTCTTGTTTTTCAAGCAAAGGTCTTTTAAGGGAGTATACGAGCATACTCGTTCAGTTCACCTAAGGCGCCAGCCGAACCAAAGCAGGCGGAAGGTTTTACTTAGCTCCTCAAATATTCAGTAGCCCAAATCACAATGGGGTTTAAAACCCTCTGATCTGCTCATCTCTTTCACCCATTATCATCACCCACAGTGTATCTTTAAAGGAGCAAAGCCATTAATATTTCACCCAGCTAGAGCAGCCTTTAATTTATTATTACAATTAAAACAGATCTGGTGGAGTGAAGAAGAAACAGAATAACAAAGAGGGCAAACCACTGTATAATCCCTGTAGTGCCCTCTAGATAGAGATACTAGACCTGCTCTCCCAATGAGAGCAGAGGTCAGGCATGTCAGTGGACTAGAGTGGAATGATCTGGCGAATGCATATCTATGCTTGTCACGCTGTTTGAGGTTGACTGGCCCTGGGGCTGAGAGAGAGAGAGAGAGAGATAGAGGAGTCACATGATCTGTTAGTGTGTGTAACAGATGACACTGCCCCAGGGGGTGACAGTTAGAGGTGCTGGACCATGGAAACCCAGTTTTGAGGCACTGTCCCTACAGAGTTCCCCTCAACACCCGCCGAGCCCGTCTCGTGACCCCCTTTCCCTGGGGCATGGAATCCACTGTGGCCTGAACATGGACTCAGTCATATGAGAGCTTTTTTATCTATCTAAAATAAGACTACTACAAGTTGATAGTTGCAAAAGAGTGCAGCTTGTATTGACTTAACTTCTAAAGTGGGTATCGATTAACTTGAACTTCAGAGAGCAGAGACATTATAAGTGTTGTAGTTTATTATGTTGTAATGGTGGTGGCGGGAACTCTGACTATGCATTAGAATGTTGTAATGGTGTAGTTTAGTGAGGTGTAATACTATAGTAGCAGTAGCTGCAATATGACTCCGAACCAGAAGTAAAATAATGAAACATCATTAAGCTCATAGTGTTGCGTTCAATCAGTGTGACTGCATAATGACAGGAAGCAGAGTGGGGCTACAACACTGTGGGATTACAACACCAAACAGGCCCCAGGCCAGGATGGACAGAGTTATGACAAGGGAGCTAGAATATTACTAATTACATTTATATTAGCTTCATCAGGAACTTTACTTAATCATCCTACAGTAATATACTGAGAAATACAAGGTAATATACAGTACACTGTACACAATTGTTATTGGGCAGACACACTGGCTGTAGACTTGTTTACGTGTTGCTGTGCGTTTTGTTGCCAACCTTACTTTGCTACCTGACAATTTTACAGTTTATATTTTTGGTTTTATCCTCAACTTTTTTTTTCATTCAACTTTTTCACTCTCGACGCTTTATCTGGACGTGGTTCGTCAGGACCTCCAACAGCCGAAGCTAAGTAGTAACATTAACATGATGCCTTCTAATTGCAGTCGCTGTACTTATAATATACAGGAGCAATCCTTACGGCGAGGATTGCTGTGCTACAAGCCCAGCTTCAGACGCAATCGTTAGGCAAGGGTAATTTCAGTGTAGGAAAGGATGAAACAGCGTCTGTGCCACCAGTAAGTACAGATACTAGTATAAATCCCCTCGCACAGTCCCCGCAGCCAGACAACTTTCTCATGGTTTCCGGAGGGAAATGCTGTAGGAATGCTCAACCGGTGTCGCTCATTCAGCCGACAGAAACTTTCAACCGGTTTTCCCCATTAAGCAATGAGTCGGAGTCAGAGGCCGAGCCTTCTCTTGTCTCTACTCCTCCCGTTACGGGGTCTGAGGCGCTGAAGCTTCCCACCATTAGCTATGACAAATTGAAAACTCTAGTCATTGGCGACTCCATTACCCGCAGTATTAGACTTAAAACGAATCATCCAGCAATCATACACTGTTTACCAGGGGGCAGGGCTACTGACGTTAAGGCTAATCTGAAGATGGTGCTGGCTAAAGATAAAACTGGCGAGTGAAGAGAGTATAGAGATATTGTTATCCACGTCGGCACCAAAGATGGTAGGATGAAACAGTCAGAGATCACCAAGCGCAACATAGCTTCAGCGTGTAAATCAGCTAGAAAGATGTGTCGGCATCAAGTAATTGTCTCTGGCCCCCTCCCAGTTAGGGGGAGTGATGAGCTCTACAGCAGAGTCTCACAACTTAATCACTGGTTGAAAACTGTTTTCTGCCCCTCCCAAAAGATAGAATTTGTAGATAATTGGCCCTCTTTCTGGGACTCACCCACAAACAGGACCAAGCCTGACCTGCTGAGGAGTGACGGACTCCATCCTAGCTGGATTTGTGCTCTCATCTTATCTACCAACATAGACAGGGTTGGGCAAAACTAAACATGGCGGTGTTCGCCTTAGCAATCTCACTAGGATAAAGACCTCCTCCATTCCTGTCATTTTTGAAAGAGATCATGATACCTCACATCTCAAAATAGGGCTACTTAATGTTAGATCCCTTACTTAAAAAGCAATTATAGTCAATGAACTGATCATAATCTTGATGTGATTGGCCTGACTGAAACATGAGGCCTCACCTCCTGGCTACACTAGTGACCATATCCCCCGTGCATCACGCAAAGGCGGAGGTGTTGCTAACATTTACGATAGCATATTTAAATTTACACAAAAAAATGAAGTTTTCGTCTTTTGAGCTTCTAGTAATGAAATCTATGCAGCCTTCTCAATCACTTTTTATAGCGACTGTTTACAGGCCTCCTGGGCTATATACAGCGTTCCTCATTGAGTTCCCTGAATTCCTATATGACCTTGTAGTCATAGCAAATGGCGCCACACCAAACTGGAATAATTCCGACTAGCTTGGAAAAACAATACCGTGCAGTATCGAAGAGCCCTTACTGCTGCTCGATCGTCCTATTTTTCCAACTTAATTGAGGAAAAGAAGAACAATCCGAAATTCCTTTTTGATACTGTCGCAAAGCTAACTAAAAAGCAGCATTCCCCAAGAGAGGATCGCTTTCACTTCAGCAGTAATAAATTCATGAACTTCTTTGAGGAAAAGATCATGATTATTAGAAAGCAAATTATGGACTCCTCTTTAAATTTGCATATTCCTTCAAAGCTCAGTTGTCCTGAGTCTGCACAACTCTGCCAGGACCTAGGATCAAGAGAGACACTCAAGTGTTTTAGTACTATATCTCTTGACACAATGATGAAAATAATCATGGCCTCTAAACCTTCAAGCTGTATTCCAACTAAACTACTGAAAGAGCTGCTTCCTGTGCTTGGCCCTCCTATGTTGAACATAATAAACAGCTCTCTATCCACCAAATGTGTACCAAATTCTCTAAAAGAGGCAGTAATAAAGCCTCTTTTGAAAAAGCCAAACCTTGACCCAGAAAATATAAAAAACTATCAGCCTATATCGAATCTTCCATTCCTCTCAAAAATGTTAGAAAAGGCTGTTGCGCAGCAACTCACTGCCTTCCTGAAGACAAACAATGTATACGAAATCTTCAGTCTGGTTTTAGACCCCATCATAGCACTGAGACTGCACTTTTGAAGGTGGTAAATTACATTTTAATGGCATCAGACCGAGGCTCTGCATCTGTCTTTGTGCTCCTAGACCTTAGTGCTGCTTTTGATACCATCGATCACCACATTCTTTTGGAGAGATTGGAAACCCAAATTGGTCTACACGGACAAGTTCTGGCCTGGTTTAGACCTTATCTGTCAGAAAGATATCAGTTTGTCTCTGTGAATGGTTTCTCCTCTGACAAATCAACTGTATTTTGGTGTTCCTCAAGGTTCCGTTTTAGGACCAGTATTGTTTTCACTTTATATTTTACCTCTTGGGGATGTCATTCGAAAACATAATGTTAACTTTCACTGCTATGCGGATGACACACAGCTGTACATTTCAATAAAACATGGTGAAGCCAAAAATTGCCCTCGCTAGAAGCCTGTGTTTCAGACATACGGAAGTGGATGGCTGCAAAAAAACAGAGATGCTTGTTCTAGGTCCCAAGAAACAAAGAGATCTTCTGTT
The DNA here is from genome assembly GCF_013265735.2 of Oncorhynchus mykiss. Classification (NCBI taxonomy): domain Eukaryota; kingdom Metazoa; phylum Chordata; class Actinopteri; order Salmoniformes; family Salmonidae; genus Oncorhynchus; species Oncorhynchus mykiss. Next base: position 36,787,486 of record NC_048573.1, read on the forward strand.
GAATCTGACAATTAATCTTAATGGTTGTACAGTCGTCTCTAATAAAACTGTGAAGGACCTCGACGTTACTCTGGACCCTGATCTCTCTTTTGACGAACATATCAAGACTGTTTCAAGGACTTTTTTCCATCTACGTAACATTGCAAAAATCAGAAACTTTCTGTCCAAAAATGATGCAGAAAAATTAATCCATGCTTTTGTCACTTCTAGGTTAGACTACTGCAATGCTCTCCTTTACGGCTACCCAGATAAAGCACTAAATAAACTTCAGTTAGTGCTAAATAGAATCCTGACTAGAACCCCCAAAAAATTATCATATTACTGCAGTGCTAGCCTCCCTACACTGGCTTCCTGTCAAGGCAAGGGCTGATTTCAACGTTTTACTGCTAACCTACAAAGAATTACATGGGCTTGCTCCTACCTATCTCTCTAATTTGGTCCTGCCGTACATACCTACACGTACGCTACGGTCACAAGTCGCAGGCCTCCTAATTGTCCCTAGAATTTCTAAGCAAACAGGTGGAGGCAGGGCTTTCTCCTCTAGAGCTCCATTCTTATGGAATGGTCTGCCTACCATTGTGAGAGATGCAAACTCGGTCTCAACCTTTAAGTCTTTACTGAAGACTCAACTCTTCAGTGGGTCAAATGATTGAGTGTAGTCTGGCCCAGGAGTGTGAAGGTGAACGGAAAGGCTCTGGAGCAACGAACCGCCCTTGCTGTCTCTGCCTGGCCGGTTCCCCTCTTTCCACTGGTATTCTCTGCCTCTAACCCTATTACAGGGGCTGAGTCACTGGCTTACTGGTGCTCTTTCATGCCATGAGGGATGTGTCACTTGAGTGGGTTGAGTCACTGATCTTCCTGTCTGGATTGGCGCCCCCCCCCCCCCCCCCCCCCCCCCCCCCCCCCCTTGGGTTGTGCCGTGGCGGAGATCTTTGTGGGCTATACTCGGCCTTGTCTCAGGATGGTAAGTTGGTGGTTGACGATATCCCTCAAGTGGGTGGGGTTATATCCTGTTTGGCCCTGTCCGGGGGTATCATCGGATGGAGCCACAGTGTCTCCTAACCCCTCCTGTCTCAGCCTCTAGTATTTATGATGCAGTAGTTTGTGTCGGGGGGCTAGGGTCAGTTTGTTATATCTGGAGTACTTCTCCTGTCCTATCCGGTGTCCTGTGTGAATTTAAGTATGCTCTCTCTAATTCTCTCTCTCTCTTTCTCTCTTTCTTTCTCTCTCAGAGGACCTGAGCCCTAGGACCATGCCTCAGGACTACCTGGCATTTTGACTCCTTGCTGTCCTCAGTCCACCTGGCCGTGCTGCTGCTCCAGTTTCAACTGTTCTGCCTGTGATTATTATTTTTGATCATGCTGGTCATTTATGAACATTTGAACATCTTGGCCATGTTCTGTTATAATCTCCACCCGGCACAGCCAGAAGAGGACTGGACAACCCACATAGCCTGGTTCCTCTCTAGGTTTCTTCCTAGGTTTTGGCCTTTCTAGGGAGATTTTCCTAGCCACTGTGCTTCTACACCTGCATTGCTTGCTGTTTGGGGTTTTAGGCTGGGTTTCTGTACAGCACTTTGAGATATCAGCTGATGTACGAAGGGCTATATAAATAAATTTGATTTGATTTTGATTTGATTGGGATTGGAAAAGGCTGGAGAGGTCAGATATGTGTCCTCTGTGCAGTGAGGAGATTGTATACACCAAATCAAATAATGCACAGCTCGAATTTCAGAGCTGTGAAGTTTTTACATTAGGGTGAAGAGAGCAGAACTGAAGAGAGCAGAACCGCAAATATGCAACTTTTCAGGGAAGTCAGGAACCAATATACTCAGTCAGTTAGGAAAGCTAAGGCTAGCTTTTTCAAACAGAAATTTGCTTCCTGTAGCACTAATTCCAAAAAGTTTTGGGACACTGTAAAGTCCATGGAGAATAAGAGCAACTCCTCCCAGCTACCCACTGCACTGAGGAGAGGTAACACTGTCACCACCGATAAATCTACAATATTCGATCATTTCAAGAAGCATTTTCCACTGCTGGCCACACTTTCCACCTGGCTACTCCTACCCTGGCCAACATCTCAGCACCCCCAGCAGCAACTTTACAAAATAGCTTCCAACACTCTACTCAGCAAACTGGATGTAGTCTATCACAGTGCCATCGGTTTTGTTACTAAAGCATCAAATACTACCCACCACTGCGACCTGTATGACTCTCGTTGGCTGGCCCTCACTACATATCCGTCGCCAAACCCACTGGCTCCAGGTCATCTATAAGTCTTTGCTAGGTAAAGCCCCGCCTTATCTCAGGTCACTGGTCACCATAGCAACACCCACCCGTAGCACGCGCTCCAGCAGGTATATTGCACTGGTCATCCCCAAAGCCAACACTTCCTTTGGCCACCTTTCCTTCCAGTTCTCTGCTGTCAATGACTGGAACGAATTGCAAAAATCTCTGAAAATGGAGTCATATCTCCCTCTCTAACTTTAACCATCAGCTGTCTGAGCAGCTCACTGTACCTGTACACAGCCAATCTGTAAATAGCACACCCGACTACCTCATCCCCATATTATTACTTACCCTCTTGCTCTTTTGCACCCCAGTATCTCTATTTGCACATCATCACCTGCACATCTATCACTCAAGTATTAATGCTAAATTGTAATTATTTATTATGTAAATTATTATTTATGTTCTGTGTTTGAGAGCCCATGGCTTTATCCTGGTCCATTAGAAAAGGTGTGATATTATTTAAAGTGCTTCTGTGCATACTGTCCATTTTCTGCTTCTAGTAAAGGTGTGATATTTTGTGTATTGCCAAGCTTGTTAGAATATTTTTCTGCCCGCTGTGTTTAGTACCCAGTACACTGTGTGTGATTGTATTTATCTATGTGTCACGATCTGACCTTGATTTCCGTTGTTTTGTATTTATTTAGTATGGTCAGGGCGTGAGTTGGGTGGGCAGTCTATGTTTGTTTTTCTATGTTTTGGGGCATTTCTATGTTTTCGGCCTAGTATGGTTCTCAATCAGAGGCAGGTGTCATTAGTTGTCTCTGATTGAGAATCATACTTAGGTAGCCTGGGTTTCACTGTGTGTTTGTGGGTGATTGTTCCTGTCACTGTGTTTGTTGTCACAGGATAGACTGTATAGGTTTTTCACGTTCCGTTTGTTGTTTTGTAGATTTAAGTTATTTCATGTATTGTTCATTTTCCATGAAAGAACATGAGTAACCACCACGCTGCTTTTTGGTCCGCTTCTCCTTCTACAGACGAACGTCGTTACACTTTGCAAGTTATATTGTGTAAATATGTATATTCCTGTGTGATGTAAGTTTAGGGGTGATTTTGTGTCTGTGCATTGTATGGTGCTATTGTTAACGGTGTGATTGTGTGTGTAGTGAGCAGGGTCCTCGGTGGTGTTTGTTCATCTGACAAGCTGCAGGCTCATCTCATCTCCCCAACAAGCCCAGATGGCCTGTTATTACACACGGCTCAGCAGAGATTAACACAGAGAGAAAGGGAGAGAGAGGAGGAGGGAGGGAGGAAGGGAGCAGGAGTTGGAGGAAACGAGAGGGAGGGAGAGAGTGATGGAGAGAGAGAGGTAGTGGCAGTAGGATGCTGCAGGGTAGGACACCTGGCATAGAGCAGAGGACTGACAATGCTACGTCATTCCCACATCCTTTCCCATAACTGACTTCTCAACCGTATTCTAACCATAGCCATTAAAACCAGTAGATAGTGATGGCGCTGACATCATCCATGTATTCCTATGGAAAACTGCTGATGGTGCATGAAGCTGGAAGTATTTGAATTTGAAGATCACCATATTGCTGAAGGGGGCTGAATGGCACCAAAAAAATTCTAAGGGTCAAGGTGAAAGTGGCCATAACTAGCAAAGGATCATGGTCGATGTAGTCGTTTTCATCCTGCCTGAGTCAATCTTAATGTCTATGGCATGAGGGCGTGAGCGACCTCGTAGCCTGCTGGCCAGTGATTGGTTTGTGTCAGTACGTGGTCCTCTGTGACGAAAAATGTACTATTTAATTAAATATCTCGATTTGAAGCAAAGTTCAAAATAATTCACTGTGGGGATCGAACTAGCTCATTATAAACTCATTTTAGAGCCCAGAACGGCCATCAACATTTTTGTTGCTTGGCCGTTCTGGCTATCATACTTTACATATAGGCTTTCTAGGGCAGACCCGGACTTTTGGCTCGTGACTTCACGCTCCAGACCAGACACAGGGGGCCTGATTCTAATACAGACTCCCTAAATCTCATCATCATCCCTCAACATGCAACCAACATTCCCTAACTAAAATGTCACCTCAACCTTTCTCTGACACACAGATGTGGAGGGTGTCATTGTGATAACTGAATAGAGCCCCTATCTACAGTCTGTGAGGTGATACGCACACGGCAGCAGCAGTTGATGGATTGGGGCCTATTCCAGTGTGACTCTGTCAGCCCAGAGTTCCCCATGAGGACATTCGTCACTAGACTCCAGGGTGACATGATGGATCACGCCATTGCTCATAAAGCACACCGACATAGCCCACAAAAATAAGTACCGCTTCACCTTTCCAAAATAACATTTAAGTTATACAGTTTATGTTAGTAGCTGGAGGCTGATTCTGGAGTGGCTTTGAAAGGTTTATGTTAAATATGAAGGGACATTCCAAGTGAAAGTATCTGCAGACTCAGTTTATAGAGCTAAATGTATGATGTGGTTAGAAAAACAGACTTATACAACAGAGATTTACACATTTTATAAACATAAATGTACAGTATACTGTATGTATATACAGTAACTAGAGATGTTCCACATAATATACAGACAAACATTGATTCACAGGAGGCATTAGGGCCATGTTATTGTGTAATGTTTACTTATTCATATAACTCAACAAAACCAGGATCTAAAATTAAATAGGGGACAATGAGAAGGTTATTGAAGAACGCAATCCATGCAGAGATCCTGTTTGTGGTTATGACAGTACTACCAGGCTCCAATTAGTTGTCAGTGTGACTGGTTCACCTCTGAGTGTGTTGCTGGCACGTCCTGGCTGTCAAAATAGTTGAAAGACAGTAGCGTGCTGTTGTGTTGTTACTATTATCAGTCTAGAAACAGTAACAACGTAGACCAGACATATGCTATAGCAGGGGAGTCATGTTAGCTGGAAGGCAGATTGAATTGTGTGAGTGTTCTCTAGAGTTGGGCGGTATCCAAGTTTGTATACCGCCATACCATTTCTGTACCATACTGGGGTATACGGTATTGCCGGAAGTGCACAAAAGGGACTCTATAGAAAAAAAGATAAAGTATATGTACAGTACCAGTCAAAAGTTTGGAAACAGCTACTCATTCAAGGGTTTTTCTTTATTTTTACTATTTTGTAGAATAATAGTGAAGACATCAAAACTATGAAATAACACATGGAATCATGTAGTAACCAAAAAAGAGCCGTACCAAAGTAGCCACCTTCTGCCTTGATGACAGCTTAGCACACTCTTGCCATACTCTCAACCAGCTTCATGAGGTAGTCACCTGGAATGCATTTCAATTAACAGGTGTTCCATGTTACCCTAACCCTAACAGGTTTGGGTTAGGGTAATTTGTGGAATTTACTTCCTTCTTAATGCGTTTGAGACAATCAGTTGTGTTGTGACAAAGTAGGGGTGGTATACAGGAGATATCCCTATTTGATACAGTTGAAGTCAGAAGTTTACATACACCCTAGCCAAATACATTTAAACTCAGTTTTTCACAATTCCTGACATTTAATCCTAGTAAAAAAAATCTGTCATAGGTCAGTTAGGATCACCACTTCATTTTAAGAATGTGAAATGTCAGAATAATACTTGAGAGAATGACTTATTTCAGCTTTTATTTATTTCATCACATTCCCAGTGGGTCAAACATTTCAGGTAGCCTTCCACAACAATAAGTTGGGTGAATTTTGGCCCATTCCTCTTGACAGAGCTGGTGTAACTGAGTCAGGTTTGTAGGCATCCTTGCTCACACACGCTTTTTCAGTTCTGCCCACAAATTTTCTATAGGATTGAGGTCAGGGCTTTGTGTTGGCCACACCAATACCTTGACTTTGTTGTACTTAAGCCATTATGCTTGGGTCATTGTCCATTTGGAAGACCCATTTGTGACCAAGCTTAACCCCCTGACTGATATCTTGAGATGTTGCTTCAATATATCCACATATATTTGTGAAGCGCACCAGTCCCTCCTGCAGCAAAGCACCCCCACAACTTGATGCTGCCACCCCCATACTTCACGATTGAGATGGTGTTCTTCGGCTTGCAAGCCTCCCCCTTTTTCCTCCAAGCATAATGATGATCATTATGGCCAAACTGTTCTATTTTTGTTTAATCAGAACAGAGGACATTTCTCCAAAAAGTATGATATTTGTCCCCATGTGCAGTTGCAAACAGTAACCTGGCTTTTTTTATGGCAGTTTTGGAGCAGTGGCTTCTTCCTTGCTGAGCGGCCTTTCAGGTTATGTCGATATAGGACTCGTTGTACTGTGGATATAGATACTTTTTTTTACCTGTTTCCCCCAGCATCTCCACAAGGTCCTTTGCTGTTGTTCTGGGATTGATTTGCACTTTTCGCACCAAAGCACGTTCATCTCTAGGAGACCGAATGCGTCTCCTTCCTGAGCGGTATGACGGCTGCATGGTCCCATGGTGTTTATACTTGCGTACTATTGTTTGTACAGATGAATGTGGTACCTTCAGGCGTTTGGAAATTGCTCCCAAGGAGGAACCAGACTTGTGGAGGTCTACCATTTTTTTCTGAGGTCTTGGCTGATCTATTTTGATTTTCCCATGATGTCAAGCAGAGGCACTGAGTTTGAAGGTAGGCCTCAAATGATGTCAATTAGCCTATCAGAAGCTTCTAAAGCCATGACATAATTTTCAGGAATTTTCCAGGATTTTTTTTGTTTAAAGGCACAGTCAACTTAGTGTATGTAAACCTCTGACCTACTGGAATTGTGATACAGTGAATCATAAGTGAAATAATCTGTCTGTAAACAATTGTTGGAAAAAGTGCTTGTGTCATGCACAAAGTAGATGTCCTAACTGACTTGCCAAAACTATAGTTTGTTAACAAGAAATTTGTGGAGTGGTTGAAAAACGAGTTTTAATGACTCCAATCTAAGGTGTATGTAAACTTCCGACTTCAACTCTCTCTCTCTCTATATATATATATTTATTATTATTATTATTTTTTACGGTAAAGAAAACCATACCACTGTTTTTTCTTAAATATCCCGGTATATGCTATTAATGGTTTATCCCCCAAGCCTAGTGTTCTCTATAATGAGCCCAATCATTCAGCTGTGTCTTGCTCCACATTGATAGATGGCAGCTGAAGAGGGTACATGCGCTTCATATTTCAGAGATATTTCAATGAGGTAATTAATTACATCCATTTACCTGCAGGCATTTGGAACAGTGGAAACAGGAAGGAAGCCCTGCAAGCTCTCAGCATCTCTATCACACACAAACACAAACACACACACAGCTGCCAGTGTGCCCGAGGCGTGTTGTTGGTTTTTATTGCATTTTGACGCGACTGGATTGTTGTTAATCTAATAAAGTGCTTGTTAGTGAATTAGAGCCTCAATGAGAAAATAAAACCTTAACTACAATAACTGAAGGAGGAAATGAATGGACAAAGACCAGAGTGACAGGATCCATCTGTTTGGGATGTAGCCCTCATCGCCTCATTAAGGCCTGGGTGTTGTATTGCTCCTGTGATGACAGCTAGAGCTGTCAAGGTGTGGTGAAATAGTGGTTAGTGAAGTGGATACGAGACCAAAGAGTTCCCGGTTCAAATCACACTGAACAGGAAGTAGCATTTATAGTGAATTAGTTAAAGGGATAATTCACCCAAAGTATTTGATTACATATTGGATTCCTTACCCTGTAAGCAGTCAATAGACAAAGTACAATATGACAGTAATGTATGGTTTGGTTTAGTTTTAACATTTGTGGCACAAATCAAATTGAAGTCATACAGTGCACATATAATACCATTATAATTTATAATAAATCATCTATAAGTGACCTTGATGAGATTCACAATCAATTTTAGATAATTTCGGATGATTTGGAATTTGTGCTTAAAAAATGCTAATATCAGTCCCATGACTTGAATGGGATGTGTACCACAAATGCTAAAACATGTCAGCATGTTAAAACAGTGCCAGGGAAACTTAACCAAAGCATTAGTTGCTGTCATACCTTCTCCATAGACTGTTTACAGCGTAAGGAAACAATTTTGTAATTTGGTTGAACTATGCCTTTAACATCTCACATCATAGCTCTGATAATGTGTGGTGTGGGGTGCTGTGGGAAAAGTGCAAGTCACATTTGAGATATCTATATAATACACTGCTCAAAACAATAAAGGGAACACTTAAACAACACAATGTAACTCCAAATCAATCACACTTCTGTGAAATCAAACTGTCCACTGAGTAAGCAACACTGATTGACAATTGATTTCACATGCTGTTGTGCAAATGGAATAGACAACAGGTGGAAATTATAGGCAATTAGCAAGACACCCCCAATAAAGGAGCGGTTCTGCAGGTGGTGACCACAGACCAATTCTCAGTTCCTATGCTTCCTGGCTGATGTTTTGGTCACTTTTGAATGCTGGCGGTGCTTTCACTCTTGTGGTAGCATGAGACGGAGTCTACAACCCACACAAGTGGCTCAGGTAGTGCAGCTCATCCAGGATGGCACATCAATGCGAGCTGTGGCAAGAAGGTTTGCTGTGTCTGTCAGCGTAGTGTCCAGAGCATGGAGGCGCTACCAGGAGACAGGCCAGTACATCAGGAGACGTGGATGAGGCCGTAGGAGGGCAACAACCCAGCAGCAGGACCACTACCTCCGCCTTTGTGCAAGGAGGAGCAGGAGGAGCACTGCCAGAGCCCTGCAAAATGACCTCCAGCAGGCCACAAATGTGCATGTGTCTGCTCAAACAGTCAGAAACAGACTCCATGAGGGTGGTATGGGGGCCCGACGTCCACAGGTGAGGATTGTGCTTACAGCCCAACACCATGCAGGATATTTGGCATTTGCCAGAGAACACCAAGATTGGCAAATATGCCACTGGCGCCCTGTGGTCTTCACAGATGAAAGCAGGTTCACACTGAGCACATGTGACAGACGTGACAGAGTCTGGAGACACCGTGGAGAACGTTTTGCTGCCTGCAACATCCTCCAGCATGACCGGTTTGGCGGTGGGTCAGTCATGGTGTGGGGTGTCATTTTTTTGGGGGGCTGCACAGCCCTCCATGTGCTCGCCAGAGGTAGCCTGACTGCCATTAGGTACCGAGATGAGATCCTCAGACCCCTTGTGAGACCATATGCTGGTGCGGTTGGCCCTGGGTTTCTCCTAATGCAAGACAATGCTAGACCTCATCTGGCTGGAGTGTGTCAGCATTTCCTGCAAGAGGAAAGCATTGATGCTATGGACCGCCCGTTCCCCAGACCTGAATCCAATTGAGCACATCTGGGACATCATGTCTCGCTCCATCGACCAACGCCACATTGCACCACAGACTGTCCAGGAGTTGGCAGATGCTTTAGTCCAGGTCTGGGAGGAGATCCCTCAGGAGACCATCCGCCACCTCATCAGGAGCATGCCCAGGCGTTGTAGGGAGGTCATACAGCCACGTGGAGGCCACACACACTACAGAGCCTCATTTTGACTTGTTTTAAGGACATTACATCAAAGTTGGATCAGCCTATAGTGTGGTTTTCCACTTTAATTTTGAGTGTGACTCCAAATCCAGACCATGGGTTGATCAATTTGATTTCCATTGATCATTTTTGTGTGATTTTGTTGTCAGCACATTCAACTATGTAAAGAAAAAAGTATTTAATAAGAATATTTCATTCATTCAGATCCAGGATGTGTTATTTTAGTGTTCCCTTAATTTTTTTGAGCAGTGTATATATATATACAGTTGAAGTCGGAAATAAGGCATTTAAAGCCATTTTGCCACAACTTTGGAAGTAGGCTTGGGGTCATTGTCCATTTGGAAGACCCATTTGCGACCAAGCTTTAACTTCAGCTTTAACTGATGTCTTCAGATGTTGCTTCAATATATCCACATAATTCTCCGTCCTCATGATGCCATCTGTTTTGTGAAGTGCACCAGTCCCTCCTGCAACAAAGCACCCCCACAACATCATCACGGTTGGGATGGTGTTCTTTGGCTTGCAAGCCTCACCCTTTTTCCTCCAAACATAACTATGATCATGATCATGGCCAAACAGTTCTATTTTTGTTTCATCAGCCCATAGGACATTTCTCCAAAAGTATGATCTTTGTGCCCATGTGCAGCTGCAAACCGTAGTCTGGCTTTTTTATGGCGGTTGGCTTCTTCCTTGCTGAGCGGCCTAACAGGTTATGTCGATATTGGACTCGTTTTACAGTAGATATAGATACTTTTGTACCCGTTTCCTCCAGCATCTTCACAAGGTCCTTGGTTGTTTTTCTGGGATTTATTTGCACTTTACGCACCACAGTACATTCATCTCTAGGAGACAGAACGTGCCTCCTTCCTGAGCGATATGACGGCTGCGTGGTCCCATGGTGTTTATACTTGTGTACTATTGTTTGTACAGATGAATGTGGTAACTTCAGGCGTTTGGAAATTGCTCCCAAGGATGAACCAGACTTGTGGAGGTCTACCCCTTTTTTTTTTTTGGCTGATCTATTTTGATTTTCCCATGATGTCAAGCAGAGGCACTGTTTGAAGGTAGGCCTTGAAGTACATCCACAGGTACATCTCCAATTGACTCAAATGATGTCAATTAGCCTCTACGAAGCTTCATTTTCTGGAATTTTCAAAGCTGTTTAGCGGCACAGTCAACTTGGTGTATGTAAACTTCTGACCCACTGGAATTGTGATACAGTGAAATATAAGTGAAATCATCTGTCTGTAAACAATTGGTGGAAATATTACTTGTGTCATGCACAAAGTAGATGTCCTAACCTACTTGCCAAAACTATAGTTTGTTAACAAGAAATTTGTGGAGTGGTTGAAAAACGAGTTTTAATGACTCCAACCTAAGTGTATGTAAACTTCCGACTTCAACTGTATAAACAAAGAAAGAGCGAGACAAAGAGAGAGAGAAAGATTTCACTATTTGCACATCGTTTGCACACTATTTGCACACTGTATATATACATAATATGACATTTGAAATGTCTTTATTCTTTTGGAATGTCTGTGAGTGTAATGTTTTGAATTGAATTGAATTCAGAGAGTATCCAGTTTGACAAAATCATTACTGCCTGAACCCAGAGGCAGAGAGAGGGAGGATAGAAGAAGAGAGTGTCATGATATATGGCTCACAGTGTGTGCTGACTATAATAGGAGAGAGGAAGAGCGGAGATGGGGAGAATCAGTCTGTCGTTGTCACGGTGACCTTCAGAGTCAAACACCTTGACAACAGCCAGAACGAGCCGAGCACCGCTGAGCTCAATCTGGATGCCCTCAAATCCCAGAGGGCCCCAAACATAGGGCAAGACCAGTGAGTCAGCGAACACTAAGCAATCACAGTGTAACATGTCAGGTTGTAACTTTTCATATCTTAAAAGTCAAGGGGAGTCAGTTGAAATCTGCAGACTTCAAACCCAAATGAATGACAAATATAGAAATATAGAGTTAGAGCGTTCTCATTTATGATGGTTTGAGGCAGGCAGAGCTAAACTTGTAGTAGGCAAGACTTGTTGAATAGAGAGTGCATTTGTGCAAAACAGGCCAAAGAGACCATAGGAATCTACAATAAGGTTATGCAAAGCCAAGCAACCTCATGTAAAATTGATACCAATTCCTTCCCGTAATGAAATGCCATTGAGTATTCATCATTGGCTGAACACTGACTCAGAGTGGTCATGGTCTGTAGATGGTTCCTCTCCTGTGAAGGCAGGGTGTGTGCGAAGGCTGAGAAAAGGCACCATTCAGGCTGTGTTACAGAGGCCTCTAGTGGTCAAACTGGAACGGTACAGGCAGAGATAGTACAGTAGAACAGTACCAGTAGGTCCTAGGTGAAAAAGAACGCATGACTTCCCTTCGTATTATTACAAAACAATTAATGTATGCTCTCTCTCTCTCTCTCTCTCTCTCTCTCTCTCAGGTCGACCAATTATGATTTTGATTTTAAATTGCTAGCTAGCAATTTACCTTGGCTTCTACTACATTCACGTAACAGGCAGGCTACTCGTGGAGTGCAATGCGTTGGACTAGTTAACTGTGCGGTTGCAAGATTGGAACCCCTGAGCTGACAAGGTGAAAATCTGTCGTTCTGCCCCTGAACAAGGCAGTTAACCCACAGTTCCTAGGCAGTCATTGAAAATAAGAACGTGTTCTTAACTGACGTGCCTAGTTAAATTAAAGGTATAAATAAATATAAATAAATAAAAATAATAATAGGAAATCGGCGCCCAAAAATACCGATTTCCGATTGTTATGAAAACTTGAAATCGGCCCTAATTAATCAGCCATTCCGATTAATCGGTCGACCTCTACTTTCAACATGGAACCAGGCTATGAGAGGACCTAGGCTATGAGAGGACCCTTCATAGCCTGGTTCCTCTCCAGGTTTCTTCCTAGCCTTTCTAGGGAGTTTTTCCTAGCCACCGTGCTTCTACACCTGCTTCTTCACCTGCATTGCTTGCGATTTCTGTACAGCACTTTCTGACATCAGTTGATGTAAGAAGGCTTTATTAATACATTTGATTGAATTTGACTGACACTTTCTATTTCTTGAGCTCCTCAAATTCAGATCGCTCATTAACACTCCAGAGACAATGTGTGGGAGGATCAACAGACAGACTAAATTCAGCCATTATCACAAAGTCATACAAAGAGACAGTCGAGCATTTCCATAAGTACAACTGTAACAATGAACTAGTGTTAACAACTATTTACTGAACCGTTAACAATTCCACAGCATTTCGTAGTTCCAAATGGGGTCTCCAGGTCCCTCTTTCTCTGTATTCTGTATGATAAGTCAACAGGGGGCCTAGAGGGCCTTAAGATAACAACACACTTCCTTCATAAAGCCTTCCTCTCAAACACAGCATGGGCGCTAAGAACCAAAGTTCCGCTGACACCAGCACACACCCTTCCCACCCCTATATCTCCTTTCCCTCTTTCTGTTATCCCTTTCTCCTGCCCCCCCTCCTCCCCTCTTTTTTTGATTGTAATGGTTTACTTGAAATTGTAGTATTTTAATTGTACCTTGTAGTTTCGTTATTCTTCTTGTTTTATTTTGAATGTTTGTGCTCAGGGCACAAATGTGAATGAGACCCTGGTCTCAGGTGGGCTCCCCTCAATAACTAAAAGTTAAACAAAAAATAAAAATGACATTATTACCTCTCTCTCTCTCTCCCCTCACAGTGAATGTGTAATAATGCTCTGAGAGTGTGCAAACAGGCAAGCTATTTAGTCTGGGGAGACATGGTGACAGGCTTGGGCAGGTGCTACAGAAAAGACGGACGACATGTGTTTTGGTTTCCAACTGACTGAGATGACCTGAGGGCTGAGGACATGGTATTAGCTTAGCTTAGCATAGCCCATCAGGATGTATGGAAGGGTTTGGCCTAGTTCATTATGTACAAGGATGTAATGTGTTAAAACTGTTCGATTTCTGTCGGGTAGGCTACACTCTTCAAAAAAAGGGTTCCAGAAGGCTTCTTCGGCTGTCCTCATAGGAGAATCATTTTTGGTTCGGTTCTACCTGCAACCAAAACAGGTTCTTCAAAGTGTTCTCCTATGGGGACAGCCAAAGAATACTTTAAGCTTCTAGATAGCACCTTATTTGTATCTATTCTTCTAACCCTTGCCTTGTGTTCTATTTGGCTATACACTGTTATGTTCCGGGTCAATTTGACACAGTACAATAAGCACAGTAAACACAGAAAATAGGGTAAGTACAGTTATCTAAATGTTGCTGAGAATGTCCTCTTCCAGACACTCTTTTTTTCTGGGTTGATAGTCTGAAACTGATCTTTTTTTTTTTTGCCTACCGTGTGATGCGTGTAAGATGATGCGCAAACCCTCTGAACGTCATAGGGAAATCATACTTATCGACATGGTCCCGCCTTTCATGTGCAGGAAGCAGCTTGCTTCTAAGGCACACTGTTTAAGAGTTATAGATCAAATTGCAGGTCAAATTTACTTCAGATCAGTGTTGCTCACCCTCTGAGCATCATAGGGAAATCATACTTAAATCTCTGATGTGATTTCAAACTCAAACATGTGTCAAATTGACACAGGGTTATTTTATTTTCATGACAATCTTCATCCATAACCAAAGGTTACACGGTCATACGGTAATTGTGCCAGCCCAAAGTACCAATTTAGAACACATTGCTGTTGAGCTCCACAGCAGACTAACACAGGTGCTTCCTCGTCCTCTCTTCCACCCATGACCGACCACCCGTCACCTCCCTCTACCCCTCCTCCCTGTCTCTCTCCCTCCTTCCTTCCCTCTCTTCTTCCATTTACATTTATCCTCTCTGCCCTCAATCCTCTTCTCTCCTCCCTTGTTCTACCTCTCTCCCTCCTCTAATCTTCTATCTCTCTCCTCTACTCCTCCTCATCCTGTCTTCTTCCTCCTTCCCTCCGGATCCCTCAGCCTCACCCCTGCGTGTGCAGGAAGCTTCCATTCCAGAGAGTGGGCTTCTTTGATGATCAGAGGGGAAAAACACAATTCCGACAGTGTGCTAGAAGGAGCACAACTCATAAAACACACAAGCATGCACGCACAAACACAGAGAAATCCAATGGCACGTGCATTTAATATTACACTTTTTTTCTTTCCATATGACTTTCCCAGTAAATTCCCCCTCATCAGTGTAGGTCCAACCCAGTCAGACAGCCCTGAGCCTGGGGAGGACAGACAAAGAAGGAGCATGGAGAGTCTCTATCACACTCCTATACCTATAGCCCAGATACAGTAGTTGTTTGAGTGTGCATGGAGGCTCCACAATGTCCATAGGTTTTATACTGGTTCACAGATACAATATTACTGCATCAGTGTTTAGTATGTAGACCAAGATAAGCTACTAGTGATAGTCAATATGTCAAAGCTATACATTATTCCCAAGTCACTGAGCATATCAGCTCTATATTGGATGACACTGAGTAAAAAACCAATTCAGTCCATTTCTGGAAGACTCCAACAGTTGGTACCATTTAGCAAATCTAGGTCACTTCCGCCTTCTGTAAAACTGTGTGTGTGCGTGTAGCAGGATGTGTGTCTCAGCCAGACCCTACTCTGAGAGACCTGCAATATAAAAACATGGTACTCCCGACAGAAACATCCTTCTCTCTCGCTTTATCACACAACTGTCTCACCATCACTATCTCTCTATCTATCCCTCTTTCAACCTCAGCCTTATTCCTACATGTGTGAAGAGGGCACGGCAGCGTCTCTTCAGGAAGCTGGAAAGATTTGGATCCTCAAAAAGTTATACAGCTGCACCAACGAGAGCATCTTGACTTGCTATGGCAAATACACCGCCCTTGACCGCAAAGCGCTACAGAGGGTGGTGCGGACAGCCCAGTATATCACTGGGGCCGAGCTCCCTGCCACCCAGGACTTCTATATCAGGTGGTGTCAGAGGAAAGCCAAAAATATTGCCAAAGATTCCAGCCACCCAAGCCATAGACTCTGTTACCGTCCAGCAAACGGTACCGGAGTATCGGCTCTCGGACCAACAGGCTCCGAGACAGCTTCTATCCCAAGCCATAAGACTGTTAAGACTGCTTTCTCCTATAGAGCTCAATTTTTATGGAATGGTCTTGACCTTTAAGTCTTTATTGAAGACTCATCTCTTCAGTACGTCCTACGATTGTGTGTAGTCTGGCCCAGGAGTGTGAAGGTGAACGGAAAGGCACTGGAGCAACGAACCGCCCTTGCTGTCTCTGCCTGGCCGGTTCCCCTCTCTCCACTGGGATTCTCTCCTAAGAAACCCAATTACAGGGGCTGAGTCACTGGCTTACTGGTGCTCTTCCATTCCAACCCATTGGGTTTGTGTCGTGGGGGGAAATCTTTGTGGTCTATACTCGGCCTTGTCTCAGGATGGTAAGTTGGTGGTTGAAGATATCCCTCTAGTGGTGTGGGGGCTGTGCTTTGGCAATGTGGGTGGGGTTATCTACTGTTTGGCCCTGTCCGGGGGTATCGCCGGATGGAGCCACAGTGTCTCCCGACGCCTCCTGTCTCAGCCTCCAGTATTTATGCTGCAGTAGTTTATGTGTCGGGGGGCTAGGGTCAGTCTGTTATATCTGGAGTATTTCTCCTGTCTTATCCGGTGTCCTGTGTGAATTTAGGTATGCTCTAATTCTCTCTCTCCACAGTGACTGTAAGTACATACCCCAACCAGAAGCCATGGATTACAGGCAACATTCGCACTGAGCTAAAGGGTAGAGCTGCCGCTTTCAGGGTGCGGGACTCTAACCCGGAAGCTTATAAGAAATCCTGCTATGCCCTGCGACGAACCATCAAACAGGCAAAGCGTCAATACAGGGCTAAGATTGAATCATACTACACTGGCTCCGACGCTCGTCTTATGTGGCAGGGCTTGCAAACTATTACAGACTACAAAGGGAAGCAAAGCCGCGAGCTGCCCAGTGACACGAGCCTACCAGAAGAGCTAAATCACTTCTATGCTCGCTTCAAGGCAAGCAACACTGAGGCATGCATGAGAGCATCAGCTGTTCCGGACGACTGTGTGATCACGCTCTCTGTAGCCGACGTGAGTAAGACCTTTAAACAGGTCAACATTCACAAGGTTGCGGGGCCAGATGGATTACCAGGACATGAGGTAAGTGTCTTTTGCTACGCTGATCTGACACGCTGATACTCAACACTGGTGCTGCCCTCTTCAGTCGTGAAGAAGACACGACAAAGCCTATTCCCCCTCAGGAAACTAAAAAGACTTGGCCTGGGTCCTGAGATCCTGACTGGTTGCATCACTGCCTGGTACGGCAATTGCTCGCCCTCTGACCGCAAGGCCCTACAAAGGGTAGAGCGTACGGCCCAGTACATCACTGGGGCTAAGCTGCCTGCCATCCAGGACCTCTACACCAGGCGGTCTCAGAGGAAGGCCCTAAAAATTGTCAAAGACCCTAGCCACCCCAGTCCTAGACTGTTCTCTCTACTACCGCATGGCAAGCGGTACCGGAGTGCCAAGTCTAGGACAAAAAGGCTTCTCAACAGTTTTTACCCCCAAGCCATAAGACTCCTGAACAGGTAATCAAATGGCTACCCGGACTATTTGCATTGTGTCCCACCCACCCCCTGCCAACCCCCTTTTTACGCTACTGCTACTTTCTGTTCATCATATATGCATAGACACATTAACCATATCTACATGTACATACTACCTCAATCAGCCTGACTAACTGGTGTCTGTATGTAGCCTCGCTACTTTTTTAGCCTCGCTACTGTATATTAGCATTTCACTGTAAGGTTGTAACAAATAAACTTTGATTGGATTTGATTTGGAATTTACTGCTGCTACTCTGTTCTTTATTTTACTCCTATTATTATCTACCCTAGATTCCTTGTGTTACTATTTTATGCCTCATTGGGAAAGGCAGTAAGCAAGCATTTCAAGGTAAGGTCTTGTCGTGTCTTTGGCATCATTAAAGTGAAGACTTATTTTATCAAATCAATTCTCTGTAATTATTATTACGTGATTAAACAAATCATGCAAATGTAATTAACCAGGAAGTCGGGGAACCAAGGAAAACCTTCAGATTAAAGTTATAATTTTCCTAATATAACTTTTCAGATATTTTAATATCTGACCAATTAGTCTTCTAATTAATAGTATTCTAATTAATGAATCATTCTTTACCTCACGCTAGTCTCAATCCAAACTTCGAAAGTTGTTGGTTATCTGCACAAACCCAGTCTTTGCTCTGAATCATCCATACATCAATTGTCTAAATCATTTATTTACTAACTAACTAAATAATCACAGAAATGCATAAACAAACAAACAAACAGTAGATACGGTTACAAGGAAATGATAGGGGATGTGTCCTAATGGGCTAAATCGATATGGTAGACAAAGGGACTGAGCAGGGCGCGAAAGACAAAACACATTACACAGTTGATAATTATAATAATTTAAATGCTAATCCTTTGCACATGAATGCACACTCATTCGGGAATAATTGCAATCAAAAATCATGATCTCTGTTGGAATCGTCCGTCTTTCTGATGGAAAGTTCATCTGAACTTCTCTTTGCATCCCTGGAGTCTTTTGTGGTTAGAATGGATACTTCAGAGTCCCATTCAGAAATATTCTTATAGAATAGATGTTTCGGCGGTTGCCGGTCTACACACTCAGTCAACATAAATTCTAGCTGCAGACTAGTAATTAGTATCAAAGATTTGCTCTTATTCTGTCGGTATCGATAGTCTCAGAGATTAACCATTTCCACCAGTGTAGCCAATGCTCCATGTGGTTTGGTTAGGAATTCAACAACCGAGGAATGCATGGTCTCTACTCAAACCTTAGCCCTCTCGGTAATCGAGGTACACATGGTCTCAAGTGGGCTCCTCCAGGTGGGGTTTATATTCGGAACAGCAGAAAAGGGCTGTCCCATGACGCCAGATCAATGTCTGTGCTCGTGGGGTGGGCCAATGACAGTCAAATTTGAAAGGGAATTGGATTATCTTTCATTAAGCCTATGTATAACACTTGTATCTTTCATCAATGTTTATGATGAGTATTTCTGTCATTTGATTTGGCTCTCTACAATTTCACTGGATGTTTGTTTGAGACAATGCATTATTGAACATAACACGCCAATTTAAACAGAGGTTTTTGGACATAAAGATGAACTTTATCGAACAAAACAAACATTTATTGTGTAACATGGAGTCCTGGGAGTGCCACCAGATGAAGATCATCAAAGGTTAGTGATTAATGTTAAAGCTATGTCACTTTTGTGACACCTCTCCTTGGCTGGAAAATGTCTGTATATTTTTTTGTGGCTAGGCGCAGTTCTAACATAATCGCATGGTGTGTTTTCACCGTAAAGCCTTTTTGAAATCGTACACTGTGGTTGGATTAACAAGAAGTTTATCTTTAAAATGGTGTAAAATACTTGTATGTTTGAGGAATTTTTTGAATTTGGCACCCTGCAATTTCACTGGCTGTAGGCCAGGTGTTCCGGAACACCCTTCCCAGAAAGGTTAAACAGTTTAAAATCACATTACATCATTTCATAAATAGTTTCATCTTTACTCATTCATTTTATACAATAATTAGATGCAAATCTCATTACGGAGACTCTTGTATAAACAGAGTTATGGTAATGTGGCTGTATTGTCTCCCATGATGTCACAAACATTAGACAAAATGGACCGGTCGTAGCTGGATTCTCCAAAACATGGATATTGTTCAGTTCTCAAGTTCTGTGAGGAAGAAGTTTCTTTGTTCTACTGTGAACCCTCTCTATATACCGCATGAGGGAGAGAGTCTCCATCAGGAATTTACGACCTGAGATAACAGAACCTGGGTGTAAGAGGAAGAGAGGGGGAAGGCACACACTATACCCAAAGAGGGCCACGTCATGACAGTACCAACATACGTTCATCTCTAGGAGACAGAACGCGTCTCCTTCCTGAGCGGTATGACGGCTGCGTGGTCCCATGGTGTTAATACTTGCATACTATTGTTTGTACAGATGAAGGTGGTACCTTCAGGCATTTGGAAATTGCTTCCAAGGATGAACCAGACTTGTGGAGGTCTGCAATTTCTTTTCTGAGGTCTTGGCTGATTTCTTTAGATTTTCCCATGATGTCAAGCAAAGAGGCAATACGTTTGAAGGTAGGCCTTGAAATACATTCACAGATACACCTCCAATTGACTCAAATACTGTCAATTAGCCTATCAGAAGCTTCTGACGCCATGACATCATTTTCTGGAATTTTCCAAGCTATTTAAAGGCACAGTCAACTTAGTGTATGTCAACTTCTGACCCACTGGAATTGTGATACAGTGAATTATATGTGAAACAATCTGTCTGTAAACAATCAATGTAAAAATGACTTGTGTCATGCACAAAGTAGATGTCCTAACTTACTTGCCAAAAATATAGTGTGTTAACAAGAAATTTGTGGAGTGGTTGAAAAATGAGTTTTAATGACTCCAAACTAAGTGTATGTAAACTTCAGCCTTCAACTGTATATGTGCTGTGTGCAATAGCCTGAGGACGAGGTTAGGGTGTCAGTAACAGACCACACCAGCATTCCTCTCTGCACCTCTGGGAGGATAATACCATCACTGTTCACCAGTTTACAGTCCCTGTGTTCTCTGTCATTATGGCTAATGTTTAACACAACATAAACACATATATCATCAGAACAGTTGGAGATAGAGCAAGATTCAAACAATGGGCTTTAGGACTGAAAATGTGAATAGAATAGTAGACTGTAGTGAATGTTCCCTACTCTGAATGTCACAAATGAATGTCATGTCACCAGTAGTCAAGCAGCATCATCTGAGGGAAACAGTCACACACTGCATGGCACGCGAACACAAGCACACACATTCCTACAGTCCATTCAAACAGCGAGTCCAGGCAAGGGCTTCCGTTCCTTCCGGACATCCAGCAAAAACATAACTTTTTTTTTAAAATGGCCTCGATCTCATCTTACATAGAGATGGACACGCACGCACACAGGCACACATGCACACACAACAATCACACTTTCTCTCTCTCTCGCTTTCTGCAGGCTCCGTGACGTGCCTCCAACAGTGAGTGTGTCCCAAGCAGGAACACAATTAGAGAAATCAATGTGACACACATGCAGGGAAGAAACCTGGGGCTTCTATAGGTCTTTAGTACTTAGTCATGCTGTCTCAGAGGGAGGGAGGGAGGGGGGGAGGGAGGGAGGGAGAGAAAGACAGAGGGAGAGGTAGAAAGAATTATAACACAGAGTGCTGAAAGAAGCAGGGAAAGTTTGAGACATTGAGTGTAAAAGAGCTACAGTACAGAAACAGCAAGTGTGTGAGAGTTGGGGACTGGGGAGTGAGATTAAAAGAGGGTGTTGGGTGGGAGAAATTTCTAAATGTTCCCCATCCTCCTCCGCCTCCTCTCTTCTCCCGTGTTCAGTGTTTATTTAACACATAGGGGCGATGTTTACAGAGTCTAGGTTAAACACAGCCGGAGCCAATCACTTTTGTTAATAATAAATAACGTAAGCTGCAATATGCCGCAAAGCATGCTGGGATGGCTGGTGTGCCAGGGACATTGTCCTGTATCTGGATCTGATCCACTAACAGACAGAGACAGCACCCACATTCACATTTACCCACTTCCCTGGTAGAGAAAGAGAGAGGGAAAGTTGAGAGAGAGACAGAGTGGAATAGTGTGTGTGGTCATGTAGAAAACAAGAGAAAACAGGGACAAATTCATCTGTACAGTAGAGGGAATGTGACAAGGACTCCATTATCTTTTGTCTGAGGAGTAGAACCTTTAAGGAGGCTAAAACCTTTAGGGGGCTGCAATCAACACATCAAAAGGAGGAACTTCCCACAAGAAAAAAATACTACAGTTTACTATATAATACTACAGTACTACATACTATAGAATTCTTTAGCGAACTGTAGTATACTCTAGAATACTTAAGCAATAAGGAATGAGAACCCGGGGATTATCGTGTGAATAACTCCCAAACAGAGGGCTGTTCTTAGGCCCGGCTGGGGAAGCAGCCCTAAGAAGGGTGTTATTCATGATAATTCCTGGGTACGAGGGCCTTATTGCGTTTATAAAACATTTACCAACATTTTTTTTTAAACATGAACGACGGTGTTTTCATTAGAAACTTTATTTTAATGAGTAAATTGGTTTTATTTCATCCTTCTACCAGACGATATATTCCAGGCAAAAGCCAGTTGTTAGATCTGATATTCTGAAGTTTCTAGCGAAACAAGCTGGTCATCCATTCTATTAGCATGGTTGCTATAGAGGTCGACCGATTATGATTTTTCAACGCCGATACCGATACCGATTATTGGAGGACCAAAAAAACCTGATACCGATTAATCGGCCAATTTGTATTTATTTATTTGTAATAATGACAATTAAAACAATACTGAATGAACACTTATTTTAACTTAATATAATACATCAATAAAAATCTATTTAGCCTAAAATAAATAATGAAACATCAATTTGGTTTAAATAATGCAAAAGAAGAAAGTAAAAGTGCAATATGTGCCATGTAAAAAAGCTCAGAACATGAGCTCAGAACATGAGAACATATGAAAGCTGGTGGTTATTTTTAACATGAGACTTCAATATTCCAAGGTAAGAGGTTTTAGGTTGTAGTTATAGTATTTATAGGACTATTTCTTTGACTATTGGATGTTCTTATAGGCACTTTAGTATTGCCAGTGTAACAGTATAGCTTCCGTCCCTCTCCTCGCCCCTACCTGGGCTCGAACCAGGAACACATTCGCAACAGCCACTCTCGAAGCATCGTTACCCATCATCACAAAATCCGCGGCCCTTGCAGAGCAAGGCGAACAACTACTCCAAGTCTCAGAGCGAGTGACGTTTGAAACGTTATTATCGCGCACCCCGCTAACTAGCTAGCCATTTAACATTGGTTACACCAGACTAATCTCGGGAGTTGATAGGCTTGAAGTCATAAACAGCTCAATGCTTGAAGCATTGCGAAGAGCTGCAGGCAAATCGCACAAAAATGCTGTTTGAATGAATGCTTACGAGCCTGCTGCTACCTACCATCGCTCAGTCAGACTGCTCTATCAAATATCAAATCATGAACTTAGTTATAACATAATAACACACAGAAATATGAGCCTTTGGTCATTAATATGGTCGAATCCGGAAACTATCATTTTGAAAACAAAACGTTTATTATTTCAGTGAAATAAGGAACCGTTCCGTATTTTATCTAACGGGTGGCATCCCTAAGTCTAAATATTGCTGTTACATTGTACAACCTTCAATGTTATGCTTTTTTCGCAAGTGCGCTTTTGTTAAATCATCCCCCATTTGGCGAAGTTGGCTATTTTTTGTGTAAGGAAGAAATAGTCTTCACACAGTTCGCAACGAGCCAGGCGGCCCAAACTGCTGCATATATCCTGACTCTGTTGCAAGAGAAGTGACACAATTTACAGAGTTAAAAGAAATTAATGTTCGCAGGCAATATTAACTAAATATGCAGGTTTAAAAATGTATACTTGTATTGATTTTAAGAAAGGCATTGATGTTTATGGTTAGGTACACGTTGGAGCAACGACAGTCCTTTTTCACAAATGCGCACCTCATCGATTATATGCAACGCAGGACACGCTAGATAAACTAGTAATATCATCAACCATGTGTAGTTAACTAGTGATTATGATTGATTGTTTTTTATAAGATACGTTTAATGCTAGCTAGCAACTTACCTTGGCTTCTTACTGCATTCGCGTAACAGGCAGGCTCCTCGTGGAGTGCAATGAGAGGCAAGTGGTTAGAGCTTTGGACTAGTTAACTGTAAGGTTGCAAGATTGAATCCCCGAGCTGACAAGGTAAAAATCTGTCGTTCTGCCCCTGAACAAGGCAGTTAACCCACTGTTCCTAGGTGTCATTGAAAATAAGAATGTGTTCTTAACTGACTTGCCTAGTTAAATAAAGGTGTAAAACAAATAATAATAATTAAATCGGCCAAATCGGTGTCCAAAAATACAGATTTCCGATTGTTATGAAAACTTGAAATCAGCCATAATTAATCGGCCATTCCAATTAATCGGTTGATCTCTAGTTGCTATCCAAAGTTCTAAGCAAAAAAGGTTGGTTTGGAGGTTAGCTACTTCTCCTTTGCTAGCTAGCCAACTAAAGCTAACACACAATCAAATCAAGCAGTTGAAATGACAGCAAACTATGTGCATTTTCATTTGTTTTGCCTTTATTTATATTGCCATTTCTTTGGATATATCCATTGTAATGATCCTGATAAATGAATTTGGCTGGCTCAAAGAAGCTGTCAGTCTCGTTACGTTAATTCACTCTATGGTTTGGGGTAGCAGTTAGCCTAGTGGTTAGAGCATTGGACTAGTAAGAGTTGCAAGATTGAATCCCTGAGCTGACAAGGTAAAAATCTGCTGTTCTACCCCTGAACAAGGCAGTTAGCGCACTGTTCCTAGGTGTCACTGAAAATAAGATTTTGTTCTGAATTGACTTGCCTAGTTAAATAAAGGTAAAATAAATCAAAAATATGGCAAAGTGGAGATTGCAAAAAAAAAAAAACAGCAACGCTGTTGCACATGGTCAGAGAGGCAGGCAGCAATGTTTAGACAAATCCCAACTGTTGCAAACCAAATGCTAGCCTAGTAGCATGGGGAAATAATGTCTAGACACTTTTTTTCCGGGGGAGATTAAGTTTATGAATTGCCTGGCTGGGCTGTGGGACAGTGGATGCACATTGATAAATCAAATGGAACTGTTAAAGGGGAATGGAAACACTTTGGGCAGTAAAGCTAAGCAAAGAGGTGTATTCAATCCACTAATACTAAACATGTACATTTAACATAGAAACATCTCTATTTTTAAGACTTTAATCTTGAACAACATTTATTAGAGGTATAGGTAGGCCATCTTGAATTTCCATAGCATTGATGCCAATGCGTCATCGGCAGGGTTGATCATTAATAATATGCATATAAGCTCGGTGCATTCAGCATGTCAATACCTCTCATTAATAAAAGTAGTGATGAAGTCAATCTCTCCTCCACTTTCAGCCAGGAGAGATTGACTTTATCACTGCTTTTATTTATGAGAGGTATTGACATGCTGAATGCACCGAGCTGTCCGTCTAAACTACTGGCACACAGCTCAGACACTCATACATACCCCACAAGACATGCCACAAGAGGTCTCTTCACAGTTCCCAAGTCCAGAACAGACTATGGGAGGCACACAGTACTACATAGAGCCATGACTACATGGAACTCTATTCCACATCAAGTAACTGACGCAAGCAGTAAAATTTGATTTAAAAAACATTAAAATCACCTTATGGAACAGCGGGGACTGTGAAGCAACACAAACAATGGCACAGACACATGCACACACACACACACACACACACACACACACACACACACGATAACATATGCACTATACATACACATGGATTTAGTAATGTAGATATGTGGTAGTGGTGGAGTAGGGGCCTGAGTGCACACAGTGTGTTGTGAAATCTGTGAATGTATTGTAATATTTAAAAATTGTATAAACTGACTTAAGAGTAATGGGGATCGGTAATAAAAACAAACACAAATACAGTGGTAAGCTTGATTACCAACAATGACATGACGGCCTACAGAGAGGAGGTGAGGACCCTTGGAGTGTGGTGTCAGGAAAATAACCTCTCACTCAATGTCAACAAAACAAAGGAGATGATCGTGGACTTCAGGAAACGGAGGGGGAACAGCCCCCCATCCACAACGACGGGACAGTAGTGGAGAAGGCGGAAAGTTTTAAGTTCCTCGGCGTACACATCACGGACCAACTGAAAGGGTCCACCCACAAAGACAGCTTGGTGAAGAAGGCGCAACAGCGCCTCTTCAACCTCAAGAGGCTGAAGAAATGTGGCTTGTCCCCGAAAACACTCACAAACTTTTACAGATGCACAACCGAGAGCATCCTGTCGGGCTGTATCACCGCCTGGTACAGCAGCTGCTTCGCCCACAACCGCAAGGCTTTTCAGAGGGTAGTGCCGTCTGCACAACGCATCACCTAGGGGCAGACTACCTGCCCCCCAGGACACCTACAGCACCCGATGTCACAGGAAGGCCAAAAAGATAATCGAGGACAACAACCACCCGAGCCACTGCCTGTTCACCCCACTAACATCCAGAAGGCGAGGTCAGTACAGGTGCATCAGAGCTGAGACCAAGAGACTGAAAAACAGCTTCTATCTCAAGGCCATCAGACTGTTAAACAGCCATTACTAACAAAGAGTGGCTTCTGCCAGCATACAGACTCAAATCTCTGGCCACTTTAATACATTTAATAAAGGTATCACTAGTCACTTTAAATAACGCCACTTTAATCATGTCTACATATCCTACATTACTAATCTCATATGTATATACTGTATTCTACACCATCTACTGCATCTTGCCTGTGCCACACGGCCATCACTCATCCATATATTTATATGTACATATTCTTATTCATCCCTTTACATTTGTGTGTATAAGGTAGTCGTTGTGAATTTGTTTGATTACTTGTTAGATATTACTGCACTGTCAGAACTTGAAGCACAAGCATTTCGCTACACTCGCATTAACATCTGCTAACCATGTGGATGTGACCCATAAAATTTGATTTGATTTGATAGCAACCATTTTTGTTAGAACGGATAACCAGTCTTTTTCCATAGCAACTCTGCAAAAATAATTAACGTCTGTAGCAACATGACCAAAATAACTAACGACCAGATGTCTGTCGGGACTATGAAATTGTATGAATTTACTTATTAAAATAAAGTTTTTTTATGAAAATGTGTCATTCATTATTGCTCGCCATTGGGCTGAACAAGGCCATTTACATATGACTGCCTCTTGTGCCTTACTGCTTAAATATACACCGGGGGAGATCTGGGGGAGAGAGGTCTGGCAAAGAGAATGTCTGGAGGTCTGAGAGAGGGAGAGAGAGATATGTAGGAGGGAGAGAACTATAGGAGAAAGAAGACAGACTGGCGGAAGGCAGCCGGGAGGAGAGCCAATCGATCCGTCCTCAGAGACCACCAACAAACACACTCTCTACAGTTCACCACCCCAACAACATTTGTTATTGTCCAATCAACACCATCACTCTCTCTCCATCTTTCTCTCCATCCATCTCTCTCTGACTGTCTCCCATTTTGTACATATCTTTCTAAGACCTACAGTATATTGTTTCATCTCTATGACTATGCTAAGATTTAGTTTTCTAATATTATGTTATGGTTCTCCAACTCTTTGTGGTTTAGTGTGCACTTTGACCCAATGATTGACACTCTTAAAGGCAAAATGACCAAGATATTTTAAAATAAACCAATGCAAAAGACCTTAATAGGTAAAGGACATTGCATTTAACTGTTAAGTCAGTGGCTTTCTGGGTACCTGTGGCAACTGTGTGATCACACCACTGTAGTTAACTCTCTACACAAGTAACACAACTCTATATTAATAGACTGAGAACAAATGTCTCACACGTACATTGACATGCGCATACACACACATAAACTCAGCAAAAAAAGAAACGTCCCTTTTTCAGGACACTGTTTTTCATAGATAATTCGTAAAAATCCAAATAACTTCACATATCTTCATTGTAAAGGGTTAAACACTGTTTCCCATGCTTGTTTGATGAATCATAAACAATTAATGAACATGCACATGTGGAACGGTCATTAAGACACTAACTACTTACAAACGGTAGGCAATTAAGGTCACAGTTATGAACTCTTAGGACACTAAAGAGGCCTTTCTACTGACTCTGAAAAACGGCAAAAGAAAGATGCCCAGGGTCCCTGCTCATCTGCGTGAACGTACCTTAGGCATGCTGCAAGGAGGCATGAGGACTGCAGATGTGGCCAGGGCAATAAATTGCAATGTCCGTACTGTGAGACGCCTAAGACAGGGCTACAGGGAGACAGGACGGACAGCTGATCGCCCTCGCAGTGGCAGACCATGTGTAACAACACCTGCACAGGATCGGTACATCCGAACATCACACCTGCGGGACAGGTACAGGATGGCAACAACAACTGCCCGAGTTACACCAGGAACGCACAATCCCTCCATCAGTGCTCAGACTGTCTGCAATAGGCTGGGAGAGGCTGGACTGAGGGCTAGTAGGCCTGTTGTAAGACAGGTCCTCACCAGAAATCACTGGCAACAACGTTGCCTATGGGCACAAACCCACCGTTGCTGGACCAGACAGGACTGGCAAAAAGTGATCTTCAATGACGAGTCGCGGTTTTGCCTCACCAGGGGTGATGGTCGGATTCGCATTTATCGTCAAAGGAATGAGCGTTACATCGAGGCCTGTACTCTGGAGCGGGATCGATTTGGAGGTGGAGGGTCCGTTATGGTCTGGGGCAGTGTGCCACAGTATCATCGGACTGAGCTTGTTGTCATTGCAGGCAATCTCAACGCTGTGCGTTACAGGGAAGATGTCCTCCTCCCTCCTTCCTGCAGGCTCATCCTGACATGACCCTCCAGCATGACAATGCCACCAGCCATACTGCTCGTTCTGTGCATGATTTCCTGCAAGACAGGAATGTCAGTGTTCTGCCATGGCCATCGAAGAGCCCGGATCTCAATCACATTGAGCACATCTGGGACCTGTTGGATTGGAGGGTGAGGGCTAGGGCCATTCCCCCCAGAAATGTCCGGGAACTTGCAGGTGCCTTGGTGGAAGAGTGGGTTAACATCTCACAGCAAGAACTGGTAAATCTGGTGCAGTCCATGAGGAGGAGATGCACTGCAGTACTTAATGCAGCTGGTGGCCACACCAGATACTGACTGTTACTTTTGATTTTGATCCCCCCTTTGTTCAGGGACACATTACTCAATTTCTGTTAGTCACATGTCTGTGGAACTTCAGTTTATGTCTCAGTTGTTGAATCTTGTTATGTTCATACAAATATTTACACATGTTAAGTTTGCTGAAAATAAACGCAGTTGACAGTGAGAGGACATTTCTTTTTTTGCTGAGTTTACATACTCACTCTCTCTCTCCCACTCCCTTTCCCTCTCCTATCTAGTCATCTCATTCCTGAGGCCAGGCGATCCTGAGGCCAGGCGATTCTCTCCTAGATTCTGTCTGCAGACACTCTCCTCCAGTCTAATCATATTCCTCACCATGAGGGATTCACATGGAGAAGAGCATTAGAACACTAGTCTTTATACACACACCATGTATCAGCCTCAGCCTCTGACTCCCCTCTGATTACATCCTGCACACCAGATAGCAGCCTGCATATCATTGATTCGTGATCATGGTCATCATTAATATAATTAATTGTGATCATTATCATCACCCCTGTTCACTGGCTTCCTAATCTTCAGCAGAACACATCAGAAACCAACTCCTCTCTACAAGTATCAGTTATTGGCCTCTCATGATCACCATCTTCATCACACTTATCATATCTCAGTCTATAACTCCTGTCCCCCAGTTACATGACATATAAACATCCTCATCTCAAACATCCTCCTCCTCCCTCCATTCAATACAACTATTTCCCTGTAGCCTAATAATCATCATCAGACAAAACACATAGGATAAATGAGGAGGGGACTTTACAACAAAGAACATATTAATGTCTTGGCAGGGGCGGACTGGGACATGAATTCGGCCCTGGCATTTTATCCACACCAGCCACATCACTGAGTGTGCCGTGACACAATACTCCATTATAACTTTCAAATTTATAGAAAATGAAATACAGAACTCTCTCATTTACATATGTATTCACATAAATATTCACACCCCTGAGTCAATACTTTGTAGAACCACCTTTGGCGGTGATTACAGCTATGAGTCGTCTTGGGTATGTCTGTATCAGCTTTGCACATCTGGATTTGCTCCCATTCTTCCTTGCAGATTTTCTCAAGCTCTATTAAGTTAGATGGGGAGCGGCAGTGAACAGCAATCTTAAAGTCTTGCCACAGATTTTCAATGGGACTCAAGTCTGGGCTTTGGCTGGGCAACTCAAGGACTTTCACATTCTTGTTCTGAAGCCATTCAAGTGTTGCTTTGGCTGTATGCTTGGGGTCATTGACCTGTTGGAAAGTAACTCTTTGGCCCAGTCTAAGGTCGTTTGCACTCTGAAGCAGGTCCTCATCAAGGATGTACCTGTATTTAGCTCCATTCATTTTTCCCTCTAACCTTGCCAGTCTCCCGGTCCCTGTCGCTGAAAAGCATCCCAATAGCATAATGCTGCCACCACCATGCTTCACGGTAAGGATGGTATTAGATGGGAGATGAGCTGTGCCTTAATTTTCTCCAGACATATAATTGTTATCTCATCAGACCACAGAGTATTTTTCCGTATGATCTCAGAGTCTTTCACATACCGTTTTTGCAAACTCCAGGTGTGCTGTCATGTGCCTTTTTCTCAGGACTGGCTTCTGTCTGGCCACTCTCCCATAAAGCCCAGATTGGTGAAGTGCTGTAGAGATTATTGTCCTTCTGGCAGGTTCTTCTCAGCCAAGGAACTCTGTAGTTCTGTCAGACTGGTCATTGGGTTCTTGGTCACCTCCCTGACCAACGCCTGGTTGCTCAGTTTGGTTGGATGGCTAGCGCAAGGCAGTCTGGGTAGTTCTATATTTTTTTCAATTTCCCAATGATGGAGACCACTGTGCTCTTGGAAACTTTCAACACTAGAAATGATTTTATACCTATCCCCAAATATATGCCTCATCACAACATCTCAGAGATCTATGGACAGTTCCTTGGACTTTTTAGTATAGTTTCTGCTCTGAGATGCACTGTCAACTGTGGGACCTTATAGAGAGATTAGTGTTTATTTCTAAATCATGTCCAAACAACTAAATTGGCCACAGGTGGACTCAAATCAAGGATGATCAAAGGATATTGGATGCACCTGAGATCAATTTGGAGTGTCATAGCAAAGGGGTGGGAATACTTATGTAAAATAAGGTATTTCTGTTGTTGTTGTTTTTAACATTTGCAAAAATGTCTAAAAACCTGTTTTCGCTTCGTCATTATGAGATATTGTGTGTAGATTGATGAGGGGGAAAAAATGTTTAATCCATTTTAGAATAAGGCTGTAACGTAACAAAATGTGGAAAAAGGGAAGGTCTGAATACTGAGCACTTTATAACACAGAATCTTCGCCTATCTAGTAATTTTACGATCACCTAAATTTGGTAGCCTATGCTGTTGTATGCATTTCCTGGACATGGGCATGGTTGCTCATGCGGTGGTTACAATGTATCACTGGTCAAATGTTCTCATAAAAGGTTATGGTATCAAAAGCGTTTGGTACAGGGATAGACATCACTTTTAAAAGCAAATTTCATTGGATACATCATTTGATTATTGAGATATCGGCCTCAATTTAGCTTCAGAGTTGCTTTTTCTTCTGAGGGCTAATCTGGGCCATTTTCGGGGACAGCATCAGCCGGGCACAGGCCACCAAAATCGGGGACTGTCCCCGGAAATCGTGGACTGTCTCCGGATGTCTGGTCACCCTAGTCAAAATAGCACTCCAGAATCTCCTTTTTCCTCCCATAGAGATGAATTACATATATCGTTATGTGCACTAACTAATGTTGGCTAATTAATTTGGGGTTCATCACCTGAGGAAGTGGAAACTCAACACAAATGAACTAAATCTCCAACTCTAAATATAATACCCACTGCTAGTAGCCATGTATTCATCCAATAGTAAATGTAATGTCCTAACAATCTATCGGCCTATGCCCTTGCAATGGCTGGTGTGCATATCTCAAACCCATATCAAATACTGTATATTGGTTGTAAAATAGCTGCTATTGAGCTGAAAATTGAAAGTTTTCTGTACCTACAGAAAACTGAGACCCTTCTCTCTTCGACAGCGACAAGGGACGAAGCTTCGAAAGCATTTCCCCCCAATTGCATTTTGAAATGTCATATGATCAGAATGCATTTTTCTCTCAAGCTCATGGGGGAGATGAGAGTGGCTTGCCCATCACAGCAGCAGGCCCTATCTAGGGCACAGGCACAGCGGCAGGGTAGACACTTTTATTACAGGGATCATGAGGATAATACACTTTACTGTTTGACCAAACCATGGTTTTAGACACACAAAAATTAGGACGTTTTTAATGAGATGATGATGTAGAATGTGCTCTGTCTGCATTTATAGGCACCCTTTCCGTTTTTTACAATCCATGATCTTGGATGTCGATCTGATCACGAGTCGGGGGAGGTCTCTTTGCTGATACCGCATTTGACTTTGAATGTGTATTTGCGTTACCTCAGCTCAGAAAACCCATCTTGGTAAGTGCCAGCTGTTGCCCAATGATCAGCCACTGGCTCATTATAGATTAGTATGGCCATGTCACCTTTATATATTTTTGTGTGTGAATTTTGACCAGCCCACCAAAAGAGAAAATTGTGTAGCCCATCTGGCATTTGCCAGAATTGCCAGATGGCCAATCCACCCGTGTCTAGAGAGCTGAGCTGTGTGTGTGTGTGTGTGGTGTCTAAGAGAAAGGCTGAGAGAAGCATATGCCTTATAATGCGTGGCACAGGGGCAATGGTGAAGTCAGAGCTGCTGCCACTTGGGGTTTGGTGCCGATTTTCCCTCTTCTCCCCAAGGACCTTGACGTTTTTTGTGATGTGTGTGTGTGACATTTGATTGAAAGGTAAATGTCCTGTTATGTAGGCCTATGAATAATGATAATCCGTTTGTTGAAGTTTGTCTTTCTCGCCCGCATAAACTGCATTCGTTAGACTTGAAACGGGGAACAATAGAAAGGACAAGTTTGCGCCATAAATTTGCGCCATAATAAAGGAGATCGTTTTTGCTACATGTAGCCTCCCCTGTTGTAACTTTGTGGCACGATACTGCCACTAGAAATTGATACTTCAAGACAAACCCCCCAAAACAAGAAACAGAACAATTCAGAGCTGTAAAATGTGTAGCCTAAGCGTTGGCTTACCAGTTGTTGCTGAAACCCCCTGCATCTTGCCTACAGTTGTTGTCCTGCTTGGCTGAATCCCCCCTCTCCGACGCTAGGCTCACAGGAGATTGGAAACAGTGCACAGACGAACTAACGTTACAGTCAACTCAAACGAAGGAGTGTCCCGACTTCAGAGTCCTCTGCGTTTTCCCTTCTCTTGGCAAAAATCTCTAGCCTCCGCGGCAGGGCATAACGGGCATGTAGGGTTTCTTTCACCGATATAAGAGGGTGTCCAATGAGCGCGTTTGATGCATTGGAGCACTGATCCATTCACTCCTCCCGGCTCTGTCCTCCTTATAGCAAAACTATTCTTCTCTATGTGCGCTCAACTCCGCCACTGGAGAAAGGAGTTGCGCGTTCACGCTTATGCGCGGTCACGACAACCATGGTCATTCATTGAGTACAGTAGAATAAAGTAAATCATGGGACTATTGTTTGTATACATTGTTGTTTATTGCATGTCTTTTGCTTAGTTATTTTACACAATAACCTACAAAATGTTTATGTTTTCTCAATTACATCAAATTCAGCATTTAAAAAGGTGCAAGTTTAAGTCTGTTCCACCTGAGCACGTCAGAGAACACTATGATGACACACCAAATGTGGTTGATGGATCCCTTATGTCTTCTTCTAATGCCTCTAAAGGGGAAAGTAATTCAAAAGTAACGTTAATGAGTTGGGTAATCCAAAAGTTACCTTACTGATTACAGTTTTGGACAGACAATTAGTAAGTGATTACATTTATAAAGTAACCTACCCAACCCTGAACCTATTACCGTAGGCTATTACCATATTATAACCCCAAATCAAATATTTCCAATGATTATGTATTTGAGTCCGTAAACAGTGCTTCAAAATATGTTTAAACAAACTATCACGTCAGTCTCATGGACTCTCAGTTCCCACCCAGCCCCATCCTTCTACCAAACAAAGTGGCAGGATCAGGCCTTGGAAAACACAGATTGTTTTACCTTTAATATTGACCATTTAGCAGGGTCATTATAACAGAACATATGTTGAAATGAGCACCACTGTAGGCCTAAATCGATGCCCCATTTGGCCATTTGTATAAGGGTCGCTGGGTGCTTCCATCACTGCATTAATGGTTATCATTGGGCTTGGCTTCCTCCTTGGTCCTTTGACTAGATTCATCTATAATGGCTGAGAAGAAAAGACAGTGAAACACAAATATTAACTGGCATTTCTATTTCACTGCTCAGGCCCTCTCCCTCCCATAGATGAGCAGTGTTGATTCATCTTGAATTCCCAGCACGCTGAATAAACCTTGTCAGCTGTCCCTGTGAGTTAGTTTTCAGAGGAACAAGGAATTGATTGAGGCAGAAAGCCCAAATGCTTGGAATATGAAATACTTTGCTATTTCTGTATCATAACCAACTGTTAATTCGCCCCTCAGAATAAAAATGCAAAGTTTGAGGTGACTCCCTGAGTTATAATTCATTTTAATGTCTAATGCCAAGTTAAATAAAGGTTTAAAAAAAATGTATAATGTCAACGAACATGTGATATTGTGTAGAGCTACTGTCTGTAGCCACCCTCTGCCATCAATAACCATATGATTGTAAAGTATGTTTGTGGCATGTTGTAATGCTATCTAACTTGAATAGACATATCAAGGCCTACTGTTTGGCTAACTGTGTTACCATTTTGAGCCAATCATGTGGGTAATGGTCGACTGTGGTAGGTCCTTCTCTCTCCTGTCTCTCTCTCCCTCCCTCTCGCTCCCTCTGAATTAACCCATGTCAATTTAGCTATGCGCAATTAACCCCTTTTGTGCCTCGTTTTGTAGTTGCACGCTCCTCGTCTGCCCTTGATCAACACAGACAAAGTGTTGGAGTCTGTAGTGACATGCCCACTGGCTGACGGCTGGCTGCCATTCACTTGTTCATTCACTGACACTCTGCAGTCTGTGATAGTCTGTGTCCGGCTACTGTAGCTAGCCATAGCAGGCACTAAGGACAAGCACAGAAAAAAGGCTACATTATTGTAGGCTGCAGGTAGCCTAGCGGTTAAGGCATTGGGTTAGTAAACAAATATTTGCTGGTTCAAATACCCTAGGTGAAATGTCTGTTTATTATATGCCCTTGTCATACAAAATGAGTATGGCACTTAACAGTGTTGTGTTCGAGACCATCTAAAGGGAGACTGGAGCAAATCGAGTCAAGACCAAGACCAGAGGAGGGATGAGACCGGGAGGGGTCAAGACCGTGACCAGAAAAATGTGAGTTCAATTCTAGACCACGATCAACATTTTGTCAAATCGCCACCATAATAAGAGTTCAAAATGTCCAGTATTTCTATGTTCATATTTCAGAAGGACATATGGATTCTTTAGACATTTAGAATGGTGAAAAAATGCATGCTGAGGGAAAATAGAGGCACTCTACAAATGATTACTAACCCAAACAGAGTGGGGAACAAGGAGGGCCTTCTACCCCTTCAGAGAAGGGCTAAGGATTTATAAAATAATTATAATAAAATTTACATTACATCATTACATTATTATTTTCAACGATGTTCTGATTTAATCGCTTCAGTTTTGTTGGAAAGGAAAGGGTTAACATTGAAGATCCAATCAGGACTTTTCTTTTGTGGTCTCTGGGGAGATAAATCTAGCTAGCCAAGTCAGCCATTGGCTAAGCCTTCAGAAGCTAGATAGAAGGTGCTGTTCTATCTGCTGTTCAACTGTACAAGGGCAACAATTTGGAGTGACAGTGGAATCAACTGGGTGGGACCATTTTTACAAAAAACGTATGGAAACTTCTGCCTTCTCAAAAGCCAAAAGGTCACTGCGAAATAGCAAGCATTCATTTTCTGACGGTCTAGCTAGCTATTTTTTGTTATAGGCTCGTTTGCAGCGGCTGCAGCAGGATGTTATTGCTTGGTTGTTATCTTCTCCCTTTTCAAGAATAACTTTCAACAAGAAGTTACGTTTCAAATTATCATCTGGTGAGTGGAACTGTGTTATGTATTGCAGCGCCTTTGCTGTTGTTGGCCATCTCGTTGAAAATAACTGATGTGTGAAACATTGTCGCGTTTAATCTTTAGGTCGTCAGTTACTTTGTGTGCTAAACGTGAAAGTTTTTTTGCAATGGGAAGCAATTGCTGTACATTTTTATTAGGAATGCTTAGCCTAATGGTTGTGCTTTTGTATTCTTATGATTGGGACCTACAGGTTAATGTCCGAGTGAATGGACTGCCTAACCTTTAACATCATTCTGTGTGTGACTGCTGTTTTTCCATCGGCACTATGCAGTGGTGTAGTGGAGCCTGGAGAAGTGTGTAGACTCATATTTTGCTAAACAAATCCCAAACGGCTTGCCCAGCAAAGGAAAGGCACCCACTGTGAAAAAGCCTATGTTTTCTAGGGTTTTATATGGCAAAACAAATACGTTTCAGATTTGCACTCTCTAAATCACATCTTTTGGAGGTCTGAGGACTATTGTTGTAATAATAATGTCAAATGTATAATTATAACAACATCCTCTAATCACCTGGGGGCTCCCACAGTCAAAGCCACAGATCAGTGCTAAATAGAACCAGTTACTGAAAGAGAGAGAGATACACACATTTATTTCCACAGGGACGGGGGGTGAGACAGGGATGCAGCTTAAGCCCCACACTCTTCAACATATATCAATGAATTGGCGAAGGCACTAGAACAGTCTGCAGCACCCGGCCTCACCCTACTAGAATCTGAGGTCAAATGTCTACTGTTTGCTGATGATCTGATGCTTCTGTCCCCAACCACGGAGGGCCTACAGTGGCACCTAGATCTTCGGCACAGATTCTGTCAGACCTGGGCCCTGACAGTAAATCTCAGTAAGTGTTTTTTGGTGTCGCAAAAAAAGATCCAGTTCCCAGGACCACGGATACAAATTCCATCTAGAGCACACAAAAAAACGTTATATACCTCGGCTTAAACATCAGCTCCACAGGTAACTTCCACAAAGCTGTGAACGATCTGAGAGACAAGGCAAGAAGAGCCTTCTATGCAATCAAAGGAACATAAAATGCGATAAACCAATTTGGATCTGGCAAAAAAAAACTTGTGTATCAGTTATAGAACCCATTGCCCTTTATGGTTGTGAGGTCTGGGATCTGCTCACCAACCAAGAATTCACAAAATGGGACTAACACAAAATTGAGACTCTGCATGCAGAATTCTGCAAAAATATCCTCTGTGTGCAACATAAAACACCAAATAATGCATGCAGAGCAGAATTAGGCTGATACCCGCTAATTATCAAAATCCAGAAAAGAGAAGTTAAATTCTACAACCACCTAAAAGGAAGCGATTCCAAAACCCTCTATAACAAAGCCATCACCTGCAGAGAAATGAACCTGGACAAGAGCCCCCTAAGCACGCTGGTCTTGGGGCTCTCTTCACAAACACAAACAGACCCCACAGAGCCCCAGGACAGCAACTCAATTAGACCCAACCAAATCATGAGAAAACAAAAAGATAATTACTTGACACATTGGAAAGAATTTACAAAAAAAGAGAGCAAACTAGAATGCTATCTGGCCCTAAACAGAGAGTACACTGTGGCAGAATACCTGACCACTGTGCCTGACCCAAAATTAAGGAAATCTTTGACTATGTACAGACTCAGTGAGCATAGCCTTGCTATTGAGAAAGGCTGCCCAACAAAATGAGGTGGAAACTGAGCTGCACTTCCTAACCTCCTGCCAAATGTATGACCATATTAGAGACGCATATTTCCCTCAGATTACACAGACTCACAAAAAATGTGAAAACATATCCAATTTTGATCAACTCCCATATATCTATTGGGTGAAATACCACAGTGTGCCATCACAGCAGCAATATTAGTGATCTGTTGCCACAAGAAAAGGGCAACCAGTGAAGAACAGACACCATTGTAAAATGAACCTATATTTATGTTATTTTCTCTTTTGTACTTTAACTATTTGCACATCATTACAACACTGTATATATACATAATATGACATCTGAAATGTATCTATTCTTTTGGAACTTTTGTGAGTGTAATGTTTACTGTTAATTTTGTATTGTTTATTTCACTTTTGTTTGTTATCTATTTCACTTGCTTTGGCAATGTATACATATGTTTCCCATGCCAATAAAGCCCCTTAAATTGAATTTAAATTGAGAGTGAAGAGAGAGATGGTGAGAGATAGTCAGAGGAAGGGAAATGGATAAAAGAGAGAGGATGGGAGGACAGAAGGAAACAGAGTGAAAATGGGGGGAGGGAGTCAGAGAAGCGCAGAGAATTGGAGGAAAAAGAAAGGTAGGCAGAGAGATAAGAGAGATGTGGGGGAAAGGAGGGAAGGTGTGAGTTAGGCCATCCACTTCTTTCACACCAATTTCAAATCACACCTCCTCTGCTGTTATCAAACCACATCACTCATCAAAGAGTGTGAACTGAAAATAAAGTGAACATTTTGCATGACATGTTTTGTCATGATTTCAACGAGAACAAGGGTAGAGGCACACACCTACAGATTCCAGAGAGATAGATCTCTTTTGGAGTATCCATTTCTCTCATGAGCATAGGGGAGAAGACACATCCCTGTCCAGCCGGACTGTATGGAATGTTTGGTGTATGATGAGGATGAGGTCACACAGTTCGTCAGACCTGCTGTGTGTGGAACCTCCTGTGAGTGTGTGTGTGTGTGTGTGTGTGTGTGTGTGTGTGTGTGTGTGTGTGTGTGTGTGCGCGCACAGTAGTCAGAGACACATGAGTCAGACATGGCGAGGCTGTCTGTTTGGCCGTGTGGTGTAACTGTGTGTGTGTGTGTGTGTGTTCTGTGCACCACCTGATGCATTCAATGCTCCTTCAGGGTCCTCATGTGTTCAGCTCATCACATGACAGGAGTGGCTGAGAAAGAGAGAGGGCTCTTTGTGTTAGGTTACGGTTTAGTAGCCCCACTCCAGTGACAGCAGCACACTCACCATTGGGTACACACTCACTCTCAACATAGCGTACACACCCACACACACATGCACACACACATACAAAACACACTTGTGCACAAACACATACCCATATCATATCACTCAAAAAAGAGTGAAGAATCTCATTGGATTCAGACAGACACTGGATACCACTGTATTTGTCAGTGTTATGGTGACCCCAATTGGTCAGAGAGGATACTGCACCAACCACTGTGAGACGACGCAGCATGCTACTTCAGGTACAATCATACCACCTGAATTTGGAATGGAACAGTGGGATAGAACATATTCCACTGACCCATATTCCATATGGCATAATGAACAGGAAATGGGGGAGATGCCATGACGACAAAGCGTCCACTGTGGGGGATAGTGATGTCATAGACTGCCAATGGAGTGACCTCCCACCTTTCTTTCATACAGTATCCTGATTCTGCAAATTGGGACTTTTTCAGTTGGGGCAGTCTCTGTTATGTAGTGTGGTTGGTAAATGGTACACTGTAGCCTCGTTGTATGTGATTCTTTGTATATGAATAGTGTGTATTATAGTTTTTATGTTTCAGCCCTGCATGCAAACCATTGATTGTCTTGATTAGAGCACTTCTTCCATCACTCAGACATCACACTCACTGTTGGCCATACACACACATTGCTTTTCAATGTCACCAGATTTGGAGCAGAATTTGTTCGGTACTTGTGGGGTTTCAGAGACACAAAGCCAGCCATCCTCATCAGCCCCCCTTTACAGAGAGGACTAGAGGAGGAAATCAGGCGTTTAGAGCAGAGCCCTGCTTGCAGAACTTTCGCATCTCTCCCACCATCTCTCGCTGGGATAGATTGTTTAAAAACTCAATGAATGGTCCTTTTGTTTCCATTCTACTTCTGTAAGATGGTTATTAATCAAAATTGTACGGTGGTCTAAAAATGCAATTTATAAACTTTGGACATTAGAATACAATAAATCCTTATATTTGTAGAATGACAGCTTCTGAATGGGACCGATTATTTTATTACTTGTATTCATCTGTTTCTGTATTTTGTATCAATTCTTCTTTTCTGAAAATCAATAGCTCTACATATTCTTGCCATATAAAACCATCCACGTGGTATAAAACTGTTGCATGAGACAAACGGGGCAAGTCTTTATGACTCATGGAAACTGGTCCTAACGGAGCATGGACAGGAAGTTACTGGGGGTGGAGAGGTCAAGAGTCACCCGGTTTGTTTGTATGTGGGAGTTTTTTTTAATACACAGCAGCAAATTATGGATAAAAGAGAGGGAAAGGACAGAAAAAGAGAGTAAATGGGAGAAAAAAAAGATCTAGAGAGTTAAAGAGATATAAAGGGGTGAGATGTGGAGAACAGAAAAAGAAAATGGAAAATAACAGGAAGAATAGAGAAGACAAAGGATGAGGGCAGGGAGAGAGGAAAAAGAGGGGGAGCCAGACAGAAGGTGGGGGTGGAAGAGTTTTGTGCATTGTGTGAAATTTGATCATGTCATGGAGTCTTTACAGACAGCTGGGAAGTCCCCCCTCATTCTGTTTCCCAGCTGGGGATCTTCTGAGGGGGAGCCTGCAGCATCAGACTGGCTCCAAAGTTAACTGTTCATTTACTTACAGTGGGAGAGTTTGGGATGAAAATACACACAGGACACTTTGTCTTTTTAGTCACATTTATTGATTTTAACCAGTATGACTACCTTTACACAGACATAACACCTCTCTATAGGAAAACAAAACAACACTTTCATAGGATTAGCTCAGCAGTAATACATTAGACTAAACTCATTTTTTCATCATTAAATTTTTTTCACTTTTTCAGCATCTCCAAAGTTATAGGTTTGTTTTCGATTCTGTGTAAAGGTTCCCATGACTGAAAAACATGCATATGACAATAAGTTGTAATCAATATGCCACTAATTATAATGCACATTATTGATAAGAATACAGTACTGCATGACAATCCAAATAAATACCAACATACAGATTAAGTCGTTATTTCATATAAAGGTATCAAACTCAATATGGATCAATACTGAAACACAATATGACAATATAAAGTTTGCACGGCTAGTGTATTATCACAATGCTATCGCTTCCAGCAAACAGAAAACTTTTATTTTCCTTGTAAAACAGCATTTAAATTGCACTTTGTTTTCTCCGTATTTTTCGCTTCTCAACCGTAATGATAACTTTTTACGCCTCAACAAACAAGCATTGGCTAGGATGGCACTATTCAAGCTTGTTGATGCAAAATCTGTTTTCTATTTCCTGAAATCACAACACTTTAATATATGATGTAAAAAAAAATATTCAATAGAAAAACAAAAACAAATCAAAGAGAAAATGCGCTCTCTGCACATTTGCCAACAATACTGTAGATATTACATTACCTTCACCATACAAAGCTAGAGATCATGTCGATGTTTCCAATAGTACACTGATCTGCCCAAACACATAGTGGTGCATGGAACATTTTGTTCAAAATGAGGCCAAAGGGATTTATTTTGGTTCCCAAAGTTTGATAATAAAAAAAAACTACATTTTCTCAATACCCCTGAATTTGCTGTTGGGATCACTGACCTGCAGAATTCAATACAATATCAGTTGAATTGAGCTAATTTCAAAACGATCATCTCACTCCTGCAAAAAGGGCTACTCCTCTTTGCATTTATTGCTGCTCACAAAGTCATTCAACCCAAACTCCTCCCCTAAAAAAACAAACACAAAGTACTAGTCTACAATTCTCCCTTGAAACAATGAAAGGCACTACTGGTCA
Organism: Oncorhynchus mykiss; assembly: GCF_013265735.2. Taxonomy (NCBI): domain Eukaryota; kingdom Metazoa; phylum Chordata; class Actinopteri; order Salmoniformes; family Salmonidae; genus Oncorhynchus; species Oncorhynchus mykiss. The sequence continues at coordinate 36,829,007 of NC_048573.1, forward strand.
GAATGAAGAACAAAACAAACCCAAAGCAAAACCCGGGTAGCGCTTCAGCAGAAAGCCACAGCCCCAAACTACACCTTTCTCACTGATGTACGGCTTGTCTTTCTGATTCTTGAATCTTTTCAAACCTAAACGGTGTACCAGGATTTGGCACGATAAACAAAGAGAGAATTAAACCATTCCAATTTGGAATTTAATCGTTGCACTTGCAGAGAATTCTGTGAGCCAGTGATCCCTTATCAGTGTGACACCCTTGGTAAGAAGATGGAAAAAAACAAAATCATTTTGTCACTCCATTTTTCCCCCCCAAGAACTTCTTACCATTTTTTTTGAGTCAGAGCGTCGTCAAGTTTCTGTTAGCTTTGAACTATTCCTAGGAATAATAAATACATGAAAACCCCAGAATTAGCTCACCCTGGATTTTGTTTCAAACATGGCAGTAGAACATACATATAAAAACCAAACCAACAGCATAATAAAGCAATATGATGAGACATAACAATAAAAGGATGGTTATTCAGATGGATCAATTCTCAGAAGCACAATAACAATAGATGGACTCTGGTTTGCGGTGAGACTTTAGGAGAGTAAATGGTCTCTGTAGATGGTACAAAGAGACCATATACAGGAGGAAATATATTCCTTTTAATATATGTGTATACTTGACTAAATAAGTCACAAACCTTAGCACTACAAACCTTTCCTAGGTTAACAATATAAAGTTATATAATCCTATAATAAAAGTGCACAGCTTAAAGAAAACAAATCAACTAAAACAAAAAAAGATCAAACCAGACAAAACAGTTGGTTGATTTACATTGAGAAAAGACCATGGTTCCCCTGGCTTCTCATTGGAGGGATAACTCCGCCAATCACAAACTCTGATCATCATTTCATGAGGAGGGCAGAGTTCACTGTACTTGTGAGCATCGGCAGCAGCGCGGGGAAATGTGAAATACCGTGTTCATTCCCATGCATAGGACATTGAGGTCGTGCTATATTGCGAGTTAAAGGGCAACCTGGAGGAATATTGGATTTTCCTATCAGAGATTTCATTTGATCTTTTTAGTCTTGAAGTGGGTTTCATAATCTTGGCCTATAGGGCTATCTGTTTTCTGCACAATGAATGTGACATCGGCATTGTGAGAGGATCCTGTGTCGGAGGAACCTCCTCCGGGCAGAATTAAATGACTGCAAAACGGAGAAACAAAGAAAACATAAAAATTTGCATTACTGGTACATTTAGAGAGATGTTAACTTCCTCAGAAATGATTCCATTCCAATCAAAAACATGAAACAAGGAAGAGTAAAAAGATGTACACCGAAGGCCCAGTTAGTTACAGTAGCTACTAACTAGCGGTTGGTGCAAACTGGGTCAGTAGTGCTGAAGCAGACTGTCATATCAACATTGTGTCAATATGTTTCAGAGGAGCTGATATAAAAGCACTACTGCACGAGGAAGACCAGTGAGTGCAAGAAGCTGATGACCTCACAAGTACCATGACCTTTGACACCTCCAAAACATATGATGAGCCCCAAGAGTTTAATCCACACCCCAGAACCAGGTCAGTCATATGAGGGGCTTTCCTTACTGGCATGCAGGTTAATGAGAACGGGTGTGTTTTTTAGCGTGCAGGCGTTCAACCAATCAGGAATCAGACGAAGAGCGTGTGAGAGAACTCAAAGGTGAAGTGGGCGGAGCCTAAAGGCAGAGGTAGGAGGGAGCTTATTCTGGTGGCATTCTATTGATGACACCAGATAAACAGACATTGATTTCAAACTAAACCAAGAGAACTAGGGAGGGTCTCTCTAGCCACAATCACATCCTGGATTATGAAATATATAGATTATTCAGTGAATCTATAGTGCCTACACAAGGGAACAGGGATAGAAGGTCAACTCATTTGAATCAATGTCCACTGGTAAAATACCACATTTAAAGACAAAGTAGTCAAACAAAAACCTAATGTAAATACATTTGTCATCTTAGAGCATCTCCCTCAGAAAACCCTGGAACTCATTTCCCCAAACACAGTATCAAAATCATGTTCAGAATCGGCTGAGAGAGCTCGTCTTTCGGGTGCAGGTGCTTTTAAACACCAGTATTACTTCTCTCTCCTCTCCCACTCTCTACACCCAGAGCAAACTGACACAAACAAAGTGTGATTCTATCACTGTCGCTTAAGTGGAACAAGAACAGAATAGTGATTTCCCCTCCCGTGGAGGTTCTTCTCTGATGTGAGCGATAGCCTCGTCTCCGTACTGTGTGGCGTGACTAAAGGCCTCGTAGGGCAGCGCAGCACATACTCAACTCAAGCAGGGTTGAGGACGTCCCTCGTTCGGAGGAACCAAAGCTCTCCCTCTCCATACCCGAGAGAGGTGGCCTAGGAGTATCCTAGAAGATTAGAACCTGATTACGATCGTATTATTAAGAATATATAGTTTTAAAAAGCATAATTGAATTAATCTTCCAAGAATCTCTTCGCATCAACCCTGCTTTTAGCGCCACAAAGCTAATACCGTGTATGCATTACATGGCTCTATCTAACACAAGCCCCACATCAGTTTTTTTAATCTGCCCGGCACTAGATTGCAAGGGTTAAAGCTTTTTTTTTTGGGGGGGGGGGGTAATAAAGACAGTACATTGGTTGTCCTCTCACATCCACACAGCATCTCAGAAATGAATCTATTTGCAATATTTGGAGAAAACGACATACACACAAGGGTCTTTCACCTCAGTGTCGGAGCTGAGATTACACACACACACACACACACACACAGGCAGGGTTTCAGAACACACGTGCGCAAGGACGTTACCTGACAATATCCAGGGGTTTTCCCCACAATCCCCCTCTCTACTTAAAGGGAGAGTGGTGTTGTAGGGCGAGCAAGCTGCTGACAATCTAAAAAGAGAGAGGGGTTGTCATGACAACAAAGCGACGAACCACACGTTTGAGACGTGAGGAGGACAAGGTTTTCAGCCACATACCCACACATAGTTCATTTGAGAGCTCAAAAGGGCCTCCCAAAAAAGAGAAAGAGAGAAGCAACAGGGAGAGAGAGGAAGAGAGATCAGCATTAGGCTGACAGACACAAAGACAGGGCTTTACATCGATATATAGATGTAGTTGATTTCAAGTGTTTGGGTCGACAGGCACTTTGCCGAGGGATATTGGTCGGTTTTGTTTGTAGAATTACGATCCGGATCTGGGTGCCATTGATTTTTGTGCTCTTTTAGGATCTTTTCTGTTATTACAAAAATCACCATCAATCAAAACTATATTGTATCTGTTCACAGTTATTTGATCATTTTCTTTCGTTCTTAAGTAATATGGCTGAGAGAATCCACCAATATGACATATACTAGGTCACATGGAATAGCCCTCTGTTTATTTCTGCAGACGTTAAATAACTGCTCTGGTTCAAATGTAGAGCCCTGTAGCACATCTGCATGTGCTGTGACACACCTGTTTACAGAGAAAAACTGTTATAAAGCTCAGTAGCATTTTCAGCTGCAAAGCCATGCGATTGGACTGCCTGACTCTACCGCGTTGGTGTGCAGCTTAAAGGATCTTGAAATGAAACACCTGTGGTCTTAGGTGCTCCTTTACCGCCCACCTCCGACATCATTAATTATCAGCCAACCCGCTTTGAGAATTTTGAATTTCAGTTAGAAAATCCAGCAAATCACACTGGGCTCCCTAGCAACAGCAGGGGGAGTTTGCATATTGTTTTGTTTCATTTGTTAATGTAAACATTCATGAGCAACCTGATTGGTCAGTGGGTTGCTGGGGCTGGCTCAGTCCTGGGGGGCCAGGAGAGAGAGGGGAAGAGGAGCGGGGGCTTTATCGAAGGAGCACCAACGCCAACAGGCAAGCAAAACGAGGAGAGGACGTCAACTTCTGTCACATGATCCTAAAAGTGACACCCTCTTCACAAGTCCCCACCCCCCAAATGCATTATGGTTACCAGGCAACACACTCAGGGGGGGTCAGAACACACTAAGCACAAAAGCTGCCACCTTTTACATCATCATAAGTACAGCACCATGACGGCGGAAAGAAGTGACACCCCATAATATCCACAGAAGCCCAACGGCGGCCGGTTGAGGCCATATCCACATGCCATACATTATGTCTACTACAATCCCAAACTTCTAGGGCACACTGTACTGTACGGTACAGTACATACACAGCTGCATTCCCCTAAGCGTTTACACTAGCAGGCGTGAGTGGCCATACGTGGCCATAGGCATAAGTATGTACTATAGGTTAGACACACACCAGGCTGAGCAGGCAGGGAGCTAAGCGAGCATAGTAGGGCTCTTTAACACTAAGTCAGGGGAGGACCTCGGGCTCCTCCCCTCTGTACACAGCAGTCCCGTGCTGACAATGCAGCCGCTTCAGTCGCAGTAGATCTTGTACTTCTCGCTGCAGAAGACCACTGGGCCTCCCAGGATGCCGTTGGGCATGATGTTGTGCTCACTGGGGCGACCGATGCCGGCGCAGGTGAGCCCGTGACTTACGTGGGGGTTGTTGGCGGTGTTGGTCTGGCCGTTGGTGGTTCTGCCGTTGGTGGTCCTGCCTTTAGGTTTGCCCCCGCGGCGGGTCTGCTCGGTGTCAAACTCCAGGTCCTCCAAGCGCTGGGTCAGGGCTAGCTTCTGCTGGATGGCCATACGGAGGAGGGAGTTCAGGGTCTTCTTCTCATCCTCTGCCGCAGACAGCTGTCTCTGCATCTCATCCAGCTGAGTCACATACTCGTCACAGCTACAGTAGAAGGAGGGAGGGAGAGAGAGAGAGAGAGAGAGATCACATTAGAATAAGGCATTTGAGGCCTCCCGGGTGGCGCAGTGGTTAAGGGCGCTGTACTGCTGCGCCAGCTGTGCCATCAGAGTCCCTGGGTTCGCGCCCAGGCTCTGTCTTAACCGGCTGCGACCGGGAGGTCCGTGGGGCGACGCACAATTGGCCTAGCGTCGTCTGGGTTAGGGAGGGCTTGGTCGGTAGGGATGTCCTTGTCTCATCGCGCAGCAGCAACTCCTGCGGCGGGCCGGGCGCAGTGCGCGCTAACCAAGGTTGCCAGGTGCACGGTGTAGCCTCCGACACATTGGTGCGGCTGGCTTCTGGGTTGGATGCGCGCTGTGTTAAGAAGCAGTGCGGCTGGTTGGGTTGTGTATTGGAGGATGCATGACATTCAACCTTTGTCTCTCCCGAGCCCATACGGGAGTCGTAGCTACTACAACAATTGGATACCACGAAAAAGGGGTAAAAAAAAAAAAATAATAATAAAATAAATAAAAGAATAATAAAATAAAAGAATAAGGCATTTGTCGCCAATGAGATTTCAGTCCATAAACATTTACTGCATTTTCACTAGCCATCCAATAGGTGGCAGTATAAACCTCCAGTTTTAACAGCCAAAGGCACAGTGACTACTACAACCACTACCATTGGTAATGGTCTAGATCTCCAATCTGACTGTTCATATTGTCTGTGGCTATTTCAGATGGATTTCACTGACCTTCAAGCCCACAGAAAATCAATGCAAGAAAGAAGGCTTCACCTACATTCGTCTTGACCTTTGACCTACTTCCCCAGTGCCCGTCTTCTCCACCAGATAAAGCCCTTGAGGTGTCTACCAGAGCCTTGCCATCCGGCAGTCTACCATTTCATTAGACTATCTCTCCATCTCCCCCAGCACCACTCTCTTCTCCCTGGAAACCTCTCTGTCCTAAACTTCTTGTGCTGAGCGATAAGTGCTTTTTGAGGTCAGTTTGGTTTCGGTTTTGATACTTTTTTTAAACATGAAATGCACTATGTGGGTTGAATGCTGTAACATCACATAATAAAACAATTAATACAAGTCACATGATGGTTGTGAATGCCCATTATTAACCATCATTTATTCACATTACGTTACATTAATAAAATATTTCAGCTGTTGTGTATATTCAATTTGTTTGATTGTATTTAAAGTCATCACCTCATCTCTATAGGGCTGCTTCCTATGCTGTCTGACAAAATCACCATTTTGTAGTATTTCAATGAAAATATGGCATACTTTTATGACTGCTGAACACTATCAATCACTTAAACCAGTGGTTCCCAAACTGGAAAGGAACTGAGTCCGGCTTTAAACGTACTCTTTGTTGTAATAGTAGAATGCACAAGGTGACATTACTAAATTGGGTAGTGCATCATCAGTTCCTCATCATGAGTCATGTTAGTCATTGCATACTATTTATAACTTGTCAGAAATGTCCAGATCAACTAGCCCATGTCAGCTAATGTTTTTTAGCAATTTTTGGGGGGCCCATAGACTTTGTCGTAATGTTCGAGTCACTTAAATATGAATAAACATTAGACATGGCAAAATGTATTGAATTGCAAGAACATTTGCTTTAAAACTGCAACATTTCTCTGCACCTTACAACAACAGTGTGTAGAATTGCAGGAAATATGTTTTAAATCCAAATAATTGAAAGGTGTAGGTGAAAAATAACTGAAAAAATAACTAAAATGTTGGTTAATGCTCAGCACTATAGACTTTAAACATCCTATTCAAGTAAGAACAATAGGAACTAATTTCACCCCCACAAGACTCACTTAGGACCTCATCTGTGTTTGTGTTTACTATTCACTAAAAGCCCAGCTACGCATGATTCACTTTGTACTGCTAATATCCAAACACAGTATGCATTATATATGAAGAGTTTAATGTCTGAACATACATCCCATTTGAATGTATCCCGGGGTTGGGGTTCATGTGGGCTGTGTTGATGTTGACTATAACCCCTATTGGTGTAATTAACAATCATGAACAGCGAGGCTGAGGGCTGAGGTTGAAAGCAGCTCTACCCGGACGTCTGTCTGCATGACAATATGAGGAGTCTGAGCACGGAGTAAGTTAATCGTAGATCACACACAAAGGAGGAACGCTTTAACCCAACTCCAAGATCCCCCCTGTGTCCCTTTAGGAGTGGGCTAAGGGAGAGAGCAAACAACAGAGGTGCAAAGAAAAGTATGGAAGAAATACTTCTAAACTCACCAAACCGAGATGTTCCTTCCTCTCGCTATCACTCAAACAACTCTCCCCACTCTTTCTCTAGCACCAGTGTAATATAACATCAAATATCAATTCTGCCTCTCACGTTAGTGTGAAATAGCACAAGATTCTCTGTATCTCTCTGACTCTCTCTCTCTCTGACTCTCTCTCTGACTCTCTCTCTGACTCTCTCTCTGACTCTCTCTCTCTCTCTCTCTCTCTCTCTCTCTCTCTCATGCTATATTTAACTTATTTTTACCACTGTGAGCACTTAAGTGTGTGTGTGTGTGTGTTAGGGCCATGCAGGTCCAAAAAACTAGGTCATGCTGCCTGGAATGTAGAGGCAGGGGTTCACATCACTGTCCTTCATCTGCTACACCCTTCCTCTTTCATTATTAATCATTCTGCCCTTCACTCTCTCTACCCCTCTTTCCTTTCACTGCACCCTCATATTACATCTCTCCTTCATCTCTCTGTCATCCTCCCTCCATCCTTCATTTATATCGCCATCATCCTTCCTCCATCACACTGGGCTCCCCCCCCCCACCTGTCTCCATCCTGCTAACACAGCGATCTGAGATGACATTCCCCAGTGATAATGGTAGCCACACCTCTGCAGAGATCTGTGCAGTATACCACCTTGCCTTCCAGCTGTCATTCAGCCTAACCCACATTGGAATGAAATTCCTGGCATCTCAGAACACTCCTTCAGTCCTACCTGCAGGACAAGAACAGTCTATATCAGGGGAATTAAAGGTTACTCTGAATCTAAATGTGGGACAAAAACACTCCCTGTTCTATCTGGTGGATTGGAATATTTCCTCTACACTTCCAAGTGTCAATTACAATCTACAATAAGTGGAAAAGACATTAGGAACACCTTCCTAATATTGAGTCGCACCCCCTTTTGCCCTCAGAACAGCCTCAATTCATCAGGGCATGGACTTTACAAGGAGTCGAAAGTTGAACTGACGTCTGTGCCCAGTGCGTCTTCTCATTGGTCACATAGGACCTAATGCTGCTATTCAGTCTCTCACTATTGGCTCGTTGAAGTGTTGTGTTATTGCACATGGGCACTCCCCATGATGTATACATCCTCTCCCCCCACATACACAAACACAAACCCAGTCCCCCCTCGTGGGCGTGCAGTCGGACTCCCACTGGGGGACACACCCAGACAAAGGGGATCAGTGCAGCTTCATTTGACCCAGTGTGAGATGGCGAATGGGGGAGCGGGGGTTCCCAGGGGTCACAGTGCCCTTTAAGATGGACCAGCCATGCTGGGTGGAGGGTGTAAGAGGGCGTGGGTTTTCCCGGGAAAAAATACAGGCTTCCATTCTAGGGATGAAGGGATACAATGGGGCCCTTCTTGGCCTGATAGAGAGGGACTGGAGGGCCACAATGGCCCTGGGTGGCGGCTGGCCCTTTGTAGAAGAACAGTCTCCACATTCAGAGTAGTGTGGAACAGAGGCTCCATGTCTCAGATGATCTACAGTAGCCAGGGGTCACGAGACACACACAGGCGTACTGCACACACATGCGCTCAGAGTATAACGTGCACAGCATACACTCATATCCACACCCAAACATGTACTGCATGAAACACGATGAAACGTTCATAGGGAAGGGTATGGACTACACTGACAGGCACATACCACAGGGGGTTGGTGGCATCTTAATTGGGGACGACGGGCACGTGGTAATGGCTGGAGCGGAATAAGTGGAATGGTTATTATGAGCCGTCCTCCCCTCAGCAGCCTCCACCGGCGCATACGCCCTAAATATACTGACAAATGAGTGTGGAAACACAGCACCACAGCACATTTGTTTGTCACATGGAGTGTGAACACAGACACACACTCGCCTCGGCTGTTCTCTGGCTATGTGGGAACAGCATTGGTCATTGTGGAGGAGGATGAGTGAGAGGATTTAGGAGGGAGGAGAGGGAAGATAAAGAAGGAATAAAATAACCAACAATGAAAGTAAGAGCAAAATGGGAATCAGAGAAACACAAAGAGATGAGAGTGTGTGCCTGTTCGAATTGATTGGGGGAAGGCTGACTGATTCTTTGCATGTATAGTGCCTACTGCTAAGAGCAGGCATGTCCAGGCAGTGCTTCATTGGAGTCCGATCCTGCACCTCTCCATCGACTGTTTTGGTCCGGAATCTATTTGGCCGGATCCGGTAACTCTGGTGGCATGATTGTTTTTTCCTTCTCACTTTTTTAAATGTAAAAACTATAATAAAAGCGATCAAAGTTCATATGAGTTGCATCTTCGATAATTCTCCTGCCCCGGCCATTACCGACGAGTGACCATTGGGTGAGTCAGTGAAACTGGAAAGCATTTTAAGGACTCCAGCTCAGAACTCCCCCACCCCTCTCTCTCGCTCACCTCCACATTTTCAAATGAAGCACTGGTCTTAGGAATGGAAGAGACTGGGCCTTACTGTAAACTGATAACACAGCCCACAGCTGGAGTACAACACACATACACAAGTTGGATACGTACAAACTGACATAGAGTACACATATTAGGAACTTGCATTACACAAAAGAGTCTAACAGAGATTTGCACATTCAATCAGTCCCACTCCATTCACTCTAACTCTCTCACTCTGAGGCCACACACTCGAAACGAAGGCAGTCCACTGACAATCTCAGGAATCCCCAAATCTACATTTAAGTCGACAGAGTATGTCAAAGATGGAATAACCATGAGAAAGACTCTCAAATTAGCCCCATGTCGAGAAGCTGAAACGAAAGACTCCCTCTCTCTCTGTAGGGTAGAGGGCCTTGTGTTTTGCTGTGAGGATAAATGAGGGGAGCGAGGGAAGAAACAGGGGGAGTGTGGGAAACGTGGGTAAATCACATCCCTCTGCCTCTTAAAGCCTTTCAAGGAGCCCCCAACCCCCCCCCCCCCCCCCCCCTTCCCCACCGTCATTCTATAGGCCAAAATTAGCATACCAATACGTACAGGCTCCAGAAGGACCTGAATGAACACTACCACAAATACCCAGGCATGTACACAGCCCAGAACATACTGAGGCCGCGTCCAAAATGGATCCCTATTCCCTATAGTACAGTGTATAGCGTAGGGCTGTCACGATAACAATATTGCGATACTCAGCGGTATCGTGGCAAAGAAACAAAACAATTTCCTATAGCACAAAATGTTACATACAGTCGGTTTTTTAAAGGACCAAAGAGTCTGCTTTGTGCTTTTTTTTTGTCATCGTAGCATCGCGATACTGGTCTCGTGACAACCACAATATAGGGGGTAGCAAAAACAGAACATTAATTATATCTAAGGCACATAGAAATCCCCATACAAGGTAAAGACTGAGGGATTTCCTGCGGACCCCTGAGCAGAGTTGAGTTATGTTGTGTTAGGAGCATCTTCAGTGTCTCACAACAGCAAAAAGGGACAAGGGAAAGGCACATTTCACATGCGTGCCTCTCTAGCGCCGCCATTTTCCTCTGTATTACATCTACCACCCTCGTTCTGCTGCTAATAGCCAGTACCTCTTAAAGAACACTTGGTTTGAAACCCTGATTGGTCAGTGAAAGTCATTCTAAGCAGAATGCCAGTCATTTTCAAAATGGCTTCCTCTGAGGTGCTCAGTGAGAGCTGATTTCCTCTCATGTCTTCAGAGGGATGGCTTAACACCCGCATCGACAGACCATCTGGCCCTGCACTGCACCAAATCGTTATGACAACAGAAACACACCCATATTTGCAGAGGAAGACAGCTTTCTCCGCCATGTTAATCAATAAGCTACTACAGTTATATAGAATTTCTCAATAAGACCAGCTAATGGACTGGGAGTGCAGATACACCGTGGCATTACTCCACTGTAAATATGAGGGGTGCCGAGTGCACACTCTCTATGGATAGAGCAGCCCTCCCTTCTCTCCTCTCCTTTCTGCACAGCTTGATTTGAGCTTTGCTGTAAGTGGAGGAGTCTTAAAGACAGAGCGAGACTGCCTCAGAGTTGCCATCTGGTTCAGGGAGGGTTTGCAGGAGAAGGGAGGACGCACTGAGCTCCACATCAAAACAACAGAGCAAACAAAGTACCACAAGAATGTGCAGTGGTCTACATGCTTGTATACAGCGTACACACATTGCACACACTCATAGTCACCCCCCCCCCCCCCCCCCCCCCCCCCCCCCACAAACACACACACACTCCTTCAGGAGGAAGACTACAGTACAGCGAGACTATGGTGAAACGAGAGTACATTGTATCTGAGGTAGTTATCCAGACCAGGTCGAGGTAGGGATTATAAGGGGAACCTTTGGCCTGCTTCTTATGGGAATCAGCAGGCTTAGCCAGCGAGGGGTTAACGTAGCCCCTCCATCTGATAAGCAGTCACTGGTCATAAAACACTGCTTCTTCAGCATAGTAATTACTACAGATTAGAGATGTGTCCGTCGTATGGCCATCCTCCACTGGCCCAGATTCACAAAGAAAAACAACACTCCTACTAAACCTGTCGGTTATTAAAAGCAGGCTATGTACACGTCGTTGGCATATGGTGAATATGGCTTACCGTGTGGTATTAAACACAGATTTACCTTGTGGTTGTCGCGAGTGTGGTCTTAGGATGGTGTATCGGTGGTGTTACCGCTAGGTTAACATAGTAAAAGTGGTCAGATGGACACTGGGACGGCGAGGTGTTTTGGTCAATAAATCTTTCCATTAAAATCTCGTGGCGACAGCGTTTTAGTTAGGCTAAATACATATGTATGTAAACAATATAACTGTATGTAAACATCATATTGTAATGGTATTGCTTTTGTTCATGCAGTGCTTTCCTTTTGGTACGATGGGTTTATTTCTGTAGGTAAGCTAGGTAGGTATATGTAGTACTTGTCTTGTAGTGTGGCAAACAAAGCATGAAAGAACGAGAGAGCCTAATCTCATATGCCCAGATGAATCTGTTATAGTATATAGACAGAGCACGTGTCAGAGCACTCTCTTACTGTGTGGCCAAGGTACTGTATGTGATAACATGTTTAAATGTGTGTTCTAAACTAGGAGTCTAATAGTGTGTTCCTAATAGGGCTGGGGACCTCACGATACGATACTTAGGTGCCGATGTGGCATGTATTGTGATTCTCATTTGCATTGCGATTTGGTGTTCCAAACATATTGCTCACTGTAATGTCTGTTTCAGAGAGACGAGAGGGAGCACGAGAAAATGAGTTTTGATCAGTCAGGGAAATGAAAGTTCTAAAAACATGTTGGCTCACTATTTAAAAAGGAGATGGAGAAGAAGAATGCATTTTGCCGCAGGTACAATTGACTAGCGCAAGCTTATACTACTTACAGTACCAAAAACAACTTTTTTTTTTTTACTTAAAAAAAATTTTTTTTTTTACAAATCGATTCTTGGGAGTCAAATATTGATATAATATTGCGATGTGTAACTGTCGCAATTTTTTTCTTCTCCCATCACTAGTTCCTAACTTGTTTTAAACGAGGCGCGTGACAATGTACTCCTCTTACCGTGTGGCGAACATCGCTCGGAGTGAGGAGAAGGTAGCGGCATCCTCCTTCAGGGCCTTCAGCTCGTTCCTCAGTTTCATCATGGTCTCCGTCACCATGGCCTTCTCGTTCTCATACTTACTCTTCAGGTTGGCCAGCGCCACCTCAGCCGTCTGTAGGGGGGACACAACACAACAACGGTCAGACCAACTAAAATGGGTCATTTTGAGTCTTTTTCCTGCAGCTTTAATGTCATTAGAGTCTGTTTTAGTGTGTGACCTTTGAAGGTTTATTTGCACAGCAGTTCGGTGGGGAGCTGGCTGGATTTAAAGACTACAGGTGTGTTTCTTTACGAGAGGCTTTTGTCTGAGAGTCAGATTCAGGAGCTGAGGAACACACACCCTCTTCAAAGATCTGACAGCAACTGGACACACAAACATTAGGGTTCTGGGCTGTTAGGGAGTGTCTGCTTTAGTAAGCTTTCATCTTTTTTTAAAACTCTATCACATAGACACACACAGAGACAGACACAGGCACACAGACACACACAAACACTCACGGCCACCAGCTGTCTCTCCCTGTTGTTTTGTTATGAATCTTGCTACGACAGCTGAAGAGGCTTTAGACAGCCACCTCCCTGCCTCAGTCTCCCGACTGATTCTTAGGGGAGGGAAATACAAAACATGGAGGTTCAGTATCTGACCTGCTTGTTGGCTTTGAGGACGGTCCTCAGTGTAGCAATCTGCTCCCTCTTGGTGCTGAGCAGGGACTTGAGTTTGAGGATCTCCTCCATGCAGGCCTCCATGTCCTTGTCAGCCACGGCGCCAAGCTCCAGAGACGCCACCCTCTGACGGGACAGCTCTGTGGTGCGGTCCACCGCCAGCTGCAGGTGCTTGATCTGGTCCCGGATGATGGCCACCAGGTTGTACACGTTCATTGGCTCCCGGGGCAAGGGGGAAGAGGAGACAGGGGACAAGGCGCTGTCGGCAGCATCGGGGACGGGGAACAGGCCCTTGGTGAGCAGGATGGGGGAGCGGCGGCCGCGACCTTCGGGACTCGTGCGCCCGCCCTTGCCCTCCTTGTAGAAGTCGAGCATGACGCGGTTGGGAGTTTCGTTGTTGCACATGCACACGTGGTTGTAGAGGGTGGCCAGCTCCTCGCTGAAGGTGACTAGCTCGTCCTGTGCCACGTTCAGGCTGCCTTGGGACTCGCCCGCCACGTCACTCACCTTTACAGATAGAAAGAGAGAAACTTTGTCAATTAATACAATTTGATCGAAGAGAGAAATCTGGTTTGCAAGTGTGAGGAAAAAGTACAAACAATTCCTACACAGAGAAAAGTGAAAAGAATTGACTACAGATAACCACTCATCAATATAACACCACAAAAAAACAACGTTAACAAGCCTAAGACATTAGGGGCACTGTATCATGGAGGGTGTTTCTCACCTTGCGGAGCTCCTTCGCCAGGACGGCCTTCTCCTCTCTCTCCACGCGGCTGGTCTTCTCCAGGGAGGACAGCTTCTCTCCCAGGGCCGTGACGTCAGTCTCCAGACGGCCTCGCTCCTCCTCGTGGCGTGACTGACAGGACTGGTACTCTGCCTTCAGGGTCTTCAGCTCCTCCTTTAGCTCACCTGCCTCCGACACCGCAACCTGAGACAACCAGAGGCAGAGTTAGGAATAGCCAGAGTTTTAGGAATAGCCAGAGTTTTAGGAAGACAGTAGCTTCAACATCTGTGTATATGTGTATACATGTTTCATTACCTTGTACTTGCACTCCAGGATCTCGGGCCCGTTGATGTCCACCTCGTAGTAGTCTCCGTCGTCGTTGCTGTCGCGCTCCTTCTCGTTGTCCAGGGCTGACTGGCGCTCCTTGCTAGCCTGGAGCCTCCGGATGGCATTGAGGTTCTCGCTGAGGCGGCTGACCTTCTCCTGGTGCTCCTCCAGGGCCCCGTGGGCCTGCTCCAGCTGCTTCTGAGAGTCCTGCAGCGTGGACATCAGAGACACCTTCTCACGCTCCATCTAGACAAGGGGAGACGGAGCATAAGACAGATGTATTCATTTGGTAAGTTAAGTAATGTTACAAGTGTCCGGACAGAAAAAAGACATAGACAGATGACCATTTAGGCATAATTATGCAGGTTTAATTTTCCCATTTCATTGTGTTTGTCCCTCTTCTTCTCTACCTAATGAATATGACTGTCTTAAAGGATGATAAAGGTGGTTGTTTTTCCAAATAACAGATAACATCTCTGGAGGTTTTAGGGTCTAACTGATGGGGCTGCAGTATAACATCTCTGGAGGTTTTAGGGTCTAACTGATGGGGCTGCAGTATAACATCTCTGGAGGTTTTAGGGTCTAACTGATGGGGCTGCAGTATAACATCTCTGGAGGTTTTAGGGTCTAACTGAGGGGGCTGCAGTATAACATCTCTGGAGGTTTTAGGGTCTAACTGAGGGGGCTGCAGTATAACATCTCTGGAGGTTTTAGGGTCTAACTGAGGGGGCTGCAGTATAACATCTCTGGAGGTTTTAGGGGCTAACTGAGGGGGCTGCAGTATAACATCTCTGGAGGTTTTAGGGTCTAACTGAGGGGGCTGCAGTATAACATCTCTGGAGGTTTTAGGGTCTAACTGAGGGGGCTGCAGTATAACATCTCTGGAGGTTTTAGGGTCTAACTGATGGGGCTGCAGTATAACATCTCTGGAGGTTTTAGGGTCTAACTGATGGGGCTGCAGTATAACATCTCTGGAGGTTTTAGGGTCTAACTGAGGGGGCTGCAGTATAACATCTCTGGAGGTTTTAGGGTCTAACTGATGGGGCTGCAGTATAACATCTCTGGAGGTTTTAGGGTCTAACTGAGGGGGCTGCAGTATAACATCTCTGGAGGTTTTAGGGTCTAACTGATGGGGCTGCAGTATAACATCTCTGGAGGTTTTAGGGTCTAACTGAGGGGGCTGCAGTATAACATCTCTGGAGGTTTTAGGGTCTAACTGAGGGGGCTGCAGTATAACATCTCTGGAGGTTTTAGGGTCTAACTGAGGGGGCTGCAGTATAACATCTCTGGAGGTTTTAGGGTCTAACTGAGGGGGCTGCAGTATAACATCTCTGGAGGTTTTAGGGGCTAACTGAGGGGGCTGCAGTATAACATCTCTGGAGGTTTTAGGGTCTAACTGAGGGGGCTGCAGTATAACATCTCTGGAGGTTTTAGGGTCTAACTGAGGGGGCTGCAGTATAACATCTCTGGAGGTTTTAGGGTCTAACTGAGGGGGCTGCAGTATAACATCTCTGGAGGTTTTAGGGTCTAACTGAGGGGGCTGCAGTATAACATCTCTGGAGGTTTTAGGGGCTAACTGAGGGGGCTGCAATATAACATCTCTGGAGGTTTTAGGGGCTAACTGAGGGGGCTGCAGTATGTTACCAAAGGCAGTGTTACCAACTACAGCATCAGAGGGCAAAGAGAGAACTGCCAATTCAGAGCCTAGGTGACCTTGGAGAAGTCTGGACTGGTTTCAATTCTTTGTTTGCAGAGGGACCACGGTCCACTTACACACGTAAGCGCTCACACAGAGCAGTGCAGGCCTCAGCAGAACGGAGCTATTTTCAGAGGCTGGGTGTGTGCCAATAATTAGTATCACATTCCTGTTTACATTAGTCTATTAGAAAATGGTTTAATTAATATCTATTTAGAATACTAGCCAAGATAGGTATCGGAAGGTACTTTTAGCTCTCAGCATACTGTATCTTTAAGCACAGTATATAAAAACATAATTATGTGATGATATGGACACTAAGAATACCACTTGCCATACCCCACCCCCCCCCCCTTCTCCACCTGATCTGTCCCCCTCCCTAATTCTCATTGATGACCTTGACAAACTTGTTGGTAATGCCAAGCCATTTTGGATCTGATTGCATAGTGTGGACATGGATTCTACTGCAACCGAGGAGTAGGGTGACCTGCTGCGAGCGATTATTCCGTCTGTGATCGAAAGGACGAGGAGAGAGAGAAGAGCATTGGAGCAGCTGAATTGTTGAGTAAAAAGGTCTGGGTTTCCCTGCTGCGATTCACGCCAGTAATCTGTGGAATGGACTGCCAGAGGAGAAAAGACCCAGAGGGCTGCTTGACACGATTTTGGCTTATTGCTGTACACTAACACCTGCTGCTGCCCATGAGATTCAGTACCAAAGGACCAGAACAGGTTAAATGTCATGGTACTTATACTAAAGCAACACTATGGTAACATCTAGGCAACCCTGGGACAACATTAAAACATAATCGTGTTTGGGGTAGGAAGACCCAGGTCCTAAAGTCTTCAGTCTTTTCACCCACAGGTATCCAACCAGTACACACACTGTTAACCATGGAGACGGTTGAGGCGTTCTGATGTTCTGACAGATGGCCTAACCCTGTGTTTGTGTGTGTGTGTGTGTGTATGTGCGTGCGTGTGTGTGTGTGTGTGTGTGACATCCTGGGGGTGTGTCCTACAGGATTAGCTCCCCCTAACAGGATTCAGAGGCGTGCAGCCTGGCCAAAAGAGCCACTGGATCCACGTGGCTATCAACGTTTGTTTTGAACGTTATCTGAGTATCAATGTGTATTGTATAATTAAAACCGTGGTGTCATTTATATCATACACAGTGTAAACAGATTCACTGAGTGAATGATCTACTATGGTTATAGCTGCAGCAGCTGGTTATACCTCACTGTTTACCCTATCATACTCAATGAATTAACGGTTTGTAAGGTGTAGCTACGTACCTGCAGCAGCTGGTTATACCTCACTGTTTACCCTATCATACTCAATGAATTAACGGTTTGTAGGGTGTAGCTACGTACCTGCAGCAGCTGCTGTTTGAGTTTCTGGATCTCAGAGATGTTCAGTTCACTCAGCAGGTCGTCTACCAGGCTGGGGACGGGACGGAACAGGTCACCTTTCTTGTGCGCAAACGCACGGTTGTCCTCGGCGATGGCGTTGGCCAGCTTGCTGAAGCCGTTCTCGTAACCATGGAGAGCTTCGTCGTTGTTGGGTTCCGTGGCAGCGTCATCGCTGAACTTGAGTCCATCCAGAGAGATGCTGAGGGGGCTGGTGAGAGAGAGAGGACCAGAACATAAAAACATGAAGTTCACTGTTATTCTCATAACAGTTCGTATTATATTATATTGTCTAAGGCTCTGGTGGATGCATGAGGTGTGACTTTGATTGTGTGTGTACCTGTGGTACATAGAGTCTCCTATGCTCATGTAGTGGGAGAGCTCTTTCCTCAGGGCGGCCTTGTGCTCGCGCTCAGTCTTGATGGTCTCCAGCGCTTCCCCTAGCTGTCGCTCTGCAATCTCCTTCAGGCGGATGGCGTCCTCCAATTGGCTGTTCAGGAACTGGGTATCCTCCTCCAGACGACGAATCTCGTGCTTCAGACCCTCAAACTCCACCTGTAGGGGCGGGAGAGACAAGGATGTGTCAAAGCAGAAGGGTGGGGCTTATATGAGAGAAATGCAAATAGGATGCCATACTGGTTTAATCAACTCATTTTGTCACCATAAATTGAGGGCTTTTAAAAGTGCAAAATTGCCTTTTTTATTGTCTTTTCATCTAAATAGGATTTGGTACTGTAATTGGCCAATTAAAACTATAGCCTACAGGTCTTTGTTTTAAATTCATGCCTCTAAATTTAGCAAACAAAATCCCTTCATATAGGGCAGATGGAGAGTGTTAGCAGTTCCCACAAAAATCTATTTCAAAAGGAAATCTCCTATTTGTAGATTCTCTTATATTTTGTGGCTGTTTTTACTCTTGCAATCAATGTGTGAATTAAAATCACAGTATTTGCCTTGCAACTCCGTGTCTCTCTCTCTCTCTCTCTCTCTCTCTGTGTGTATCTGTGGTCTACGTAGAGGGAAAGCTAGCTATCAGGAACACACCCTTTAAACTGTGTTACACGCTCCCCCTCTCTCCGGGCGCAAATAGGTCGCCACATAAAGCCTAATCTCTTTATTACATTTGAGTGTGGTTTCTCTAATCTGAATTAAATCAGTGTATTCCAGGGCTTGTTTGGGCTGTGGTAGCAGAAACTGGATAATACAGGTAGAAGTCTATGGTGTGTGAGCATGGAAAACTGGGGGTTGCACATAGACTGGGATGTATAGTAGACAGTAGTGCAATGCCTTGGTTCAGAGAGCCTGCAGCTATTGGGTTAACTGAGCCTAATGAGCAGATTCAGCTAAATGCAGATAATTGTAGTGAGGAGGGGTTCATTATGAAGTGTGAGGGGAGGAGTAGCCTGCAGAAGCGAGGGAGTACATATAAAAGGTGGGTTGATCTTTTCTAATTTTCCTTCCCATTCCCCATTCCATCTAGCCCCACCCCTAATCCTCTGTTCCCTTTCCTATTCTCCTACCATCCAGCCATGCTCTACCCCTAGTCCCACTACCTCCCCCCTCTCACAGTGTGGTTGTGTTAATCCTTACCTGGGTCTGTTTGAGCATGGAGACCTGTTTCTGCAGGGAGATGTTCTCCTCCTCCAGCTCTGTGTAGTCCTGCAGCAGACGTGCCTCCCGGAACTTATACTCCTTGATGTCATCACGCAGACTGGTCCGTTGCAGCTCCACCACTTGGCTGTTCTGTAGGAGCGAATTACAGGGACAGAGGGAGAAGAGGAGAGAGGGATGGAGAGAAAGGGACAAAAAATAACAAATATTGTCAGTGAACCATATTTTTGGCTTTTGTGTGAGTGTTTTAAAACAGCCAATCTACCTGGATAAGTATGTGCACCCCCAATACTTATCCAGGTGCCAGGTTGTGTGTGTATCCAGGTGCCAGGTTTCTCTATGGGCATCGGGCCACGGGGTGCCTGTCTGCCAGTTCGGATGGCACCACAGCGAGAGCACCACACTTATCTCCCAGATGGTGACAAAAGCTCTGACACAGGAAGGCACAGTAAACGAGTCGGAGATCTCTCCCTGCCCCCTCCTCCTACAGTGACAGACTGACAGGCTCAAAGCCAACAGGATCAGATAAGCCCTGCAGCCTGTGTCCTCACCGTCTCCCTGTCTGTCCTCCTCCATACCCCTTCCTCCCCCTCCAGTAGACTCGATCAACTCCCCTACCACCACCCTTGAACCTCCCCCTGCCGTCCCCCATCATTACCCATCCCAGCCAGTCAGCCCTTATCTGACAAATGCAGGAAACCTGAGTCTGACGGTTAGGCTACTTAAAAGCTTTACAGTAAGGAGATACTCAGCAAAGGGGTGTGTGGTGCTTACTCTGAATGTACACTACCGTTCAAAAGTTTGGGGTCACTTAGAAATGTCCTTGTTTTTCACACACACACACACACACACACACACACACACACACACACACACACACACACACACACACACACACACACACACACACACACACACACACACACAAACACACAAACACACACACACACACACACACACACACACACTAGTCGAAAGAAGGCCAGTTTTATTTCATCTTTAATCAGAACTCCAGTTTTCAGCTGTGCTAGCATAATTGCAAAAGGGTTTTCTAATGATCAATTAGCCTTTTAAAATGAATGGGCCTCTGTACACCTATGTAGATATTCCATTAAAAAAATCTGCCGTTTCCAGCTACAATAGTCATTTACAACATTAACAATGTCTACACTGTATTTTTGATCAATTTGATGTTATTTTAATGGACAAAAAAATGTGATTTTCTT
Organism: Oncorhynchus mykiss; assembly: GCF_013265735.2. Taxonomy (NCBI): domain Eukaryota; kingdom Metazoa; phylum Chordata; class Actinopteri; order Salmoniformes; family Salmonidae; genus Oncorhynchus; species Oncorhynchus mykiss. The sequence continues at coordinate 36,849,247 of NC_048573.1, forward strand.
TCAAAAACAAGGACATTTCTAAGTGACCCCAAACTTTCGAACTGTAGTGTATGCGTGTGTGACTTTGAAAGAGAGCATGTGCAATCTGTTCTCTGTAGTTATCAGTTTTGTGCATGAATGCATTGACTTTGAGAATGAGTGTGAGTTCAGCTGCGCAGTGTGCTCTCTTTGGTTATGTTATTGTGTGTGTGTGTGAGTGTGTGTGTGTGTGTCTGTGTGTGTGTGTAGCGTGACACATGGTCTCAAATCCTGTCAGGTGATCGAGATGAGGTGACAAAGGAGAGTCCCTCAACACACACGTCACTCCAGTCACAGATCAGAGGGTCATTTTCCTTATGAACAGATGCTGTGTGTGTGTGTGTGTGTGTGTGTGTGTGTGTGTGAGTGTGTGTGTGTGTGTGTGTGTGTGTGTGTGAATAGTTTGAAATGTAAATTCCGAAAACATCTTAGTAATTTGACTCATCACTTTAACACAATCAACGAATGTTACATTTTTACTCTCTGTTTACCCATGTAATACGACTTCATGCCATTATTAGCTTAGCTTACAGATACCATTACATATTCAGAGCAAATCAAATTCCCTGGTGAAGGAAGAACATGCTCCTCATTAGCGCTGTGTAATAATTCATTACTAAGTGCAGCGCCCGATTGATGCTGATGGTTGGGTGAAGGCTAATGAATATTCATGAGGCAGTGTGCGTGTATAATGAGCATGGGTGTAGTCTATAGTGCCTGTGTGAAAACTATGGTGCATTAATGAATAACGCATGATTTACCATACAAGATCAGACCTACTTTACAGCTGTTGCGCCTTCTTCACCACGCTGTCTGTGTGTGTTGACCATTTAAGTTTGTCCAAACTTAAAACTTTCCACCTTCTCCGCTACTGTCCCATCGATGTGGTTGGGGGGGGGGAGTTGGAGGCGTGCATGGCCTCCAACTCAGTCATGGGTGAACAGGGGGTACAGGAGAGGGCTGAGAACGCGCCCTTGAGGGGCTCCAGTGTTGAGGATCAGCGGGGTGGAGATGTTGTTTCCTACCCTCACCACCTGGGGGCGGCCTGTCAGAAAGTCCAGGACACAGTTGCACAATGACGAGTTTGGAGCGTACTATGTTGTTAAATGCTGAGCTGTAGTCAATGAACAGCATTCTTGCATAGGTATTCATCTTGTCCAGATGGGTTAGGGCAGTGTGCAGTGTGATTGCGATTGCATCGTCTGTGGATCTATTGGGGCGGTAGGCAAATTGGAGTGGGTCTAGGGTATCAGGTAGGGTTGAGGTGATATGATCCTTGACTAGTCTCTCAAAGCACTTCATGATGACAGAAGTGAGTGCTACTGGGCGATAGTCGTTTAGCTCAGTTACCTTAGCCTTGGGGACAGGAACAATGGTGGCCTTCTAGAAGCATGTGGGCACAGCAGAGTGCGGTAGGGATTGATTGAATATGTCCGTAAACATACCAGCCAGCTAGTCTGTGCATGCTCTGAGGACGCGGCTGGGGATGCCGTCTGGGCCTGCAGCCTTGCGAGGGTTAACACGTTTAAATGTTTTACTCACGTTGGCCACGGTGAAGGAGAGCCCACAGGTTTTGGTAGCGGGCCGTGCCAGTGGCACTGTATTGTCCTCAAAGCGAGCAAAGAAATTGTTTCATTTGTCTGGGAGCAAGACGTCGGTGTCCGCGACGGGGCTGGTTTTCTTTTTGTAATCCATGATTGACTGTAGACCCTGCCACATACGTCTTGTGTTTTAACCATTGAATTGTGACTCTACTTTGTATCTATACTGACGCTTAGCTTGTTTGATTGCCTTGCGGAGGGAATAGCTACACTGTGTGTATTCGGTCATGTTTCCGGTCGCCTTGCTTTAATTAAAATCAGTGGTTCGCGCTTTCAGTTTTGTGCGAATGCTGCCATCAATCCACGGTTTCTGGTTAGGGAAGGTTTCATAGTCACCGTGGGTACATCATCACCGATGCACTTGCTAATAAACTCGCTCACAGAGTCAGCGTATACATCAATGTTTTTGCCTAAGGCTATCCGGGACATATCCCAGTAAATATCCCTGTAGCTAACCTATTACCTAGACTCTAGACTTACTGGACAGTGCACTTAAACTTGAGTGTTTTTCGCTTTTCTGGTTTTCAATCCTCCTTTCACTACTGATTAACAAACTTACTGTAGATGGTAGGCTACACTTATAAAGACAGTTTGATGCTATTAAGTAACTTAAGGGTTAGGCTCTATAATATAATGACCATAATGAGGAAAGTTGAAATGTAGAAGGGCTTTGCCTGCTTATCTGTTAATGTAAATTACATGACCCCTGTGCTCAAATCTGGACGTAAGCCCCATCCAAGACATTCGGACATTTAGTTGAACCACATCAACAACATCCAGCAATGTAATTCAGCTTCCCCTATACTCCCCCAATTTAGCAGTGACACCAGTGACACGTTTATCAGAAACCTAATCTGGTCAGCCACAGGAGTGAAGTTTTCTGCACACAGGGTTGAAATAAGGCCATTTTAATGGCAATGACCTACTTTTGGATTGAAGAGCACTTTCAATGGAGAGAGTTTTAAGAGTCGAGTCCAGGAGTAGGATACATCTATGTTAACATCATTGAGACTGTGCAACTGCCATGGACTGTTTCAATTTGTCAAGGATAGACAAAATAGCCAGGTGGTCCAGGGCTCTTCAGGCCCAGGCCCCCGGGTCAGTTGCCTCAGCTGGAGGGTCAGTGCTGTCTGGCCTTAAAGCGGCAATCAGCAGTAGAAACAATAACGAAGTGACCTCCCCGCCCCTGTTTTAGTAAAACGCTGAGGGATAGGGCTGGGGAAATATAAGAACTCTCAAATTCATAGACCGAGCATAAGGACTGACCATCCATATGTCAAAATTATAGTTTTAACCATGTTTTGAGGCAATATGGTGTTTGTTTACATTCACTTTGTTTACAAATATCGGAGTAAAACAATCTTATATTTTGGGTTCTAATGATGTACGACAATTGAAATAAGCTCACGACGCATTTAAATACATTTCAACTCAGTTTTTCAGAATTCCTGACATTTAATCGCAGTAAAAATTCATAGGTCAGTTAGGATCACCACTTTATTTTAAGAATGTGAAATGTCAGAATAATAGTAGAGAGAATGATTTATTTTAGCTTTTATTTTTTTCCATCACATTCCCAGTGGGTCAGAGGTTTACATACACTTAATTAGTATTTGGTAGCATTGCCTTGAAATGTTTTAACGTTTCAGGTAGCCTTCCACAAGCTTCCCAAAATAAATTGTGTGAATTTTGGCCCATTCCTCCTGACAGAGCTGGTGTAACTGAGTCAGGTTTGTAGGCCTCCTTGCTCACACACGCATTTTCAGTTCTGCCCACAAATGTTCTATGGGATTGAGGTCAGGGCTTTGTGATGGCCACTCCAATACCTTGACTTTGTTGTCCTTAAGCAATTTTGCAACAACTTTGGAAGTATGCTTGGGGTCATTGTCCATTTGGAAGACCCATTTGCGACCAAGCTTTAACTTCCTGACTGATGTCTTGAGATGTTGCTTCAATATATCCACATAATTTTCCTACCTCATGAAGCCATCTATTTTGTGAAGTACACCAGTCCTTCCTGCAGCAAAGCATCCCCACAACATGATGCTGCCACCCCCCGTGCTTCACAGTTGGGATGGTCTTCTTCGGCTTGCAAGCCTCCCCCTTTTTCCTCCAAACATAACGATGGTAATTATGGCCAAATAGTTATATTTTTGTTTCACCAGACCAGAGGACATTTCTCCAAAAAGTACAATCTTTGTCCCCATGTGCAGATGCAAACCGTAGTCTGGCTTTTTTATGGTGGTTTTGGAGCAGTGGCTTCTTCCATGCTGAGCAGCCTTTCAGGTTATGCCGATATAGGACTCGTTTTACTGTGAATATAGATACTTTTGTACCTGTTTCCTCCAACATCTTCACAAGTTCCTTTACTGTTGTTTTGGGATTGATTTGCACTTTTCGCACCAAAGTACGTTCATCTCTAGGAGACAGAACGTGTCTCCTTCCTGAGCCTATTATTTAACTAGGCAAGTCAGTTAAGAACAAATTCTTATTTACAATGACGGCCTAGGAACAGTGGGTTAACTGCCTTGTTCAGGGGCAGAACGACAGATTTTTTACTGTCACCTCAGGGATTTTGCGTACTATTGTTTGTATAGATGAACATGGTACCTTCAGGCATTTGGAAATTGCTCCCAAGGATGAACCAGACCAGACCAGGTCTACAATGTTTTTTCTGAGGTCTTGGCTGATTTATTTTTGATTCTCCCATGATGTCAAGCAAAGAGGCACTGAGTTTGAAGGTAGGCCTTGAAATACAGTGCCTTGCGAAAGTATTCGGCCCCCTTGAACTTTGCGACCTTTTGCCACATTTCAGGCTTCAAACATAAAGATAGAAAACTGTATTTTTTTGTGAAGAATCAACAACAAGTGGGACACAATCATGACGTGGAACGACATTTATTGGATATTTCAAACTTTTTTAACAAATCAAAAACTGGGCGTGCAAAATTATTCAGCCCCCTTAAGTTAATACTTTGTAGCGCCACCTTTTGCTGCGATTACAGCTGTAAGTCGCTTGGGGTATGTCTCTATCAGTTTTGCACATCGAGAGACTGAATTTTTTTCCCATTCCTCCTTGCAAAACAGCTCGAGCTCAGTGAGGTTGGATGGAGAGCATTTGTGAACAGCAGTTTTCAGTTCTTTCCACAGATTCTCGATTGGATTCAGGTCTGGACTTTGACTTGGCCATTCTAACACCTGGATATGTTTATTTTTGAACCATTCCATTGTAGATTTTGCTTTATGTTTTGGATCATTGTCTTGTTGGAAGACAAATCTCCGTCCCAGTCTCAGGTCTTTTGCAGACTCCATCAGGTTTTCTTCCAGAATGGTCCTGTATTTGGCTCCATCCATCTTCCCATCAATTTTAACCATCTTCCCTGTCCCTGCTGAAGAAAAGCAGGCCCAAACCATGATGCTGCCACCACCATGTTTGACAGTGGGGATGGTGTGTTCAGCTGTGTTGCTTTTACGCCAAACATAACGTTTTGCATTGTTGCCAAAAAGTTCAATTTTGGTTTCATCTGACCAGAGCACCTTCTTCCACATGTTTGGTGTGTCTCCCAGGTGGCTTGTGGCAAACTTTAAACGACACTTTTTATGGATATCTTTAAGAAATGGCTTTCTTCTTGCCACTCTTCCATAAAGGCCAGATTTGTGCAATATATGACTGATTGTTGTCCTATGGACAGAGTCTCCTACCTCAGCTGTAGATCTCTGCAGTTCATCCAGAGTGATCATGGGCCTCTTGGCTGCATCTCTGATCAGTCTTCTCCTTGTATGAGCTGAAAGTTTAGAGGGACGGCCAGGTCTTGGTAGATTTGCAGTGGTCTGATACTCCTTCCATTTCAATATTATCGCTTGCACAGTGCTCCTTGGGATGTTTAAAGCTTGGGAAATCTTTTTGTATCCAAATCCGGCTTTAAACTTCTTCACAACAGTATCTCGGACCTGCCTGGTGTGTTCCTTGTTCTTCATGATGCTCTCTGCGCTTTTAACGGACCTCTGAGACTATCACAGTGCAGGTGCATTTATACGGAGACTTGATTACACACAGGTGGATTGTATTTATCATCATTAGTCATTTAGGTCAACATTGGATCATTCAGAGATCCTCACTGAACTTCTGGAAAGAGTTTGCTGCACTGAAAGTAAAGGGGCTGAATAATTTTGCACGCCCAATTTTTCAGTGTTTGATTTGTTAAAAAAGTTTGAAATATCCAATAAATGTCGTTCCACTTCATGATTGTGTCCCACTTGTTGTTGATTCTTCACAAAAAAATACAGTTTTATATCTTTATGTTTGAAGCCTGAAATGTGGCAAAAGGTCGCAAAGTTCAAGGGGGCCGAATACTTTCGCAAGGCACTGTACATCCACAGGTACACCTCCAATTTTAATTTTATTTTTTTACCTTTATTGTACTCAAATGATGTCAATTAGCCTATACAAAGCTTCGTTTTCTGGAATTTTCCAAGCTGTTTAGAGGCACAGTCAACTCAGTGTATGTAAACTTCTGACCCCCTGGAATTGTGATACAGTGAAGTAAAAGTGAAATAATCTGTCTGTAAACAATTGGTGGAAAAATTACTTGTTTCATGCACAGAGTAGATATCCTAACCAACTTGCCAAAACTATAGTTTGTTAACAACACATTTGTGGAGTGTGGAGTAAATTTGAAGTGTGGAGTAAATTTGTGGAGTTGTTTTAATGACTCCAACCTAAGTGTATGTAAACTTCCCGACTTAAACGGTATACATTATATTCTTCAAGGCTCAATGGGTATATATCATTAATTTATAAGAAAACATGTTATGTAGCAACTGCTGATTGCTCCTTTAATGAATATCAACCAACATACAAAATGATTAAGAGGCTCCTCAAACTGATTAGGATGCAAACGAGAATTTTGACCTTTGACACAGCTTTCCGTAAAAGCCCACTCTGCCCTCGACCTCACTGGTCACACAGAGGTCCTCAGAGACTGCCTGACAAAAAAGGTGAGCTGTAGTTGCACAGTGGGGGATAAGGTGGCTGTGTGCATGCATGCCTGCCATAATACGTTAATAACATTTAGTCAGGCGAATGATGGAGCTCTCCCCTGGGGGTGTTAGTGATAGGGGCACAGGGGGTAGAAGATGGGGGGTCTGGTTTTATTTATGTTTGACGTGCTACCTTTAAGGACCCTGTCAATGGGAGGTCTCTGATTAGCATGAACAGATGTATGGTTTATGAAGACCCCCCCTGCCTACTGCCACTATAGGGACACACCAGCTGCCTCACTAAACACTCAAACCCACCTGACCAGGGAGTGTGTGTGCTTGGCTAATGCTTCAGATCATTAATGTTAATGTGTGTGTAAGTAGGCGCATTTTAGCTGTGTGTTAGATTAAGCCTAGTGTGCAGTATACTGTGTGTGTAGGACATATGAGTACTATTGGAAAGTCCTTGACTGGTCTAATCCTCTCTCTGTAGGGGATGCAGTGAGTGCCGCTGTAAAAGACATGGAAGCACTAGCTCAGTCGATTCTAGAGGTCAGCTCCTTCCTCTGAGCTGATTCAGTCCTACTGGAACTGTACTCAACACTTCACTTTCTCCAGCTCCAATTTCACAACTAAAACTGCCTTTTACAGCATACTGAGTCTTAACCAGCTTAGGGCTCAGCAAAGCTTTAAGTTGACGCCTAAAGTGTTTGAGCTTAACACTGCTGTCGATTAGTTAGGCTTTGAAACTGTGGTTAGACTCTGGGTTGGTCTTAATACTATGGGATATCTGGAGTGTGTTTCTGTGAAATACCACATTTACCTTTTCCCATTTCCCTTCCCCGGAAAGAAAAGAAGGGACGATTCCAGATGGCACGAGACGGCTTACTGATATGACGGCACTGGCTGGCTTAATTTCTCATCCCCCCTCTCCTCTCGGTGTATCCCTTTTAGAGGCTGCGTATCATATCAAACAGTCACCCTTGAGTTCTCTTTCCAGGTCAAACATGAACTCTATTAGATCTATCTATCCCACGGACAGGAGCAGCCTTGTCCAGCTCCGTTTACAGACAGAGATTGTCTAGCGAGACTGTATTGCTCAGAGCCGTAGAAAACGTAGAGAAGCCTACAGAGCAAAATAAGGAAAATGGAAATGTCCCTGAGACGTGATTCAGCCCAGTACAGCTGTTCTACTATACCATCTCACAACCCCCACCACACACATACTGTACAGAGACAATAGAAAGAAAAAAAAATAGATCTTATTTTATCCCGCTTGTTGCTGGGAGTGATTTTCATTCTATTCAACACCCCAGACACCGTGACTGGGACAAACACACTCAAGGTCACGTTCAAAGCTTTGAAAAGAATGCTAAAAGATCAGCTCTCTAGTCTTCCCTTTGTGTGTGGTTGTGTTTGTGTGTAAGTCTAGAGGGGTGATATAGTGCATACATGCACATAAATGTGAATGAGTGTTTCTGTGTGTCCAGGGGTCATACATGTGTGATGTACAGTATGTGCATTAGTGTGAGTTAGTTTGTGTCTGTCTGTCTGTCTGTCTGTCTGTCTGTCTGTCTGTAAGTCTGTCTGTCTGCCTGTCTGTCTGCCTGTCTGCCTGTGCGTGTCTGAGTGTGTGTGAGGGGAGGGGAGGAGGACCTGTGCGAGTGTGTGTTTGTGTGTGTGCACTGGAGTGTGAACTGTAGTACGTGGGCGCATGCCTGACAGCTGTTGTACAGACTGACTACCAGCCTATCAATCCAACATGAACAACCACTTTGGTGTTACTGGACGTGGGTCCAGTGTGACACTTTCAAAGCCCCGGCCCTTTAAAACAGATACGAAAAGACAAATATCATTACGAATCAATGGCAGATCTTTTAAAGGTATTTAAGAGAGCCATGCTTTAGTGACTATAAATAGCCATCAATCTGAGAGACATACGGAACCGGGAAGGGTGGGGGATGGGGGCAGGGCGAGGTGCGTTGGGCGGGGTGGGAAGATTACCCAGGGAACATCTGGAGGGCTTAGTGCCCCTGGTTTCACACCTGCTCTGGGCAGACGGGGTAGGTTGGCTCCCCGTAAACGGATCTAACGCCACAAAGTCAATGTCATCAGATTAGACACACAGCTGTACAGTGTAGAAACTGTACATGTCATTTACCTCAGCCCTCCTTCATTCTAACTCTCTCCCTTCTCCTCCTCCCTCCGTCCTTCCCATTCCCCATTTCTCCCCTTCTCTCAAATCTCAATCTCCCCTTCTCTCTCTCGCTCTAATTCTCTATCCCTTCCCACTCTACCCCTATTTTCTTCCCCATTTTTAGTCTCCTTCCCTCCCTCCTGCTGCTGCTCTCCCCATCACAATACAGGAGGAGATCATTCAAGGTAGAATACACCTTTATTATATTGGGCTTATGCCAGCTAATATTTAGAAGAAAGAATCACCGCCCCTATCACCATTCTACAACCATTCACAATCTCCTTCAAAGAGCTACTCCTCTATTATAAAAACCCTACAACCCAACCTCTGACATTCTAGAACATCCATTCTTGCCCTTGAGCATTTTCTAGATCTTTTTTTTTCTCCTTCCCTCGTTCCGTCTGGTCTTTAATCCAGCTAATTCAAGAGTTATAATTGAGCTTGTGAATTTAAAGGGCCAGCTTAACGTCTGAGAGGTCTACCCACAGTGTCAAATGAGGCGGAAAAAACTATCATATTTCATGTCTGAATGACCAGCTCATTACTCTGATTGGCTAAGCCAGAGCTCACTAATGTAATGTGTAAGGGGGAGAAAAAATGGAATGTTACATGTCACTGGTCAGACAGCTAGACATGGGAGCAGTGCAGGCTACATGACTACACTATCTATCCCTGTCCTCTACTGTGTATCTGTAAGGGGATTTCTGCTACCATGTCTGACTAGACACTAAACAGTGTAGTGATAATGAATGCGTCTTTGTGTGACTGTGAGTGAATTAGTTAATTTCTTGAGCGGCTCACTGTGGGAATTCTGTGAGTGTTGAAAAGAGCGCGGGAGGCAGCACAGATTCAGTCTGTGACATGAGCGCTTGAGTCTAATGGAGTCACGGTCATTACCACACCCATTGTATGGCTTTAATCCTGTACTGTAGCTCGCACCGTGGCATAGAAGTGTGGCTTATCACTGCCCAAGGCTCTCAGTCACTGGCTGGGTGTCTATGGGCCTCATAGACGGCAGACATGTTTATATGTGACGTATGAACGCCGTATACCAGTGGTATGTTAAACAGGATCAATTGAAAGAGAGGGGGCGGGAGGAAGCTACAGGATTGAGAATGCATTCATTGGATATCTCAGACAGTCAATCATAGACAGCTGCCATTTTAGATGGTTTATAGGTCTGAGTAGTGTATACGCTTTTACTAGCAATAGGTTAACTGTGATGGATGATTATTGAGCATGGTAGGTCATTGAGGTGTAGTGGGGTCATTACCTCATAAAAACGAGCTCGCCTTATGAACCTGTCTGGCAATTATTTATCACATAAAAGACCCTCTGCATCCGACGGTAGACGGGTACTGTATCAAGACTTGTTTATGTTGTCGAGACTGCCACTTTGTAGTAATAATAATAATAATGAATAATTGGCCCATGTAATAATTGGCCCATAGGGAATACAGTTGATTGAAATAAATTGATTTCTGAAAGATCCCATCGTTCAGCTATATTTCCAAATATCTCATAGAGAAAAAAGGTCGACAATCACAAGGTGACCCAACTCTGTCTACGGAGTCACATGACAGACCAACTGACAGAGGTTTGGGAGAAAAACATCCCCTTGACTAAATCAGGGCTGCCAAGCATATGCCAGAAAAAGAAACAAACACATCACATTTCGGAGTCTCTGTTTTCTCCTCCTCCTAACGGATTTTCTTCTCCTCTTTCCACCCTCTCCCTTTCTCCCTCCATCCCTAGCTGCCTAATTTGAAACCCAGCTGACAAAGGGTTCTTTCAGAGTCCTCAGTCCCATCACAATGGCAGCCTCAGTGCCGTGGCTCCCACCCGCTGCCCGCCTTCTGCTGGCTACCTCTGCCCATAAAGTGGCAGTGGATGGGTGTCATTAGCTCCTATACATAGTGAGATATACCCTCCAACTTCCTCCATCTAGGCAATTAGCCCTGGCCGCCAACCTTGCCACTGCACCAGTGTGTGTGTGTGTCTGCATTCACAATGAGGTTGGCACCTGCAGGCAGACAGAGCCACACACAAGGGAACCAGTCGAGCACCGGTAATAGCACTAAACTGTGAATCCGTATTCACAGAGAAAGAGTGATGTACAGTTGACGTCGGAAGTTTACATACACCTTGGCCAAGTACATTTAAACTCAGTTTTTCATAATTCCTGACATTTAATGACAGTACAAATTCCCTGTCTTAGGTCAGTTAGGATCACCACTTTATTTTAAGAATGTGAAATGTCAGAATAATAGTAGAGAGAATGATTTCAGCTTTTATTTCTTTCATCACATTCCCAGTGGGTCAGAAGTTTACATACACTCAATTAGTATTTGGTAGCATTGCCTTTAAATTGTTTAACTTGAGTCAAACGTTTCAGGTAGCCTTCCACAAGCTTCCCACAATAAGTTGAGTGAATTTTGGCCCATTCCTCCTGACAGACCTGGTGTAACTAGGTCAGGTGTGTAGGCCTCCTTGCTCACACACGCTTTTTCAGTTCTACCCACAAATGTTCTATAGGATTGAGTTCAGGGCGTTGTGATGGCCACTCCAATACCTTGACTTTGTTGTCCTTAAGCCATTTTGCCACAACTTTGGAAGTATGCTTGGGGTCATTGTCCATTTGGAAGACCCATTTGCGACCAAGCTTTAACTTCCTGACTGATGTCTTGAGATGTTGCTTCAATATATCCACATCATTTTCCTACCTCAAGATGCCATCTATTTTGTGAAGTGCACCAGTCCCTCCTACGGTAAAGCACCCCCACAACATGATTGTAACGGCTGTTGGAAGGAGAGGACCAAGGTGCAGCGTGGTATGTGTCCATATTTATTTAATAAACACAGCAATAACAAAGAGAACGACCAAAACAGTTCTGGCTGGTGCAGACACACAACAGAAAACAACTACCCACAAATCATAGTGGGAACACAGGCTGCCTAAGTATGGTTCTCAATCAGAGACAACAATTGCCAGCTGCCTCTGATTGGGAACCATACCAGGCCAAACACATAGAAATACAAAACCTAGACTACAAAACATAGAATGCCCACCCCAACTCACACCCTGACCAAACTAAAACAGAGACATAAAAAAGGAACTAAGGTCAGGACGTGACAATGATGCTGCCACCCCCCGCGCTTCACGGTTGGATGGTCTTCTTCGGTTTGCAAGCCTCCCCCTTTTTCCTCCAAACATAACGATGGTCAATATGGCCAAATAGTTATATTTTTGTTTCATCAGACCAGAGGACATTTCTCCAAAAAGTACAATCTTTGTCCCCATGTGCAGTTGCAAACTGTAGTCTGGCTTTTTTTTAAAAGCGGTTTTGGAGCAGTGGCTTCTGCCTTGCTGAGCAGTCTTTCAGGTTATGTCGATATAGGACTCGTTTTACTATGGATATAGATATTTTGTACCTGTTTCCTCCAGCATCTTCACAAGGTCCTTTGCTGTTGTTCTGGGATTGATTTGCACTTTTCGCACCAAAGTACGTTCATCTCTATGAGACAGAACGTGTCTCCTTCCTGAGCAGTATGACGGCTACGTGGTCCCATGGTGTTTATACTTGCGTACTACTGTTTGTACAGATGAACGTGGTACCTTCAGGAGTTTGGAAATTGCTCCCAAGGATGAACCAGACTTGTGGAGGTCTACAATGTTTTTTCTGAGGTCTTGGCTGATTTCTTTTGATTTCCCCATGATGTCAAACAAAGAGGCACTGAGTTTGAAGGTCCTCCTTGAAATATATCCACAGGTACACCTCCAATTGACTCAAATTATGTCAATTAGCCTATCAGAAGCTTCTAAAGCCATGACATCATTTTCAGGAATTTTCCAAGCTGTTTAAAGGCACAGTCAACTTAGTGTATGTAAACTTCTGACCCACGGGAATTGTGATGCAGTGAATTATAAGTGAAATAATCTGTCTGTAAACAATTGTTGGAAAAAGTGCTTGTGTCATGCACAAAGTAGATGTCCTAACCGACTTGCCAAAACTATAGTTTGTTAACAAGAAATTTGTGGAGTGGTTGACAAATGAGTTTTAACGACTCCAAACTAAGTCCATGTAAACTTCCGACGTCAACTGTAAGTGCAAGTATGTAGGTAATAAGTGGATCCATGTGTTCATAAAGAGGGGGCTGATACTCTACTGTTACTGCAGACGAGACACAGCCTAAGACAAACATAAGCTATGTTTGGAGAAAGACATCTGGCTTCCATAAAGCCAATCTTAAGACTTGTTTCAGTCGCCAGAGCCAAGTAGCAACTGGCCTATTTCCTAGAGCCTGACGAAAATTGTTAGTACTTCATTTTTTTTTGTCCTAATATCTATAAGAAACGACCAGACTGAAAGCAAAGTGATTTGAGGATTTGATTACCTTGCCGCAGACGCGTTTCCAAACTGACGGGGGGGTGTCAAACTCCCTTAGAGGAGGCCTTCAGACCCTCTCCCCTCCCAGAACCGGAGTAATCGCTAACTTGAGCAGCAAAACGCTGTCGCAGAGCTTAACTAAATCTGATGAGTCCCAACATGGAGGGATTTGGGGAGAGGGGTTAAACAAGGAAGGGAGAGAGTAAGCGGGAGAGAGGTTGGGAAAGAAAGAGGGGGAGACAGAGGGAGAGAGAGAGAGAGAGGGCTCACAGCATGCTTTAGTGATTTTCTGTTAACAAATTAAAACCCTGAGAAATGAATTTGTTTTGATTAAATACATTTGACAGGAGAAGGAGACACAGGAACAGTTTTTAGGCTTATGGAGGTGAGGTACCGCTATATCGTCTTGCCCTTCTTGTAATCTACTGTATATACCTTATCCTCTCCCTGCTCAGCAGCCGGTGTCAGAAATCCCTCCTCATTATTTCACCCTTAATACCTACTACTAAGAGAACACAGCCCTTCAGATCAAACGATCCAAAAGTGAGAGCCCCTCTCCTTCTGTCTCTCCCTCTCTCCTTCTGTCTCTCCCTCTCTTTCTGTCTCCCTCTCCTTCTGTCAGTTCAAAGCTAACCACCTCCCCAAGAGGGGCCTGGCCCCCTTTCAACATGTCGGCCCCTCTCGTTATTTCAATCTCTTCACTGCTGGCTCAGCCCAGACACACACACACAGGCACACACACGCACACACACACACACATATACACGCAGTCTCTGCTAATGAGGCTAATTAGGCCTGAATGTAAATGACATTTAAAAACAAAAGAGAACACAGACGATACAGGATGCTATTATGATGATTGGGGATGTATGACCTGATGTCGCTGAGACAATGTGGGTGTATGTGTGTTAGTGGGGCAGTGTGTGAGGGGATGTCTCTGAGACAATGTAGGTGTATGTGTGTTAGTGGGGCAGTGTGTGACGGGATACGAGTGGTGTGTGGCATCTCACCGGCTCTTATCTGGCGCATAGCGGAAAATGGGGCAGGTGGGTGGCACGGCTGACGCTCTCAAGCCAGGGAAGGATGCCAGATCTGATGGGAGAGGAGAGGCACGCCAGTGTCGCCAGGGCTGGCCGATGGGCACTGCTGATAATCTCAGGACCTAGTGCCTGTACTCTGTGTAATATACACTAGTGCCACAGCATAAATGCATTACTAATGCAACAATTAACCTGTAACCATAATATATGCATAATGCCTGATTTGCCTAGTTTGCCTATAGTAGAATTTTTCCTCAACTATGATCTGCCTTTCGCAATAAAAAACATTTTTTTTTTTGGGGGGGGGGGGGATCAGCTTTAATATTACAAATAGATTGTGGCTTCTATCAATGTAATTGTCTGCATCATTTCCAACACCCCATATATTTTTAAAATATTTATTCCTTTATTATTTTCCCCTAACCCTACCACCCGTCCCCTAATTGGAGTAAACTAATGGACAACAACACGAGTTTTAATGACTCCAACCTAAGTGTATGTAAACCTCCGACTTCAACTGTATGTAACATTCAATCGGTTGCAAGAATTTTGTATAATCATTTACATAGAAAAACTCTACATTTTGAATCGATGTGCCATGGAATCATTAAAACGAAAATCTCCTCCCAACTATTTAGCAATCTCTACGGCACAGCTGTCAATTATTTGGTCCTTAAATGAAACTGGTATACTTTTTTTATTTATCACAATTTTCTTTAACCAAGCAGTTGTTAACCTTTCCCGTCATCACGCCACAGCAGAGACAGGCCGTTAAGATTCCCCTGCTCTCTCCTTCTGTAATTTTAGCCTCGCCCAGATCCCCAGGGCTGCAGAGACAGGACCACATCAGTACGACAGCCATTATGGCGCTCGTTCAATCAGCCTGATCTGTGCCAGTTCACCACAGGGGTTGAAACTATCAGAGTGGGTGTGATTAGTCCTGCCTGAACACGACAAGCAGAGTTCAACCGCTAGCACGGGAGTCGGGCAAGTCTGGAACTGTAGTCTAGTAGCCACAGGCAGGGTATAAATAAACAATATCTGAATGTATAGCAAATTTGCATGGGTGTGTACATTGCGCAAGTGTCGCCAAGTATAGATAATTGGGAAAGCTTCAATGCTAGTACAGGTACGTGTGCGTACATACGTATCTGTGAAGTCGAAAGTGTGTGTGTGGGTGTGTGTGTGTATCAGCAATTGTGTAGTTGAGCATGTGCAAGTGTAATTTTGTTTACATACATGCACATATAATAGTCAACAATAGGATCTGATCTCATATACCCAAGTCTATACCTATTGTCAAATCCAATCACAAATAATCCCAAAAACATTTGACATCATTTAGCAGACGCTCTTATCCAGAGCAATTTACAGTAGTGAGTGCATACATTTTCATCATGCTGGTCCCCCGTGGGAATTGAACCCACAACCCTGGCAATACAAGCGCCTTGCCCTACAAATCCAGTAATGGGTAGTCAACTAGAATCTAGATCAAATCAAGATAGGATTACAATGTGTCTTTTGTGAATAGAGTCTACACCTGTCCAGAAAATATAATCTTACATGTTTTAATATCAGGTGGCGTATTAGTCTGTATGCAAACTCGCATCTATAGTATGGCAACTGAACCTTTTCTATCTTACCTCTCTCATCTCCTGGGCGATGGAGGCCAGGCGTTCGTTCTCTGACTGGGTGTTGGTGAGGACATTACGGGCCTGGCGGAGCTCCGTCTGCAGCTCCAGGACCCGCTGCTCGTAATAGGCCTCCTTACACACCGCCTCCTGGATCAGAGACTCCTCCCTGCTCTCCCCATCTGCAGCCACCTTCTTATGGTTGGAGTAGGCTTGTCCAAACGCCTGGAGAGAGAGCGAGACAGGAAGGGAGAGAGGTTAGGGTTTGGTAAATGCAGTGGAAAGGCTACTGTGGGCTTGAGAAGAGCACATGCATGTGAACACTATTTCAGAGAGTTTCAGCACGTAGGATTTACTCGGCTGATCTCCTGAGCAACTTTTCCCATTTGGAATTTCATCCATTTTGAAATGAGCCCACTTGTTCAGCGGAGGTTCAGCTGGGGACAGAACCAATTAAACAGAACAGAGAGGAGGAGAGTGCTGTCCCAAAAGCTCTCCCTCCTAAAATAGTATATCCTGGAGCAATAACCCCTCAGTCATAACAGTTTCCACCTGGACGCCATCATCCTCCTCTCACACCTCTATTCCTCCCTCCATCATCCTCCTCTCACACCTCTATTCCTCCCTCCATCATCCTCCTCTAACACCTCTATTCCTCCCTCCATCATCCTCCTCTAACGCCTCTATTCTTCCCCTCCATCATCCTCCTCTCACACCTCTATTCCTCCCTCCATCATCCTCCTCTAACACCTCTATTCCTCCCTCCATCATCCTCCTCTAACGCCTCTATTCTTCCCCTCCATCATCCTCCTCTAACACCTCTATTCCTCCCTCCATCATCCTCCTCTAACACCTCTATTCCTCCCTCCATCATCCTCCTCTAACGCCTCTATTCTTCCCCTCCATCATCCTCCTCTCACACCTCTATTCCTCCCTCCATCATCCCCCTCTCTTGCCCATACCGACTCGCTCTTCTCCCCCACCCTCTCCACCCATAGGACGCTAGTCCATACTGCACATGCTCAACCAGAGACCAAGCAGAAGGCAGTTCAAACACTTAGGAACCAATCCGAGTAAAGCAGAAGACAGGCTATAGGAAACCTCCTGGACAAACATAGGTCCCTCTCTGATTATAGAATATAGTCCAATGCTCTTAAGATCATCTATGAGTACAGGCAGATAAAATTAGGAAATCATCCAAATTCCCCAGATTGACAGCAGTTTAGAAAGGGAAGATGTCTCTACTACCACAGGCCAGGGACACACAAGAGTGTGACAGTGAGAGAGGGCTTGTAATTCTCTGATCCATTTTTGTCTCTTTACTGCTATAATGGCCCTTAGTCAATAATGGCGTGTTTCACTTCACTATTAATTGTTCCTCTGTCGGGACTTTGACCCTAATTTCTTAATGAACCATGAGGCAGCCCTATCACAGTGCCTGTTCAGAAATGTCTGGTCACGCAAAGAGACTCTAGGTTTCTCTCTCTCTCTCTCTCTCTCTCAGAATAATCACCATCTGATTACAGATTTAATTTCCAATCCCCAGTGATCCATTTGATGGAGATTTTAATTTCTCATTTTGTCTCTCAGCTGGACTACAATCCCTACGTCTGGATTTACCTGAGACTATCAGACATCTGACCTTGCTTTTATCTCCTCTCACTCTCTCTCTGACCCTGACACACTCTACAGTACACACTATAAAGTACACACTATACAGTACACACTATACAGTACACACTCTACAGTACACATTCTACAGTACACACTCTACAGTACACATGCACGTGACTGTGGCCAGATTAAGTCGTTTTTCTGCGTTTCAACATAATCCCAGTAAATCCTTCCTTTAGAGCAGGGGTATTCAACTGTTACCCTACAAGGTCTGGAGCCCACTGTCCCTGTTTAGAGGGGAAGAATGAAAAAAAAAACAGTTGAGTTTGAGGGCTTTAGAGAATAAAGGAAATCTGCACTTTAAAATGACATTTGTGAAACTGAACTAGTTACAGACGGAGTTCAAATAAAAAATCCTGTGCAGAACTAGTTCAGTGGGTTACAGCCAGGCATGAAAATGACATCATGTCTCGTGCATGATGGACATCTCACGTGATGGGGAAAGATATAGAGATTGCAGGAAAGCAGACAGCATAAACATGATCAGATACACATTCCAGCTGAGAACAACAGTAGGCTTTCACTGGAAGACTGGAATGGCTCTAGAATGGTGGAATGGTTTCTGGCTGTAGCATGGAAAAAAGGAGTCAAGGATCTCAGGCCACCTAGAAAACACCAATCTACACACAGGCTAGCACTGTGGAGCATTGGCCTTGGGATACCATAACGGGTGATAAATGACCAAGCTTGTACTACGTCGACAAACTGTATCCACACGCTTTGAGTGCTATGACACACCACATGGACCTCAAAATGAGCCACCGTCCACCCAAAGCTCAACCCACCAAAACAACCGCATCCCCTCTTTGATTAAATCGTCATTAAGAGCAGGGATTAACCCAATCAGAAAGTAGGGGAATCCTATCACTATAATCTGGATTGTAGGGGGGTTGGACTCTGACCCTATCAATCTAATCTTGGGGGGCACCGAGCCGAAATCCGCTGACCCAAGCCCCTTAATCTCATCCCCTATGCGTGGGGTAACTTTTGGGGGATGGGGAGGGGGGAGCGCAAGCAATCCATAAACTTAATGCGGCACCACTGACACACAGCCAAAATTAAATGCAGCACCATATGTTAACTGTAAGAGGATGTGAGTCAGAATTAGCATATTGCGATATGGCTAATAAAAGAGGAATTCATGATAACATACATACAGTTGACGTCGGAAGTTAACATAGACTTAGGTTGGAGTCCTTAAAACTCGTTTTTCAACCACTCCACACATTTCTTGTTAACAAACTATAGTTTTGGTAAATATACTTTGTGCATGACACAGATCATTTTTCCAACAATTGTTTACAGACAGATTATTTCACTTATAATTCACTGTATCACAATTCCAGTGGGTCAGAAGTTTACATACACTAAGTTGACTGTGCCTTTAAACAGCTTGTAAAAATCCAGAAAATTATGTCATGGCTTTAGAAGCTTCTGATAGGCTTATTGGCATGGTTTGAGTCAAGTGGAGGTGTACCTGTGGATGTATTTCAATGACTACCTTCAAACTCAGTGCCTCTTTGCTTGACATCATGGGAAAATCAAAAGTAACAAGCGAAGACCTCAGAAAAAGAATTGTAAGACCTCCACAAGTCTGGTTTAATCCTTGGGAGCAATTTCCAAACTCCTGAAGGTACCACGTTCATCTGTACAAACAATAGTACGTAAGTATAAACACCATGGGACAACGCAGCCATCATACCGCTCAGGAAGGGGAGGCGTTCTGACTCATAGAGATGAACGTACTTTGGTGCGAAAAGTGCAAATCAATCCCAAAACAACAGCAAAGGACCTTGTGAAGATGCAGAAGGAGACAGGTACAAAAGTATCTAAATCCACAGTAAAACGAGTCCTATATCAACATAACCTGAAAGGAAAATTATGTGCAACATCTCAAGACATCAGGAAGTTAAAGCTTGATCACAAATGGGTCTTCCAAATGGACAATAACCCCAAGCATACTTACAAAGTTGTGGCAAAATGGCTTAAGGACAACAAAGTCAAGGTATTGGAGTGGCCATCACAAAGCCCTGACCTCAATTCTATAGAAAATGTGTGGGTAGAACTGAAAAAGCCTGTGCGAGCAAGGAGGCCTTAAAACCTGACTCAATTACACCAGCTCCGTCAGGAGGTTTGGGATGAAATTCATCCAACTTAAATAATGTCACCCAAGTTAAATAATTTAAAGGCAATGCTAGCAAATACTAATTGAGTGTATGTAACTTCTGACCCACTGGGAATGTGTTGAAAGAAATAAAAGCTGAAATAAATCATTCTCTCTACTATTATTCTGACATTTCACATTCTTAAAATAAAGTGGTGATCCTAGAGGTGATTTTTTCTTGGATTAATTGTCAGGAATTGTGAAAAGCTGAGTTTAATGTATTTGGCTAAGGTGTATGTAAACTCCGGACTTCAACTATATGTATGTAAGGAAGGTGACAGCTGACTTTAAGAGAATGAATCAGTCGGATATTTGTGGTAAAGCAGAAACGAGCTACAAGCTCTAGCATGTTGAAAGGGAATGGGAGAAGACAGAACCCACTGGAGATTTGGCCCTATGAAGCCAACAAGGTCTGATTCCAAATGAGCCCATATATTATGGGATGGATCTATCCAGACTTCCTGCTGGGTTCTGATCCCTATAGGCCCCCCAGGCAGACAGCAAAGCACATCATCACAGTTAGCTTCATCATCATGTGATGTTCTGGGGAGGGGGATGATGTGGTGTCATCTCTGATCTTCCTCTCTCTCTCTGTCTGCTTCTCTCTCTCGCTCTCTCAATTTTTCAATTCAATTCAATTTAAGGGCTTTATTGGCATGGTAAATGTATGTTTTATATTGCCAAAGCAAGTGAAATAAATAATAAACAAAAGTGAAATAAACAATCAAATATGAAACATTACACTTCCAAAAATTCCAAAAGAATAAAGATATTTCAAATGTCATATTATGTACAGTATCTATACAGTGTTGTAATGATGTGCAAATAGTTAAAGTACAAAAAGGAAAATAAATACACATAAATATAGGTTATATTTACAATGGTGTTTGTTTTTCACTGGTTGCCCTTTTCTTGTGGCAAGAGATCACAAATCTTGCTGCTGTGATCGCACACTGTGGTATTTCACCCAATAGATATGGGAGTTTACCAAAATTCTTTGTGGGTTTGTGTATTTTTTTGTGGTAATTTTAAATTGAACCTAAAGTGCAGTTCAGTTTCCAGCTCATTTTGTGTTTTGCCAAATTTAATTACACACTTGTTATTTGTGTACATGGATTTTATAATGTCGTTGCACACTCTTGGCACTTTTTTGGTTACTACATGTTTCCATATGTGTTATTTCATAGTTGTGATGTCTTCACTATTATTATACAATGTAGAAAATAGTAAAAATAAAGAAAAACCCTTGAATGAGTAGGTGGGTCCACACTTTTGACTGGTACTGTAGTTTTCCCGGTTGCCAAATGCTAAACAAACAAAATTTCCTTAACAAAATCATGTGCCCATGAAGTCCTTATTGGACAAAAAATGCTCACGTTAGATCCATGTATGATTAACATGAAGCATCAGTTGTGTGTCCCAATCTTTATATTACTTTCACTCTGGTCTTCCAACAACATGCAGGAGGATGCAGCGCAATAGCTGCTCTAACTGCGACGTGAATAGTCTATCCACAGAATAGCCTCCGTCTCCCATAATCTGCATCGGTTGAGCTAATAAATGCTGCTGCTACCCACGGAATGTTTTTT
This sequence comes from Oncorhynchus mykiss, assembly GCF_013265735.2. Classification (NCBI taxonomy): domain Eukaryota; kingdom Metazoa; phylum Chordata; class Actinopteri; order Salmoniformes; family Salmonidae; genus Oncorhynchus; species Oncorhynchus mykiss. Next base: position 36,870,529 of record NC_048573.1, read on the forward strand.
CAGAGATCGCAAGTTATGATGCTGCATGCATTTCATCAAACGACCAATAATAAGGCATGACTGTGTTTGGTTCGGACTGCGTTCTCACCTGCAGCGAACCGCACCACGGTACGAACTGAACCGGACCAAGACCGCCCGTTCTGAGCGAACCATGGTGCATTGTTTAGTGGGCTTCCAATTGAAGATAGTGTTCACACCAGTCAAAACGAACAGAACTAAGGGACTTCTTCGGGATCGGTGTCCCTTCCACGGGACGGTTGAGCTAATGTAGGCTAATGTGATTAGCATGAGGTTGTAGGTAACATTTCCCAGGACATAGACATATCTGATATTGGCAGAAAGCTTAAATTCACTGTCCAATTTACAGTAGCTATTACAGTGAAAGAATACCATGCTATTGTTTGAGGAGAATGCACAATTTTGAACAAATTAGGCATATTTGGGCAGTCTTGATACAACATTTTGAACAGAAATGCAATGGTTCATTGGATCAGTCGAAAACGTTGCTCATATACTGTATATTGCACCTGGGCTGGAATAATACATAATGGCCTTTCTCTTGCATTTCAAAGAAATTTACAACAAAAATACAAAAGAACGGTTGATTTTTGTCTTTGTATTATCTTTTACCAGAACTATTGGGGTAGATTCCCCTACATTCCTTACACATTTCCATGAGCTTCAAAGTGTTTCCTTTCAAATGGTCCCAAGAACATGCATATCCTTGCTTCAGGGCCTGAGCCACAGGCAGTTAGATTTGAGTATGTCATTTCAGGCGAAAATATTTAAAAAGGGGTGGATCCTTAAGACACCAGAATGTGTATACCCCTCAGTGTCAGTGTTAAGAACGTGTCCTGATAATAGTTATTCCCCTGTAATCTGACAATACAGACAGCACAGAGTGTTAGGGTTCAAAGGTCACTGATTAGAGGACAAGGCCTATCAGGACTGAAAAGGAGCTAGCGTGTGTGTCAGTCAAATCTGTTATATGATCCTAGACAGCTCCTGGTCAAAGACCACCTGCTTAAAGCTATACATCAGCTCAGAGAGCAGGTTAGAGTAAGATACAAGGGAGGGTCAGGTCAAAGAGTTCAACCTTGTTCTTCTACTCCAACAACCATCATCCCCCATCCAGCCACACACTCACACACCACATTCCTCCAAACCTGTTATCTTCAACCTTAAGAAGCTGAGCCTGTGATGACAAGCTAAACCCCAGCCGCATGAGATATTCTATTTTCCCCCTCGTGTTCCGATGCGAGAGAAGCAGGCGTCTTGTTAGAGGGGTTTGAGCAGGGCCAACCCTGTGGGTGAACGAGGGGAGAGATCCTCCAGAGATCTAGCAAGACCTTCCGAAGCAGAAGATCAAACGAGCAGAAGATAAGCCCAATCTTCTCCGTTCTCTGCTTCTTGGTATGTGTGTGTGTGTGTGTGTGTGTGTGTGTGTGTGTGTGTGTGTGTGTGTGTGTGTGTGCGCGTGTGTGTGTGTGTGTGTGTGCGTGCGTGCGTACACTACTGCGGTCCACTGAGAAAGGCCTATGGTGAACTAATCGATGCCAGATAGTTTTTTTTTAACATACATAGCCTCAGGACCAAACCCTATTAAGAGCCCATTCTATCATGATCAATCCCATTTGGATTTTGATCCGCTTCCTCCAACCTCTGACCTTGTGATAATCTGACCCCTTAAACTCCATTTTAACCCCACACTGCATTCCCCCCATTTACCATCACAAACAAACAGAAAACAAAATGGCCCTGGATGAAAAACAGTGGGAGAGAGAGAGAAGAAAAAGACAGAGAAAGGCAGAGAAAATGCCAAAGTCTTTGTTTGGAACCAGACAGTAGAGCGCTAGACTTTTCGTAATGTCATACGACACACAGTGAGGTAGCTAATGACCAGAGAGAGGAGTTATCTGGCCCCTGCATTGCAATCTTGAATTGGAAGGGATGGATGTCAGTAGCATACAGATATAGAGAGTAGCCAGTCAGCACACACAACACAAACACACTGCAGTACTGCAGGAAATAACACAGACATTGCATGGGCGTCACAAGCTCAACAACAAACTAAAGACTGTTCAATGTGATAGTATCTCTGTGCCAGATTCTGATAGCTAAAAGAATGGTACGCACCCTGGCTGTTTCAGATAGGACAGGATTGGGCACGCTCACTGGGCAATACCACACTGGCAGGGCGCACAACACACCCACAAGGGCGCCACCACCACCCGCATTACAGCCCAGAAACGTGAGAGAGATAGCAGAGACCTTTGGATCAGCACCACACAGTTTTAAAGAAAAACATACTATGAACTTCAACTAGGTCTACAATGACTATGGAAACAAAAACACTGACTCACAGTTAAACATTTCTTTCAACCACAAGACTCTCTGTAGATGATACAGTTACCAACACAGAAACATTCAAACTCACACGACACTCCCAGCTCTGGCATGCAGAAGCAGTTGTGTCATACTATCAGAGAGGCCTGTAATGGTTACTCAGACAGGCAGTCACACAGCTGATGATAATCAGTACCTTGACCCTGCATGCCTCTGCAGTGCCTCAGCTCAGTGACGACTGTTGAGTGTTGAAGGTCGTCCGAGCAGGGGAGGTTACAAAAAAATAAAAGAACACTCAACAGTTATTCCTGACTTCTGAATCGCACCACACGAGAGAGCCTCCTGCAGTAAAACAGAACAATTCTCCCTCCCTCTCTCTCCCCCTCTCATTCACGGGCCACTGCACAGACAGTGCAGTTTTATTCTCTACCTCTCACAGAGCTCTACCTCTCACAGTGCAGTTTCTATATTTAGCGGCCATCATCAAATGCTCACAATTATGGATATCTCCCAGTGTGCTCTTCATAACGTGGACAAACGGACACGGCCGGACAGACACACACTGACCTAGCACTGGAGGCTCTCTCTCACATCCACTTACTCCCTCTAACCGCATCTGAGGACATTTCGATTTCTAAACGCTGACCCAGCGTTTTCCCTTATCTACATCTACATAGCCTTGGTCAGGAATGTCAAGCCCTTCACGTGTGTTTGTGTGCCTCTGCTAATAATTTACCTAGAGGACAGTGGCACTGGCGGTTGATGTGCCACAGTGATCTCAAAGCCAATGACAGAGTGTAAATGAGTGACGGAGAGCTAATTACCACCCCTCACTGAATGAGCCTCTTCACCTCTTCTACAGAGAGAGAGAGAGAGAGAGAGATGTGAAAAGTGGATTCCTCACATCAGTTTTCTTTCCCTATAGTTCAAACCTCATCTCCCTAATCACGGAACACCTACAGTAGGCTCTCATCATGTCACACATGAAAATGTGATCTGGGCTATGTTACCGTGAGAAATGGGCCTTGTTCTACATGCAGAATCATCAGATAGAACCCAAGTAACATACTGTATTTTCCCTCCAACTCTCAGCAGATCCAGGCATGAGTCATCTAACAGGAGATAAAAGGTGACGATCTGATTAACGACTAGGCCCTTCACTACACTGGAACTATTTCAGAATGAGAATCATAATTTCAGAGAGCGAAGAGAGGGAGGGAAGGAACAGAGAAGCAAGGGGGATAAAAAAATATATTTAAAAAGAAAGAGGTGGGGCGAGAGGGAAGAGAGGAAGGGAAGAATAAAGTTAGGGAAACGGAGGTAAAGACATTAGCTTTGGTCTAGCAGAAAGCCATATTGATTATCTGCACAGAACAGAGCCACTGGACTTTTCACACACACACACACACACACACACAAGCTATTGCGTATTTTCCTTTTTCCTATTTGCCCTCCAGTCAGGTGTACTGCAGCACCTGGTACCCCATGCCTCCAGAGAGAGGATAGTGTTCAGACTTCTCACTGCTGCTGAGGTTCAGCACACACACTGAAGGGAAGGAATACTACACCAAAGAGCCTAGGGAGCAGTGTGTGAGAGGTTAGACAACTCGCAAACACACACAAAACTAAACTCACAGGCACACAATAGGAAAATAGCTCGGCAGAATAAGGTTTTTTTTCTGGTTGGGGATCAGAGTGTTTTTGTGTTTTCCTCTGCTCAGCATGAGACTAAACTTTTGAAAGACTTGAGGGCTTGAATCTAAACTTCAACCCCTAAGAAACAACTACTAGGCCCGAGAGAGTGTACAGCTCCAGGGCAGGAGGGTAATGCTAGATGGAGAACGCCAGAGGCAGAGAGAGAGGTTGCAGAAATGAGAACCCCCTAACACACACACACCCACACACCTCTCTGCAAAGTCTCTGCGCTAGAATGCCCTGCTATTCCGACTTAGGAGGCCCTTTACACGGCTGACAGAAAAACAGCCTACAGTGTATATCTATGATGCAAAGGAGGCTGCTGAGGGGAGGACAGCTCATAATAATGGCTGGAACGGAGCGAATGGAATGGTATTAAACACCAGGAAACCATGTGTTGGATGTATTTGATACCATTCCACTCCAACACCATCATTAAGTTTGCCTGATGACACAACAGTGGTAGGCCTGATCACCGACAACGACGAGACAGCCTATAGGGAGGAGGTCAGAGACCTGGCCGTGGGGTGCCAGGACAACAACCTCTCCCTCAACATTCTCAAGACAAAGGAAATGACTGTGGACTACAGGAAAAGGAGGACCGAATGGTGAACGGAGCTGTAGTGGAGCAGGGGCTGTAGTGGAGCAGGTTCAGAGCTTCAAGATCCTTGGTGTCCACATCTCCAACCAACTAACATGTTCCAAGCTTACCAAGACAGTCGTGAAGAGGGCACAACAAAACCTATTCCCCCTCAGGAGACTGAAAGATTTAGCATGGGTCCTCAGATCCTCAAAAGGTTCTACAGCTGCACTATCGAGAGCATCCTAACTGGTTGCATCACTGCCTGGTATGGCAACTGCTCGGCCTCCGACCGCAAGGCATACAGAGGGTAGTGCATACGGCCCAGTACATCACTGGGGCCAAGCTTCCTGCCATCCAGGACCTCTATACCAGGTGGTGTCAGAGGAAGACCCTAAAAATTGCCAAAGACTCCAGCCACCCTAGTCATAGACTGTTCTCTCTGCTACCGCACGGCAAGCGGTACCGGAGCGTCTAGGTCCAAGAGGCTTCTAAACAGCTTCTACCCCCAAGCCATAATACTCCTGAACATCTAATCAAATGGCTACCCAGACTATTTGCTGCTGTTACTCTCTGTTTATTATCTATGCATAGTCACTTTAATAACTCTACATACATATTACCTCAATTACCTCGACTAACCAGTGACTCTGTACCGGTACCCGCTGTATATAGCCTCGCTATTGTTATTTTACTGCTGCTCATTAAATATTTACTTTTATTTCTATTTTTTTTGTTGGTATTTTTCCTAAAACTGCATTGTTGGTTAAGGGCTTGTAAGTAAGCATTTCACTGTAAGGTTGTACCTGTACCAGTAGCTGTTGTAGAATTTAGGTAGCCTTGTTCTCAAATTTGCCCCAGCTACAATAAATTCTGCCTCAGGATATATGGTTTCCAGTTTGCATATAGTCCAGTGATGATTACACCATGAGTCGTTAATCATCAAGCATACACCCCCGCCCTTCCTCTTCCCAGAGTGGTGTTGATCTCTGTCGGTTCGATGCATGGAGAAGCCTGGTGGCTGAACCGATTTCGACAACATATCCCGAGAGAGCCATGTTTCCGTGAAAGAGAGAATTTTACAATCTCTGATGTCTCTCTGGAATTTTGTCTACCTTGTTGTCAAGAGACTGGACATTGGCTAGTAGTATACTCGAGAGCGGTGGGCAATGTGCACGTCTACGGAGCCTGACCAGGTGGCCGCTTCGTCTGCCCCTTCTGCGGAGCTGTTGTTTTGTGTCGACTACATGAATTAGATCCATTGTCCTGGGTGGTGGTTCGAACAGAGGATCCGCTTCGGGAAAGTCGTATTCCTGGTCGTAATTTTGATAAGTTAACGTTGCTCTTATATCCAATAGTTCTTCAATAGTTCTAACACATAAAAAAAAACAGAACTGCATAGTTTCCTAAGAGCTCAAAGCGAGGCAACCATCTCTGTCGGCGCCATCAAATTACAACCAACTAATTGCAGCATTACCGCAAAAATGTTTTATAGTGTTATCAACACTATAAAACAGTTTTGCGGTAATGCTGCAATTAGTTGGCTGTAATTTTGGGTAGAGCAGACAATTCCATATATGTTTGTTAGCTGTATGTGTGACATACTGTAACTCCACCAGTCCTATTTATGATATAATTTACAAATATTATAAATTTTTTAAACATTGAATTGAAAAATAACGTTTTTTTTTATCAATTAGTATATTTGAGTTTAACCACAAAAATCTGAAATTGCAACCAACTTTCTATGACTTGTTATAAAAATAGTGATATTTTGGAGATTATTTCATTTTCAAATAACCAAAAGTGAGAGATTAATGTGAATTAATGTGGCATGTAAGGCATTGTTAGTTTGCCGAAGCACATGTGACAAATAACATTTGATTTGATTTGATTCCACTCCAGCCATTACCACGAGCCAGTCCTCCCAAATTAAGGTGCCACCAACGTGCTGTGATGTCTCCTCTCATCACTGGGAATAGACTACTGTGGCTATCAGACTATCCACTTCAATCTGATTAGTGCCATCGTCAGATGGGTTTGAAGAGAATCATAGGGCTTCCTTTTTTATTCCTTGAATATACTCCTAGTAGCTGTGTTAGCTATCACGTCAGCTGTGTTATCTATCACGTCAGCTGTGTTAGCTATCACGTCAGCTGTGTTAGCTATCACGTCAGCTGTGTTAGCTATCACGTCAGCTGTGTTAGCTATCATGCAATCTTCATCTTCATTTTAAACCCTTATTTTACCAGGTTAGTAGGCTGAGAACAACACATTCTATTTTACAAATCTCCAACACAAGAAGAAATGTTGAATGTATAATTTGAAAGTTTACTGAAACACCTGTTGTGGGAGGACCCAAAACCCTGCACAGTTATTAGACTACACAGAAAGAGAGAGACTGTGTCTGTATCTGTCTGGGGCTCAGTGTGTCAGTAGTACTGTGTTATTACAGGGTAAAAGCAGTCATTATCTACCCTTGATGTGGCATTAATCCACCGAGCTCTGCACTGAAACACTTTCTCTTTTTTAAATAAAGAGGTGTTATCTGTGGGTGGTTTTTAGCAGTTAGGACCTATTACATGATATGGAATGTTTTATGTTGGTAGTATAGCCATTTTGATTCCAGGCCAGAGGGAAATGTACACTTGCCCTAAATTAACCAAGTTCCATATTTAACATTTGTACAAAATAACAGAAATATGTGGGGTTACGAGGAAAGGTAGTTTTCTGAACGGTTTGGATCTGAACTGAGTTAGTGGTTTATTTACATAGGAAGAACACTGGAGGTTAAAACTCTGAGGGAGAGAAAAAATATTTGTGTTATTTCTTCCTCCCCACAAAAAAAGCTGTTATTCTGCTCGGGTGCAGTTTCACAACTGAAAGGAGAGAACCGGATTTCTCCGAGCAATTTTCTTAGTTTATTTCCCCCAGTCTCAACAGACAAATATGGAATGGGCAGGTTAAACTAAAAATATCTTACATGCCACATTAATTCAGATTACAACCTCTCACTATTGGTTATTTGAAAATTAAATAATCTCAGTCATAGAAAGTTGTTTGCAATTTCAGATTTTTGTGGTTAAACTCAAATATACTAATTGATAAAAAAAAACATTATTTTTCGATTCAATGTTTAAAAAATGTATAATCTTTGTAAATTATATCATAAATAGGACTGGTGGAGTTATGTCACACATACAGATAATAAACATACAGTGCCTTGCGAAAGTATTCGGCCCCCTTGAACTTTGCGACCTTTTGCCACATTTAAGGCTTCAAACATAAAGATATAAAACTGTATTTTTTTGTGAAGAATCAACAACAAGTGGGACACAATCATGAAGTGGAACGACATTTATTGGATATTTCAAACTTTTTTAACAAATCAAAAACTGAAAAATTGGGCGTGCAAAATTATTCAGCCCCCTTAAGTTAATACTTTGTAGCGCCACCTTTTGCTGCGATTAAAGCTGTAAGTCGCTTGGGGTATGTCTCTATCAGTTTTGCACATCGAGAGACTGAATTTTTTTCCCATTCCTCCTTGCAAAACAGCTCGAGCTCAGTGAGGTTGGATGGAGAGCATTTGTGAACAGCAGTTTTCAGTTCTTTCCACAGATTCTCGATTGGATTCAGGTCTGGACTTTGACTTGGCCATTCTAACACCTGGATATGTTTATTTTTGAACCATTCCATTGTAGATTTTGCTTTATGTTTTGGATCATTGTCTTGTTGGAAGACAAATCTCCGTCCCAGTCTCAGGTCTTTTGCAGACTCCATCAGGTTTTCTTCAAGAATGGTCCTGTATTTGGCTCCATCCATCTTCCCATCAATTTTAACCATCTTCCCTGTCCCTGCTGAAGAAAAGCAGGCCCAAACCATGATGCTGCCACCACCATGTTTGACAGTGGGGATGGTGTGTTCAGCTGTGTTGCTTTTACGCCAAACATAACGTTTTGCATTGTTGCCAAAAAGTTCAATTTTGGTTTCATCTGACCAGAGCACCTTCTTCCATATGTTTGGTGTGTCTCCCAGGTGGCTTGTGGCAAACTTTAAACGACACTTTTTATGGATATCTTTAAGAAATGGCTTTCTTCTTGCCACTCTTCCATAAAGGCCAGATTTGTGCAATATACGACTGATTGTTGTCCTATGGACAGAGTCTCCCACCTCAGCTGTAGATCTCTGCAGTTCATCCAGAGTGATCATGGGCCTCTTGGCTGCATCTCTGATCAGTCTTCTCCTTGTATGAGCTGAAAGTTTAGAGGGACGGCCAGGTCTTGGTAGATTTGCAGTGGTCTGATACTCCTTCCATTTCAATATTATCGCTTGCACAGTGCTCCTTGGGATGTTTAAAGCTTGGGAAATCTTTTTGTATCCAAATCCGGCTTTAAACTTCTTCACAACAGTATCTCGGACCTGCCTGGTGTGTTCCTTGTTCTTCATGATGCTCTCTGCGCTTTTAACGGACCTCTGAGACTATCACAGTGCAGGTGCATTTATACGGAGACTTGATTACACACAGGTGGATTGTATTTATCATCATTAGTCATTTAGGTCAACATTGGATCATTCAGAGATCCTCACTGAACTTCTGGAGAGAGTTTGCTGCACTGAAAGTAAAGGGGCTGAATAATTTTGCACGCCCAATTTTTCAGTTTTTGATTTGTTAAAAAAGTTTGAAATATCCAATAAATGTCGTTCCACTTCATGATTGTGTCCCACTTGTTGTTGATTCTTCACAAAAAAATACAGTTTTATATCTTTATGTTTAAAGACTGAAATGTGGCAAAAGGTCGCAAAGTTCAAGGGGGCCGGATACTTTCGCAAGGCACTGTATATGGAATTGTCTGCTCTACCCAAAATTACAACCAACTAATTGCAGCATTACCTCAAAACGGTTTTGTAGTGTTGATAACACACATTGATGGCGCCGACAGAGATGGTTGCCTCGCTTTGAGCTATTAGGAAACTATGCAGTTCTGTTTTTTTTATGTATTATTTCTTACATTGTTACCCCAGGAAATCTTAAGTCTTATTACATACAGCCGGGAAGAACTATTGGATATAAGAGCAACGTTAACTTACCAACATTACGACCAGGAATACGACTTTCCCGAACTCTGTTCGAACCACCACCCAGGACAATGGATCTAATTCAAGTAGGGGAGGGCTAAAAACAATATTGTAAAATAGATTGTGTCTGTAAAATGTATATAGTATGTATAAGCTGGAAGTAGAAGCCTAAGTGTTGTTGTTCATTAGTTTACTCCAATTAGGGGAGGAGTGGTAGGGTTAGGGGGAAAATAATAAAGGAAAATATGTTTTAAAAATGTATGTATATATATTTTTATTTGGTCACTACATGTGTTACTTGATAGTTTTGATGTCTTCACTATTATTCTACAGTGTAGAAAATAGTAAAAATAAAGAAAAACCCTTAAATGAGTAGATGTGTCCAAACTTTTGACTGGTACTGTATATATTTACAAAAAAAAGATATGGAGGATTGGAAATGATGCAGACAATTACACTGATGGAAGCTACAATCTGCAATATTAAAGCTGATCCACCTCCTAAAATAAAAATACATGCCTTACATGCAGTCTATTGAATAGTAAGGGAGGGACCCATTGTATTTTGTAGTATTGGTTTTAATCCAGTCTATTGAATAGTAAGGAACCATCTGTATATATAGAGGATGTTTATAAGCATTAGTCTATAGAAAATAAGGAGAGCAGCTGACCTCTAGAGGTTGTTTATGCAGTCTATTGTTTGGCTGCTGAATCTACTATCGACCATGAGGAAAGGGAAAGGGAACTCTCTAAAGGGAGAGGACTGATTCTAAAGGTCCAATATGCACCATACATCAGGTGCCCCTATCAGTGACTGTGTCTGACGTTGATGTAATTACTCATATCACAGACGCTCAGCGCAGCGCAGGCTTAGTCAGGACTTAGTCTTTCTGTGATTTGCAATGCAGAGACAGCCTTATCTGGTGCCGGGCCGGGCGTCCATAGCTCTAACCGCTCCCCGCTATTCAACAGAGGGAGATTTGTCTGTCTGTCTGTCTGTCTGGGCCATATTTCGTTGATCCACACGCCCACACCCGAGGGGAACAGCCGTCGTTATGGTTACCATGCCAATTACTGTGACAGAACCGGGGGCGGGAAGAGGAGGCTGGCAGAGGGGACACTCTGGCACAGATGGCTGTTTCAGAGCACTGCTGCCCTATCGCCAGAGAAAGACCGAGTGAGAGAGAGAGAGAGAGAGAGAGAGAGAGAGAGAGAGAGAGAGAGAGAGAAAGAAAGAAAGAAAGAAAGAGAGACCAATGTGGTGCTCTGATTCCTTACACTCCGTTTCTCCCCAACTCCCCTCACCAAACTGACCAAATCTACTCACCTCTCCTTGGTGGATTTTAAATGTTTGTTTTGGTCTGTACTGTCTCTGTCACAGTGTCATGATGATTAACAGTTCTACATCCATGAAGTGAATGAACTCTCCTCTGTGTATTAAGTCTTCCGCTCAGACTCATTCTTTCTTATGTCACACACACACACACACACACACACACACACATACACAAACACAAACAAACGTGATTGCATTCCCTTGCCAAAGCCAAGGTCAGGGAAGGGGGAGTATCTCCCAGACCTTAATCAATTTGTTTTCCTCTTCCATAGTTCCGGTCAGGCTTGTAGAGAAGGGGGTTTAGCTGGTACTTAGCACAGTCTTGGAAAGCAGCATATCACTCATTTTAATATCATTCCAATTCATAAAACCAGCTGTCATTTAATCTGAGTCATTATCTTACACAAGATGAATATCGTATATGAAACCGTAATGCACTCTCCTAAATCAGCACAATCTCATATCACTACTCAGACATGTCTAATCAATCAGGGGGTGAGGGAGGGAGAAGTGATTGTGACCGATATATAGCAGATTTGCCTCCTTCCTGTGGCTCCCCACCTCGTAAAATGACTCTATTCACTCACCTGGTCCATCCCTCATTCCAAACTCCTTCCTAACCTCTCTCTACCCCCTTACACCCCAAAGCCTTTAACCTCCATTCCACACCCATCCACCGCTCACCCCAATTCCCTCTCTGCTAACCCACCCACCCTAACTAACCCAGTCTCTTGGGCTAGCCCCCTACTCCGAACGAAGAATAATGACCCCTTTCCCACTAGCTGTAATTACAGTCTCTCTCTCTGTATGTGTGTGTGTGTGTGTGTGTGTGTGTGTGTGTGTGTGTGTGTGTCACTGCCCTCTCTCCCAGTGGGGTTAAGTCTCAGGTCAGGAGGAACATGGATGCCAAATGAGACCCAATATGTCACACACAGACAGACAGACAGACAGACAGACAGACAGACAGACAGACAGACAGACAGACAGCATTCTTTTCAAAGCTTTGAACGTGACCTTGTCATATGCATTTCCCATTCTACATTACAATGACAAATGGCTAGGTTCCATATGCACCACACTATTTGGCCTTTCAGACACTTCACTTCCAAGAATTGCATTGACATTTCGACAAACGATCGATATCTTAGCATTAGGCCTCCTCCATTAATATGCTCGAACTCTAACATACACAATGCACTGAAATATTTGGGAGAGAAATACAGTGCAAATGCAGGCCACATATCCCTTATAACACCGCCTAACAATGGTTAAGCACTTCCCCTTTGAGTTGTGGCTCTCTAAAATCATTAAGAAGGCTACTGATGGGACCGAGCAGGGTTTTGCTCTCCTCTATTCTCCTCACACCTAAAAGATAGCAGGCTCGTTCCCACAGGAAAGTCTGGCATCGGGCCCTGCCCTCTCTCCATCTCTTAGTCCAATTTCTCAAAGACCCCTGAGAGACTGGCACACAGCCAATTACAATCTCCCCCTACCTTCCCCCATTTCCAAAACACACAATCATTCCCCCCTCCAACCCCACTGCCATTCCCCTCCACGGTCTACAAGTCCCTTGCTGTGATTGTTCTTGATCTACCCCCCCCCCCCCCATGCTCCACCCATTTTTTTTACCACCACCCCGCCCTCCCTCTATCCCTCCTGGCCTCCCCCCTCATTCATGTCTGACATACAATAGCCCATATAGCAGTGGTCCACTGGGGTCCCCTGACTAGGGTCCGCTCTCCCCCACACCCACCCTACTAGTGTGTGAGTCACCAAGGCATGTAGAAGGGGTTACTGTGGGGGAAAGGGGGAGGTATAAGGAGAGTGAGAAGGGGCCCAGACCCACTGGCCTACTTTCACTGAGGGCCTGGGGAGGCAGGGGAGAGGGATGGTGGGGGGGGGAGTGGGAGACCTCTCTTGACGATAATGGTCATGTTAACAGAGGCCCCGGGCGAGAGCCTGGAATGAGAGGGTGGCCCGGAAGAACTGGGTGTGGTAGTGTGGTGTGGACTCCAGAGACAGAGTAGAGAGGGGACCTATTCAATCTAGGCTACTTCATGATGAGAGGCTCTAAATCAAACCCTGTGGTAAAATGAATATAGACAAGAGGAGTGGAGAGGAAAGGCCACTACATGATAATCACAAGTGGACACGGCTGACAATTATAGCAGAGCTGAAGAGGAGGGTGTCAAAACACATTTTTACAGGGAACAATAATATCTATTGACTATTTCCTCTAGGCTGTACCATCAGACCCACAAACCAATCAAAAAGCTCCTGAAGGCAGACCTTGGACCTACCTTGATACACTATACTCCCACTGCACCCGAGGTCTTCTACATGGCAGAGCAAATAGTCAGCTGCAGACTGCAGTGTAAGATGGATGGATGGGTAGATCACAGAGTCAGACACCTTCCTGTGTCGGAGACCCTCGATTGAAGATAGGGATGAGGCTGGTCATGCCTGTGTGTTCGTGTGTGTGTGTGTGTGTGTGTGTGTGTGGGGGGGGGGGGGGGGGGCATCCACCATCTGTCTACTTATGCCATAAAATCCTGATTCCTGCGCTCTGTATTATGCTAATTTGTATAGGGTAACTCTACCCCCTCCCGTACCCCAAGGGGTTCTCTCATACACCCTCGGGGCCAATTCTTCCCCAATACGCCCTGGGGGTGTTCTTCTAGGGGAGAGGCTCAGGAGGGGAGGCAGATCCCATCTCAAATCAAATCAAATTGTATTTGTCACATGCGCCGAATACAACAGGTAGACCTTACAGTGAAATGCTTACTTGCAAGCCCTTAACCAACAATGCAGTTTTAAGAAAATGTAGCACTGAGCGCAAGTGTAATAGCCAAGTTAGTAGCGTATTCACACGTATTCACTAGAGCGTGCGTACATGTGTGTTAGATTAGAAGAGCTTAGTGAATGCTGATAATGACACTGGTCCACCTCTCCATGTCACAGAGTCAGTGTCACAGAGTCAGCTCAGAGGGGTGGGTATCCTCCATTTCCTTGGCAGGACAGGAGACACCCCACTGAGAGGAAACAAACACATTACTTCCACAAACACCCACCTTCAGTCTTGAAAACACAAAGGTGGTTGGCTTTTAATTGAACTCTTTGCCTCTGCTCCGTCTCTCCTATTCTCTCAAAGACGTCCGGTCTGGTCCATAGAGTCATATTTCAGCTGCTTCCGGCCTCCTATTAATACCCAGCTAGGGCTGTGAACGGTAAACAGGATACAACGCTGGACTGTAATTCAATAGAGGGAAGGAGCTGTGGAGAGCATTAGGGAGCTTGCTGAGGGAAAGGGGGTGGCCTGGGAGTCAGATTCAAGATGGCACTGGTTCAGAGTGAGGAGGCCAAGCAGGGGTGAGATGACTATAATACCATTGTCTAGAGCTGCCCTTGCTGTATGGCCTTACCTTTCTGCCCTTAACTTCTGAGGAGGGCTGGGGGCAAGAAACATGTCTTGTTGTTTGGCTCTGAAGTAGGGACATGATCCTAAGTCATGTGTTAAAGGCCTAAAAAAATCACAGAACAGGGAGAGGGAAGGTATAGTGTTGCTCACAACAAGAGTGTAGGAGTGTGGTAGGGTGTAAGGCTATCTGTTTCCCTGTATCGGTTAGGGTGTGTGGGTGTAAACTAAACTACTGCATCTCAGGTTGGCTGGAGCACTTGGCAGAGAGCTTAAACAGAGTTTGAGGGGGATCCGATGATAGAATTAATCCACACACTCTAATAAAAGGAACAATGCAGGCGGGAGTCAGGAGAAGACACACACGTTTATACAACACACACACACACGTTTATATAACACACACGTTTGGAGAAACAGTATCACGTAACCAGCCTAAGCACTGATAGGCATTTACTCTTTGCCAGGTGGAGAACAGAATCACTACACAACCAAGTGACTTGGGTCACTTCTCTCAGTGAGTTAGTATAGTGCAGATCGTACGTATCGGTAAGTGAATCTAAAAGTACCCAGTGGCTCGCCGAACACCAGCGAAAGTCATGGGACTAACTCAGTGGAGGCTGTTAAGGTGAGGATGGCTCATAATAATGGCTGGAATGGAGCAAATTGAAGGGCATCAAAACACAAGGAAACCCTGTGTTCGATCTATTTGATACCATTACGCTGATTCCGCTCCAGCCATTAACCCAAGAGCCCCTTCTCCCCAATTAAGGGGCCACCAACCTCCTGTGGACTAACTAGCCTTTCTCTCTCAGAATAGGCATAATAATCATCCTCAGCACAATCGTTGTGATCCAGGACACATTACAGAGAGACAATTAAGAAATACCAGTTGGATACAAAATGTGCTGAAGAATACATTCTGTGGTGAAGACAAAACGTCTAGCCTAATCAGCTAGTTGAGAAACGGACTTAATATGATGACAGAGAAATAAAGAATAACAGGATAGGGAGGAGGATATGAGAGGAGGAGGAGGAGAGGGGAAGGAGTGGACGCAGGAGTCCTGTGTGGCTCAGTTGGCAGAGCATGGTGCTTGCAACGCCAGAGTACCGGTTTCGATTCTGACGGGGAACCAGTACGGAAAAGTATGAAAATGTATGCACTCTGGATAAGAGCGTCTACTAAATCAGGGGTCCCCACCAGGATGCACGTTTTGCTTTTTGCCCTAGCACTAAACAGCTGATTCAAATCAACAACTCACCATCAAGCTTTGATTATTTGAATCAGCCATATAGTGCTAGCGCAGAAACATTGGGTGATTTGTGTTGAGGAATTAACCTCTTGAACCTCTGGGGGCAGTATTTCATTTTTGGATGAAAAACGTTCCCATTTAAACAAAATATTTTGTCACGAAAAGATGCTCGACTATGCATATAATTGACAACTTTGGAAGGAAAACACTCTGACGTTTCCAAAACTGCAAAGATATTGTCTGTGAGTGCCACAGAACTAATGCTACAGGCGAAACCAAGATGAAATTTCATACAGGAAGTGAGCCAGATTTTGAATGCGCTGTGTTCCAATGTCTCCTTATATGGCTGTGAATGCGCAAGGAATGAGCCTACACTTTCTGTCATTTCCCCAAGGTGTCTGCAGCATTGTGACGTATTTGTAGGCATATCATTGGAAAATTGACCATAAGAGACTACATTTACCAGGTGTCCGCTCGGTGTCCTCCGTCGAAACCATTGCGTAATCTCCAGGTGCGTGCATTTTTCCATTTTGTTCAGAGGAGAAACCAAACTGCCACGAGTGATTTATCATCGAATAGATATGTGAAAAACACCTTGAGGATTGATTCTAAACAACGTTTGCAATGTTTCTGTCGATATAATGGAGTTAATTTGGAAAAAAAGTTTGCCGTTGTAATGACTGAATTTTCTGTTTTTTTTCTTAGCCAAACGTGATGAACAAAATGGAGCGATTTCTCCTACACAAATAATATTTTTGGAAAAACTGAACATTTGCGATCTAACTGAGAGTCTCCTCATTGAAAACATCCGAAGTTCTTCAAAGGTAAATTATTTTATTTGAATGCTTTTCTTGTTTTTGTGAAAATGTTGCCTGCTGAATGCTAGGCTATCAATACTCTTACACAAATGCTTGTGTAGCTATGGTTGAAAAGCATTTTTTGAAAATCTGAGATGACAGTGTTGTTAACAAAAGGCTACGCTTGTGAGCCAATATATTTATTTCATTTCATTTGCGATTTTCATGAATAGTTAACATTGCGTTATGGTAATGAGCTTGAGGCTATAATTACGCTCCCGGATACGGGATTGCTCGTCGCAACAGGTTAACCTCTTAGAGCTCTAGGGGCGCTATTTCATTTTTGGATAAAAAACGTTCCCGTTTTAAGCGCGATATTTTGTCACGAAAAGATGCTCGACTATGCATATTCTTGACAGTTTTGGAAAGAAAACACTCTGAAGTTTCAGAATCTGCAAAGATTTTGTCTGTAAGTGCCCCAGAACTCATTCTACAGGCGAAACCAAGATGATGCATCACCCAGGAATTAGCAGAATTTCTGAAGCTCTGTTTTCCATTCTCTCCTTATATGGCTGTGATTGCGCAAGGAATGAGCCTACACTTTCTGTCGTTCGCCCAAGGTCTTAGCAGCATTGTGACGTATTTGTAGGCATATCATTGGAAGATTGGCCATAAGAGACTACATTTTCCAGAGGTCCGCCCGGTGTCCTTTGTCTAAATTTGTGCGTAATCTTCAGGTGCAGGCATTTTCTCCTGGGATTCAGGAGAGAAAGCATGTTTCCAAGAACAATGTATCAATGAAGAGATATGTGAAAAACACCTTGAGGATTGATTCTAAACAACGTTTGCCATGTTTTCAGTCGATATTATGGAGTTAATTTGGAAAAAAGTTTGCGTTTTGAGGACTGAATTTATGGATTTTTTTTGGTAGCCAAATGTGATGTATAAAACGGAGCTATTTCTAATACACAAGGAATCTTTTTGGAAAAACTGAGCATCTGCTATCTAACTGAGAGTATCCTCATTGAAAACATCAGAAGTTCTTCAAAGGTAAATTATTTTATTTGAAGGCTTTTATGTTTTTGTTAATGTTGCGTGCTGGATGCTAACGCTAATGCTAACGCTAAATGCTAACGCGAAATGCTAACTCTAGCTAGCTACTTTTACACAAATGATTGTTTTCCTATGGTTGAGAAGCATATTTTGAAAATCTGAGATGACAGTGTTGTTTACAAAAGGCTAAGCTTGAGAGATGGCATATTTATTTCATTTCATTTGCGATTTTCATAAATAGTTAACGTTGTGTTATGCTAATGAGCTTGCTGATAGATTTACACAATCCTGGATACAGGGGTTTTTTCATAGCTAAACGTGACGCAGAAAACGGAGCGATTTGTCCTAAACAAATAATCTTTCAGGAAAAACTGAACATTTGCTATCTGAGAGTCTCCTCATTGAAAACATCTGAAGTTCTTCAAAGGTAAATGATTTTTTTGAATGCTTTTCTGTTTTTTTGTGTAAATGTTGCCAGCTGAATGCTAATGCTAAATGCTACGTTAGCCATCAATACTGTTACACAAATGCTTGTTTTGCAATGGTTGAGAAGCATATTTTGAAAATCTGAGATGACAGTGTTGTTAACAAAAGGCTAAGCTTGAGAGCTAGCATATTTATTTCATTTCATTTGCGATTTTCATGAATAGTTAACGTTGCGTTATGGTAATGAGCTTGAGTCTGTATTCACGAACCCGGATCCGGGATGGGGAGATCAGAAAGGTTAATGCACTGTGACTGGATGAATTAATTCAGAGCTGCCTCAATCTAATGTCCAAACAAGTAATCACTATTCCACACACACAAACACACATTGCCAATAGTAGTAAGATCACACACATTTTGGCTATTTGTGCCCTCCTGAATCCCAAGGGTACTCCGGGTGGGTGAGGATGTATTATGTATTTATGTATGTATGTATTATTATGTATTATGTACTACGTACTTTTGTAAATAACAGCTGGTCCACGATATCTAAGAAAGTCTCAAGATATTGCTCGCCTGAGGTAGAGTATCTCATGATAAGCTGTAGATCACACTATCTACCTAGAGAGTTTTCATCTGTATTTTTCATAGCTGTTTACATACCACCACAGACTCTGGCTGGCAGTAAGACAGCATTGAATAAACTGTATTCTGCCATAAGCAAACAAGAAAACGCTCTCACCCAGAGGCAGCGCTCCTAGTGGCCGGGGACTTCAATGCAGAGCAACTTAAATCCGTTTTACCAAATTTCTATCAGCATGTTAAATGTGCAACCAGAGGGAAAAAAACTCAGGAACACCTTTACTTCACACACAGAGACTCATACAAAGCTCTCCCTCACCCTCCATTTGTCAAATCTGACCATAATTCTATCCTCCTGATACCTGCTAACAAGCAAAAACAAAAGCAGGAAGCACCAGTGATTAGATCATTAAAAAAGTGGTTAGATGAAGCAGATGCTAAGCTACAGGACTGTTTGCTAGCACAGACTGGAATATGTTCCGGGATTCCTCCGATGGCATTGAGGAGTACACCACCTCAGTCATTGGCTTCATCAATAAGTGCATCGATGACATCGTCCCCACAGTGACCGTACTTACATACCCAAACCAGAAGCCATGGATTACAGCAAACATCTGCACTGAGCTAAAGGCTTGACCTGCCGCTTTCAAGGAGTGGGGCTCTAACCCGGAAGCTTATAAGAAATCCCACTATCCCCACCGACAAACCATCAAACAGGCAAAGCATCAATACAGGACTAAGATCGAATCGTACTACATCGAGCTCTGACGCTCATCGGATGTGGCAGGGCTTGCACAGCTGAGAGCTGCCCAGTGACACGAGCCTACCAGACGAGCTATACTACTTCTATGCTTGCTTTGAGGCAAATAACACTGAAACATGCTGTTCCGGAGGACTGTGTGATCACGCTCCCCGCAGCCGATGTGAGTAAGACCATTAAACAGGTCGCAGGGACAGACGGATTACCAGGACGTGTACTCCGAGCATGCGCTGACCAACTGGCAAGTGTCTTCATTGACATTTTCAACCTCTCCCTGTCTGAGTCTGTAATACTAACATGTTTGAAGCAGCCTGTGCTCAAGAACGCTAAGGTAACCTACTTAAATGACTACCGACCCATAGCATGAAGTGCTTTGAAAGGCTGTTCATGGCACACATCAACACCATTATCCCAGAAACCGTAGACCCACTCCAATTTGCATACCGCCCCAACAGATCCACAGATGATGCAATCTCTATTGCACTCCACAGTGCCCTTTCCCAACTGGACAAAAGGAACACCTATGTGAGAACGCTATTTATTCATTGTTTACAGCTCAGCGTTCAACACCATAGTGCCCTCAAAGCTAATCAATAAGCTAAGGACCCTGGGACTAAACACCTCCCTCTGCAACTGGATCCTGGACTTCCTGATGGGCCACCCCCAAGTGGTAAGGGTAGGTAACAACACATCCGCTACACTGATCCTCAACACAGGGGTCCCTCAGGGGTGCGTGCTCAGTCCCCTCCTGTACTCCCTGTTCACTTATGACTGCACGGCCAGGCACGACTCTAACACCATCATTAAGTTTGGCGATGACACAACAGTGGTTGGCCTGATCACCGACAACGATGAGACAGCCTATTGGGAGGAGGTCAGAGACCTAGCCATGTGGTGCTCCCTCAACGTGATCAAGACAAATTGTGGACAACAGGAAAAAGAGGACCGAGCACGCCCCCTCAGAACTTATTCCCCCTCAGAAGACTGAAAAGATTTGGCATGAGTCCTCAGATCCTCAAAAGGTTCTGCAACCGCACGGCAAGCGGTACCGGAGTGCCAAGTCTAGGTCCAAGAGGCCTCTAAACAGTTTCTACCCCCAAGGCATAAGACTCCTGAACACCTAATCAAATGGCTACCTAGACTATTTGCATTGCCCCCCCTCCTCTCTTTTACACCGCTGCTACTCTCTGTCGTTATCATCTATGCTTTGTCACCTTAATAACTCTACCTACATGTACAATTGAAGTCGGAAGTTTACATACACCTTAGCCAAATACATTTAAACACATTTTTTCACAATTCCTGACATTTACTCCCAGTAAAAATTCCCTGTCGTAGGTCAGTTAGGATCACCACTTTATTTTACTGCTGCTTTTTAATGACTTGTTATTTTTTATTTCTTATTCTTTTCCATATTTGTTTTTACTGCATTGTTGGTTAGGGGCTCGTAAGTAAGCATTTCACTGTAAGGTCTACCTGTTATATTCAGCGCATGTGACTAATAACATTTTATTTTATTTTATAACTCCAAATTGGTGTTATCCTCAGGCTAATGCCCCCCGAAAGCTGAATACAGCTAATATCGCCCAAAGCTCTAATCTGAGGTTCATACTGCACTAGAGAGGCTAGATGCGGGTCGGGAATTAACCCACTCTAGGGCGGCATCCAGAGAAGTAGCAGTCTCAACAGGGCATATGTTTAGAAAAATGGTGGCTGAAGTGAGTAAAGAAAGAAACAGAACTTCTACGACACCAAGTCTGACAGGACTGAGGGCAGGGTCAGTGAGAGTTGGTCAGTGAGAGTTGGCCAGTGAGAGGGATCATGACGAGACACAGGTAAGACGCTTGATCTCTGATCTGAACGTGGCGAGAAACCTCCCCATTGCAGTCAATGATGACATCATCCTGCATACAATGGTAAAGGGGCAGTCCATCTCCACATGGGGTCCAGCATGTGTGTTGCACTATAGGCCAGGGAGGTCATCGAACAGACAGCTACCCTGGAAAGCTATGAGAGACATACCAAGCACCCGAAATGCAAAACCTTTGCCCTTGCTGATGTCATGCCTGCTGTCTCCCAAAGTCACAACAGTTCAACAGTTCAACAGCTTCCTTGTCTAACCCTCTCCCAACCAGAGACCCACCCACACCAAACCTCATAACTGAAGGGAAACAAACACAGCTGTTCCCACTCCTACATCACCTTGGCCCTGTGGACTGCTTCACTAACCCGCAGCTCCTATTTCAATACAGCCAACAAACAACCCAAAGCCCTTCACTGTACAGTACCTCAGACTTAAACACCCAAACATATGCTTGATCTGTGATGAATACAGCCTGCTGATCCTTCATCCATCATTGAGGGAAGAAACAAAAGGCCTTAAAGTTATTAAGCTTTAACAGAAGTTGGTCATATTCAAATTTGGGTGAGATGGGGATCTTTTTGTTTGTACAATCCAAGCCACCATATGGTCACTCGGTCCAAATGATTGTAGTTACACCAGATTCACAAGGGCCGCCCTTGACATGAACCTGTGACTCAAGTTACACAAACCTAGAGAAGGACTCCTTCCGGAAGTACACTATATTAGTGGATTCAGCAATTTCAGCCACACCCATTTCTGAAAGGTGTATAAAAATCAAGCACACAGCCATGCAATCTCCATAGACAAATATTAACAGTAGAATGGCCTTACCGAATAGCTCAGAGACTATCAACGTGGCACCGTCATAGGATGTCACATTTCCAACAAATCAGTTCATCAAATGTCTGCCCTGCTAGAGCTGCCCCGGTCAACTGTAAGTGCTGTTATTGTGAAGTGGAATCGTCTAGGAGCAACAATGGCTCAGCCGCGAAGTGGTAGGCCACACAAGCTCACAGAATGGGACCCCTGAGTGCTGAAGCATGTAACACTCACTACCGAGTTCCAAAATGGCTCTGGAAGCAACGTCAGCACAAGAACTGTTCGTCTGGAGCTTCGGCCATGGGTTTCCATCAAGCCTAAGATCACCATGCGCAATGCCATGATTTGGGGAAGGTCCTTTTCAATGCCATAGTTTGGGGAAGGCCTCTTTCTGTTTCAGCATCACAATGCCTCCGTGCACAAAGCGAGGTCCATACAGAAATTATTTATAGAGATCATTGTGGAAGAACTTGACTGGTGTGCACAGAGCTCTGACCTCAACCCCATTTGCGTAAAAAGCACAATCGTTGGACGACTGTGCCTAACCATAAACACCAATGCCTTTCTTAAAATCAATACACAGAAGTATATATTTTTAAACCTGCATAGCTAAAAGAAATCCAGGTTAGCAGGCAATATTAACTAGGTGTAATTGTGTCACTTCTCTTGCGTTCATTGTGCGCAGAGTCAGGGTATATGCAACAGTTTGGGCAGCCTGGCTCATTGCAAAATCATTTGCCAGAATTTTACATAATTATGACATAACATTGAAGGTTCTGCAATGTAACAAGAATATTTAGACTTAGGGTTGCCACCCGTTAGATAAAATCCTGAACGGTTCAGTATTTCACTGAAATAATAAACGTTTTGTTTTCGAAATGATAGTTTCCGGATTCGACCATATTAATGACCAAAGGCTCGTATTTCTGTTTGTTATGTTATAATTAAGTCTATGATTTGAGCGATGGTAGGCAGCAGCAGGCTCGTAAGCATTCATTCAAACAGCACTTTAGTGCGTTTTGCTAGCAGCTCTACACAAGCACAGTGCTTTTTATGACTTCAAGCCTATCAGCCTAATGGCTGGTGTAACAGATATGAAATGGCTAGCTAGTTAACGGGGTGCTCGCTAACTCGCTCTGAGACTTTGAGTAGTTATTCCCCTTGTTCTGCAAGGGCCGCGGCTTTTGTGGAGTGATGGGTAACGCTGCTTCAAATGTGGCTGTTGTCGTTGTGTTCCTGGTTCGAGCCCAGATAGGGGCGAGGAGAGGGACGGAAGCTATACTGTTACACTGGCAATACTAAAGTGCCTATAAGAACTTCCAATAGTCAAAGGTATTTGAAATAAAAATGGTATAGAGAGAAATAGTCCTATAAATACTATATTAACTACAACCTAAAACCTCTTACCTTGGAATATTGGAGTCTCATGTTAAAAGGAACCACCAACTTTCATATGTTCTCATGTTCTGAGCAAGGAACTCAAACGTTAGCTTTTTTACATGGCACATATTGCACTTTTACTTCTCCACACTTTGTTTTTGCATTATTTAAACCAAATTGAACATGTTTCATTAATTATTTGAGGCTAAAGTGATTTTTATTGATGTGTTATATTAAGTTAAAATAAGTGTCCATTCAGTATTGTTGTAATTGTTATTATTACAAATACATTTTTAAAAATCGTCCGATTTATCGGTATCGGCTTTTTTTGGTCCTCCAATAATCGGTATCGATATCGACGTTGAAAAATCATAATCGGTCGACCTCTAGCCCACATACTTTTTGTCATGTAGTGTATGTATTTTTGAGACATTGCAGACAACGCCTTCTGCTCTACTGCCTTATGGACCCACACATCGTCTGTCTGCATTTATCCCAGCTGGCCCATTCCATGGGACACCAGAGCAGCAGGACAGACCCAGTGGAGACATACAGACAGTGGAGTAGGCTAGCAGGGAACAAGTGCTGGTAGAGCACCAGTGTGGGGGTGGGCAGGGGAGTGGCAGGGCAGGGCAGCAGCACCCAGACAGGCACTCTTTTCCCTGGGCTGAGCGTCACCAGGCCCTGGCCTTGCTCCCAGACATCCATAAGCCCTGAGCACAGCGGCTGGGATTCATCCTCTTAGACCAAGAAGGGGGGGGGGGGGGGGGGGATTTGGGACTTTATTTAGTGCCATTTAGAAAAGATTACCCCTTAATTGCGGAGCGGGTGTCCGGCACAGGGCCGCCAGAGATGAAAGGAACGGTTAAAATACCCTCTAAAACAATATGGGGAGGGGGTGTGGGGATCCCAAAGTACATAGTTTAGAGAAGCATCCATATCAACCATGGTCTGGTGGCTCCAGGGAGGGAGGCCCTGCCAATCACTATCAGAGCTATCAGAGCTCCATATTGGGGCAAACACTCCAGACAAACACCCCCTTACTAGAGACCAATCCAACCGTGGGACTACAACAATCAAGCTGAGGATGACTTTAGGACATCTCTTCCCTTACAAGGGAGCCAATGGACTGTGTTATCCTATTTTTAAAAGGCATCCAATAGCTAGGGCTGTGGCGTTCACGGAATTCTGTCAGCCCGTGATTGTCAAGCAAATAACTGGCGGTTTCACGGTAATTGACCGGTAATAAACATAAACACATTTAGCATCTCCTGGCTTCCACACAAGCCACTGATGAAGACCTTTGGAACATCTACATTTAAAAAGTCTAATAAATCCATGTAATATAGTCTACACCTTCACAACAAATCCATTACTTATTTTAGACAGGTCTAAAGACACATGATATTGTCACACCCTGACCATAGTTTGCTTTGTATGTTTCTATGTTTTGGTTGGTCAGGGTGTGATCTGAGTGGGCATTCTATGTTACATGTCTAGTTTGTCCAGTTCTATGTTCGGCCTGATGTGGTTCTCAATCAGAGGCAGGTGTTCGTCATTGTCTCTGATTGGGAACCATATTTAGGTAGCCTGGTTTTCATTGTGTGTTTGTGGGTGATTGTTCCTGTCTATGTGTTTTCACCAGATAGGGCTGTTTAGGTTTTCGTTACGTTCTTTATTTTGTAGTGTTTGTATTGATTCGTGTTTGACGTTTGTTTATTAAAACATTGGATCGCAATCTACACGCTGCATTTTGGTCCGACTCTCCTTCTCACCAAGAAAACCGTTACAGAATCACCCATCACAAAAGGACCAAGCGGCGTGTCAACTAGCAGGAGCAGCGTAAAGAGGAATGGACATGGGAGGATGTTTTGGATGGCAAGGTTCCCATGGGAACAGGTGGAGGCACTTAGGAGAGCAGAGGCAGCCGGAGAGAGGAGCCGGCAATATGAGGGAACACGGCTGGCAAGGAAGCCCGAGAGGCAGCCCCAAAAATTTCTTGGGGGGGGGCTAACAGGGAGTATGGCTACGCCAGGTAGGAGACCTGCGCAAACTCCCTGTGCTTACCGGGGGGCTAGAGAGACCGGACAGGCACCGTGTTATGCAGTGGTGCGCACGGTGTCTCCAGTGCTGGTGCATAGCCCGGTGCGGTATATTCCAGCTCCGCGTGTAGGCCGGGCTAGATTAAGCGTCGAGCCTAATGCCATGAAGCCGGCTCTACGCATCTGGTCTCCAGTGCGTCTCCTTGGGCCGGCTTACATGGCACCAGCCTTGCGCTTGGTGTCTCCGGTTCGCCTGCATAGCCCAGTGCGGGCTATTCCACCTCGCCACACTGGCAGGGCGACCGTGAGCATTCAACCAGGTAAGGTTGGGCAGGCTCGGTGCTCAAGAGCTCCAGTGCGCCTGCACGGTCCGGTCTTTCCAGTACCACCTCCACACCCCAGCCCTCCGGTAGCAGCTCCCCGCACCAGGCTTCCTGTGCGTGTCCTTGGCCCAGTACCACCAGTGCCAGCACCACGCATCAGGCCTAGAGTGCGCCTCGCCTGTCTAGCGCTGCCGGAGCCTTCCTCCTCTCCAGCGCTGTCGGAGTCTCCCGCCTGTTTAGCGCTGTCAGAGCTTTCCGCCTCTACAGCCCTGCCGGAGTCTCCCGCCTGTTCAGAACTGCCAGTCTGCAAGGAGCTGCCAGTCTGCAAGGAGCTGCCAGTCTGCAAGGAGCTGCCAGCCTGCAAGGAGCTGCCAGCCTGCAAGGAGCTGCCAGCCTGCAAGGAGCTGCCAGTCTGCATAGAGCTGCCAGTCTGCATAGAGCTGCCAGTCTGCATAGAGCTGCCAGTCTGCATGGAGCCGCCAGAGCTGCCAGTCTGCATGGAGCAGCCAGAGCTGCCAGTCTGCATGGAGCAGCCAGAGCTGCCAGTCTGCATGGAGCAGCCAGAGCTGCCAGTCTGCATGGAGCAGCCAGAGCCGCCAGTCTGCATGGAGCAGCCAGAGCCGCCAGTCTGCATGGAGCAGCCAGAGCCGCCAGTCTGCATGGAGCAGCCAGAGCCGCCAGTCAGCATGGAGCAGTCAGGGCCGCCAGTCAGCATGGAGCAGCCAGAGCCGCCAGTCAGCATGGAGCAGCCAGAGCCGCCAGTCAGCATGGAGCAGCCAGATCAGCCAGTCTGCATGGAGCAGCCAGAGCTGCCAGTCAGCATGGAGCAGCCAGAGCTGCCAGTCAGCATGGAGCAGCCAGAGCTGCCAGTCAGCATGGAGCAGCCAGTCAGCATGGAGCAGCCAGAGCAGCCAGTCAGCATGGAGCAGCCAGAGCTGCCAGTCAGCATGGAGCAGCCAGAGCTGCCAGTCAGCATGGAGCAGCCAGTCAGCATGGAGCAGCCAGAGCTGCCAGTCAACCAGACTCTTCCAGATCTGCCAGTCTACCAGACTCTTCCAGATCTGCCAGTCATACAGACTCTTCCAGATCTGCCAGTCAGCCAGACTCTTCCAGATCTGCCAGTCAACCAGACTCTTCCAGATCTGCCAGTCAACCAGACTCTTCCAGATCTGCCAGTCAACCAGACTCTTCCAGATCTACCAGACAACCAGACTCTTCCAGATCTGCCAGTCTACCAGACTCATCCAGATTTGCCAGTCAGCCAGACTCTTCCAGATCTGCCAGTCAACCAGACTCTTCCAGATCCGCCAGTCAGCCGGGATCCGCCAGTCGGCCAGGATCCGCCAGTCGGCCAGGATCCGCCAGTCGGCCAGGATCCGCCAGTCGGCCAGGATCTGCCAGTCAGCCAGGATCTGCCAGTCAGCCAGGATCTGCTAGATCCAACTACCTGCCTGGGCTTCCTCTCAGTGCTGAGGTTCCTCTCAGTGCTGAGCTGCCCCTCTGTCCCGAGCGGCCCCTCTGTCCAGGGGCTGCCCCTCTGTCCCGAGCTGTCATTAAGGAGGGTAACCTATCTAGGGACGCTAAGGAGGTGGACTAAGACTATTATGGAGTGGGGTCCACGTCCAGCGCCAGAGCCGCCACCGCGGACAGATGCCCGCCCAGACCCTCCCCTATAGGATCAGGTTTTGCGGCCGGAGTCCGCACCTTGGGGGGGGGGGGGGGGGGGGGGGGGGGGGTGCTGTCACACCCTGACCATAGTTTGCTTTGTATGTTTCTATGTTTTGGTTGGTCAGGGTGTGATCTGAGTGGGCATTCTATGTTACATGTCTAGTTTGTCCAGTTCTATGTTCGGCCTGATATGGTTCTCAATCAGAGGCAGGTGTTCGTCATTGTCTCTGATTGGGAACCATATTTAGGTAGCCTGGTTTTCACTGTGTGTTTGTGGGTGATTGTTCCTGTCTATGTGTTTTCACCAGATAGGGCTGTTTAGGTTTTCGTTACGTTCATTACGTTCTTTATTTTGTAGTGTTTGTATTGATTCGTGTTTGACGTTTTTTTATTAAAACATGGATCGCAATCTACACGCTGCATTTTGGTCCGACTCTCCTTCTCACCAAGAAAACCGTTACAGATATGAAGAACATTTAGTCTATTTCAAAAGAACAGAACAGCATACTCTGAGTTGTCCTTATGTTAGGTCCTGATCTGGCTGTTGGGTACACTAATTCATTTAGAAGACAGGATTTGCTTAGAATTCAGTGGCATTATTTTATATTATTTTATAGTATGAAAAAATCAATTGAACAAAGCTGAATAAAATAGAAAGGATATTTTCTCCAAATAATTTCTGATGGAGTGTGCACATGCGGCTATTCTGTGTTGAGCGTCAACAAAGAAACAGGTCCTTCTATATTCTTAATTTAGAGTTATTTATGTAACTTTAGTTGTTCTACAAACATCGGGTATATGTTTTGATTTTTAATACATTGTACATTGTATGATGTGACTCTAATGAGTTTTTTTTTTTTTTTTTTTTGCCGACCTGTACGCACTTTGTCAGTATCTCATTCACAATTTGAGAAGTACTTGATTACAATGTGAACGCGGCAGTAGATTATAAGCACAAATGTTCCATTAGTGGAAAATAATACTATCAAAAGTGAACGCAAATGCGATAATGCATGTACTGCTTTTATTATAAAGGTGCATTTTTATGGTGAATAGTATCTTCCCCAAACTTTAAATTCACACGCTGCTTATGTATCCCAGATAGACTCTACACCCCTTGTAAAGCAGAGTAATGTGCTTAATTTTAAGAAGTTATTTGGCCACTTTCGTTGTGATACAAACCTTATCACAACATATAGGCCTACGGGCTAGGCTACATGAGGTGTGCAACTATGATTTGAAAAAATTACAAAAAAAAGGCATCTTGCTTTAAACTGGGCATAATTCACAAGTGATAACATATAATTCACAAGCGATATGCTAATATTGTCACCCATCAGACTATTCTTGATTTAATCTTGTCTTTAAATATACAGTTGAAGTCAGAAGTTTACATACACCTTAGCCAAATACGTTTAAAATCCTGATATTTAATCCTAGTAAAAATTCACAGTCTTAGGTCAGTTAGGAGCACCACTTTATTTTAAGAATGTGAAATGTCAGAATAATAGAAGAGAGAATGATTTATTTCAGCTTTTATTTCTTTCATCACATTCCCAGTGGGTCAGAAGTATACATACACCCAATAAGTATTTGGTAGCATTGCCTTTAAATTGTTTAACTTGGGTTGTGGTAGACTACTTGGGTAGTCTACCACAAGCTTCCCACAATAAATTGGGTGAATTATGGCCCATTCCTCCTAACAGAGCTGGAGTAACTGAGTCAGGTTTCTAGGCCTCCTTTACTCGCACACGCTTTTTCAGTTCTGCCCACAAATTTTCTGTAGGATTGAGGTCAGGGCTTTGTGATGGTCACTCCAATACCTTGACTTTATTGTCCTTAAGCCATTTTGCCACAACTTTGGAAGTATGCTTGGGGTCATTGTCCATTTGGAAGACCCATTTGCAACCAAGCTTTAACTTCCTGACTGATGTCTTGAGATGTTGCTTCAATATATCCACACAATTTTCCTACCTCATGATGCCATCTATTTTGTGAAGTACACCAGTCCCTCCTGCAGCACAGCACCCTCACAACATGATGCTGCCACCCCCGTGCGTCACGGTTGGGACGGTATTCTTCGGCTTGCAAGCCTCCCCCTTTTTTCTCCAAACATAACGATGGTCATTATGGCCAAACAGTTCTATTTTTGTTTCATCAGACCAGAGGACAGTTCTCTTGCAAACCGTAGTCTGGCTTTTTTATGGCGGTTTTGGAGCAATGGCTTCTTCCTTGCTGAGCGGCCTTTCAGGTTATGTCGATATAGGACTTTTACTGTGGATATAGATACTTTTGAACCTGTTTCCTTCAGCATCTTCATAGGGTCCTTTGCTGTTGTTCTGTGATGGATTTGCACTTTTCGCACCAAAGTATGTTCATCTCTAGGAGACAGAACGTGTCTCCTTCCTGAGCCTATTATTTAACTAGGCAAGTCAGTTAAGAACAAATTCTTATTTACAATGACGGCCTAGGAACAGTGGGTTAACTGCCTTGTTCAGGGGCAGAACGACAGATTTTTTACTTGTCACCTCAGGGATTCAATCTGGCAACCTTTCGGTTACTGCCCCAACCCTCAAACCACTAGGCTACCTGCACTTAAATAGCAAATGGAGGACGCGTTTCCTGTGGTTCATCTTCATGCCAGCCAGGTAGGCTATACTCCTATTGTAAAGATAATCAATGTGCTAAATATATTTTTAATATTATGAAAGTTGAGAAATAAATATAGTAGGTCTAGCCTATAGAAAGCTGATGGGATCCTCCTCTTTTTAATAGAGGCCATCACTCTGTTTTCTTGCGCAATTGCATAGCCTATAAAAATGTTGTGCAACATGAGCTCATGGGATCTCATGAAGTGTTTGATTAGATTTTGATTACATTTGCATTGATGTCAGAGTGATTTGAGGGATAATAGAGTCCTGAGTACCAGGCAGGTAGCAAATTGGTAGTCTACTAATGACTCAGCAGCATCAGAGCTTGGAGAAGCCTAATTACTGTGACTAAACGGTCACTTGGAATTTGACTGCCTTCACGACTCATGACTGCCGGTGTGGCGGTAATACGGTCACCACAACATCCCTAATCCTAGGGGTTTGACACAACGAACACAGTGGAGGGGTTTAAAGTCACACCAAACATCTTTGTTAAAGGACATATAGATATGTGCTTTAGCGATCTGGCATTTAAAAAGGGACAAAAGTGACCCATCCTTACAAATACAGCCACAATGGGACCTCTCTCAATCTCTCCTGAAGTCATTCCTCTGTGTTCTGAGAGCGTTTAACGCTCCCTTCATCTTTGACACACAAGACCTGTTAACCCTATCGGGCTTAGGCACTCAAAGGC
This sequence comes from Oncorhynchus mykiss, assembly GCF_013265735.2. Taxonomy (NCBI): domain Eukaryota; kingdom Metazoa; phylum Chordata; class Actinopteri; order Salmoniformes; family Salmonidae; genus Oncorhynchus; species Oncorhynchus mykiss. Next base: position 36,901,288 of record NC_048573.1, read on the forward strand.
CAGCGAGCCGAGCACAGAGTGCCCAGTTCTTCTGAGCTTAACTGTATTTTAGCCTCCGATTGTCAGGGAGAATTCCACAGCCTGATGCACAGCTGCTGGAGAGAGAGGGAGAGAGAAAAAGAGGGAGAGAGGGAGGGGGCGTGACTGAATGGCTATAGTGTGTTCTCTGACACTCTCCACAATGTCACAAGAACTCAGAGAACACTGGCCTTTGTCATGACAACAGTAGTGTGTGTGTGTGTGTGTGTGGTGTGTGTGTGTGTGTGTGTGTGTGTGTGTGTGTGTGTGTGTGTGTGTGTGTGTGTGTGTGTTGACTAACAGCATTGGTCCAGCATTGGAGAGAAACAAAGAAAAAGATGTGGAAAGAGAAGGCTATGGAATGTTCTATGGGCCCGTTGTCTGCTCCCACAATAATTTTAGAATGCTGTCAACTTTATGGCCACCCGGTCAACCTCGTGACAATCGGTTCCACAGGCCTGAGAGAGGCCCAGAGCTTTAGATTTGCTACATGTAACAGCAACAGTTGCTTGAGATGATGTCACATGCAACATTGCATCCTAGCTGTGTAACACCAGTCTCAACATTCACAACAAGACAGATATTCCACAGTCTCAGTGAAGTTACCCCTAACCACTGTTTTATTTCCCTGTAATAGTTATGGTTAAAATGGGTTTCAAGGAAACCACAATTTCCAGCCCAGTGATAAACGATACCTGGAAGGATGGCATCACGAGACTATGGGGTTAAAGCCATCTAATCCTGGATCTGTGGTTGGGGACTCCCACGAGTCACAAGAACAGTTAAAGAAAGGTGTGGCACATGATGTCTTTGCTGAGTGGTTTAAATTAAGAATATAAACAACAGCCGTGGGGGCTCGAGTCTGTAAACCTGTGATTTCATCAACTGGTAAGGTGAAGGTGTAGTATAATATCATTAACTTGTCATTTGAAGTTGTACTCTAAATGGTAAAGAGGCTAAAGTCCACAGTCGTATCATCAATAAGGTGGAGAGTATAGCAGCCTAATCACATTATAGGACTAAGGAGGATTGTGCTAAACCTGCTCTTATAAACCTACGCTTTGACAGCAGGTTTACCTTGTGTTTTGATAGGATCTTCTCATTGGAGACGAAGGAGAGGAGGAGAAAGGAAACGAGGAGAGGAATCCATCTTAAATTATTGAGAAGCACCCTAGGACACCCCAGAGGAGCCGGGGGCCAAGTGACCCAGGATGTAGGTCTAATGGACACTATAATCCAAGATAGCCATAGCAGCTATTTTGGCTATAAATGGGCTATCAACAGTCAACAAACAGAAAGCACCCTCTACCCCTGAAAGGTGTGGTAAGATTGGGGGGTGGAGAAAGTTGGCTTGCCAATGGACCACTCACTCAGAAACCATGTTCAGAGTCAAAGCAAAGCCAAACACAGAGGTTGTGATCTTATGTTACAGTAACATGTAAGGGGAGGGTGAGAGACCCAAGGAATGACAATATACCAACAGTAGGAATCTAAAGCCTGGGCAGTATGTTAGTATGGGAGCAGCATGTCAGGGTGACTAGCAAGTAGCAGGGCAGGATTCCTAGAATACTGGCTACTAGAAAATCTGGAACAACGAGAGGGAAATAACATGTAAGGAATCAGTGGATGGACATATAGAAAGACAAAAAAAATATCCTCAGAATATACCATATCAAATCTATCCATAGAATAGCCTCCATCCATGGACGGTCTCTGATGGTTTCCTGTATGTGTGCCATTCTGCAGCAGCAGGTAGCTGTAAAGCCTTCATTTGCAGAGCAGCAGCCTCAGTCACACACTCACAGTCACACTGGTCGTAACACCTGCTGGGAAGGCAGCATGCCGGATTCTCAAATTAAGGCAAAGATCTGTGCTGTTACTAGGCAACTGACTAGGCAACATCACAGAGATGAATTCCTCCAATTTATTGTGCTGTGTGTGTGTTCTCTTCTGCAGTTTGCCCTTCCCTGCCCCCGGGGTTAGGCCTACTCCAGTTTCAAGGGCAACTGGACTTTGCTCAATGCCAACAATGATTTCTGACCGGCTTTTTCCCACCCAGATTGGGACAAAAGAGTTACATCTGTCCTTTTAACACATAACAAATATTAATTGTGTGCACACGCAGAGACAAACACAGGGTCCAGTGTTGGACAGACAATGATGTGTAAATCTCCCAGGTAAATCTCCCAGGTTGTCCTCAGAGAGGACAGAGAGAACAACCAAAGAGTAAAGATAACCAAACATGGTATTCACCATTTTAAATAGTAGCCAGGTACAGCTATGTAATAACCAGAGAGAATGGTCATCCAACATTTACCTGACTAGACAGTAGTCCAACAGTCCTAGCAACCCCTAGAGACAAAGGACAGGCAACATTCTGTTTGTACAAGTCAGCTAGACCATCTTACCAGTCGCCAAAATTGCTGCTAATAGTGCTCCCTTAACTCAGCACACAGTGGCAGGCCAATAGAAATTAGCCATTTGAATTCAGACAACCCATTGCGACTGAAGTACTATAATGACATGAGTGCACTGCACCATAGGCCATCTGAGTTAACAGTGTGTTTCAGCAGAATAACATCTCACCCTCCTCTATTACAGATTATTCTATTCAGGCATCCTGTATAAAATGAAATATGAAGAAATGTTTTGTTATTATTGTATTGTATTATTGTATTTTTTGTGGATATCATCCACTGAGATAAGGTGTATTTTTAGAAGAAGATAAAAATTCTGGGGGTGCTGGAGCACCCTCAGCACCCATATCCACACTTCCTGTGGCTATGCATTGAGGGCAGTCATTAAAATTAATTAAAATATAAATTCAATTTGGCACACAGCAAACGGATCCAGGTATAACTCTATGGAATTCTCAATATCCACAATACTCTCACAAATGGCAACCCCACAAACAATTAACTGATTTCCTGGTGGACAAGTCTTAATGATCATCAAACCAGAATTGCTCAAACAAACGGTGGATATTAGACATTTGTTCATTCAAAACACCATTTTCCGTGACTAACCAATGAGTCATCGCCAACTTGGTAAATCAGACAAAAATGCAAAGATTCGGGCTGTTTAAAAAAAATAATAGTCTGCTTCGAAAAGTGGAAGGAAAACAAAAGCACCCCTATAATTTTCTTGAAGCAATCAGTTTACCCTATTCTTGCTCTATCTCTGTCAGTTTGTTTCCTCTATTCAGGAGTTTTCCATGTTATTCTGAGATAGTGGCCAAAAGAAAGCATGGGAACACAGAGCAGAGGCTGCTGAGAAAGCACTCTAAAAACCCAGCCACTAACCACAGAGCGAGAGCGAGAGAGAGAGAGGGAGAGAGAGAGAGATGCAATAGTGAGGGGGAGAAAGAGGGCGAAGAGACAGAGGAAAGGGACGACAGAGAGAAACAATGTGTTTATTGCCTTAAGCTTTTACTGTGTTATATCTGTTCAGCCAAGGGTTCCTCTCCCTTTTTCTCTGCCTCCCTCCTCTCTCTCTCTCTGCCTCATTCCACTCACATATTTACAGACCCAAGGGAGCTGTCATCATAGGGTACCCGGCCCACTGTGCCATGATGATTGGTTTGTTCTAGTCATGTGGGAGGCAATAAGGAAGTAACATCTCAGAGATAGGTTCCACATAGCAGGAAGTGACTCATCCAGGCCATGCAGTGAATCTCTGGGGAGAAATCTCAGTGCAAAAAAAGGACATGCCCCTTTTCTACCAAACTGCTCTGGGACACGTAAGCTGTTCAGCAGCTGCAGCAGTTCATTCTGACTCCCTACCCTACTTCTTACCTCACTCTCCTTCTTCCCTAATCAAAATCACAAGGCTGCTGAAACCTCTGCCAGGAAAAGGAAGGTAGAACTAGGACTGGCGTGTTACATTTAAGTGGGAAAAGGGGTTTTCACAGTTTGGAAAGACAGGCCAGTGCTTTATCCTGTCTCCCTGCCCTAACTAACATTCCTGAATGGTCAAAACTCATTTAGTTTCCTCTGTGAGTAGGTTACTCATCCTTCCTCTTTTTCAGGCGGGAACTTTCAAAATTCAAAAACCACATGTCCGCCTCTTTTTCAAACCAGACTGGAAATACCAGATAATTAAGGTCCTCTGGTTTGAGAGACTGCTTCACTAAGAGTATTGTCAAAATTGGCATTAGAGAGGACGTATGTGTGTTTAAATGAGGGATTAAACGATATCAACCAAAAGCAATTGAGTGAATGTCCACTTTTTTATCAGTTGCACATGAATAAACAGGGTGGCAGTGGATAACCATTACTCAGATACATTAGTGAAGATAGAATGTTCAGCAAGTCAGATAACTCATCTTCATCCTCATTGGAGTAAGCCTCTATAATATTTCAGCGGTGCAATATACACTGAACAAAAATATAAACACAACATGTAAAGTGTTGGTCCCATGTTTCATGAGCTGAAATAAAAGATTCCAGAAATGTTTCATGTGCACAAAAAGCTTATTTCTCTCAAATGATGTCCACAAATATGTTTACAGCCCTGTTAGTCAGCATTTCTCCTTCGCCAAGATAATCCATTCCCCTGAAAGGTGTGGTATATCAAGAAGCTGATTAAACAGCATGGCCATTACACAGGTGCACCTTGTGCGGGGGACAATAAAAAGCCACTCTAAAATGTGCAGTTTTGTCACACAAGTTTTCACACAAGTTTTGATGGAGCATGCAATCGGCATGCTGACGGCAGGAATGTCCACCAGAGCTGTTGCCTGATAATTGAATGTTAATTTCTCTTCCATAAGCACCTCCAATGTTGTTTTAGAGAATTTGGCAGTAAGTCCAACCTGCCACTCAACCACAGACCACGTGTATGGCGTCCTGTGGGTGACGGGTTTGCTGATGTCAACGTTGTCAACAGAGTGCCCCATGGTGGCGGTGGTGTTATGGTATTGGGCAGGCATAAACTACGGACAATGACCACACTTGCAATTTATCGATAGCAATTTGAACGCACAGATACCGTGACGAGATTCTGAGGTCCATTGTGGTGCTATTCATTCACCGACATCACCTTATGTTTTAGCACGATAATGCACAGCTCCATGTCGCAAAGATCTGTACGCAATTCCTGTAAACTGAAAATTACAACATTCCACAGGCCACAATTAACAGTCTGATAAACTCTATGCAAAGGAGATGGTCGCGCTGCATGATGCAAATGGTGGTCACACCAGATACTGACTGGTTTTCTGATCCACGGTCCTACCTTTTTTTGTAAGGTATCTGTGACCAACAGATGCAAATCTGTATTCCCAGTCATGTGAAATCCATAGAATAGGGCCTAATGCATTTATTTAAATTGACTAATTTTATTTAAACTGTAACTCAGTAAAATCTTTTAAATTGTTAGATGTTGCGTTTATATTTTTGTTCAGTATATTGGAGTTTACATTTCAAATCCCACAGCAAATGACAATACACAACAAACACTGTATGGGCATGGAAAAACAGAACGCATGTCTCTAACCCCAATATCTTAAATTAGAAAAAGCTAATTCCACAGCAGTTTAGAAAGATATTACGAAGCCTATAGCTAGAAGGGGCAGTATGGCAATAATATAAATCCCCCCTGAGAGGGGAATCATTGATAGAACATAAGGCAAAGTTACACGTACTTCATCACCCCCCCCCCCCCCTCCCTCCCGCCACCCCTACACACGCACACAAATATAAAATGCATGGCATTTTACAGCAGTTCAAATGTATATTTCAATTTCATACAGAAAATATACACCGTTAAAAGACTACAACATACCTCTTTGAGCACGTCCAGTTCCTGGCGCACGGTCTCGTATTCGATCTCCAGGTCGTCATACTGATGTTTAAGCTGCTGCTTCTCCTCCAGCACTGCCAGCCCGTACTCCGCCGCCTGGATCTTCTCATGGGTGGTCTCACTCAGCTCCCGGGAAAGGCGCTCTATCTCGGCTCGCAGACACTCCGGTTCGGCCTCCAGCACGAGCATCGTTTCAGAATAGCGCTGCTCCTCCACGGACATACTATGGATGTTGGTGATGGATCAACCTTGGCCGATGCGCCAGCTAATCATACGACGAACGACGAGGGGATGAGACGGCTTCAAGCGGGTCCAATCTTGAAGGATCGCGGAGAACCCTTTCGTTTGAATAGATTATTAGATTCTTCTGTATTTGAACTGCATGATCGGTACTCTTGCGTTTCTCCTTGCCACTTTGGGTATTGCGTTTTCGGTCATGAAGCTGTGGTGTCTTTATTTCTTCCGGCAGGAGAGGCTTGTCTGTTATCCCTACAACTGCTCCATGACTGCAGTTCCTTTGCCCTTCGCCTCTCCCCGGCTGCTCAGAGCGATTGGGGCGAGAAGCTGTCTAGCGCTGTCAGATCACTCAGCTGAGAGAACTAGAATATAAGAATGGTGGTTGATGGGAACTGTAGTCCCACAAACGCCAGTGCATAGACGTCAGGAAAATGCACTCATATCCCATCAGACATTGTGTGCAGGCTAGTCTAAGGTGAAACGTGTGGAACACGGAAGCGGCATTTTATTTTCAAAGGAATGGGTCTAGAAAAGATTTGGTCACTGTGAATCTCGTGCCATCTGTCGGTTGTTTCTGTAGATTCACGATGCTGTAGTCACAGCGGCTTTTGACAAGAACATCACTCTGAGCGATCAACTTGATCAAATGACTAAAGCAGATAATAGGTTATGAACTAAATAGCCTATTGTCATTGATATTGTCATGCATTTATTGAGGCTGGATGCATAGTTTTTTTTGCCGGTGTGGTGGTATAACTGAGCTGTTGGAATATGACAATATGAGCGCTTATTGTAAAGAGCGATCCGTAAGCCATCCCCAGTGGGCAGAGCTAGGCATGTTGCACTGGACACTTTTTAATACGATGATTTTTGTTTATACAATGGGTCCCGTGTGGGTCTGTATGGCCTAGTTATGCTAATAGACAATATTTGAGGACAGTGTATTAAAGTTAATTTCGTCTTTGACTTCAGAAGTAAAATATCTTTGAATAGTAGGCCTAAACAGGGAAACAACAAGTCCCAGATCAAATTTCAATCAAATGTATTTATAAAGCCCTTCTTACATCAGCCGATGTCACAAAGTGCTGTACAGAAACCCAGCCTAAAACCCCAAACAGCAAACAATGTAGGTGTAGAAGCACCAGACAGTTCTCAATAGAACATACCAAAGGGGGGCATAGTTTTCTATTTAAATTATTGGGGGTCATCTGAAATCAGTGGCAACCCATGTTTAGCCCCCCCCCCTCCCTAACACACAATGTTTTTTATTTTGACATTAATACGTTTCACATATCAGTTTACAAACCATGTAAAAAAAAAAAAGAAGAATTAAGTTAAGAAAGCCTCATACAAACATGGTCTCTTTTTTGCTTTCTTGAGCAGATTCAAAATGCAGGTATTTTAGCCTAGGTCAGCGCTTTCGGCAGCCAATTGAAAATACACAGAGTAAGGGTTGGTAATGTTCTCTAGTTGTGCCGTGATTGGGTCAGTGTTCTGTCACTCATCGGGATACTACATCACCGAAAAATCTACAGGGAGAGCTATTGATTTACATTAGACGTGCCCATCCAAGAAGGCTCAAGGTCATTGGCCACAGACAAAATTACGTCAAATCACGTTATATCTACCGTAGCTTTGATTGAGCTGATCATGTCAACATCATACTTTCAAAATCTTAGCTAGCTAGTTAAACAAGCAGTCATCATCATGAATCAAGTCGACAATCTACTGGCAAATCCTTATGTAGCCAAATCTACATGTAGCCTATAGTCTGTTTTAGAGAAATGTCATCATCAAATATTGTAAGAGCTTTCATTGTCTGCTTATATGCACCCTTTATTTATCCTACGGTTCTGACTTGGTGTACAGGAAGAATACTGTAAGAACGGCCCATGTTCTGCATTCTGTCGCTGTACATTTCAAAAGTGCTGAACAAATAGTTATATTGAATACGTTAGCTCGCTCATTGTTTTAATCGAAATTACAGACTGCCTCTTATCCGCTCATCATTCCTTTATGCCATAGTTTGTACATCTAAATTGTCAGTAGAAACCACATTTGTTTAAGCAAGTCAGCCATATCAGCTATGTTTTTTTAAGGCAGTAAATGAGGCTGAATTAACTGTTTCACTGCCAGACAAGGCTTCGCTGATAGCCAGGTGTAGTGTTACGTTGTGTTGTGTTGTGTAGTGGCTTTGCTGGCATGTGTAACAGTATAGCTTCCGTCCCTCTCCTCGCCCCAACACACATCAACGACGGTCACTCACGAAGCATCGTTACCCATCGCACCACAAAAGCCGTGGCCCTTGCAGAGCACGGGGAACAACTACTTCTAGGTCTCAGAGCGAGTGACTGTTATGGGTGTAAGATGGCACAGTGATGCCATCTGTTGGTAAATGTTCATTACTGCAACTCATGTGTTTTACCGGTGTGCTTGAGATACCCGGATGTATTGTGATGTACTGAACAAGACTGGTTACTCGCATCAATGCCTCTGTCTCGTCATTTAACATTCAAACAGTGACGTCACCGACTGAAACACTTAGCCCGCACCACCGCTAACTAGCTAGCCATTTCACATCGGCCACACACCCCCCTTTTGACCTCCTCCTTTTCCGCAGCAACCAGTGATCCGGGTCAACAGCATCATTGTAACAGTATAGCTTACATCCCACTCCTCGCCCCAACCTGAGCTCGAACCAGGGACCCTCTGCTCGAACAAGGGACCCTCTGCACACATCAACCACAGTCACTCACGAAGCATCGTTACCCATCGCGCCACAAAAAAAAGGCGCGATGCTGAACAGGGGAACAGCTACTTCTAGGTCTCAGAGCGAGTGACGTCACCGACTGAAACACTGTTAGCGCGCACCACCGCTAACTAGCTAGCCATTTCACATCAGCCACACATGCTTCTAAAATATTTTGGGAGAGTTTGCTCCACCAAGATGTATATGCTAAAATCGCCACTGTCTGAAATATCAATATAGAGATACAATTAAATTGTGTTTTTGAAAAGATGGTCCTGGCTGAGAATAGAACATTTCGTTTTCTACTTTGGTTTGGCACTGTTTACCACAATTTTCTGGAAAAGTCCATAATTAACATATATAGCTCTGGATCCAATGTCATACCACTGTAACACCTTGTGAATGATTTACCCCTTTATAGAATACACTTTTTTCCTCATGACTCAAAGCTGTGTTACCATTAACATTGGCTGCATATCCATTGTCCTTCTCCCAAAGTGTGGACTTGCACATTTATTCTCATCTCAGGGATTTAATAATGTTGTAAAGTAGCTCAATGCTTACACCTATCCAATGCTTGGATGAGGAGAGTGATGAACAATTGATATGCAGACATTGATTTCAGCTGGATTCATAAACAGAGGGTCTGTGTTCCAAATGGCACCCTGTTCCCTTTACATAGTGCAGTCATTTTGACCAGGGCCCATAGGTGGTCAAAAGTAGTACATTATACAGGGAAATGTTATAGGGAATAGGGTCCCCTTTTGGATGCATTCAGCCTGATGAGCCCCACACCGCTAATTGTAAACCATTCCTCCATCCCATTCGCCCAGTCAAGCAAATGAAGCCGTGAGACTGTGATTTTTTTCACCTTTGTTTAACCAGGTAGGCCAGATGAGAACAAGTTCTCATTTACAACTGCGACCTGGCCAAGATAAAGCAAAGCAGTGCGACAAAAACAACAACACAGAGTTACACATGGGATAAACAAATGTACAGTCAATAACACAAAATAAAAAAAACACAATAGAAAAATCTATATACACTGTGTGAAATGTAGTAAGACTAGGGAGGTAAGCAACAAATAGGCCATAATGGCGAAGTAATTATAATTTAGCATTAACATTGGAGTGATAGATGTGCAGATGATGATGTGCAAGTAGAGATACTGGGGTGCAAAAAGATAAAAAATAAATAACAATTTGGGGAATGAGATAGTTGGGTGGGCTATTTACAGATGGGCTGTGTACAGGTGCAGTGATTGGTAAGCTTAAAGTTAATACAGTTGAAGTCGGAAGTATACATACACTTTAGACAAATACATTTAAACTCAGTTTTTTACAATTCCTGACATTTATTCCTAGTAAAAATTCCCTGTTTTAGGTCAGTTACAGTTTTCTCAATTGCTAAAACACAATTTCTGAAACCTTGCTCCATTTCCTGAAAACATTAAATACAAAACCTCATCTACAAGCACTATTTACATAACCTCTGACTCCTCTTGCAAAATGAAACATTCGCCTCGAAACAGTTTTACCTGTGTTCCAAATAAAACACTGCTCTCAAATCAAAAAGAAAGTGATCAAAATGATATACACTCTCAAGCAGTCAGTGAACAATACACCGAAAAATAGAAAACACATTGTTCAAAACATACAATTCTCAGGGAGAAGTACATTTTTAATCAAAAAAAAATTCATATTTTTACGTCATTGTCTTTTGATGAACGAAAACATGTTCTATCATAGTAGCTCAAAATTGATCAGAAATTATTACTCTGCTTTGCTCTTTGCAATTTTGTTTGTACCCCTATTTTTACAGTACTGTACCCTGCATCTCACAAACTTGTCCTTGTCTCTGGGATACTGTAATTCTTGTTCTTTGTTGATATGAACCTGCAACCAGTCAAAATCTATTGAGCAGTCAGTACTGTTAGTAAATGGAAAGCACAATGTTCAGGGCCATACAATTTGTCCATTGTACAGTATACAGCCTACAATGCATTATACTACAGTATCCATTCTCAGACTTTCTCCTTCCCACCTTCAACAACCTGTTTGCTCTCTGAACTGGCTTATATTGGTTGTGTCGCATCATTTGAAACAGGTTAAATCAATTTTGAGTGGTTGTGTTCAATCAATGACATATGTTCTCTATTTGTATTTGATTGTTGCCACTTGTGTTTACCAGTATGGATGACATGTGCATTAGAGTGCAGAATGTGTTTTGAGAATGAGAATGTGTTTAGAGTTTTGCTGAAAAGTCTAAGTGAGATCTGCAAATTGTGTTTTACCATGTGAAATGGTTTAAGGTATTGACAATAGACTGCATAATTAGCTAAATGAGTCCAGGCAACTGAGAACTTTGTTCAGCCAATGGGTTTGAGTGTTTTAGCAATTGAGAAAAACTGTAAGATCACCACTTCATTTTAAGAATGTGAAATGTCAGAATAATAGTAGAGAGAATTATTTATTTCAGATTTTATTTCTTTCATCACATTCCCAGTGGGTCAGAAGTTTACATACACTCAATTAGTATTTGGTAGCATTGCCTTTAAATTGTTTAACTTGGGTCAAACATTTTGGGTAGCCTTCCACAAGCGTCCCACAATAAGTTGGGTGAATTTTGGACCATTTCTCCGGACAGAGCTGGTGTAACTGAGTCAGGTTTGTAGGCCTCCTTGCTCACACACACTTTTTCAGTTCTGCCCACAAATTTGAGGTTGGGGCTTTGTGATGGCCACTCCAATACCTTGACTTTGTTGTCCTTAAGCCATTTTGCCACAACTTTGGAAGTATGCCTGGGGTCATTGTCCATTTGGAAGATCCATTTGCAACCAAGCTTTAACTTCCTGACTGATGTCTTGAGATGTTGCTTCAATATATCCACAGAATTTTCATGATGCCATCTATTTAGTTAAGTACACCAGTCCCTCCTGCAGCACAGCACCCCCACAACATGATGCTGCCACCCCCATGCTTCACAGTTGGGATGGTGTTCTTCGGCTTGCAAGCCTCCCCCTTTTTCCTCCAAATATAACGATGGTCATTATGGCCAAACAGTTCTATTTTTGTTTCATCAGACCAGAGGACATTTCTCCAAAGGGTACAATCTTTGTCCCCATGTGCAGTTGCAAACAGTAGTCTGGCTTTTTAATGACGGTTTTGGAGCAATGGCTTCTTCCTTGCTGAGCGCCCTTTCAGGTTGTCAATATAGTACTTGTTTTACTGTGAATATAGATACTTTTGTACCTGTTTCCTCCAGCATCTTTACAAGGTCCTTTGCTGTTGTTCTGGGATTGATTTGCACTTTTCGCACCAAAGTACGTTCATCTCTTGGAGACAGAATGCATCTCCTTCCTGAGCGGGATATAACGGCTGCGTGGTCCCATGGTGTTTATACTTGCGTACTATTGTTTGTACAGATGAACGTGATTCCTTCAGGCATTTGGAAAATGCTCCCAAGGATGATCCAGACTTGTGGAGGTCTACAATGTCTTTTTTGAGGTCTTGGCTGATTTATTTTTATTCTCCCATGGTGTCAAGCAAAGAGGCACTGAGTTTGAAGGTAAGCCTTGAAATACTTCCACAGGTACACCTCCAATTGACTAAAATAATGTCAACTAGCCTATCAGAAGCTTCTAAAGCCATGACATAATTTTCTGGACTTTTCCAAGCTGTTTAAAGGCACAGTCAATTTAGTGTATGTAAACTTCTGAGCTCGTTTTTGTTCGAGTTCCCAGTTATCTTGAACGCATTGAAGTCGGCGATTTCCGAGCTCCAGTTGGAGCGCTTCTGTTGGGATGACGTTCGTTGTCTCCTCTTCAAAAAGTGTGTCCACACCTACAACCCGTCCTAGTATGCCATACTCCGACACTGATAATGTATTAGTCTAGTAATTCGTTTTGCGTTTGAGAGGAGAAAGAATGATGAAGTCTGGCTAAGAGGCTCCCATTCAATCAGAGGAGAGCGAGACGCAGAAGCATGGATTTGGGAAATGGCTTCCAGAAACGCACAGACCATACAGCATACACAGAAAATGATGGGGGCTACATTTCAACAGGTAGACCTAATGTCTTAAATTAGTACAGTGTTCTTTTTTCACCAAGCGCAACATAGCTTCAGTGTGTAAATCAGCTAGAAAGATGTGTCGGCATCGAGTAATTGTCTCTGGCCCCCTCCTAGTTAGGGGGAGTGATGAGCTCTTCAGCAGAGTCTCACAACTCATTCGCTGGTTGAAAACTCTTTTCTGCCCCTCCCAAAATATATAATTTGTAGATAATTGGCCCTCTTTCTGGGACTCACCCAGGAACAGGACCAAGCCTGGCCCGTTGAGGAGTGACGGACTCCATCCAAGCTGGAGGGGTGCTCTCATCTTATCTACCAACATAGACAGGGCTCTAACTCCTCTAGCTCCACAATGAGATAGGGTGCAGGCCAGGCAGCAGGCTGTTAGCCAGCTTGCCAGCATAGTGGAGTCTGCCACTAGCACAGTCAGTGTAGTCAGCTCAGCTATCCCCATTGAGACCGTGTCTGTGCCTCGACCTCGGTTGGGCAAAACTAAACATGGCGGTGTTCGCCTTAGCAATCTCACTAGGATAAAGACGTCCTCCATTCCTGTCATTATTGAAAGAGATCGTGATACCTCACATCTCAAAATAGGGCTACTTAATCCCTCACTTCCAAGGCAGTTATAGTCAATGAACTAATCACTGATCATAATCTTGATGTGATTGGCCTGACTGAAACATGGCTTAAGCCTGATGAATTTACTGTGTTAAATGAGGCCTCACCTCCTGGCTACACTAGTGACCATATCCCCCGCGCAACCCGCAAAGGCAGAGGTGTTGCTAACATTTAAGATAGCAAATTTCAATTTACAAAAAAACTATGTTTTCGTCTTTTGAGACGAAGTCATGAAATCTATGCAGCCTACTCAATCACTTTTTATAGCTACTGTTTACGGGCCTCCAGGGCCATATACAGCGTTCCTCACTGAGTTCCCTGAATTTCTATCGGACCTTGTAGTCATAGCAGATAATATTTTTATTTTTGGTGACTTTAATATTCACATCGGAAAGTCCACAGACCCACTCCAAAAGGCTTTCGGAGCCATCATCGACTCAGTGGGTTTTTTCCAACATGTCTCCAGACCTACTCACTGCCACAGTCATACTCTGGACCTAGTTTTGTCCCATGGAATAAATGTTGTGGATCTTAATGTTTTTCCTCATAATCCTGGACTATCGTACCACCATTTTATTACATTTGCAATCGCAACAAATAATCTGCTCAGACCCCAACCAAGGAGGTAAATTGGTAAATGTACATTTTATGTTGCATTGGTTTAAACCAGAATGAAATAGAAGTCGGTCTCTGTCTTTCTCTGATCAATCTAACCTCGTGGTTAGAGCAGTGGGCCAGTAGCCAAAAGGTTGCTAGATCAAATCCCTGACAAGGTAAACATCTATTGTTCTGCACCGGAACAAGGCAAGTAACCTAGTTCCTAGGTCATCATTGTAAATAAGAATGTGTTCTTAACTGACTTGCCTAGTTAAATAAAGGTCAAATTAAAACATCTATCACAATATGATTTGTTTGAATGCATTTTACACACACAGATCCTGTCACGGCATCTCCATAGCAACTCAACATAGACATGAAGCTCCATCCTGAGTCTCCACCCTACCACAACAGACCTCCTGTGACCAGCAAGACTCTATCATAAACCTGGGTCGTAATTCACTAGACACCAAACAGACAAACGTGTGCACTAATAAATATGACCCTGGATACTGTGTAGCATCAGTAAACTCACTCACGTTCTCCTTCACTTAACAACTATGAACAACAAGGTACTTCTGACAGTCTTCCATTAAGAAGGAAGATAGGATCTCCATTCATTGCCAAACCACCGACCAACTGGACTCAGCATCTCTCTCTCTCTCGCCATCTCTCTCGGTTGAATGTTAGCACAGACAGACTGGTACCCAGTGCCCAGGCTACTCACACCCTCAAAGCACTTTATTCTTTCATTTATGCACCTTTTTGTGGCATTGTATTGTCTATGCTGGCTCTATTCATTGTATTGACAATTCCGTGTCTTGTCAAATTTCCAGCGATAAAAGTATGCTAAGTAGTCATGTGGAATTTATACTGTGGAATGCACAAGTGGAAACGGGATCACCTTAAGGCTTTGATGCCATCATGCAATAATGTTTTTAAACGGAACTGTTCCATTGGTCTAGCAATTTTTTTTTTTTAAATGAGACTTGTTTTAAAATGATTTCACTCTGTGGCTTCAGTAATTCTAATCTCTCTCTACATTAAAAGCTCAAAACCATTTAGTGACGCTGTTAAATGGACACTAGATGAGGTAGATGTTTCTATTTTTAATCATGTCCATGTTCTTATGTAACCTGCAATTCAGTTTTCTTTATTGTAAACTGCTTAAGTGCACCATTGTAGCACATGCATTTGTGTAAATTAAACCTGTCTATATATCTGACCATTGTCTTGTAGACATTATACATCCATTTGTAATACACTGTACAAAGATATTAACTACATAGATATCAACTGTACATAGTCACTTTCACTCCCGCTCTTATCCCTCATTGATCCCTCTCTATTCTCTCTCTTTCTCTTGCTGCAACATAATACAGCACTTTCTCTTCTCATGTTTATGCATCTTGATAGCATTGTGTTGTTTAATGTGCTCAGCTGGTAATAACAGCAATCTCCCCTTGTATCAAAGTGACTCCGAACACCTCACTGTACCACGTTATGCAAGTATGATCAGTAGAGAGACAGACGGAGAGAGAAATGAGAGGGGGGGTCAATGAGGGGTAAGGGGGGGAGTGAAAGTGACTCAAGTTATCTATTAATCCATTGCCCCTGGGCAGTCAGACAGAGCACAAGTCCAGCTAGAGTACTAGAGGTGGTAGCTGGCGATAGAGGGAGAACAGGGAGAGAGTTTTAGACATGAGAGGTGCCAGTGTTCCGTCGCAGAGATTCAGGGCTACATTAACCAAGCCTGATCAACTTATCCCCCAGCTATCACAAGCTGGACTCGGTAGACATATGTTTGCTATCAGTGTGGGGTAAGGAGCTGAAACCTGACATCCCTCCCCACCCAACTTGTTGCTGGAAACCCTGAAACCAAACCCTCTCCTGCCATCTACTGGCCAGACACCAAAACAGCAGCTACAATGTTCCCCATGTTGCTGTAGAGCTGGTGTTCCCTAACCTTTTCACTCAGGCCCCCCTCCCAGCATTGGGGAACGTCCCGCGCAACGTCTCTTTCTATGGGCACAAGCACTGTTCATGATATAAACTGTTCAGACCCCTCTTGTTGGTGGATATTTCAGTCAAACATTACACAGGTGATCAAATATTCAAAGCTTGGTGATGAGTTGGTTGTTTGAATCAGCTGTGTAGTGCTGTGTAGTGCTAGGGCAAGCAAAACAATGTGCACCCAGGAGGGTCCCCAGGGCAGAGTTTGGGAAACCCTAAGCTAGTTGACTGCTGTGGCTAGCCAAAAATGACTTGTTTTGAAAGTTGGATCATCTTATTTAAGTGTTCTTACACTATGATTTGTAACATTCAAAACAACTGGTAATCGTCCATGGCAGGCATTGTTGTCACCTTCGCTTGCTACATAACTTCTGAGTGATAGGAAGCATGAGCACCAACACCAGCCTACACCACTGCACACACCCCTGTTGTTACTATGACAACTAGTGTAGCCATGTCAGCAAATTACTGCTGTCTGAGCACACACAAATCTGATTTGGTCACTTGTAACTTTAAAAAACAAAACTGCATTAAGTTATGCAGTGTGAAGAAGGCTTTAGAAATGGGCCCGATCCAGGAACAACCCCTAGTCCAGCTATTCAATCTGCCTCGATGTAAAGCTCACTAATTGGCCAGTCCACATACCCGGTGTCCCATTTTCCTGATTAGACGGAGACAATGAGAGCCAGCAGTACTTTGGTCCGCAAGTGTACAGTACATTTGAACAGACTCACTTTCAGCCAATTACGACACAATCTGGATGCACACTAGTAAAAAAATTACATTTTTACTTTCTGACATCTAACTTTTTGTCTTGTTTTATTTACAGATCCTTGCAATACCACCAAGTGGACCAATGTTCCCAAGGCAGTTGGTATGTATACTGAACAGGAATATAAACGCAACATGTGAAGTGTTGGTCCCATGTTTCTTGTGCTGAAATAAAATATTTCAGAAACTGCAGGAATGCCCACCAGAGCTGTTGCCAGAGAATGTAATGTTTATTTCTCTACCATAAGCCACCTCCAACGTCGTTTTAGAGAATTTGGCAGTACGTCCAACCGGCCTCACATCCGCAGCCAACGTTTTTGGTGTCGTGTGGGTGAGCGGTTTGCTGATGTCAACGTTGTGACCAGAGTGCCCAATGGTGGCTATGGGGTTTTGGTAAGGGTAGGCATAAGCTACGGACAACAAACATAATTGCATTTTATTGATTGCAATTTGAATGCACAGAAATACTGTGACGAGATCATGAGGCCCATTGTGAGGCTCTTTTAAAGGTATCTGTGACCAACACATGCATATCTGCATTTGCAGTCATGCGAAATTCATAGATTAGGGCCTAATGAATTTATTTCAATTGACTGCTTTTTCTCATATGAACTGTAACTCAGTAAAATGTTAGACATTCTTGCATGTTGCGTTCATATTTTTGTTCAGTATACCATATAAATTGTACTATATTTACAAATTGTTTTGACAAACTTAGATTATAATAGTTGGTTAGGGAGTGCATACACACTGATTTGTGAGATCATCAGCAGTCTGGAACAACTCATGATCATTTACTATCACCAGTCACTTTTCTCCCAGTGCTGTCCATAGCCTATACTGTATACTGTGCATATGGGCCTACTTTCTTTTTTTGACTGAGGATGTAATAATGCTACCATGCACTTTCATATGTTTTTTTGTAGTGTTTCTCCAATATCAACAGTTGTCTGATGCCACTTTTTGTTCTTATTTTTCTGAGTAAATAACTCACGGACACTGGAGAAGCTTTAACCAAGTTGAATTCTGCCCGAAGGTTCTGTACAGCTGTAATTCAGACAGCCAAACATTTCTCACCATCAGAGTTATATACAGTGCCTTGCGAAAGTATTCGGCCCCCTTGAACTTTGCGACCTTTTGCCACATTTCAGGCTTCAAACATAAAGATATAAAACTGTATTTTTTTGTGAAGAATCAACAACAAGTGGGACACAATCATGAAGTGGAATGACATTTATTGGATATTTCAAAAACTGAACAATTGGGCGTGCAAAATTATTCAGCCCCCTTAAGTTAATACTTTGTAGCGCCACCTTTTGCTGCGATTACAGCTGTAAGTCGCTTGGGGTATGTCTCTATCAGTTTTGCACATCGAGAGACTGACATTTTTTCCCATTCCTCCTTGCAAAACAGCTCGAGCTCAGTGAGGTTGGATGGAGAGCATTTGTGAACAGCAGTTGTCAGTTCTTTCCACAGATTCTCGATTGGATTCAGGTCTGGACTTTGACTTGGCCATTCTAACACTTGGATATGGTCATTTTTGAAACATTCCATTGTAGATTTTGCTTTATGTTTTGGATCATTGTCTTGTTGGAAGACAAGTCTCCGCCCCAGTCTCAGGTCTTTTGCAGACTCCATCAGGTTTTCTTCCAGAATGGTCCTGTATTTGGCTCCATCCATCTTCCCATCAATTTTAACCATCTTCCCTGTCCCTGCTGAAGAAAAGCAGGCCCAAACCATGATGCTGCCACCACCATGTTTGACAGTGGGGATGGTGTGTTCAGCTGTGTTGCTTTTACGCCAAACATAACATTTTGCATTGTTGCCAAAAAGTTCAATTTTGGTTTCATCTGACCAGAGCACCTTCTTCCACATGTTTGGTGTGTCTCCCAGGTGGCTTGTGGCAAACTTTAAGCGACACTTTTATGGATATCTTTAAGAAATGGCTTTCTTCTTGCCACTCTTCCATAAAGGCCAGATTTGTGCAATATACGACTGATTGTTGTCCTATGGACAGAGTCTCCCACCTCAGCTGTAGATCTCTGCAGTTCATCCAGAGTGATCATGGGCCTCTTGGCTGCATCTCTGATCAGTCTTCTCCTTGTATGAGCTGAAAGTTTAGAGGGACGGCCAGGTCTTGGTAGATTTGCAGTGGTCTGATACTCCTTCCATTTCAATATTATCGCTTGCACAGTGCTCCTTGGGATGTTTAAAGCTTGGGAAATCTTTTTGTATCCAAATCCGGCTTTAAACTTCTTCACAACAGTATCTTGGACCTGCCTGGCATGTTCCTTGTTCTTCATGATGCTCTCTGCGCTTTTAACGGACCTCTGAGACTATCAGAGTGCAGGTGCATTTATACGGAGACTTGATTCCACACAGGTGGATTGTATTTATCATCATTAGTAATTTAGGTCAACATTGGATCATTCAGAGATCCTCACTGAACTTCTGGAGAGAGTTTGCTGCACTGAAAGTAAAGGGGCTGAATAATTTTGCACGCCCAATTTTTCAGTTTTTGATTTGTTAAAAAAGTTTGAAATATCCAATAAATGTCGTTCCACTTCATGATTGTGTCCCACTTGTTGTTGATTCTTCACAAAAAAATACAGTTTTATATCTTTATGTTTGAAGCCTGAAATGTGGCAAAAGGTCGCAAAGTTCAAGGGGGCAGAATACTTTCGCAAGGCACTGTACATCCAACTTAAGACACTCCTTCTCTCCAATTCTTACATCTTATGGTTCTACGGGAAGAGGGTAACCAGATACTAAACCCTGATTATTCCCTTAAGGGGATCTGACCTCATCACCTCAACCCCTCCTTCCCCTAATCCACAGGTACCCATCTGTCTCCCCTATCTCAGCACTTTGCTCTCCTCCCTTCCACCCAAAACATTCCAAAGCTATTTGTCTTCCTACAGAGAACCATTAACTTCTGACATTAAAACCCAGTATCGTTCACCCCTTCTATTCTAGGCTTCTTCTCTGTCATTTATTTAATATCTCAATGTTCAAAGTTTAGCCGATTCCAACAGTAGTTACAATAGACTTAATTTGTAGTGCATAACACATTTTCTTTCATTTATTTGAATAGCAGCTGTGTGGTAGATGCAAAGATGGATGTTTATTTTGTGTTTGCTTTTAATTAGTTGCGTCATTATTCAAGTGCATAATAAATAAATCTGGCACTTTTAAATGCTTTCTTAATCTTGCGGCTATTTTTTGGACAAATGCCCTACTCCAGAAGATCTTTGAGACTTCCGATGTCCACGATGAGGTCTCGCCACCATCGCTCACAGCCTCATCAGACTGGGCTAGCAGACAACAAATGACTTCAGAAAGGCTGAGGGAGGCGAGACCATATCTCATTGACAACTGGCAACAGTGTGGTACCAACCCAGCTGTCTTGCACTGTAGCGACCGCCTTCCGTGTCCCTTCTTTGGTGCTGATTTTGACAGAGCCAGGCATTCTCTTTTTGTGTTCCACAATCGGGATGCCATGATGAAAGGCTTCCTACAGCCACTGCCTCCTACTGCAGGAATCAGCCATTGACAGCAGCCCTGAACTGCATTGCTGGTTAAGGACTTGTAAGCATTTCACATGCTCCTAATACACCTGTTGTATTAGGAGCATGTGCCAATTAAGATTTGATTTATCCAAACCGACTTGGTAACTTTTTAGTGTTTTAAAGATCACTAATTCTATTTACCTTCCTTGCCATGTTGAATGTCATTTGGAGTTGAATATCCTTTGTCATTAATTGTATTCGGATATCTGATGTCTTCTGCCTGTAGAGATCCTGCAATGTTTTTGTCTGTGTCCACAACCAGCAATTAGGGTTTGCCCTGGCAGATCTGTTGTACTTGTAACCATGGATACTAAGGATCAAATCAAATCAAATCAAATGTATTTATATAACCCTTCGTACATCAGCTGATATCTCAAAGTGCTGTACAGAAACCCAGCCTAAAACCCCAAACAGCAAGCAATGCAGGTGTAGAAGCACGGTGGCTAGGAAAAACTACCTAGAAAGGCCAAAACCTAGGAAGAAACCTAGAGAGGAACCATGCTATGTGGGGTGTCCAGTCCTCTTCTGGCTGTGCCGGGTAGAGATTATAACAGAACATGGCCAAGATGTTCAAATGTTCATAAATGACCAGCATGGTCGAATAATAATAAGGCAGAACAGTTGAAACTGGAGCAGCAGCACGGCCAGGTGGACTAGGGACAGCAAGGAGTCATCATGTCAGGTAGTCCTGGGGCATGGTCCTAGGGCTCAGGTCCTCCGAGAGAGAGAAAGAAAGAGAGAATTAGAGAGAGCACACTTAAATTCACACAGGACACCGAATAGGACAGGAGAAATAATCCAGATATAACAAACTGACCCTAGCCCCCCGACACATAAACTACTGCAGCATAAATACTGGAGGCTGAGACAGGAGGGGTCAGGAGACACTGTGGCCCCATCCGAGGACACCCCCGGACAGGGCCAAACAGGAAGGATATAACCCCACCCACTTTGCCAAAGCACAGCCCCCACACCACTAGAGGGATATCTTCAACCACCAACTTTCCATCCAGAGACAAGGCTGAGTATAGCCCACAAAGATCTCTGCCACGGCACAACCCAAGGGGGGGGGGCGCCAACCCAGACAGGATGACCACATCAGTGAATCAACCCACTTAGGTGACGCACCCCTTGCAGGGACGGTATGAGAGAGCCCCAGTAAGCCAGTGACTCAGCCCCTGTAATAGGGTTAGAGGCAGAGAATCCCAGTGGAAAGAGGGGAACCGGCCAGGCAGAGACAGCAAGGGCGGTTTGTTGCTCCAGAGCCTTTCCGTTCACCTTCCCACTCCTGGGCCAGACTACACTCAATCATATGACCCACTGAAGAGATGAGTCTTCAGTAAAGACTTAAAGGTTGAGACCGAGTTTGCGTCTCTGACATGGGTAGGCAGACCGTTCCATAAAAATGGAGCTCTATAGGAGAAAGCCCTGCCTCCAGCTGTTTGCTTAGAAATTCTAGGGACAATTAGGAGGCCTGCGTCTTGTGACCGTAGCGTACGTGTGTTACGGTGCGTGAATGAGGACCCAAAAGCGAATTAACTTAAACAGAGCTTCTTTAATTACCAAACATAGGTAGGCTCAGACGGACCGGCAGATTCCGACAGGACAAGACAAGGTTACAGCAAACATGACGACAGTCTGGTTCAGGCATGAAACACAACAAACAAGAATCCGACAAAGACAGGAGCAGAAACAGAGAGAGATATAGGGACCTAATCAGAGGGAAAAAGGGAACAGGTGGGAAAAGGGGTGACGAGGTGGTTAGGAGGAGACAAGGCACAGCTGGGGGAAAGAGGGGGAGAAAAGGTAACCTAACAACGACCAGCAGAGGGAGACAGGGTGAAGGGAAAGGACAGAGACAAGACACAACATGACAGTACATGACAGTACCCCCCCACTCACCGAGCGCCTCCTGGCGCACTCGAGGAGGAAACCTGGCGGCAACGGAGGAAATCCTCGATCAGCGCACGGTCCAGCACGTCCCGAGAGGGAACCCAACTCCTCTCCTCAGGACCGTACCCCTCCCAATCTACGAGGTACTGGTGACCACGGCCCCGAGGACGCATGTCCAAAATTCTACGGACCCTGTAGATGGGTGCGCCCTCGACAAGGATGGGGGGGGGGGGGGGGAAGACGAGCGGGGGCGCGAAGGACGGGCTTGATGCAGGAGACATGGAAGACCGGGTGGACGCGACGAAGGTATCGCGGAAGAAGAAGTCGAACTGCGACAGGATTAATGACCCGAGAAATACGGAACGGACCAATGAACCGCGGGGTCAACTTGCGAGAAGCCGTCTTAAGGGGAAGGTTCTGAGTGGAGAGCCAAACTCTCTGACCGCGACAATATCTAGGACTCTTAGTTCTACGCTTATTAGCAGCCCTCACAGTCTGCGTCCTATAACGGCAAAGTGCAGACCTGACCCTCTTCCAGGTGCGCTCGCAACGTTGGACAAAAGCCTGAGCGGAGGGGACGCTGGACTCGGCGAACTGAGATGAGAACAGCGGAGGCTGGTACCCGAGGCTACTCTGAAAAGGAGATAGCCCGGTCGCAGACGAAGGAAGCGAGTTGTGGGCGTATTCTGCCCAGGGGAGCTGTTCTGACCAAGACGCAGGGTTGCGAAAAGAAAGACTGCGTAAGATGCGACCAATAGTCTGATTGGCCCGTTCTGCTTGACCGTTAGACTGGGGGTGAAAGCCGGAAGAGAGACTGACGGAAGCCCCAATCAAACGGCAAAACTCCCTCCAAAATTGAGACGTGAATTGCGGACCTCTGTCCGAAACAACGTCTGACGGAAGGCCATGAATTCTGAAAACATTCTCGATGATGATTTGTGCCGTCTCTTTAGCAGAAGGAAGCTTAGCAAGGGGAATGAAATGAGCCGCCTTAGAGAACCTATCGACAACCGTAAGAATAACAGTCTTCCCCGCTGACGAAGGCAGTCCGGTGACAAAATCTAAGGCGATGTGAGACCACGGTCGAGAGGGAATAGGAAGCGGCCTGAGACGGCCGGCAGGGGGAGAGTTACCGGACTTAGTCTGCGCGCAGACCGAACAAGCAGCCACGAAACGACGCGTGTCATGCTCCCGGGTGGGCCACCAAAAACGCTGGCGAATGGAAGCAAGCGTACCCCGAACGCCAGGGTGGCCGGCTAACTTGGCAGAGTGAGCCCACTGAAGAACGGCCAGACGAGTAGGAACGGGAACGAAAAGAAGGTTCCTAGGACAAGCGCGCGGCGACGGAGTGTGAGTGAGCGCTTGCTTTACCTGCCTCTCAATTCCCCAGACAGTCAACCCGACAACACGCCCCTCAGGGAGAATCCCCTCGGGGTCAGTGGAGGCTACTGAAGAACTGAAGAGACGAGACAAAGCATCAGGCTTGGTGTTCTTAGAGCCCGGACGATAAGAAATCACGAACTCGAAACGAGCGAAAAACAGCGCCCAACGCGCCTGACGCGCATTAAGTCGTTTGGCAGAACGGATGTACTCAAGGTTCCTATGGTCAGTCCAAACGACAAAAGGAACGGTCGCCCCCTCCAACCACTGTCGCCATTCGCCTAGGGCTAACCGGATGGCGAGCAGTTCGCGGTTACCCACATCATAGTTACGTTCCGACGGCGACAGGCGATGAGAAAAATACGCGCATGGGTGGACCTTGTCGTCAGAGAGGGAGCGCTGAGAAAGAATGGCTCCCACGCCCACCTCTGACGCGTCAACCTCGACAACGAACTGTCTAGAGACGTCAGGTGTAACAAGGATAGGAGCGGATGTAAAACGATTCTTGAGGAGATCAAAAGCTCCCTGGGCGGAAACGGACCACTTAAAGCACGTCTTGACAGAAGTAAGGGCTGTGAGAGGAGCTGCCACCTGACCGAAATTACGGATGAAACGACGATAGAAGTTCGCGAAGCCGAGAAAGCGCTGCAGCTCGACGCGTGACTTAGGGACGGGCCAATCAATGACAGCTTGGACCTTAGCGGGATCCATCTTAATGCCTTCAGCGGAAATAACAGAACCGAGAAATGTGACGGAGGAGGCATGAAAAGTGCACTTCTCAGCCTTCACAAAAAGACAATTCTCTAAAAGGCGCTGGAGGACACGTCGAACGTGCTGAACATGAATCTGGAGTGACGGTGAAAAAATCAGGATATCGTCAAGGTAAACGAAAACAAAGATGTTCAGCATGTCTCTCAGGACATCATTGACTAATGCCTGAAAGACAGCTGGAGCGTTAGCGAGGCCGAAAGGAAGAACCCGGTATTCAAAGTGCCCTAACGGAGTGTTAAACGCCGTCTTCCACTCGTCCCCCTCCCTGATGCGCACGAGATGGTAAGCGTTACGAAGGTCCAACTTAGTGAAAAACCTGGCTCCCTGCAGGATCTCGAAGGCTGAAGACATAAGAGGAAGCGGATAACGATTCTTCACTGTTATGTCATTCAGCCCTCGATAATCTATGCAGGGGCGCAGAGACCCGTCCTTCTTCTTGACAAAAAAAAAACCCCGCTCCGGCGGGAGAGGAGGAGGGGACTATGGTACCGGCGTCAAGAGCTACAGACAAATAATCTTCGAGAGCCTTACGTTCGGGAGCCGACAGAGAGTATAGTCTACCCCGGGGGGGGGTGGTTCCCGGAAGGAGATCAATACTACAATCATACGACCGGTGTGGAGGAAGAGAGGTGGCCCTGGACCGACTGAACACCGTGCGCAGATCGTGATATTCCTCCGGCACCCCTGTCAAATCACCAGGCTCCTCCTGTGAAGAAGAGACAGAGGAAACAGGAGGGATAGCAGACATTAAACATTTCACATGACAAGAGACGTTCCAGGAGAGGATAGAATTACTAGACCAATTAATGGAAGGATTGTGACAAACTAGCCAGGGATGGCCCAAAACAACAGGTGTAAAAGGTGAACGAAAAATTAAAAAAGAAATGGTTTCACTATGATTACCAGAAACAGTGAGGGTTAAAGGTAGCGTCTCACGCTGAATCCTGGGGAGAGGACTACCATCCAGGGCGAACAAGGCCGTGGGCTCCTTTAACTGTCTGAGAGGAATGTCATGTTCCCGAGCCCAGGTCTCGTCCATAAAACAGCCCTCCGCCCCAGAGTCTATTAAGGCACTGCAGGAAGCTGACGAACCGGTCCAGCGTAGATGGACCGACAAGGTAGTGCAGGATCTTGAAGGAGAGACAGGAGTAGTAGCGCTCACCAGTAGCCCTCCGCTTACTGATGAGCTCTGGCCTTTTACTGGACATGAAGTGACAAAATGACCAGCGGAACCGCAATAGAGACAGAGGCGGTTGGTGATTCTCCGTTCCCTCTCCTTAGTCGAGATGCGGATACCTCCCAGCTGCATGGGCTCAGCACCCGAGCCGGCAGAGGAAGATGGTAGTGATGCGGAGAGGGGGGCAACGGAGAACGCGAGCTCCTTTCCACGAGCTCGGTGACGAAGATCAACCCGTCGCTCAATGCGAATAGCGAGTTCAATCAAGGAATCCACGCTGGAAGGAACCTCCCGGGAGAGAATCTCATCCTTTACCTCTGCGCGGAGACCCTCCAGAAAACGAGCGAGCAAAGCCGGCTCGTTCCAGCCACTGGAGGCAGCAAGAGTGCGAAACTCAATAGAGTAGTCTGTTATGGATCGATTACCTTGACATAGGGAAGACAGGGCCCTGGAAGCCTCCTCCCCAAAAACAGATCGATCAAAAACCCGTATCATCTCCTCCTTAAAGTCCTGATACTGGTTAGTACACTCAGCCCTTGCCTCCCAGATTGCCGTGCCCCACTCACGAGCCCGTCCAATAAGGAGAGATATGACGTAGGCGACACGAGCAGTGCTCCTGGAGAAAGTGTAGGGCTGGAGAGAAAACACAATATCACACTGGGTGAGGAACGAGCGGCATTCAGTGGGCTCCCCAGAGTAACACGGCGGGTTATTGATTCTGGGCTCCGGAGATTCGAAAGCCCTGGAAGTGGCCGGTGGATCGAGGCGGAGATGGTGAACCTGTTCTGTGAGGTTGGAGACTTGGGTGGCCAGGGTCTCAACGGCATGTCGAGCAGCAGACAATTCCTGCTCGTGTCTGCCTAGCATCGCTCCCTGGATCCCGACGGCTGAGTGGAGAGGATCCGAAGTCGCTGGGTCCATTCTTGGTCGGATTCTTCTGTTACGGTGCGTGAATGAGGACCCAAAAGCGAATTAACTTAAACAGAGCTTCTTTAATTACCAAACATAGGTAGGCTCAGACGGACCGGCAGATTCCGACAGGACAAGACAAGGTTACAGCAAACATGACGACAGTCTGGTTCAGGCATGTAACACAACAAACAAGAATCCGACAAAGACAGGAGCAGAAACAGAGAGAGATATAGGGACCTAATCAGAGGGAAAAAGGGAACAGGTGGGAAAAGGGGTGACGAGGTGGTTAGGAGGAGACAAGGCACAGCTGGGGGAAAGAGGGGGAGAAAAGGTAACCTAACAACGACCAGCAGAGGGAGACAGGGTGAAGGGAAAGGACAGAGACAAGACACAACATGACAGTACATGACAACGTGTAGGTATGTACGGCAGGACCAAATCAGAGAGATAGGTAGGAGCAAGCCCATGTAATGCTTTGTAGGTTAGCAGTAAAACCTTGAAATCATCCCTTGCTTTGACAGGAAGCCAGTGTAGGGAGGCTAGCACTGGAGTAATATGATCAAATTTTTTGGTTCTAGTCAGGATTCTAGCAGCCGTATTTAGCACTAACTGAAGTTTATTTAGTGCTTTATCCGGGTAGCCGGAAAGTAGAGCATTGCAGTAGTCTAACCTAGAAGTGACAAAAGCATGGATAAATTTTTCTGCATCATTTTTGGACAGAAAGTTTCTGATTTTTGCAATGTTACGTAGATGGAAAAAAGCTGTCCTTGAAATGGTCTTGATATGTTCTTCAAAAGAGAGATCAGGGTCCAGAGTAACGCCGAGGTCCTTCACAGTTTTATTTGAGACGACTGTACAACCATTAAGATTAATTGTCAGATTCAACAGAAGATCTCTTTGTTTCTTGGGACCTAGAACAAGCATCTCTGTTTTGTCCAAGTTTAAAAGTAGAAAGTTTGCAGCCATCCACTTCCTTATGTCTGAAACACATGTTTCTAGCGAGGGAAATTTTTGGGGCTTCACCATGTTTCATTGAAATGTACAGCTGTGTGTCATCCGCATAGCAGTGAAAGTTAACATTATGTTTTCGAATGACATCCCCAAGAGGTAAACTATAAAGTGAAAACAATAGTGGTCCTAAAACGGAACCTTGAGGAACACCAAAATACAGTTGATTTGTCAGAGGACAAACCATTCACAGAGACAAACTGATATCTTTCCGACAGATAAGATCTAAACCAGGCCAGAACTTGTCCGTGTAGACCAATTTGGGTTTCCAATCTCTCCAAAAGAATGTGGTGATCGATGGTATCAAAAGCAACACTAAGGTCTAGGAGCACGAGGACGGATGCAGAGCCTCGGTCTGATGCCATTAAAAGGTCATTTACCACCTTCACAAGTGCAGTCTCAGTGCTATGATGGGGTCTAAAACCAGACTGAAGCATTTCGTATACATTGTTTGTCTTCAGGAAGGCAGTGAGTTGCTGCGCAACAGCCTTTTCTAAAATTTTAGAGAGGAATGGAAGATTCAATATAGGCTGATAGTTTTTTATATTTTCTGGGTCAAGGTTTGGCTTTTTCAAGAGAGGCTTTATTACTGCCACTTTTAGTGAGTTTGGTACACATCCGGTGGATAGAGAGCCGTTTATTATGTTCAACATAGGAGGGCCAAGCACAGGAAGCAGCTCTTTCAGTAGTTTAGTTGGAATAGGGTCCAGTATGCAGCTTGAAGGTTTAGAGGCCATGATTATTTTCATCATTGTGTCAAGAGATATAGTACTAAAACACTTGAGCGTCTCTCTTGATCCTAGGTCCTGGCAGAGTTGTGCTCAGGACAACTGAGCTTTGAAGGAATATGCAGATTTAAAGAGGAGTCCGTAATTTGCTTTCTAATAATCATGATCTTTCCCTCAAAGAAGTTCATGAATTTATCACTGCTAAAGTGAAAGCCATCCTCTCTTGGGGAATGCTGCTTTTTAGTTAGCTTTGCGACAGTATCAAAATGGAATTTCGGATTGTTCTTATTTTCCTCAATTAAGTTAGAAAAATAGGATGATCGAGCAGCAGTAAGGGCTCTTCGGTACTGCACGGTACTGTCTTTCCAAGCTAGTCGGAAGACTTCCAGTTTGGTGTGGCGCCATTTTCGTTCCAATTTTCTGGAAGCTTGCTTCAGAGCTCGGGTATTTTCTGTGTACCAGGGAGCTAGTTTCTTATGAGAAATGTTTTTAGTTTTTAGGGGTGCAACTGCATCTAGGGTATTGCGCAAGGTTAAATTGAGTTCCTCAGTTAGGTAGTTAACTGATTTTTGTCCTCTGGCGTCCTTGGGTAGACAGAGGGAATCTGGAAGGACATCAAGGAATCTTTGTGTTGTCTGTGAATTTATAGCACGACTTTTGACGTTCCTTGGTTGGGGTCTGAGCAGATTATTTGTTGCAATTGCAAACGTAATAAAATGGTGGTCCGATAGTCCAGGATTATGAGGAAAAACATTAAGATCCAAAACATTTATTCCATGGGACAAAACTAGGTCCAGAGTATGACTGTGACAGTGAGTGGGTCCAGAGACATGTTGGACAAAACCCACTGAGTCGATGATGGCTCCGAAAGCCTTTTGGAGTGGGTCTGTGGACTTTTCCATGTGAATATTAAAGTCACCAAAGATTAGAATATTATCTGCTATGACTACAAGGTCCGATAGGAATTCAGGGAACTCAATGAGGAACGCTGTATATGGCCCAGGAGGCCTGTAAACAGTAGCTATAAAAAGTGATTGAGTAGGCTGCATAGATTTCATGACTAGAAGCTCAAAAGACGAAAACGCCATTTTTTTTTTGTAAATTGAAATTTGCTATCGTAAATGTTAGCAACACCTCCGCCTTTGCGGGATGCACGGGGGATATGGTCACTAGTGTAGCCAGGAGGTGAGGCCTCATTTAACACAGTAAATTCATCAGGCTTAAGCCATGTTTCAGTCAGGCCAATCACATCAAGATTATGATCAGTGATTAATTGCCTTTGAAGTAAGGGATCTAACATTAAGTAGCCCTATTTTGAGATGTGAGGTATCATGATCTCTTTCAATAATGACAGGAATGGAGGTGGTCTTTATCCTAGTGAGATTGCTAAGGCGAACACCGCCATGTTTAGTTTTGCCCAACCTAGGTTGAGGCACAGACACGGTCTCAATGGTGATAGCTGAGCTGACTACACTGACTGTGCTAGTGGCAGACTCCACTATGCTGGCAGGCTGGCTAACAGCCTGCTGCCTGGCCTGCACCCTATTTAATTGTGGAGCTAGAGGAGTTAGAGCCCTGTCTATGTTGGTAGATAAGATGAGAGCACTCCTCCAGCTAGGATGGAGTCCGTCACTCCTCAGCAGGTCAGGCTTGGTCCTGTTTGTGGGTGAGTCCCAGAAAGAGGGCCAATTATCTACAAATTCTATCTTTTGGGAGGGGCAGAAAAACAGTTTTCAACCAGCGATTGAGTTGTGAGACTCTGCTGTAGAGCTCATCACTCCCCCTAACTGGGAGGGGGCCAGAGACAATTACTCAATGCCGACACATCTTTCTAGCTGATTTACACGCAGAAGCTATGTTGCGTATGGTGATCTCTGACTGTTTCATCCTAACATCGTTGGTGCCGACGTGGATAACAATATCTCTATACTCTCTACACTCGCCAGTTTTAGCTTTAGCCAGCACCATCTTCAGATTAGCCTTAACGTCGGTAGCCCTGCCCCCTGGTAAACAGTGTATGATCGCTGGATGATTCGTTTTAAGTCTAATACTGCGGGTAATGACGTCGCCAATGACTAGAGTTTTCAATTTGTCAGAGCTAATGGTGGGAAGCTTCGGCGTCTCAGACCCCGTAACGGGAGGAGTAGAGACAAGAGAAGGCTCCCCCTCTGACTCCGACTCGCTGCTTAATGGGGAAAACCGGTTGAAAGTTTCTGTCGGCTGAATGAGCGACACCGGTTGAGCATTCCTTATTTAGTTTGTCTTATTCCAATATGTTTGAATTTTAAACCAATCAACTTTACTGACCCATTCCTCACTTTTAGGTTGTTATAATCTGGCATTGCCAGAGCTCCATTGTGAGACCTGCAAGGAGACCGGTACAGCAGGCATGAAAGACCTGCAAAGGAGTGGCAACTGGCCTGTCACCATTTTAACTTTTGCCTCATTTTTTAAAATATATATATATATATATATACTTTTTACCCCAATTTCGCGATATCCAATTGGTAGTTACAGTCTTGTCCCATCGCTGCAACTCCGGTACAGACTCGAAGGTCGAGAGCCATACGTCCTCTGAAACACGACCCGCCAAGTCGCACTGCTTATTGACACACTGCTTTTTTTCTTTGCAACTCTGCCTAGAAGGCCAGCATCCCAGAGTCGCCTCTTCACTGTTGATGTTGAGACAGGTGGTGTTTTGCGGGTACTATTTAATGAAGCTGCCAGTTGAGGACTTGTGAGGCGTCGGTTTCTCAAACTAGACACTAATGTACTTGTCCTCTTGCTTAGTTGTGCACCGGGGCCTCCCACTCCTCTTTTTATTCTGGTTAGAGCCAGTTTGCGCTGTTCTTTGTATGGAGTAGTACACAGCGTTGTACGAGATCTTCAATTTCTTGCCAATTTCTCACATGGAATAGCCTTCATTTCTCAGACCAAGAATAGACTGACGAGTTTCAGAAGAAAGTTCTTTGTTTCTGGCCATTTTGAGTCTGTAATCGAACCCACAAATGCTGATGCTCCAGATACTCAACTAGTCTAAAGAAGGCCTGTTTTATTGCTT
Source organism: Oncorhynchus mykiss (assembly GCF_013265735.2). Taxonomy (NCBI): domain Eukaryota; kingdom Metazoa; phylum Chordata; class Actinopteri; order Salmoniformes; family Salmonidae; genus Oncorhynchus; species Oncorhynchus mykiss. The sequence continues at coordinate 36,932,659 of NC_048573.1, forward strand.
CTTTAATCAGTACACAGTTTTCAGCTGTGCTAACATACAGTTGAAGTCGGAAGTTTACATACACTTAGGTTGGAGTCATTAACTCGTTTTTCAACCACTCCACAAATGTCTTAACAAATCGGTTAGGACATCTACTGTGTGCATGACACAAGTAATTTTTCCAACAATTGTTTACAGACATTATTTGACTTGCAATCACTGTATCACAATTCCAGTGGCTCAGAAGTTAACATACACTAACTTGACTGTGCCTTTAAACAGCTTCGAAAATTCCAGAAAATGTCACGGCTTTAGAAGCTTCTGATAGGATAATTTACATAATTTGAGTCAATTGGGGGTGTATCTGTGGATGTATTTCAAGGCCTACCTTCAAACTCAGTGCATCGTTGCTTGACATCGTGGGAAAATCTCAAGAAATCAGCCAAGACCTCAGACATTGTTTTTTAGACCTCCACAAGTCTGGTTCATCCTTGGGAGCAATTTCCAAATGCCTGAAGGTACCACGTTCATCTGTACAAACAATAGTACGCAAATATAAACACCACGGGACCACACAGCCGTCATACCGCTCAGGAAGGAGACGCGTTCTGTCTCCTAGAGATGAATGTACTTTGGTGCGAAAAGTGCAAATCCATCCCAGAACAACAGCAAAGGACCTTGTGAAGATGCTGGAGGAAACAGGTTCAAAAGTATCTATATCCACAGTAAAACGAGTCCTATATCGAAATAACCTGAAAGCCCGCTCAGCAAGGAAGAAGCCACTGCTCCAAAACCGCCATAAAAAAGCCAGACTACGGTTTGCAACTGCACATGGGGACAAAGATCGTACTTTTTGGAGAAATGTCCTCTGGTCTGATGAAACAAAAATAGAACTGTTTGGCCATAGAATTACCATCGTTATGTTTGGAGGAAAAAGGGGGAGGCTTGCAAGCCGAAGAACACCATCCCAACTGTGAAGCATGGGGGTGGCAGCATCATGTTGTGGGGGTGCTTTGTTGCAGGAGGGACTGGTGCACTTCACAAAATAGATGGCATCATGAGGACGTAGAATTATGTGGATATATTGAAGCAACATCTCAAGACATCAGTCGGGAAGTTAAAGCTTGGTCGCAAATGGGTCTTCCAAATGGACAATGACCCCAAGCATACTTCCAAAGTTGTGGAAAAATGGCTTAAGGACAACAAAGTCAAGGTATCGGAGTGACTGTTACAAAGCCCTGACCTCAATCCTATAGAAAATTTGTGGGTAGAATCTGAAAAAGCGTGTGTGAGCAAGGAGGCCTACAAACCTGACTCAGTTACACCAGCTCTGTCAGAAGGAATGGGCCAAAATTCACCCAACTTATTGTGGGAAGCTTGTGGAAGGCTACCCAAAACGTTTGACCCAAGTTAAACAATTTTAAGGCAATGCTACCAAACCTACTCGGAATGTGATGAAAGAAATAAAAGCTGAAATAAATTATTCTCTCTACTACTATTCTGACATTTCACATTCTTAAAATAAAGTGGTGATCCTAACTGACCTAAGACAGGGAATTCTTACTAGGATCAAATGTCAGGAATTGTGAAACTGAGTTTAAATGTATTTGGCTAAGGTGTATGTAAACTTCCGACTTCAACTGTATATATACGAAAGTGGTTTCGGCTATTTCATCCACACCTATTGCTGACAGGTGTATAAAATCAAGCCCACCGCCATGCAATCTCCATAGACAAACATTGGCAGTAGAATGGCCTTACTGAAGAGCTGTGACTTTCAACGTGGCATCGTCATATGATGTTATCTTTCCACAAGTCAGTTTGTCAAAGTTTTGCCCTTCTAAAGCTGCCCCGGTCAACTGTAAATGCTGTTACTGTGAAGTGGAAACAGTGTTCAGCTGTGCTAACATAATTGCAAAAGGGTTTTCTGATGATCAATTAGCCTTTTAAAATTATAAACTTGGATTAGCTATTCCAACGTGCCATTGGAACACAGGAGTGATGGTCGCTGATAATGGGCCTCTGTACACCTATGTAGATATTCCATTACAAATCTGCCGTTTCCAGCTACAATAGTAATTTACAACATTAACAATGTCTGCATTGTATTTCTGATCAATTTGATGTTATTTTAATGGACAAAAATATGCTTTTCTTTCAAAAACAATGATATTTCTACGGGACCCTAAACTTTTGAATGGTAGTGTATATCAAGCAACTATTTTTATATTCCACAACTATTATCAGATTAACTGTTTTTGTACAGATAAATTATCAGACTACTTTCACAAAAGTAGTGTACTGGGTCTTTACTGGTGCTGTAGTCGCGGATTTCTTTAGGTCTTTAGAGCAGGCATTTGTTTTCCTACTGCACCCCCCAAAAAAATGTTTTTAACGAATTGCAGCACCCCACCCCAAACTACTTCCCGCGGCTATGCGTGCTGGACGGTGCCTGAACCCGCCTTGTTGGTTCTTGACTGGGGTTAGCTAGCTAGAATTAGAGCCTTCTGGCTAGCCTGTAATTTATGGTTGTAATTACGTTGTGTAACAGCAAAATGTCTATGTACTTGTCATTTGGTTGTAACTAACGTTTGTTTAAATTGGCTAGCTAATGTTTTGAAGAGAACAGGCTAGCGCCCTGTAGAATCTAGACCAGAGTGGATGCCCAGATGTGAGGCTGATGCAGTGCCCAGATGAGATGAGAGCAATCTTCTACAGAGTTAAGGCAAAATCTTTCGGATTATATCTTGATTTCAATGTTAAACAAATTTGAAGATTGACATTTTTTAGCTTACTAATTGAGCTGCTTTTCCTGGGCTCTCGAGTAGCGCAGCAGTCTAAGGCGTCACTACAGACCCTGGTTTGATTCCACGAGCAGCCGTGATTTTATTTTACTAGGCAAGTCAGTTAAGAAATTCTTATTTCCAATGACGGCCTAAGAAGAGTGGGTTAACTGCTTTGTTCAGGGGCAGAACGACAGATGTTTACCTTGTCAGCTCGGAGATTCGATTTTGCAACCTTTCGGTTACTAGTCCACCTGCCTCCCCGGAGTCCCATAGGGCAGCGCACAATTGGCCCAGCGTCGTCCGGGTTGGACGTCATTGGAAATAATAATTTGTTTTTAACTGACTTGCATAGTAAAATAAAAAAAATCCTGAAATTGTCTATCAGATAAAGCTAGGTAGTTGTTGCTCTAATTAATTCAATGTTCATGAAATGAAACAGCCACAACATCATAATCAAGTAGTCAAGCATCTGAAGACCAGCCTATAGAACAATAACAACTAGCTAGCTAGTTATTGTTTTACATTGACATTTTAGTCATTTAGTGAAGTGCCTTGCTAAAGGGCACATCATATTTTTCCCCTAGTCAGCTCAGGGATTAACTAGATCTGTATTATATTCCATAGTTTTTAATCTAATTGCACTGTGTTGCTATCTGTCTCACAGTTACAGTTAATACAGTTAACTGTTAATACAGTTAACTGTTAATACAGTTAATTTGCATGAAGATTGAATTCTGTTGAATTGTCAAGTGGACTAAACTCATTAAAATAACTGTGCCTCTTTCAGATCTGCCAAACACAACTCTGTCTCTGACAGCTTCTCCCTGTGCTGACCACCGATGGATCTTACACATGAGAGCTGCCGTTGATGGACTCCTGGTCAAGCAACACAGGGAGAAAGACATCCTGAAGCGGGTGGATGGGACATACAGCTCTACCACCAGTGTCATGACTGTGTCATTAGCTGCCACAGCTAAACTAATTTACTCATGTTTATTGCACCATATAGTATGTTTTTTTTTATCCATACAAGATCTAGGGCAACTCTGCCTCAGAGTGGTTGGCTAAGCTCCTTCCTGGTTGGCCCTGTCCGTTGAACAGCACCAGTGTCTCACAACCCCTCTGTCTCAGTCACCAGTAATTATGCTGCAATAGTTTGTACCGGGGGCTAGGGTCAGCTTTTCTTATCTGGTGTACTGTGTGTTCTTAGGCATACTCTCACTAATCCCCTCCATTTGTCAACAACAGCTTCAACACATCATAGCAACATGCTTGACTGAAAATCTTTAAACATGTTTATAGACTTCAGTGGAGGCTGCTGAGGGGAGGACGGCTCATAATAATGTCTGGAATGGAGTCAATGGAATGGTATCAAATGTGATTTCCATGTGGTTGATACCATTCCATTGAATCCATTACTGTGAGCCATCCTCCCCTCAGCAGCCTCCACTGATAGACTTTATGGAGGTGATGCTGTTGCCCATCAAATTTCATATGTTATGCCAATATGTCAAAGTTCTCAATTAGGAAGATGATGTTCAGAATGACATGTTCATGACTGTTGATGTTCACAGGACTCTCCAATGCTATGTTGAACGAGCACCACAGATGAAAGCAGATAGCTTCTCTCTACCACACCTTCACCAAGTCATCCAATTTTTGCTTCATTTTCTAAAATAATTACAGAATTCATTTTGTTTCTAATAGTTTTTTTTATGCTAGATGTGAGTTTATTTAGCAGGTCTATAATGTATTGTTTTGGAATGTTATTAAATATATACTCAGTCACAAGTCATTGCTTTTTTAAATATTTGCTACTTTGTAGATGCTGAAACAGTCATTAGTTTTGGGCTAAGACTATTATCTGTAAATGTCTACAACCCTTTTTAAAAAGTTCAGTGAAATGATTTGTTTTGCTACTGTCTGGTGAGGAAGTGGGCAATATGTAATCAGTTTATGGATGTATAAATGGAGGGCATCTGTAAAAGACATGGACAACGCCAGGGAATAAGCAGGTAAATGTAGAGGCTGTCAATGACGAACGATGCAGAGAAATAACATTCCTTAGGATAACAGATATTAGATACGTTTGTGTGTGTGTATATATATGCCCACGTGTACAAGCCAGGTCCATACAGAAATGGTTTGTCGAGATCGGTGTAGAACTTTACTGGCCTGCACAGAGCCCTGACCTCAACCCCATCGAACACCTTTGGTATGAATTGGAATGCCAACTGCGAGCCGAGCCTAATCGCCCAACATCAGTGCCCGGCCTAACTGGCTGAATTGAAGCAAGTCCCCGCAGCAAAGTTGGTTATAGCAGCAAAGTCCGTGACTTTGGAATGAGAAATTCGACGAGCAGGAGTCCACATACTTTTGGTCGTGTAGCGTATGTTAGCTGGGCGTGGCTATCTAGCTATTTTCAAAACAATGGACCAACTTGATCAATGAGATCCCAGCTTGCTACTGTAGATAGCATAGCCTAACCAAATATAAACCTTTTAGAAAACAATTTTGTAAAATACTGTTAGCTTCAACTAACATAACAAGTACATAGACCTATTTCCCTGTAAAACAACGTTAGATCCAGTCTATGATATTAGCCAGAAGGCTCTGATGCAACTATGTTGAAACACTCGTTTTAAAAAATTGCTAAAATGTTTTCCAGAAGCGTATTGCTGTAGCTTTTAAATCCTGTGAATGTAATTTAGCAATTTTAACGAAATCTCCTGTTGGCTACCTGACATCGCACCCGAAACGGCTTCCCCAGTATGAAGAGCGGTTGGAGCGTGGAATGTGCATTGAGGGTAGTGCGTCCTTCTCTTTAGTCCTTATAATTCGAATGATTGCTCAGAAAACCAAGGTGTTTTAATCGGCGTATGCCTTGCGATTACTAAAATAAGCAGAGTAAGGTGTTTACATGGCTAATTACATACTCGGCCTTCTGCCATAATCCGTTTAATATCGAGTGTTTTGTGAATCGTTTCATGAACATTGTGCAGTACTGTACTCGGCCTCTAGGGTGTGCCATTGATTCACATTAGGTCCGTAGGCGCACACTGCGTCCATACGGAGACTCAGGAGCTGTCAAAATGGCTACGACTATGTCATGGGCATCATATCTCCTTATTCATTTAGTAATATTTTCATGGTATGTCTTTACGTTATCGGCGAATTGCTCATTGAAAAGCACAGAGATACATCCAGGAGCCAGAACATTTGGAGGCCGCTGGAAATATCTGACTTTCCTCAATCTGGTAAATGTGCTTGGTTGTTGACATCGAGGGCGACGCAAACGAAATGTCATTGGAATGAATGGGACATGTACAGTAGTAGGCAAAAAACGACAGCGTATGTTAGAAATCGGTTCCACATCCTCGTCTGCATTTACATCCCTTTTGATCTTCCTGTGGCTTCAAGACATGTTAGACTGATTAATTCACTGCTTTATTTGTATAGCTAGCCATAGTGTTCAGAGTGGCCTAACCATCACTGAATCATTATTCCACAGGTTTTGCAGACCGTATTCTTCGGACTCGTTGTTTTGATTGACATCATCCACCTGATATTGCCATCCAAAAGTTTGAAGTGTGGTGTACCGCTCCTCCTAGTGAAATTAAGAGACACCATTTTCACTATTTTGGCGTTTCCTATTGGGACAGTAAGTGCCTTTTTTTTTCTACATGTTATGTATTTATATTTTCTGTTCGCGCATAAGCTACCTTTATTACTGATAACTTGCTTTGTATTGGACAAAATATAACCCCTTTCCTCTTCTGTTCTCCCCAGTTTGTGTTCTTGTCCTTCTGGTCGATATATCACTATGACAGAGAGATGGTCTATCCTAAGTTTCTAGATGACATTATTCCTAGCTGGCTGAACCATGCTCTGGTAAGCACACAATCATTTGCACGTGCTGGACTTTGTACTAAAGTGATCCCAATGTATTCATTTAAAGATGGGGCTTCATCCAATTGGCAGTGCTGCTCAGCCTGGCTTTGTATCACATTGCTCTTGCTAGAAATTTGCTAGAAATGTCTTGCTAGAAATTCAAGGGAAGAGTTTTTTTATAGGATCATACTCAGATTCACATAGCTTTGTCTCCTATTATCATTATATTATGGTTGCATTGTAAATGAATTTATGTAGCCAGTCACACAGCAATTTGGTGTTCCCAATATTTTAACCAACTGAGCCCAATTTAGAGCTACATTAGTAATCTGTCAGTGCATAATGGACACTCCTCTCACTCTTTCTGGCCTCTTTCTCCACTACACCTATACAGTACATACTTAGCCAGTTTTACAAGTTGACAGTAGAATACTTTGTCAGAACTGGTTTTAACCAGTTGCGAGCTGTAAAACAGTCTAGCAGACACTCTCTGTAGATGTTTCACAACAACGATTACACAATAGCCGGACCTCTTTCTCCATTTCTCCAGTCTATCTCGTTGTTTCTTAATCTGTTCCAGGAGGTGCATTGGTTTTGTACTGGCCCAACACTAACATGTCATACCCTTGTTTATGTGGCCACAATGCATTATCACATGCAATGGTCTACACATTTGTTACACATGGGGCTATGATGATAGGGTTGTCTTATGTCATTCTTCAATTGGCATGTCTTTTCCCTCTTTGCAGCACACTATCATCCTGCCCCTGGCTCTGCTGCAGATGTATATTCAGCCTCATCGATATGGCAGCAAGATGAGAGGCATCCTAGGTCTGGCCTTCTTTTCTGCTGTATATCTGGGATGGTAAGCAGAATTCAACCAATCATATTGTTAAGTTGTTGTGGTTTGATGAAACATTTTCCGTTTCTTCAAGTCTTCTTTGTCTCGCTCACTCCTCCCCTCTCCTTTCCTTGACTGAATGTTATGATACTTTGACAACGTTTAGAAAATCTCCTAGAACAATCCTCCATCCCCATCATAGGGTTCTGTGGGTGCACCATGCGGCTGGTATCTGGGTCTACCCCATCATGGAGCGCCTGAGTCCCGTGGGCCTGGTTATATTCCTGGGGGTGGCTTGCATCACCCTGGCCCCCCTCTACCTGCTGGGGGAGAAACTCAACCACAAAATCTGGAGGAGCACTGCGGGATCTGCAGGTGGGACCGCTCTCATACTTTATGACAGGGAATAAACCGCACACCGTTCAGATGCCCCCACCATTTTAAAGTAGCAGTGTCTCTCTTCTAGAGTGCCACAAGGCTTATGAATTTGATTTGGCAGTTTGTCAGAGAAGTTTACCTTTGGTGTGTTAGTTAAGCAATAATATACAAGGCCATGTGTTAAGACATGGTTATGGGTGTGTTATTACTTTTATAAAATGGGTTACCAGCATTAAAAAGCAATATTCTTTCCCAAAGCATACATTTTTCAACTAAACGTGATGCTACATTCACTAACACTGGTTGTCAAGTGCAATTTTAGGCGTTCTCTAGTCGTTAGTTATTCGTATTGACTGACATGTCAAGGAAAACCACCCAGAACTTTGCAGGTTGCTATGGCAAAAAAAAAAAATTTTGCTCTGTTTTTCCCCCTTGCTAGCTAGCCATCTACACAGTTAACACCATCACTTTAGGCTGAAGCTGTAAAGACGGGCAAACTAGCTGCGTTTTGTTTTACCTGTTTTTTGATTGACATTACTTTGTATCTATAAAAAAATCATGCTGATTCATGATTTTGACTGGTTGAAAAAAGCTGCCTGTCTGACTTGTCCCGACTCGTCCTTTATTATGGGATACAATGAAGATCGACTTTTAATATTGCAACAATGCTACAAGTGTTGGAGATAATGTCTAGATGCTTTTTACAGTGGAGATCAAGTTTATGAATTGCATGGGAGGGCAGATGACGATGGATCTGTCAAAGTAGTAGCAGTGCGTTGCTAAGTAACGACAAACAATGGCACTTTTTATGAATGTACTGGGCATGTGTATGTTTTCTATATCATGGGCAGGATAGACTCTAACACTGAGAATTCCAAACCAACCTTTGAATAATTGTTAATGAACTACTACTACTCTCTTTCGCTCTCTTTAAAAGGACCTCAGAAGAAAAAGAAGAAGTAAGCATGTGCTGGCATGAGTGCCACAGAGGGGACCAGAGAGGCCTATATGATGATATCACACGAGGACAGACAGACAGGACACAGCACCCCCAGCACTGATTACCTCAACCAGAAGAGACTGGTGGATCTCTTGTTGGAGGTAGAAGTTGCCCCGAACCACAGATCTAGAATCAGATTACCTTATCCTCAGTCCTCATTTTAACCATTAAGATGAAAAAAAGTGTATTATTCTGATCCTATATCAGCAGTTAGAGGCAACCTGTGCCTGCTCTGTATCGCTCGGGCAGATCTCAGGCAGTGGGCATAATGTGCTTCTATGGTCAAGCCAAATTATTTTAAGATTAAATTCAATACTTAGACTTAATTTACTCCACAAGGGGATATTGTGCTACTTGTCACAGTGAGATAACAGCTCAATATAAAACTTAATATTAAGTTGATCCTTATTGGTTGTGTTAACCCAATTGTTCTCTCACCATCCGTGAAGTAGACTTGCACTGACAGTAGAATAATACTTTAGCATATGCAACTCTTAGTGATCTCTCTCATTTTGTGATGCTATTTCCTTTATCATGATACTGTTTCACTTGATACTGTACTGTTGGTTGTGAAAGGGACAGTCCCTTATGTGCACTTGCTAGCTTACCCTTTGAATTCATGCGTATATGCTCACTTTTAGAACACAAAGTCCTTATGTAATTTGGAGAGAAATAAGATGAAGATAATTAAAATATTTGAAAAATAACACATTGATGTCACTCCCTTTTTATTAGGTGAAATATTCCACACATTGCAATCTGAGCTGCTTTATGATTCATTATATGGGGCGGCAGGGTAGCCTAGTGGTTAGAGCGTTGGACTAGTAACCGGAAGGTTGCGAGTTCAAATCCCTGTCGTTCTGCCCCTGAACAGGCAGTTAACCCAGTGTTCCTAGGCCGTCATTGTAAATATTAACTGACTTGCCTGGTTAAAAAAATATATATATTATACCGCGCTGGAATCTTTGCCCATCACTGCCATTTGTAGCCAGGTGATGGAGCCATCAGGTCAACATTTTCTCCTCTACAGGCAATCAGGGTAAACCTTGTCTCTGGCAAATATCCCCACTCCTAGGGTATCGGAGGGTAGAATGGAGCTACTACCATTTTGTTTTAAGTAAGTACAGCCTTGTTCACACTGCAGGCCTTAATGCTCATCAGTTTTGAAATCTGTTTTGGACTACTGACTGTCCAAACATCAAGTTGCAAGTGACCAAATCGGATTTGTGTGTTCAGACAGCAGTCATTTGCTGACATGTCTACGCTAGTTGTAACGACAGGTGTGTGCGCAGTGTTGTAGGCTGATTGGTGGTGGTCCACATCCTTTCTATCACTCAGAAGTTATGTAGCAAGCGAAGGAGACAACAATGCCTGACGTTTTCCAGTTGCATAGAATTTTCTAAATCATAGTGCAATAACACTTTTAAAGGATAAGATTATCCAAATTTCCCAAAAAATCCTGTTTGGCTAGCCACAGCAGTCAACTAGTGAGCTACGTAGCTGTTTTAGCTTTTCTAGCACATTCACTAATTTGTTTGCAAACAAATAACAAGCTAGTTAGCTACCACATGTTATTGTACAACTGTCAACCGTGTAGCTAGCAAGATACAAGATATACCAAATAACAGTCTAAAAACCACTTGAGGGCAAATAAATCAGATTTGACCCTTCAGACAAGTCACATGACCAGGAATCTGATTTCAAACCACCTACGAAGGTGGTTTGAAATGTGGCTTGAAATATCAGAGTCCATGTGATTTTTAGCTGTTCAGACTGCAGGAAAAAGAACAGATTCAAATCGGATATACAAATAAATAGGATGAGTCACTTCAAACTGCCAATGTGAACATGGCTTTTAGTAGTCTTCTCTGAGCCAGACTGGCCCATAGGAAAGGTTCCTGTTTATGTAACGCTAGGCAGCTTGATGTACAAGTTTACCACCTGGACAGGGCGCTGGTGTGTCGCAGGGCCTTAATGGGGCATCATTTTGATAATCTTTGGTATGACTCAACCGGGGATTGATTCCCCATCCATCTAAGGGTGGACACTAACCACGAGGTGACTAAGCTGGTATTACCATTTTGTTTACCTACCAAAACAGGTCTATATGAAGTGTCTAGCGGTGGGGACTATAAGTTGTTTATAGATGTTAATTTAGTTAGTGTCTATCCCTGGGCAGCTGTGATCTCACTCATCAGGCCAGGGTAATCTTCTCAACAGCATTCTCTCACCCAGAGGTCATGTATCACCCTCTTTATGTAAGACTGTAAGACTCCTACACAATTAGATATCTGTACAAAATAGTGTGCAACTAAGCAGAAAAGTAGTGGTATTTGGTCACACTTTAAATTAGGTGATGTGTAATGGCACAGACCTGCACAATGGTGCATTGTGTCCCCAGAGGATCCAACAAGACTGAAATACTAAGCTTAGATATTAACTAAGATCCTTCTCATCAATTGAGCCCCCTGATCCTGTCACACATTCATGAATCATCTGTTGTGAAAGCCATTGCTGGCAACACGTTCTACCATACCAGAAGGTTCTACTTTACCAGAGGGATGTCAAGGAAACCTGAGGTAACGCTTTCTCTTCCAATTAAGAAGACCCAATTACCATTAATTGTGGAGTCGTTAAAGAGTGGCCAAAGATAAATCAGCGTCATATCTTTTACTTCTTTCCTTCTTAGTGGATGTATACATAATCAGCTTTCACGTACCTCAGGTAATCCAATCAGGAGCTAACTTGACAGTGCTTCCTATGTCATTCAGGCTACTCTGCAGTATCTGAGACTGGATGTCACAGTTAATGATAGCTGCTTCAGTTAGGTTGTTTTTTGTATATATATATATATATATATATATATATACAGTACAGCATAGCACCCTGTGATTCCATGAGATTACAATTCATATTTTGGTATTGTAGTGGGGAGCATTTTACATACAATCTTTTCCATATAGTGGACGAGCAAAAAGAGACAGAACAATGGTCAATCAGTACTTTTATACCATTTGACCATCTGTTTCTACTTGAAATCAGTTGTTGACCAACCACAGACCAAATCAGAAGTAATACAACTATGATAGCCAATCAGTCAAACCAGCTAACATTCTCTAGGAAGGGGGTCACACCTTAGTGTGATGGCCTGAGAGGGAAATCTGAGTACACTAGAGGTTTACTCTGAACAGAATACAGATGGCCACAGACATACAGCATATTAAACCTCACATATCCATATAGATGACATCAAAGTTCTCAGAATAACACTATTGCACCCATGTTTGGTATCTAACACACATTGCAGTAGTCAGTCCTCTGGATACTGTAAGGCAGAGAGGAATTTTGTCCTCTCAATGGGGAAAGGGATGACTGGCCCCTATAAAATAACCATTTGTATTGTTTGGGGAATTTATCCATTTGGACCGAGGTGAAATTGAATGTATTGATTTCTGATCACATGATATCCCTAGCTGATTGATCCGGAGCCAGTAATGACATGTCAAACAAATAGTATCTCATTGTGGTTATCAACTGAAGGGAGTTCAAACAGATGGTCAGAGATGATCAGTAATTTTTGCTCTACTGTGAGGTGAAGTGGCCACGGGGGCCTTTGCCTCTTGAGCCTACTTTTACAGCAATGAGATTAGTGGGTTAATCCGGAGGGAGGAGTCAGGAATGGATCTAGGTGCAGTGCATGTCTAATGAATAAGGAGTGAGGAGGAGCATCCAATGAGGTGTGTTACCATTCAGAGCCATGCTCCAGATGAACCTACACCTCTGATGGTCCTCCTTTCTCTGACACCTCACAGTGGAGGCCAGGCCAGGGTACTGTATTCCTATGGCTGAAGCAAAATGCCTGTTCCTGGTGAACATAAAGGATGAAGTGGATGGTGTTGTTGCCACACCCCTAATTTACAAAGATAATTTGGACTGAATTAACTGAAGACCCGAGGTGGTGCAGGACTACCAAAACTGAGAAAGAAAGCATTTGAGGACATTGCTGTGTCAGTGGTCCAACGTGGGAAAGTGGAGTAGTTTTATGTTGATGTCTGAAGATGCTGACGATCACTAGCTCCACAATCTTTTTGCTTCAGGTAAACATGCTGAGGATACCTTATTGGGAGGTTGCTGTGTTCCAATTCCTAAATGGATTATTACATTATGGATTATAATGGTTGATGTCACCTAGGTCATCATGGATTTTCATCTTTGACAGCTGACGCTGCTCTCTGATTATGTGTGTACACTGTAAAAAAACACGTTTTTACAGTAAGTTACTGGCAGACAGTTATCTGTAAATTACTGTAAAAAAAAGTACAGTATGTTACCGTAAATTCCAAATAAACCTTGGTTTAACAGTACATTACTGTAAAGAAGTGCTTTCTTTGGAATTTACAGTAACATACAGTACTTGTTTTTACAGTAACTTACAGGTAGGTAACTGCTTCCAGTATGTTTTTTACCATATAGCCTCGTAAACTGATCAATATAAGGACCTACCACACTATTTCACTATTATGAAATGTAAATTAGGTTTTATCTTAGACTAACGTGAGTGTGTGTTCCAAGGCACTGCCATGGCAGTGGAGGTCTGCTTGATTATTCAGTCATACAACACTCCACCCTCAGACAAGCAGTGGAGTCCCCTACCCCCTCATGGAGTCAGGTATTGATATACTATATCATTACTCACATTTCTAACATAAAGGATCATGTAGTACCGTTAACTAATATGATTTATCAATCTATTTGAAGAGTTTCAACAGGGTGTTGCGTTGCTATTTTTATTGTAATACTGTTAAGCCTGGTGGTGTGTGCCAGATGACAGATTAGCTTGCTGTAGATGGCACACTCCCTGCTGAACACCTCATAGTTAAGCTTGACACTACTTCTTTACATTGGGAACATCTCATAGTTAAGCTTGACACTACTTCTTTACATCAAGAACACCTCATAGTTAAGCTTGACACTACTTCTTTACATTAGGAACACCTCAGTTAAGCTTGACACTACTTCTTTACATTAGGAACATCTCATAGTTAAGCTTGACACCACTTCTTTACAATGTGCTAATCACAGATATTGTCACTACAGTTTGTTTCTGTAAGAAGACACACTAGTGTACGCTTTATTACATTGATTGGGCTCCACTAGTCAAACTTACATGTATGGCGGTCCATTGAAGTATCAGTTCTTTCCAGACTGCAACATAAAATATAATTCTGAATGTAAACTGCTGAGGTCCGTTGGTTGAAATGACAGAGGACATTGTTTTACAACACCCCTCCTGTCTCCTTTTAAACCCTCCAACCCTCCATGCGTACCCCCAGTCAGGACACCCCAGTCGAAGTACACGTTGGTGGGGGAGGTGATACGTCACGTCATCCCTGGAGCCACACAATGCTCCATAGGGTGTGGAGGTCAGAACTGCAAGTATGAGAACCCTGACCGCTGGAGCAAGGACAAGCAAGCCATCAAAGGCCTTTACTCCTCCTGGTAGGAATCAGAAAGGCTCTATAAAAATGTGTATGTTGAATGTAAGTGGATTATACCTGTAAGTTTAATGCAGAAACATGTCTTTCCTTTCAGGGTCACGGAAAACCTACTTGCCATGGCCAGACCATCTACTGTATTAATAGAAAAGTACAACATTATTGACCAATTTAAAAGGTAACACTATAAGTCAATTCAATGCTCCTAGTATAGATCAAATAACTAAATTGATGTGTTATTAATTGTGTGTGTGTATGCGTGTGTGTAGATGTGGCCTGAAGACAGTGATAAACCTGCAGAGACCAGGGGAACACGCCAGCTGTGGTCCCAATGCACTGGAATCAGAGAGTGGATTCTCCTACCAACCTGAGGTCTTCATGGAGAACAACAGTAAGTCTATGACCATTCCTCTACAATGAGAAAAACTGAAGGGGGCCAATGCAAATTTACTGTGTGAATGGTTGAATAATGACTGTCCTTATATTCCAGTATATTTCTACAACTTTGGTTGGAATGACTATGGGGTGGCCTCCCTCGCATCCATCCTGGACATGGTGAAGGTCATGTCCTTTGCGATGCAGGAGGGGAAGATGGCTGTCCACTGTCATGCTGGTCTGGGAAGAACAGGTAATGTATAGGACAAAAAAGTTGTATTATTAATCAAATGATTATGTTTTGTGGTCACGACTGACCCTCTCGCTAATGGTTTTGCCACTGTCTTCCATCAGGTGTGTTGTTAGCGTGTTACCTGGTCTTCGCCACCAGGATGACCGCTGACCAGGCCATCGTGTTTGTACGTTCCAAACGACCCAACTCCATCCAGACCAGAGGTCAGCTGTATTGCGTGCGGGAGTTTGCCCAGTTCCTGGTCCCTGTCAGGAGTATTTTCTCCTGCGCTGAGCCCAGGACTAACCCCATCACCCTGTCCCAGTTCCTGACCCGCCAGGGACACATGCTGCATGGCTATGAGCGCCGGGAGCTCAGGCACCTGCCTAAGATCATCCAGGTGATCTGCAAGCTGCTGCTGGACATCGCTGAGAACCGGCAGGTCATCGAGGAGGACATGCTGGACATCCATGACATGACGGCCGAGGAGGAGATGGAGTTTGAGCGTTATCGCGACTTTGGATTCACCAAGGGAAGCTTCGGGGGAGGCGGCCTCGGAGGGCAGCCCCGCTTACCGGGACCCCCAACCAAACCCCGGCATGCCAACGAACCGCCCCTGTTCTACCACCGCAAGAGCCTGAGCTACAGCGAGTCGGACCTGCGAAGGCTGGGCTCTGAGCTGAACCTGCCGACCCTACCTCTCTCCAACTCGCTGTCCGCTTGCAACATGTCTGTGGCCTGTTCTCCCTCCCTAAACTCCCTGCCTAGGACCCCGGCCACAGGCAGCTCCATGGGGCCCAGGCAAATAACCACCACCTACGGCTCCCAAGATGGATCCCTCTGGGAGCAGAAGAGCCTCGCGGAGGGATCACCGCTCCTAAAGAAGACACAGAAAGCCTGCCAGCGCAGCGAGTCCGAGTGCAACCCCGAGAAGAAAGGGTATAGCAGCATGTTGTTTAGGTGGAAGGAGGAGCAGAGGGACAAGTTAGCGAACAATGGTGATGTGTCTCAGATAGAGGAGTCAGAGGTGCCCTTCATCACCATCCAGACAGAGTTGTCCAAGGAGGCCAGGCGGCTGCTGGTGGCCCAGGCCCTGGCTGTGGATCTGGAGCAGGATGGAGAGGAGGAGCACAGGGAGAGACTACAAGCCTGGCAGGTACGAACTTCATATTCTACACCATTGTTATTAAAATACTGTATCTACCTTTTGGAATACTGTACATACAATATTATATATTGAAACAGTCTAGTCAGACGTGTGGTGGTAGTAATAGAATAGCATAGCACAATTGACGAATCCTGTTTACCTGAACAGTATCTGACAACTACGTTTGTACATAAAGGAAATTCACAGAGGTTTGACTTTCCATTTTTAATACTGGAGTGGCATTAGACTGTTAGCTCCACTACACCTGATGTGGGGTTTGGTGACACTGATTGTGTATTCTGTGTGTTTTTGCAGTCAGAGTTGAACATGGGAGGGGCATGGGAGAGGCTGTGTACATTGGAGAAGGACCCGTTTGTGCTGTCTGGGCTGATGTGGACCTGGCTGGAGCAGCTGAAGGAGCCAGTCATCTCCATCAAGGATATACAGAATCTGGACCATAACAACATTGACCCTGCAAACCCAGAGGCTGTCTTCAAACCACTGGACCAGGTCAGCAAGCACTTACTGTAGGCCATTACATTTACAGTACCAGTCAAAAGTTTGGACACATACTCATTAAAGGGTTTTTCTTTATTTATATTTTCTACATTGTAGAATAATAGTAAATACATAAACTATGAAATAATACATATTGAATCATGTAGTAACCAAAAAATGTGTTAAACAAATCAAAATATATTTTAAATTTGAGATTTTTCAAAAAAACACCCTTTGCCTTGATGACAGCTTTGCACACTTTTGGCATTCTCTCAACCAGCTTTGTGAGATAGTCACCTGGAATGCATTTCAATTAACAGGTGTGCCTTGTTAAAAGTTAATTTGTGGAATTTCTTTCCTTCCTAATGCATTTAAGCCAATCAGTTGTGTTGTGACAAGGTACAGTGCCTTGCGAAAGTATTCGGCCCCCTTGAACTTTGCGACCTTTTGCCACATTTCAGGCTTCAAACATAAAGATATAAAACTGTATTTTTTTGTGAAGAATCAACAACAAGTGGGACACAATCATGAAGTGGAACGACATTTATTGGATATTTCAAACTTTTTTAACAAATCAAAAACTGAAAAATTGGGCGTGCAAAATTATTCAGCCCCCTTAAGTTAATACGTTGTAGCGCCACCTTTTGCTGCGATTACAGCTGCAAGTTGCTTGGGGTATGTCTCTATCAGTTTTGCACATCGAGAGACTGAATTTTTTTCCCATTCCTCCTTGCAAAACAGCTCGAGGTTGGAGGTGAGGTTGGATGGAGAGCATTTGTGAACAGCAGTTTTCAGTTCTTTCCACAGATTCTTGATTGGATTCAGGTCTGGACTTTGACTTGGCCATTCTAACACCCGGATATGTTTATTTTTGAACCATTCCATTGTAGATTTTGCTTTATGTTTTGGATCATTGTCTTGTTGGAAGACAAATCTCCGTCCCAGTCTCAGGTCTTTTGCAGACTCCATCAGGTTTTCTTCCAGAATGGTCCTGTATTTGGCTCCATCCATCTTCCCATCAATTTTAACCATCTTCCCTGTCCCTGCTGAAGAAAAGCAGGCCCAAACCATGATGCTGCCACCACCATGTTTGACAGTGGGGATGGTGTGTTCAGCTGTGTTGCTTTTACGCCAAACATAACGTTTTGCATTGTTGCCAAAAAGTTCAATTTTGGTTTCATCTGACCAGAGCACCTTCTTCCACATGTTTGGTGTGTCTCCCAGGTGGCTTGTGGCAAACTTTAAACAATACTTTTTATGGATATCTTTAAGAAATGGCTTTCTTCTTGCCACTCTTCCATAAAGGCCAGATTTGTGCAATATATGACTGATTGTTGTCCTATGGACAGAGTCTCCCACCTCAGCTGTAGATCTATGCAGTTCATCCAGAGTGATCATGGGCCTCTTGGCTGCATCTCTGATCAGTCTTCTCCTTGTATGAGCTGAAAGTTTAGAGGGACGGCCAGGTCTTGGTAGATTTGCAGTGGTCTGATACTCCTTCCATTTCAATATTATCGCTTGCACAGTGCTCCTTGGGATGTTTAAAGCTTGGGAAATCTTTTTGTATCCAAATCCGGCTTTAAACTTCTTCACAACAGTATCTTGGACCTGCCTGGTGTGTTCCTTGTTCTTCATGATGCTCTCTGCGCTTTTAACGGACCTCTGAGACTATCACAGTGCAGGTGCATTTATACGGAGACTTGATTACACACAGGTGGATTGTATTTATCATCATTAGTCATTTAGGTCAACATTGGATCATTCAGAGATCCTCACTGAACTTCTGGAGAGAGTTTGCTGCACTGAAAGTAAAGGGGCTGAATAATTTTGCACGCCCAATTTTTCAGTTTTTGATTTGTTAAAAAAGTTTGAAATATCCAATAAATGTCGTTCCACTTCATGATTGTGTCCCACTTGTTGTTGATTCTTCACAAAAAAATACAGTTTAATATCTTTATGTTTGAAGCCTGAAATGTGGCAAAAGGTCGCAAAGTTCAAGGGGGCCGAATATTTTCGCAAGGCACTGTAGGAGTGGTATACAGAAGATAGCCCTATTTGATAAAAGACCAAGTCCATATTATGGCAAGAACAGCTCAAATAAGGAAAGAGAAATGACAGTCCATCATTACTTTAAGACATGACGGTCAGTCAATACGGAACATTTCAAAAACTTTGAATTGTTCTTCAAGTGCAGTCGCAAAAACCATCAAGCTCTATGATGAAACTGGCTCTCATGAGGACCGCCACAGGAAAGGAAGACCCAGAGTTATCTTTGCTGCAGAGGATACGTTCATTAGAGTTAACTGCACCTCAGATTGCAGCCCAAATAAATGCTACAGAGTTCAAGTAACAGATACATCTCAACATCAACTGTTCAGAGTAGACTGTGTGAATCAGGCCTTCATGGTCGAATTGCTGCAAAGAAACCACTACTAAAGGATACCAATTAGAAGAAAAGACTTGCTTAGGCCAAGAAACACGAGCAATGTACATCTGTCCTTTGTTCTGAGGAGTCCAAATTTGAGATTTTTGGTTCCAACCACCGTGTCTTTGTGAGATGCACAGTAGGTGAACGGATGATCTCTACATGTGTGGTTCCCACCCTGAAGCATGGAGGAGGAGGTGTGATAGTGTGGGGATTGCTTTGCTGGTGACACTGTCAATGATTTATTTAGAATTCAAGGCACAGTTAACCAGCATGGCTACCACTGCATTCTGCAGCGATACGCCATCCCATCTGGTTTGCGCTTAGTGGGACAATCATTTGTTTTTCAACAGGACAATGACCCAAAACACCTCCAGGCTGTATAAGGGCTATTTGACCAAGGAGGAGAGTGATGGAGTGCTGTATCAGAAGACTGATATGCTCAGCACATGTGGGAACTCCTTCAAGACTCTTGGAAAAGCATTCCTCGTGAAGCTGGTTGAGAGAATGCCAAGAGTGTGCAAAGCTGTCATCAAGGCAAAGGGAGGCTACTTTGAAGAATCTAAAATATGAACTATTTTCATTTGTTTAACACTTTTTTGGTTACTACATGATTCCATAAGGGTTATTTCATAGTTTGATGTCTTCACTATTATTATACAGTACATCGTAGAAAGTAGTACAAATAAAGAAAAACCCTAGAATGAGTAGGGGTGTCCAAACTTTGACTGGCACTGTACATTTGTCATTTAGCAGACACTTATCTAGAGTGACTTACAGTAGAGTTCATACATTTTCATATTTGTTCGTACCGGTCCCCCAACGCCAGGGTTCCCACAACCCTGGCGTTGCAAGTGCCATGCTCTACCAACTGAGCCACACCAGGGCTTCTCACTCTGGACCCAATCATACTGTACATGACAGATTTACTAAAGAAAACTTGGAATAGCTCCATACTGTATGAAACTAATTTCTACTGACTACTTCTGTTCAGTTAACCAACTCATTTGGGGTGGCAGTAGCCTAGAGGTTAGAGAAGCCGACCAGCAGCTGGAAGGTTGCTGGTACAAGCCTTGGGCCAGGCAACACAAAATGGGAATGGAACTGGCAGCTAAAAAGGGTGCTGGTCTTTGATTCCATGTACGATCTCCTGCAAGGCACGTAATGCCCACAGTTGCTCTTCGTCCAAGGATGTGTGTATCTGGGGGTGTTGTGAAAGGCAGAAGACACATTTTAGTTCTAACCAATGGACAATTAAAGTTGTATTCTATTCAACCACATCCCCTCCAGGCTCCCAGGGAGATGTTAGTGTGCATTCTGGACTGTATGGCTCATGTTCTCACAATTCCAGAGGAGGTGGAGGCTGCTTTCCTGGAGCGCACCATCAAGGCTTTCACAAAGGTAAAACACTAGATGATGTAGGGTTCTCCTTTTTAACCACGGCACTGTTATAAAAACAAAATATTCAATGGGTTTCTCAACCGTTCTGACTCTCCACAGATGGGAAAAGGCTCAGCGGTGTATCCGGACATGACAGAGATCCTTAGGCTGGTCCTACACGACATGAGGTTTATAGCCATAGAGGAGGATGAGGTACCAGATATGGCACCCATTCCTACTGTACTGATCCCATAAACCTTCTGTATTCTGTTCCAGACCATCCCTTGCTATACTAAAACATATGTTGTGCCTTCCTGCGCAGTTTGGATAGTTTTTCACATACAATATTTTGTCATTAAGTATTGTACAGTAAGTGTATTGTATATGAAAGATCACTTTCCAATGTTTACCTCTGTATTGTAGTTAAAATGCAGACCCAAGAAAATGCAGTTTATTTGAGAGTTAAAAATAAATTGTCAGTTTGGTTTTGATAAGAAGATCAAGGGGCAGTATTTGTTACAGTATATGCCCTAAAGATTTAGGTTATATTGAACATGTAACATCCAACACAGGGATTTAAATATCTAAGCTCCACATAAAGCCAGCTAAGTGATTATAACCATTCATTCCTGTACAGAAATGTGTTATTGCACAAAAATAAAGTATCATGGCACAGCAAACTGCAATGTTTTTCCCCTTCATACTTGCATGTATGTGCATGCTTTGCATAGCATATAAACACATCCGCGATAACTCTTGATTACAATGTATATTCCATAAGCAGAGGGTTTGTAAAGGCAAGGCACAACATCAGTGATTAAACTACTCAGAAACATGCACAATTAATTGTTAGCGACTGATGCTAACTGCTGTAGTACCTGCGAAGTCCTCCTAGAGGACAGTGTTGCTCAGGAGTTGAAAGAGTAGGCCTTCAGGACATCCTTCCCATCCACTGCTTCCACTGAAGCCACAATGGTTGAGTAGTCACAAACCACATAACTGAACCCTCTGACAACACAAGACATGACATGTACATCAGTTCATTACTACATCATACCAATCCAACTTTAAATACAGAGCCAGAATGTACCATTTGTTTCCTTGACAGACAGAAATGTCTTTCTGTACCTGGACATGGAGTGAGAGCCTCCCAATAAGTGGTATCGACTTTCCAGTGTGAGCCCTTTGTCTCTGTCAGTTTTCCACGTCAGCACTCTTAAGGACAGGTCCCGAGAAGCAGTGACTACACGGAAACTATCCTGAGAGAAAAGCCTCACTTTTAGGATACTTTTCATGGACGGCCTTTCCCTGAACACCATATAAACATAAACGTCAATTCCCACACACTCTTACCACAAGGTATATATCCCAAGGGATATTCTGCTAGGTAAGATACAAACTATTTAAAAAATAAATCAAGAGGAATATATTATCTAGAACACTGAAGTTTTCCCCATACTATGTATAGCGCTTTGAACTCCAATATATAAATTCCAATGCGTAATTACTACTATCAGTAGTCCATACGCACAATAAGAGTGAAAAGCATACCACACAAATAGAGCAGATAGGTTCAGTATGGTCCTTGAAGCTACAGAGGAGTTCTCCTTTCACAGTGTAGACCTTCAGCTCTCTGTGAGCAGCTACAACCAGAGTGCTGCTTCCCTTGCCTTCCAGAAGGATGTCCGAAGCCCTGCCCTCAAATACCAACTCGAATTTCTCCACCTGCTCAACTGAAATAGTAGAACATCTGTGAAAGTTAGGCCAACGCTCCATTTCTAGCATAACCACAAAAATGAGTACAACTGACAAAATGGCACATGGGGACAAGCTTGCTAACGTAACAGGTAATGACAATCTAAATAGATGAAGATATTAAACGTCTCAACTTGACACTTTACCCTGGATCTCTGTCTTGAATCTGGTCTTTTTTATGATGACGTCGAACACAGAGAGGACCTTGTTGTGATGCGTGTTTGAGTGCGAGTTGTCCTTGCAGTGGACCGTGGCCAGTCTGGCTGGCTGGGAGGGCAGGAAGGCAGCAGCACTGCAGCCTGAGACAGGCAGACACTGGCACAGAGGATCCTCCTCCTCTGAGGGACACGTCACACTCTGACTGGACAACACCTGCCAGTCAAACAACACAATACACATTTGAACAACGATGAAACATTACTACTTTTCAGGACTTCTGGATCCACAATAATTATTATAGACAAACATGCCAATTGTTACAATTACCTTTGGACTCATATCCATATTCTCTGTAGTTCCAGCTAGGATCCATTTCTTGTCTGGCGATGCCAGGAGTAGGTTTACTTTGAATGTGTCACACACCACCAGAGTGGACAGCTTTGACAGTGAGGGGCTAGTCAGAGTATGGACAGAGCCTTGACTGGTCCCCACCTGGTGAAAAGGAAAAATGTTATGTATTATGCGTAAGTCAGATATTGATCTGGCAACCAACCAGACATGGTTGGCTGTTTGGGTACTCACTGAGAGAAAAGAGCTGCCTTCCAAACTGTAGGGCAGTAAGGTGCACTGTGGGGATGCTGAGGAGTAGAAGAACATCTCCTGTCCACTCTGACCATCCCAGGCTTTGAGCAGCCCTGTGGAATCTGACGTGATGACCCCACCATGCCCACCGTCAGCTACCATCCCAGTCAGAGGACTCTGAACAGGGCTGCACCACAGCTGTACCCCCTGGTTAAAAGGGGAAAAGGAAACACCATTTCCTAAGTGCTAACTGCAAATCCTGCTTTGTGTAGACCAGTAGACCATATAATATGGCTACTGAAGTGCGGGTGCTGTCATGTATTGTCATGTTGTGTCTTTCTGTCCTTTCCTTTCACCCTGTCTCCCTCTGCTGGTCGTATTAGGTTACCTTTTCTCCCCCGCTTTCCCCCAGCTGTTCCTTGTCTCCTCTTGACTACCTCGTCACCCCTTCTCCCACCTGTTCCCCTTTTCCCTCTGATTAGTCCCCTATATCTCTCTCTGTTTTTGTTCCTGTCCTTGTCGGATTCTTGTTTGTTGTGTTTCATGCCTGAGCCAGACTATCGTCATGTTTGCTGTAACCTTGTCCTGTCCTGTCGGAATCTGCCGGTCTATCTGAGCCTACCTATGTTTGGTTATTAAAGAAGCTCTGTTTAAGTTAGTTCGCTTTTGGGTCCTCATTCACTCACCTTAACAGGTGCTACACCTTGGTGGTGGGTAGGATGAGTAGCCTACATACAATGTAAAGCGCTCTGAAGCCTGGTAAATAAAGCCTCATAATAAGTATAAAAGGGTAGTATTGTTTTCACCTGCTGGACATCCCAGGCACGGACTGTACCATCTGAGGATGAACTGCAGACAGTAGGGGTAGAGCTCCAGAAGTCAGGGAGCTGGGGAGAGTTCCCTGACAGGTACACACACCCAACCACCCTGCCTGGAAGATATAGATGTTGTAGACCATACAGCTATCTAAATACTGTTTCCAAAGACAGTTCCATCCTTTCTAAAGAAAGAAAGAGGCTGTATGCTCACCTGTGTGTCCCCTCAAGCTTTTACAGGTGTAGTCCCCACCGGACCTGCCCTTGGTCATCTTCAGCTCCAGGTGAGAGCGACGCAGGAAGTAGCTCTTCCAAGTCTGCTTCCCATGTTCAGAGCCCAGCACCGCAATGTTACAGAAACCCCAACGCTGCAGACACATTTCTCTGCGGGATAGATTACTAGGCATTAATATACAGTTATTATTATTATATACGTGTTATATAGAATATACAGTGCCTTTGGAAAGTATTCAGAGCCCTTGACTTTTTGTTTCGTTACAGCCTTAGTCTAAAATGGATCAAATAAAATCTACAAACAATATCCCAAAATGACAAAGTAAAACGTATTAGAAATGTATTAAAATAAAATAAAACTGAAATACATTATTTACATAAGTATTCAGACCCTTAGCTATGAGACTCAAAATTGAGCTCAGGTGCATCCTGTTTCTATTGATCATCCTTGAGATGTTTCTACAACCTGTGGTAAATTAAATTAATTGGACATGATTTGGAAAGGCATACACCTGTCTATATAAGGTCACACAGTTAACAGTGCATCTCAGAGCAAGAACGAAGCCATGAGGAATTGTCCGTAGACCTCCGAGATAGGATTGTGATGAGGCACAGATCTGGGGAAGGGTACCAAAACATTTCTGCAGCATTGAAGGTTCCCAAGAACACAATGTCCTCCATCATTCTTAAATGGATGAAGTTTGGAACCACCAAAACTCTTCCTAGAGCTGGCCACCCGGCCAAACTGAGCAATTGGGGGAGAAGGGCCTTGGTCAGGGAGGTGACCAAGAACCCGATGGTCAATATGACAGAACTCTAGAGTTCCTCTGTGGAGATGGGAGAACCTTCCAGAAAGACAACCATATCTGCAGCACTCCACCAATCAGGCCTTTATGGTAGAGTGCCAGACAAAAGCAATTCCTCACTAAAAGGCACATGACAGCACGCTTGGAGTTTGCCAGAAGTCACCTAAAGACTCTCAGACCATGAGAAACAAGATTCTCTGGTCTGATGAAACCAAGATTAAACTTTTTGGCCTGAATGCCAAACATCACGTCTAGAGGAAACCTGGCACCATCCCTACAGTGAAGCATGGTGGTGACAGCATCATGCTGTGTGGATATTTTTTAGCAGCAGGGACTGGGAGACTAGTCAGGATTGAGGCACAGATGAACGGAGAAAAGTACAGAGAGACCCTTGATTGAAAACCTGTTCCATCGCATTCCGGGACCTCAGACTAGGGCAAAGGTTCACCTTCCAACAGAACAACAAGCTGTTGAAAGCACACAGCCAAGTCAATGCAGGAGTGGCTTCGATACACATCTCTGAATCTCCTTGAGTGGCACAGCCAGAGCCTGGAATTGAACCCAATCGAGAGACACTTATGTACAGTGCCTTGCGAAAGTATTCGGCCCCCTTGAACTTTGCGACCTTTTGCCACATTTCAGGCTTCAAACATAAAGATATTAAACTGTATTTTTTTGTGAAGAATCAACAACAAGTGGGACACAATCATGAAGTGGAACGACATTTATTGGATATTTCAAACTTTTTTAACAAATCAAAAACTGAAAAATTGGGCGTGCAAAATTATTCAGCCCCTTTACTTTCAGTGCAGCAAACTCTTTCCAGAAGTTCAGTGTGGATCTCTGAATGATCCAATGTTGACCTAAATGACTAATGATGATAAATACAATCCACCTGTGTGTAATCAAGTATCCGTATAAATGCACCTGCACTGTGATAGTCTCAGAGGTCCGTTAAAAGCGCAGAGAGCATCATGAAGAACAAGGAACACACCAGACAGGTCCGAGATACTGTTGTGAAGAAGTTTAAAGCCGGATTTGGATACAAAAAGATTTCCCAAGCTTTAAATATCCCAAGGAGCACTGTGCAAGCGATAATATTGAAATGGAAGGAGTATCAGACCACTGCAAATCTACCAAGACCTGGCCGTCCCTCTAAACTTTCAGCTCATACAAGGAGAAGACTGATCAGAGATGCAGCCAAGAGGCCCATGATCACTCTGGATGAACTGCAGAGATCTACAGCTGAGGTGGGAGACTCTGTCCATAGGACAACAATCAGTCGTATATTGCACAAATCTGGCCTTTATGGAAGAGTGGCAAGAAGAAAGCCATTTCTTAAAGATATCCATAAAAAGTATTGTTTAAAGTTTGCCACAAGCCACCTGGGAGACACACCAAACATGTGGAAGAAGGTGCTCTGGTCAGATGAAACCAAAATTGAACTTTTTGGCAACAATGCAAAACGTTATGTTTGGCGTAAAAGCAACACAGCTGAACACACCATCCCCACTGTCAAACATGGTGGTGGCAGCATCATGGTTTGGGCCTGCTTTTCTTCAGCAGGGACAGGGAAGATGGTTAAAATTGATGGGAAGATGGATGGAGCCAAATACAGGACCATTCTGGAAGAAAACCTGATGGAGTCTGCAAAAGACCTGAGACTGGGACGGAGATTTGTCTTCCAACAAGACAATGATCCAAAACATAAAGCTACAAAGTATTAACTTAAGGGGGCTGAATAATTTTGCACGCCCAATTTTTCAGTTTTTGATTTGTTAAAAAAGTTTGAAATATCCAATAAATGTCATTCCACTTCATGATTGTGTCCCACTTGTTGTTGATTCTTCACAAAAAAATACAGTTTTATATCTTTATGTTTGAAGCCTGAAATGTGGCAAAAGGTCGCAAAGTTCAAGGGGGCCGAATACTTTCGCAAGGCACTGTAAATGTGATATTCCCGTTATAATAATAAAAAAACATTTGAAAACATTTCTGATAACCTGTTTTTGCTTTGTCATTATGGGATATTGTGTTTATATTGAGGGGGGAAAAAACGATTTAATTAATTTTAAAATAAGGCTGTAACCTAACAAAATGTGGAAAAAGTAAAGGAGCATTTTTACTTTGAATACTTTCCCGGAGGCACTGTACTTCAAATATGATGCAGCTGACCACATTGTCAAAAACATGCCAAGAGACATTGATGAATAATCTATGCAAATGTATAGTGAATAAAGTATGCAAATGCCCAACCACACTCTCGCCCTCACCCATATCTAAACCAACCTCATACCCACCCAGTATATTATTCATTCTGACATGGGTAAGTAAAACTGATCAGTGGGTAAAACCCTCAAACTCACCGCCACAACCAAGGTGTTTCTGCTGCTTCTTGCCATTCCTAGATACAAAAGCCACAAGGTATCGGGTTGTTAAGATAGGCTGTCACACCAGTCCAGTTATTAAAATAAATATATCAACATATATATTGCAAACTAATAATATGATGTTTCAAAGTAAAGCAACCGCTTGACAAAAGAACAATATGTGGAACACTATAACAGAAAATAGAGAATATATTCAGAACTGTTTAACATAACCAGATTTTATACCTCTACTTCCGCAAGTTTTTGTGACTCTCTTACCTTACAGACACTTGATGCTCGAATTAAGTCATCTTCTTTAAAAAAAGAGAAAATGTGAATTAGGCAATCATTAGTTAGGTAAGGATGATAATCCATTTCGACGTTTTACAGCTATACTGTATTGCTGGCTGTGAGGTAAGACTATCAGCGAAATATCAATATTTTGTCCGCAATTTCTACATAGGCTACGGGGAGGCTGAAAGGACAAAACTCATTTCCGTTATTTTTATTTTTTCAATACTACCAATACTTATTTGTCTGCAGATGGCGCTATTATAAAGGGTACAAACATCTCCGAAGCAGTAATGCAGAGGAGACACACTGGACACTTGATGAAGTAGCTTTCACAGCTAAGCAAATCGTGTAGAAATGTTGTGCCAACATACTATATATAAAGGTGGCCATTTGTTGGCATTGTTTAATGCCCAGTAGGTTATGTGAACAATTTATCAAGTGAGTGCAATGAAATGTGATGCTTGCAATTCAATTTGAGTTTTTGCGCGCAGTTCGAGTTACATGCGTGCATCAAGTACAAAATATTGCCTAGGCCTAGATTAGTTTTAAACCCATAAAATGCATGTTTGAAGTAAGCATATAAAGGAAACAAAACATATACAAAATAGACAGAAAATGTCAAATCGTTTTTGTAGTTACATATTTCAAAGTATTATTCAATGATAATCATACGACTTCAGTGAAAGTCATTAATTCTCATTATAGTCACACATTTATTTTGGCGCCGGAAAAGATTGCTGACGTTTCACGTGCTCCTAACCGAATGTGTTTTTTCGGTCGTTTTTTTCGTTGTTTGTAACTTGTTTTTTTACTTATTCTGTACATAATGCTGCTGCTACAGTCTCTTATGCTCGCTATTGTTATTTTACAGCTGCTCTTTAATTACGTGTTCCTTTTATTTCTTATTCTTATTCATATATGTTTTAATTGCATTATTGGTTAGGGGCTTGTAAGTAAGCATTTCCCTGTAAGGTCTGTTGTATTCGGCGCATGTGACAAATACGATTTGATTTGATTTGATACTGACAACCATCACTATCCACTGCTTGTGTTGTTTTTATTAGAACGCTAATTAATGAGCAATTAATGAGCAGGTGAATTGACACAACTGGAATAGTTTGTGGAGAGATTCAGCCCAGGCGGGATTCCAGAGTAGGGCTCCATGCCATGGCTTCTCTGAACACGCCCCAGATAGATACACCAGATAGCCTATATAGATCCTGCTGGTAGCAAAAAACACAGTGAGAAGGAGATAATCGCACTACAGCACTTGCTCATCCTCCGTTTTACCTGTGACACCCTCGCAATGATAAAACGGCACAGTAAAGGGGCCACGTAGGGGAGTTTACGGATATCATTAGTCTACAGCTAAGACTAGCCTAGTATATAACATAATTGGCCTATCTGTTGGGGATATTCGTTTGTACCGACTTGAAGTAATTTTGGATAATTTGGACAGTGACTATCGGGAGAATATATATTCATCGCTTTCTCTTACACACTGCATGAAGCTGAGAGTGGAAGCACCATGAGTCGAAAAACTAGACGCTGGATTTTTCGGGTTTTGCTTTGCCTTGGGATTGTCTATTTGAAAATCGGGTGAGTTTGTCATTGGCATGTTCATTAGGTAGCCCGTGTTCCTAAAAATAAAAATAGAAAATATAAGAGTAGCCTATAACAGAAAGTTTCGGTGTGAAGTTTGTTTGAATAGACATAGCCTACATTTCTATAAATTAAACTGTATATAAATTGTTATAATTATTCATCTAACTAAACTATGTCCATTGCTTATTTGACATTGACCCGTCATCATGTCTGAGAGTTTCATTCATCTGTTCTAAAAAGCATATAGAGTTTGAGTTTTTACAGTTAGAAACCACCTGACAAAGGTTTATTCTGAATTATTTGCCTATCTATAGGCAACACATCAAATAAATGGTTTCCGGGTTAATTTATAAATTAGAGATGGCTTCAGATGTGTCCTTCATATTTTGTGACACACTTGTATTTCACTCAAAGACAGCACAATTGAGTTTAAAATAAACCGTGTACTCACCACTTATCTCTCGTATTTCTACAGCCCATATGTTTTTATAACCTCCTCTAGACAATAAAAACAATAAGTGCGCGTTTAAATTGTATGAATGTTAATCGCTTTTTCACGTTATAAACATGTAGGATATAAAGCTTTAATAAACACCGTTGTATAGCCTATAGGACATTGAAAGCATATACTACATTTATCATGGTTATCTGGCAGTCAGTAATTTCTCTTTAAATAGCCACAAAACTACAATATGCCATTGTTATATGGGTAAAAAAAAAAGTAATTCAATGTCTAACTATTATACCCTTACAGTGGCTTTTCATCGGTGGTCGCGCTAGGTGCGAGTATAATCTGTAACAAGATTCCCGGTTTGGCTCCCCGACAGCGGATAATCTGTCAGAGTCGCCCGGATGCCATTATCGTCATCGGAGAGGGAGCACAAATGGGGATAAACGAGTGTCAGTTTCAGTTCAAAAATGGGCGCTGGAACTGCTCTGCGCTTGGAGAACGGACGGTCTTCGGAAAAGAGTTGAAAGTGGGTATGTTGCAAATCAATTAAAGTTTGGTTAGAACATTTTGAAATGTAATTTCATCACTGGAAATGTCCCCATGTTTATATAGGCCTGAAGGTTCATTGTGCGTCAATTTTGCACTGTGGCGCATGTAGCCAAATGGCCCGTATCTTTTTGAGTGCCTGCATATCTGCTCCAATGAGAGTTGACACAAATAGTTCCTAGCTTTTCTGAATGTCATTTGCGGATGACACATTATGTGTGCCTTGACAACATGGACTTTGGAGGAAGGTTATTGTGTGTCATTTGAGAACAACATGTGGTGGCAATTACAATAGTTCAATTTGAGCAGTTTCCCATAGGCTATACACTAGAAGTATTGACAGGGAACTTTTCCTCAAAACGTAAATGCTCATAATTGGTGAACAGATTGAAGCTGTGTCATACCCTGGTCTTTCAAGATAGAGACAGAGTGCGAGAGAAAGGATGGGAACTTAACAAATCCAAAAGGTATCAGAATCCAGCACTGTAACAAAACTCTTGTGAACATTGACAGCCTGTCTTTTCAGGTCAGCGTAGTCTCCCGAGGCATATATTCACTGGTCTTTATCCTTCTCTCTCACTGGGTGCTGTGGCTCTCACTGTAAAGACGGCGATCTTACCACGGGTATAAGTTACAGTAGATAGAAAGTACAGAGGAATACAAGCTTTAAATACTGAGCTGAACATACACAGGGGAGTGATGAAAGAAAGGAAAAGTTCAAATGAAGTACTGTAGCTACCTGGTTAGGCAATAGGTTTCACAGCATTGATGGATGCCTTGGATGTCTTTGGGGACACAGGGATGGCCTACTGTAGGTGCAGGTTCATGGCTGGTCCACTGGAAGCTGAACTTTCCAAAGAAACATGTTCAGTTTTCTTTTTCTGCTTCAAAACGTTTCCATGTTGTGCCTATCACACATGCCCTGAAGTTGTCTGAAGGACTTCTTGGGGTATTCTCCTGTGCATAATATTACATCATATTATCACTATACTGACTGTGCAGTTACAGTTACTCTGAATATCACAACAGTAGACGGCTAATTTGTGCAGATGCTGTGGTACTCACCAGATTGTTGCATATTCAGAGAGCAACTAGAACGTAATCTAGGATTGTATCCTATCCCAACCTGGATTTGGGCTGTTCAGTAGAGTCACACACAACAAATAGCTAGTAGCATTGTAATATAACACGTGTTCTAACCATCAAGCAGCTAGACTAGAGAGACCTTCATACAATGTATTACTATAAATCCACAACTATTGCATTCAATGGTGATTCATAATATTACTGGTTGGCACTATGAAAAGCTCTTTACAGCTGTTGGTGTGAAGGGCATAATCCTTTTCTGCTGTTCAAGTGAAAGCTGTGGTCTTTCACAATGTTTTCTTCTTGAATGAGTGTTTTAAGTCACTGAAGAGTCTGGCATAGACAACCATGCAAAATAGATTGGTTTCACTGATCAGATTAGAGGTTAGAAATGAATGCCATTGTTGATGTCTAGCGTGAGTTGGGTGGAGCTTGCACACTCTCGCTTGTGGCAGCCAAAGAAAGGCAGCCTGTATAGGGTTTCTGTTTGCTGGGGTGCAAGGTGCATCTAATGTTTTTAGTGTTTCTGTAGTAGTTTGTGCATTGCAGATCAACCAACACACATATGTAAAGTTAAAACTAAAATAACATTTGATGTGACTTATTTAAAAGAAACTACTCTACACTTGGTGCAATGAGAGTATTCAATTTGCATATGGCTCTTACTACTTACTCACTTAAAACAGGATAAAGCATTGCTTCCGTTGCGTTTAGGTCTTTCCACTCAGGTCTCATGACAAAGTACTGAAGAATTCCTGCCATCCTTTGTTTTGAACCAATGCACTAGGGACTCCTGGGGAAAAATTAACAACGGAGCAGTTAGAACTGACTGCCCGGCACACCTTCTTTTTTGGCTCGGGGCCCATCGAATCTATAAAAACGTCCACATAATTGATGCCTCAATATGAGGTTTTCTTTCAATGGCAAGGGCGCAGATCATAGATGTTTATCAAAAACAGGGCAGCAGCACCTAGTGAATCTGGGTTCACCAGGAAGTACAGAGGAAGGTATCATGTTTGTTTTGAAGAAATGTGGAGTAGTTTGTTTACATAGATATAATGGATATTGCCATCAGTAGCTGGTTGTTTGTATATACCAAACTGCAGATGCAGGTATTTCACTCCATATGCATGCATACACAGAATTACAATTTGGTTAATAATACGATTAATATTGATAACTGAAACCCATTTGTTTGCATCAGGAGATAACATTAAACTTAACAAACATATTGGAAAATGGCACATGGATGCACTTGTACAGTAAAAATTGGTATTGGTTTAAGCCATTTTCCCAGTTCTCTATTTGCATAGCGTGTTGGACTTTAAAATAGATGCTATGACTAAGAACTTTTAACAAGAAGCTCACTCTTTCAATCATGACAGGTTAACCTTTAATTATATGCTGATAATTCAAACATCCCAGTGTGCGTAAATGATTTGTTCAGTGGACATGGGAGAGATAACCTCTGAATCAAGATCCTCCCTGCAAGAATACACAGTGCGTACCGAGCTCTAAGCTGATCAATAGCTCATCCTTCTCCACAGCCATCTCATTCATACTACTTTATTGACTAGGAAGTTTACAGACATTTTGATTCTAAGGCAGGCCAGTTTCAAGGTCAGTTTTCAGATGACTGTAGTCCTTGAGTGGTTTGTTTGACAAATATGTTGACATGAGCACTGACACTTAATGGTTAAACTGCTCTCAAGTTGCTATTTTGTAACATACAGTATACAGTATATTTGATATACACCATATAGACGGAAGTATGTCATGGAAATCCAGATTCCCCCCCCCCCCCCCCCCATCCCTGTGCCATTTATCAAGCTGTGAAACAAACAGCTGTAGCACCATACAAAAAATATGAATTCTCCCAGACATCTGATATCTCCCAGATATCACACCAGTTTACACATTAAAATGATTAAGCATACTAAATACTAAGTCCCAACTGTGTTCCCTCCTAGGCAGTAAAGAGGCTGCGTTCACCTACGCCATCATAGCGGCCGGCGTTGCCCACGCCATTACTGCAGCCTGTACTCAGGGGAACCTGAGTGACTGCAGCTGTGACACGGAGAAGCAGGGTTTCTACAGTAAAGGCCAGGGCTGGAAGTGGGGCGGCTGTTCAGCAGACATCAGCTACGGCCTGGGCTTCTCCAAGGTGTTCGTGGACGCCAGAGAGGTCAAACAGAATGCCAGGTCTCTCATGAACCTGCACAACAACGAAGTGGGACGCAAGGTACGTGACCACGTCACTCCTCTTCCCTTTTCTCTCTCCATAGGGAAGGATTTTAGATGGACGGCTGCATGCATTTTGATGGTAAAAATGTAATCTAGCAGACCTAAACTGGATCCCGGAATATTTCATTAGGTTGTGGGAAAGAAGCAGGACCATTCCAAAAAAAAGGTAAATACAGCTAAATCTGGGGGTAGTTCACTCAACAACAACAAAAATACAACTTTTTGTTGTGGTAAGAAAACTAAAATAGATTATTTTGGATGAATTGCTTTATTCTCTTATATGTCTTTACTGTAATCGGGAGATAGTTCCTTGAAGATTAACATGTGCTGTAGTTTACTTAAACGGCTAGGCTGCTGTTACACAACACAGCTGAAATTGTCCCCCATGAACTGTGCTACTGTAGCTAGCTTAGTTCGTTGCTAGCTTGGTTAGCTTGTTCCTAGCTAGCTAGCTGTGTTTGTGGGAGGCAGGTAGCCTAGTGGTTGAAAGGTAACTAAAAGGTTGTTGGATCGAATCCCTGAGCTGACAAGGTAAAAAAAAATCTGTCGTTCTGCCCCTGAACAAGGCAGTTCCCCGGAAGGCTGTCATTGTAAATAAGAATTTGTTATTAACTGACTTGCCTAGTAAAATAAAGGTTCCATTTAAAAAGCTAGCTAAATTGTACAGGCTGCATTTC
This sequence comes from Oncorhynchus mykiss, assembly GCF_013265735.2. Taxonomy (NCBI): domain Eukaryota; kingdom Metazoa; phylum Chordata; class Actinopteri; order Salmoniformes; family Salmonidae; genus Oncorhynchus; species Oncorhynchus mykiss. The sequence continues at coordinate 36,966,709 of NC_048573.1, forward strand.
TTCTACGTCCTTGCTGTTACAATAACCAAATGTTGGATAAACAAATTATTTGTGAAACCAAGGTGTAATACAGCAGATGACATCGGGTGAAATTAGAATTCTCAAACAAGCAGCTTAAATTTGATTGGCTGTTGCATGCAATTTTTAGCGCGTTTGAGTTGCTTCATGTAACAGCGAAGTTGGTTGAGATTATGTCACTTGCAACTGCAACTAAAATTGTGTGAAAGTTGTTTCGTGTAATCCCAGCCTTACAGAGAAGAGACCGAATCTAAATCTGAGACCGAAGTGTTGGTTAACTACACGGACTACCGAATATAGGCTAGGCCTCAGTAACCATGGTTGTTGTGATTTAGTAGTCTCCACCATGCTTGGGAGTGGCTGGACCTTGCCAAGGATCTGGGTATTGGGGCCAAGATTAAACAGGCAGTGAAATAAAGGGAAGCTTTTTTAGAGGTGAAGAGCAGTTTAAGTGGCAGGGTTTTATTACGACCCAGATCTCTGGGCTGAAAACAGATTGACACTGTACAAAAAGGCATTAGCCTGCTCCCCTATGATCTGCACTGTTGAGAGAGGATACAGTTACTGTTTATCGCAATTCCTAAATTCCTTGGTTTGTCTGATATCCTAGAGCCAAGCGCTTATCGTGTGTAATAGTCTTGTGCCATGGGTTGCTGTGTGGTACTTAGTATTGTCGAATAATATCTACTGTATCACTATGTCTCTTGGAAGTCATTACCTGCCTAACAGAGATGTTACGTTAACTTGTGTGATACACCTAGTGTTTTGTAGGATTTGTAGTCTGTCAATGACTCACATTATGGCAAATCCCTTGAAACAACCAAGATGGATCAGGGACTAGGTAATGTTCACATTCTCAGATCAAGGCTACTGTGCATCCATGGCTGCAGCAAATACTAGATCAGCTCTGAGACTCCAGCAAGTCTGGAGGTCAAAGAATGAGCAGAATAATTGTGCCAAACAACTTGGGCGAGGCTCCTTAGCAGTACACTGGAGTTAGTGAAGAGGAAAGAAGCACCTCTCCCTCCAGAGTCAAGCCTTACCCCTCTCGTCTCTCTCTGTGCCACAGAGGCCTGATTCAAACCACCAACACGTACCCAGACAGACTGAAAAGCCTCCACTCACACATTGTGCTCAACAGCTCACTGTTGCCTTTCTGTGTGGGGCCTGAATTCAGCCCTGCTTATCTAGACAGCTAAATTGCCTCTCACAGTGAAACAGGCTACACTCGTGGATTCCGATTATCAGTTGGGTTTTTTCTTTTTTCCGTATCCTTGGTAATAAATGGCCTCTCTGTTTTGATAGTTGTCCACCCCCCCCTTTATTTATGCTAATCAACGCAGTGACACTGAGAAGGAGCGCAGTTCACAGCCCCCAGGTCCAATACGACCAGACAAAGCCTGTCACAAGTGTTGGTCACAGGGCTGCTGAGGGATTAGTAGCTGGGAAGCCAAGTGTTGTCTGGTATACCACAGAAAGCTAACTGCATTTGTATGCATTTTCAGTACAAGGCACTAAAATTCATTTGTTTTATTGATTCTAGAATCAAATTGCATTTGTGGAAAAGGAAAATCCATATATATTTTTCTTATACGACATTTCACTATTTCGTTTTTTTTTCTTCACTTTTCACTCATTGATTGCGGGAACTCACAAAATCTCCATCTATCCTAGTATGAAGATAGTAGAATGCCAAACAAGCTCCTCATACATTTTAGTTCAAGGAAATGGGACAAGTAGTGTAGCTATAGTGTTGGCTGTGCCTTTTCAGGTATGAGACACTTGTAATAGTCATCGGAGCAGGCTTTAACAGTTATATCCACATCATTCAGCAGCTTGTGCAGTCAATCCTGACCTTACCGTGTTGTGTTGTGACTACACACGAGGAGACGTAACCTGATCCAGCATTATGGCTTCTGTGTACAGTCTGTACAAAGCTACTGTTTTGTAAAGGGCTGTTGTATTCAACCTCACAAGTAGCTCGTTGCTGATCTAATGCTGCACTGTGCGTACAACGTTACCCACCTCCTAGACTTTACTAGACAGTGTGTGTCACCGTGCTATGTTGCTGTTTTCAATGGGATTGCAACAATCGAAATTATGTAGGTCTATCATTTACTTCAACCTCCACTGACCCTTGGGACAATGCAGAATGTTTAGATTTTAGAGGGATCATTTTCAGGTTATTATGACAATAAACATATAAGTTCATTATATACATAATAGTATGGTATGTTTGCAGAGGCTTTTCTTTTTCAGTGACTTACTCATGTATAGTAATATAACCTTCAGCAGATGGTTTGCCAGGTCTGTAAAGGTAACCTCTCTCTCGGTTGTTTGTGTGTCTAGATCCTGGAGAAGAACATGCATTTGGAATGCAAGTGTCATGGTGTTTCGGGCTCCTGCACCACCAAAACCTGCTGGACGACACTTCCCAAGTTCCGCGAGCTCGGCTACATTCTCAAAGAGAAGTACGCCCATGCTGTGCACGTGGAACCGGTCAAAGCCAGCCGCAACAAGCGGCCCAAATTCCTCAAGATCAAGAAGCTCTACTCCTACCGGAAACCCATGGACACAGACCTGGTGTACATGGAGAAGTCCCCTAATTACTGCGAAGCGGACCCGATGACGGGCAGTGTTGGAACGCAAGGCCGGCTGTGTAATAAGACTGTTATGCAGCAGATCAGCGGCTGTGACCTGATGTGCTGCGGACGGGGGTACAACACACACCAGTACTCCCGCGTGTGGCAGTGCAACTGCAAGTTCTTGTGGTGCTGCTACGTCAAGTGCAACACCTGCAGCGAGAGGACAGAGGTGTACACCTGCAAATGACAATATTTATTGGACCGTCAGATGTGTGTCTTTGTGTGTCTGTGCATAGTGGATTTTTTTAAACTAATGGATAGAGGCTGTCTCTGCAGAAATAGACATTGAGGAACTAAGAAGATGGAACAACAGCGATTTTGTTTGCACACAACGCTCCTCCTCCCCTCTCAATATACATGTACTGGGATGCTTGCATTCGCTGGTGACATAAGGAGCTGTGTGCGATGGTGCAAAACATCAACATAAAGGGAAACACTGTGTCTTGGAAGCCAGGATGGAACAGCCTCAGGTCATGAACTATAAGACACTGAGCTGCCTACCTGCCTGCCTACCTGGATTGATGTGTACTAGCTACTTACTGTTGACTGTAGAGCTAATGGATTCTCCAACGCTCACCATGAATCAATGCTGGATATAATGCTGGACTGTGCTACTACTGTAGTTCTCTGTACCTGTAGCTCAATAGGACACGCTATGCACAAATGAAATGAAAGAGCCATCTGGAATATTTAACATACTGTATTTAGAGACACAATAATAATATTAATTTATTTTATAAAGAAACTACTGATTTTGTCCGTTATGGAGCAAGTCTTAATTGTGTAGATGATGGGTGGTTCCCCCAATTAGAGTTTGTTATTGGTTTGTTTGTTGCAATCAAACATAGAACATACAGTCATACACTGGAATGAGTCAGCCTGGAATTTTCCTCTGTGGAATATTATGTCCCTCATATTGTTCCAGGTTAGGCTGGTAATAGACTACTGACATTTACTTTCTCATGAGTTTGGGCTAATCTGAAATCCTATTCCCTTCATAGAGTCTCTGACCAAAAGTAGTGCACTATATGGGGACTATGGTGCCATTTCGGATGTGGCTTTAGTCTTCCTTCTGTTTGCTGCTAGTCTGGAGAGTCACTCACTGTGGTCTAAGGGCATCAACACTACTGTCTGTGTTAAATGACAATGCTCACCTCAAAGCTGACTAAATTTAACAAGACATATTCAACCAGACAGACACTCTTTTTGGTAAATACTGGTAAAGAGAGTATATTTTGTTAAAGCCTATTTTTATATGAATGTCTTATTTATACTATTTCTTCTGGCATAATTCAATTTCAAGTCTCTTCCCTCTTTATCCCTCTGTAAAATCCTTGTGTTTTTCGCCACTGGTGTCACTTCACTGCCATTGTTGTCTACTGCATGTGATTGGAACCCTGAGTTTATCCCTGTGAGTATATGGCTGTGTTCAAACTGCTCTGTTTACTGCATTTCATGACTGGTATGGTTGGAATACAGGAACAGGATATGACTAACAAACCATGACTCTGAGGGTTTCATTTCACTACCAACCCTACCTTGCATGATAAAACAGGCAGCTGAAATTGGTTCTGATTTGCAGCCTGAATCTAGCCCGGTCCCTAAAACACACTGTTATTACATATTAATTACATGTTAACTACACATTCATTAACTATGGGGTTTATTACTTGGACTTTAAGTTGATTGTATTGTATGACAGTTTAATGCTGCCATTAGGCTACAACACGCCACATTGAGCAAGCTATTATCTACTAAAGACAATGAAGTTAAAAGAACATAGATTATCATATGGTGATCATGGGTAGGCCAACATGCCTTGAGTTAAATCAATCACTGAAATGGTTCACTTTATGATTGCAATCCGTGAAGTAAGTAGCGGAAAAGAAAGAAAGACATTCCTGGATAGGGGGCAAAGTTATTCAGGCTTAATTGAGGGCCCATCTTGGCCCTGCAGACTGGGAAGGAAGTGGATGAATGTAGCGGAGGAGAAAAGCGTTTGTGCACTAATGGTAGGGTGTTGGTGTAATTGATGAGGCTGGTCGGGCTGGCTGTCATGGCGGTGATGACTTGCTCGGGCAGGGAGGAGTTGGAGCTGTCTGTTGATAGATGACTAGCACATCTGCTTCATTCACTCTTAAAGCCGCTAGTTGCTACAGCAACTCCCTCTGCGCCCCAGAAAATGTGAGGCAGTCTCCAGGAGATGCCGGCCGACATGTCAAGGAAATGTTAACGATGCTCAAGCCCACAATCGGCCGCTTCCACTCCCCATATATAACTAGAACACGGAGAGAAAGGTGTCAACGCAAAAGTTGGTCCCAATGAATTTGGCACCTAGCTCAATATTTCACCAATGTTGAGTATACCACTTACATTCCTATGGTGAGGGCCCTTCTTTCTCTCCCAAATAAAATCTTCTGATGTAATATTCTGTATCATGGGCGCATTCGTAAAGCATATCAGAGTAGGACTTCTGATTTAGGATCAGTTTTGTATTTTAGATAATAATGAATTGATAGTGGGACCTGATCCTAGATCAGCACTACAGGCCTAATTATATAAGGGTCCAGCTAACTAAAAGTACCTGTACTAAAAGGACCCTGGAATATATTGCTTTTGATGACCCCTGAAGAGGAACATGGGAGTGAAGGAGGGTAGTAACTGTGACATATTTTTGATTGACAGAAAACTTCCCAGCGTTCATAATAATGCTTCAACAGAGTCCCGCATAAGAAAGGCAGCTGCCTAAACACTCTGGTTAAAGTTAAACCAGGGTTTGTGTTGAAGACCTCCCTCTCTTTACATATCTGAGGATCTAATATGGGTAATCTATTTAGACCTATTCACACTCACTTAGTCATGTCTTCAGCTAACCTTTAAATGACTGTGGAGAATCTCAGGCTTGGCTAGACTGTGAATGATGTGTCCTTATGTTAGAGCTGACTTAACGAGGTGCTGTTAAAGTCATATCGTCACCTATCCACTAGACAGATCCAGTGACCCAAAGAAACTCTACACATGTGTGTATGTATGATCCACCTGCAGCGTGACCCCAGTCAGATCTACACCACAACAGAAGACACAGTCACACCCCCCCCCACACACACACACCGTTTCATCAACCCAAATCCCATGTTCTTTGATATCACGGCATACAGTAAGCCAGAAACCCTACATCAAGTTATAAGATCACAGCATTACTAATTATACGCTAAGCTGTGTTTCTCCATAAACACGAATATGTCACTGCCAAAACATCCAGGTGTAATATCCATGTCACTCTGTAGTGGAGGGTTTGGACCCTTTTGATGAATGTTTACAAACACACAAACACAAGCATACAGACACACTCACATGTGCGCACACACACACACACACACACACACACACACACACACACACACACACACACACTCTTATGCCAGGGGTAGTACCTGTGTTACCTGGAGATTGGCTGGAGAGTATCACCGTCCAAGGGAGGAGATAGAAGCAGCTAGAGCGAAACAGCGAGGATACGAGGATTTAGAGGAACGGCAACTATACAAGAGGTCAAGGCTGGCAAGGAAGACCGGGAAGCCCACACGGGGCACACGGGGAGGTTGGCGTAGCTAACTCCCCTTGCTCACGGCAAGGAGAGTGGTATTGGTCAGGCACCGTGTTATGTGGTAAAGCGCACGGTGTCTCCAGTGCGCGTGCACAGCCCGGTGCGATACATTCCAGCACCCCGCATTGGACGGGCTAGAGTGGGCATCCAGCCAGGATGGATGGTGCTGGCTCAGCGCGCCTGGCCTCCAGTGCGTCTCTTCGGCCCAGGACATCCTGCGCCGGCTCTGCGCACTGTGTCTCCGAACCAGGCTTCCAGTGCATCGCCCCAGTCCGGTGAGACCTGTTCCGATTCCACGTACCAGGCCTCCAGTATGTCTCCCCAGCCTGGTAAGCCCTGTGACAGCTCCACGCACCAGGCTTATGGTACGTCTCCTCAGTCCGGTGAGACAGTTCCGGCTCCACGTAGGAAGCCTCCAGTGATGATCCATGGCACGAAGCCTGCAGTGATAATCCATGGCACGAAGCCTTCAGTGATGATCCATGGTACGAAGCCTCCAGTGATGATCCATGGCACGGAGCCTCCAGTGATGATCCATGGCACGAAACCTCCAGTGATGATCCATGGCACGGAACCTCCAGTGATGATCCATGGCCCGGAGCCTGCAGTGAGGATCTATGGCACGGAGCCTCCAGCGACGGTCTCCAGTCCGGAGCCTCCAGCGACGGTCCCCAGTCCGGAGCCTCCAGCGAGGGTCCCCAGTCCGGAGCCTCCAGCGAGGGTCCCCAGTCCGGAGCCTCCAGCGAGGGTCCCCAGTCCGGGGCCTGCGGCGAGGGTCCCCAGTCCGGGGCCTGCGGAGAGGGCCCCCAGTCCGGGGTCGGCGACGAGGGTCCCTGCACCAGAGGCACCACCAAAATGGGAGGAGTCAGAGGTGGAGCGGGGGCTACGTCCCGAACCAGAGCCGTCGCCAAGGGTAGATGCCCACCTGGACCCTCCCCTATAGGTTCAGGTTTGCGGCCGGGAGTCCGCACCTTTGGGGGGGGGGGGGGGGGGGGGGGGGGGGACTGTCACGCCCTGACCTTAGAGAGACGTTTTATTTCTCTATTCGGTGAGGTCAGGGTGTGATGTGGGGTAGGCATTCTATGTTTTACATTTCTTTGTGTTTGGCCGAGTGTGGTTCCCAATCAGAGGCAGCTGTCTATCGTTGTCTCTGATTGGGAATCATACTTAGGTAGCCTTTTCCCCATCGTTGTCTCTGATTGGGAATCATACTTAGGTAGCCTTTTCCCCATCGTTGTCTCTGATTGGGAATCATACTTAGGTAGGTTTTTCCCCCACCTATGTTGTGGGATCTTGTTTTTGTACAGTTCTTGTAGCCTACGGTACGGTACATTCATTTGGTTTCACTTTGTTATTTTGTTGCTGGTTCTCATTTAATAAATACGATGACCACAAATTACGCTGCGCCTTGGTCTCCTTCAAACAACGCACGTTACAGAAGATCCCACCACAAAAAGACCAAGCAGCGTTTTCTGGAGGAGTGGACATGGGAGGAGATACTGGAAGGCAAGGGTCCCTGGGCGCAGGCTGGAGAGTATCACCATCCAAGGGAGGAGATAGAAGCAGCTAGAGCGGAACGGCGAGGATACGAGGAATTAGAGGAACGGCAACTATACAAGAGGTCAAGGCTGGCAAGGAAGACCGGGAAGCCCACACGGGGCACACGGGGAGGTTGGCGTAGCTAACTCCCCTTGCTCACGGCAAGGAGAGTGGTATTGGTCAGGCACCGTGTTATGTGGTAAAGCGCACGTTACACTTTTGATGAAAATACACGTTGTAATGTGATCACGTGGAGTGTTTCAAAAACACATGTTTTCAAATGATTGCACATGTGAAATTTAATGTGAAATCATGTGTTTTTTTCTGTTAGGGTCACTTGTACGGTTTATCACTACATACCTTATGTATAAAAATACATCTATGGTAAAGGGAGGTGACACAACTTCACAGCATAAAAGTTTAAAGGAATTGGATATAAGCTTAATTCAAAACAAACCAGACTTTGTAAGAACAATAATTAGCTGGGTTCAAGCACTTCACTCATAGGACACCAGTAAAGACAGTAATTTGGGAGAGGGGAGGAGATAGAACATTTGCTTCTCTCTCTCTCTCTCTCTCTCTCTCTCTCGCTCTCTCTCTCTCTCTCGCTCTCTCACTTTGTCCATAAATCTTCTGACACAAGATTCTGTCAGTCATACTTTTGTTGTTCCTCTGGTTGGGACATGCACAAGCACCTGAGCTCCGCAGCAGTAAATTGCAGAGCACAAGGCTCTCTTTATGCGATCTCTCTGAGATATGGGCACATAGCTCATTGTGCAGTCTCTTAACAGTGTGTGCGTGGTGTTGGAGGCCCTGCGATCGAAGCGGGAGATAGCTGACAATATCCACTCCCAACAAGAGAGATCCTCCACTGTTTGTCTCAAAGCAACCCTCACAGGGTCTATCTGGCTTCCCATGCTCTATCTGATTTCAGATGTAAACACTTTTGGCATGATAGCCTCCTGGTATTGTCAGTGGCATTAACAAAATCAGTAAGAGCCCTTGACAGAGGTCGTATCAGCTCTCTAGGGGACTTTCAAGGAGACATTCAAGTGGAGAATACTGGCCCGTTCTAACAGCCCCTGTGGTTGAGAAAGCTCCTGAAATATGTAATCAGGACACAGTAATGCATCTGAGAAATGAGACCTTTGAGTGCACTGTTTAACGACTGCCTTTGATGATTGTGAATGAGCTGTGGAATATAATGCAGTATCTTCAAAAGATCAGAGCGGCCCCATATGATACTTTTCCTTTTTTTCTCTGCGAGTGGTTTGAAACAGGGTAGGTTATGGAGGACCCTCATGCCTGCCCCTCTCTGACAACGTCACCTGAGTCAAGCTTACAGTAATCCGCTGACGTCCTGGGCATCCTGACACGGGATGTTTTGAACAAAAACACTAAACTCAGAGACTCTTGGGAAATATCCCTGATCTTCCTCCAGCAACGTGCCAGCCAGCCAGCAAGCCAAGCTGCCCTGAAAACAATAAAAACTGTAATCTCCTATCGTTGGATTTTTCCTCTTTGGTTGACAGTGCAACAGGTTCATAACTAACCTCAGAGTCGCGCAGGCTCACTTTTTTGTCAGTAGTTGCCGACGGATTACAAAAGCCCTCTCCAAATAGGCTTCACCTCACCGGTTCAACACATAACCCTGTGATCTGGGAAGAAGAAAGGAACAGTATCAAGCTTCAAATTGAGACTGAGCCAAATCTTCTCCACATTTTAATTACAGAGACTCATACTCTTACGACTACGTACATATTCATAAACATATCAAATGTCCCGTTTCTTTGATATTCAAGTGGTGATGACCTGCTTAAGGAATGACGAGCAAAGGTGCACAAATAAGTCATTGTGAAGTAAATATTCTGTGTGTTCTTTACCGATGGTGTCATTGCTTCCAAACCCTGTCACTTGGCTGAGGGGTTCAGAGGGAGTTGCAAGGTATTCTCTCCTCCAGCATCTTGCTACCTGCCCGGACTTGCTCCTAAATGTATCATTGCAGGGAACCATGAAACAATTTGAGCTGATGCTACCAGTTTAAATAACTAAACCGTGTGGTCAGAGCTATTATATCATTCATCTTCTGATCCTCTACTCATCCTGTGCCAAGCGATGGATAACACCCTCACGTTCACCCTAAATGATACTCTAAAGTATTTTGTTTGATACACAACACCTTCACGTAGGTATTGAATGTGTGCTAACAATTCTTGAAAACCTAGAACACTTCGGGCAAGTTTCAACTTCATATTTTAGCAGACACTCTCATCTAGTGTGATTTACAGTAGTGTGAATACATATATTTTCATATGAGTCACCTGTGGGAATTGAACCCACAACCCTGGATTTGCAAGCACCATGTGCTACAAACTGAGCTACATGGGATCCTCAAACAGCATAATAACAGGGGAATTTCAACTTGGTAGGTGTTTTCAGAGCCAAGCCTTATTTAGCTGTAACAACACAATCTGTTAGCAGAGAAAATGTGTTCTGCCCAATTAAAAAGAGATTGAAAATCACCCTAGAATTCAAATGATAAAAGAGTAGAAACATAACAGTAGATCTGTTAAGGGGAGAATCTTCCCTCCAGAGTAGTTCTACATTCCCGATTCCCTCCCTGTAAATAATCGGGCAAGTGTTTGCTGTAAACAGCTGAAAGTAGAGAAGAGCTCTGATGAGTGGTACCTCCGGTCATTCTCTCTAGAGACACTGGACTGGTTGTTAGGCTATTCAAAGAAATATCCGTATCCACCATGTAACAGTGTACTGAATAAGGTCCAGTGTGGGAACGGCCCCTTGTGACAGTTCTAGATGGTTCTACAGTTCAGATGGAGGCCAAAGGTTGTTGTGTGGGGCAGAGTACCACAGCTGGATGCACTGCTCTGAGGTCAGCCTAAGTAATGGTAATAAGATAATAAACGGGACAAAAGATGGAGGATAAAGAGAGAGATGGGGGAGAAGAGGATAATTGTATCATCCAGACACTAATCAGAGGTTAGTTTGTCTCTCCAGAATGATTCCATTGATGTATTCTAAGAACCATATGTTTCTTAGAGCTAGGTGAAGGCGTAGTTGTCTTATGGTTATTTTGCATACAACTTTCCCACAACTTTCTGGGAATGGTGCATACTTCCTAAAATGAATGTAATAAAAATGTTGGTAATGTTCTAGGAACGTTCTCCAACTGGTTTTACATTGGGAAGTTTCTCAAATAGTTCAGAGAATGTTAAGAAACAATTTTCTTCTGTGAGAGTTTCAGTACTTCAGCATAACGTTTCCTACAGGTTTCCTCAAGGTTTTATTTAATGTCATGTTCTCAAATTGTTCTGGGAACATTAAGAAAACTTTCCATAAAAAACACAAGAAAACTTCAGTCATGTTCAGAGAACGATCTAAGAATTGTGTTTAAAAACACTCCGTTCTCAGCATCAACAAAACTCTCTCTGTCCTCTGTCTTGTTAAGTGTGTTCATGTGTGTGTGGGCCACACCTGAACCCTTAATGAGTGCTTGTTTCCTTTGAAATAGGGTCTGTTTGAATGGAATAAAATGAACAGCTTTGTATGCGTTAAAAAAAACACAGCACACCAGCCCCATCCTGGCGGCACAGTGGACTAATTCAATGGATAGGAACAGAAGATTATAGGTTTGAATCTCACTGATGCTATGTCGCAATATAAAATAAATGTGTTTGCATGATTAATGCCTTATGAAATTAATTTCCATGTGTCCTATCTGTGGTTGTAGTTTACAAAAGTAACCCAAAATAAGGTGTTATTATATTCAAAAACCTCCAAATAATTTCCGTTGTCAGTGCGTTAATAAAACCTTCAAAGATAACTTTCAAGGAACCGGAATAAAATGTTCTCAGAACCTCCCTGCAACCTAAAAATAAATGTTCCCAGAACAGTCAAAATCTTGACTTCTAAAATATGTTTAGTTTAACCGGTCACGAAACATATGGCTTAGCTCCTAGAACCGATGGGAAACCAAAAACTTATGTTCCCACAACTTCAAAGGAACCAAATGTGCTAGCTGGGTCTGTATCATTAGGATGGACATGATCAATCATGAAAAAGAGATGTTGAGTCATAATTACAGTACTTGGTATTTAGGCATACATTATTTGAGTATGACAACCACAGGCTGGTAAACGGTGACACTGCATTAAGAGCTAGACAGTTCCAAACTCCCCATGAGGGGTTTCTGACAGGAAGTGTTAAGACTGGAGGCTGTTCTGCAATCAAGAGACCAGCCCCTCTGACATGCACTGAGGAGAGGAAGACATTAGTGGCACATGTCAGGGTGGTTAGAGCGAGGCTTAATAAATGAGACGGTGTGGAAGGATGTGTCTATTGAAAGGCCCGTCCCACAGGGGGGAAGGTATACTCTTATCACTATGAATTATTGGCACCACTGTCTTCTTCAGATGAAAAAGAGAGGTTGAGTATTGTCAGCCAGCACAGATACCAGTGCTATCACTTCCATCATAAATTATACTTCTTCAAAAGCACTGATCTCTGATTACAGGAAGAGTAGTCCAGCTGGTAGTCTGGTAGTCCAGCTACAGTAGCATCTCAATGGGAGGAGCGGGATGGTTTAACACCACAAGTAATGGCAGGTGTTAGAGGGACAACTCACTGAGTTGAATCAGGTATGTTTGTGTGGGGCTACAACAAAAATGTGTGCTGTTGGGGATACTCGAGGACTGGAATTGGGAACCACTGCTCTAATTCATAGAATTTCTACTTTAACGGTTTCCTCTCACAGCAAGCCTACCTTGATGATGACACAATATTTCCTGACTGAAAATCTTCCCTGAAATACAGTGCCTTGCGAAAGTATTCGGCCCCCTTGAACTTTGTGACCTTTTGCCACATTTCAGGCTTCAAACATAAAGATATAAAACTGTATTTTTTTGTGAAGAATCAACAACAAGTGGGACACAATCATGAAGTGGAACGACATTTATTGGATATTTCAAACTTTTTTAACAAATCAAAAAGGTCACAAAAAAAAAAAAATTGGGCGTGCAAAATTATTCAGCCCCCTTAAGTTAATACTTTGTAGCGCCACCTTTTGCTGCGATTACAGCTGTAAGTCGCTTGGGGTATGTCTCTATCAGTTTTGCACATCGAGAGACTGACATTTTTTCCCATTCCTACTTGCAAAACAGCTCGAGCTCAGTGAGGTTGGATGGAGAGCATTTGTGAACAGCAGTTTTCAGTTCTTTCCACAGATTCTCGATTGGATTCAGGTCTGGACTTTGACTTGGCCATTCTAACACCTGGATATGTTTATTTTTGAACCATTCCATTGTAGATTTTGCTTTATGCTTTGGATCATTGTCTTGTTGGAAGACAAATCTCCGTCCCAGTCTCAGGTCTTTTGCAGACTCCATCACGTTTTCTTCCAGAATGGTCCTGTATTTGGCTCCATCCATCTTTCCATCAATTTTAACCATCTTCCCTGTCCCTGCTGAAGAAAAGCAGGCCCAAACCATGATGCTGCCACCACCATGTTTGACAGTGGAGATGGTGTGTTCAGCTGTGTTGCCTTTACGCCAAACATAACGTTTTGCATTGTTGCCAAAAAGTTCAATTTTGGTTTCATCTGTGGCTTGTGGCAAACTTTAAACGACACTTTTTATGGATATCTTTAAGAAATGGCTTTCTTCTTGCCACTCTTCCATAAAGGCCAGATTTGTGCAATATACGACTGACTGATTGTTGTCCTATGGACAGAGTCTCCCACCTCAGCTGTAGATCTCTGCAGTTCATCCAGAGTGATCATGGGCCTCTTGGCTGCATCTCCTTGTATGAGCTGAAAGTTTAGAGGGACGGCCAGGTCTTGGTAGATTTGCAGTGGTCTGATACTCCTTCCATTTCAATATTATCGCTTGCACAGTGCTCCTTGGGATGTTTAAAGCTTGGGAAATCTTTTTGTATCCAAATCCGGCTTTAAACTTCTTCACAACAGTATCTCGGACCTGCCTGGTGTGTTCCTTGTTCTTCATGATGCTCTCTGCGCTTTTAACGGACCTCTGAGACTATCACAGTGCAGGTGCATTTATACGGAGACTTGATTACACACAGGTTGATTGTATTTATCATCATTAGTTATTTAGGTCAACATTGGATCATTCAGAGATCCTCACTGAACTTTTGGAGAGAGTTTGCTGCACTGAAAGTAAAGGGGCTGAATAATTTTGCACGCCCAATTTTTCAGTTTTTAATTTGTTAAAAAAAGTTTGAAATATCCAATAAATGTCGTTCCACTTCATGATTGTGTCCCACTTGTTGTTGATTCTTCACAAAAAAATACAGTTTTATATCTTTATGTTTGAAGCCTGAAATGTGGCAAAAGGTCGCAAAGTTCAAGGGGGCCGAATACTTTCGCAAGGCACTGTATGTGTCTGTTTAAGACTGAATAAGCACCACTATTTCTTTACTATTTTCCTTCCTTACCCACTATAATGTAGTACATCATAGCCCAGTAAGCAGTATGCAGGTTGATACAAGATTATGCACTGCAGCATGTGGCTTCTTTTGTATTTCAATCATCCATCTATGAAAAATACACAATTTGGCCCAGGGGTTGCTGATTTTCATATGATTGGTTCATAAAATTGACAGATTCTCACAGAATGTGAGTCCCTTACTAGAGCTTGCATATATCTGGCTTGCTTTGATTATGATATTTATGAAAATGGTGATGAGCATTGGCAAGAGAGCTACAATCCGCTACAAGATGAAGCATGACACAGAGTTCTTCCAGGTGAAGGCTGGAAACATCTACACTACTGATGCCTTTAACAGGTGGAAGCTTGCTGCAGGTGGAAGGCCTTCAAAGGCAAGAAAGGGAGACAAGTTTAGACATCAAGAAAACGCTAGGCCTACTGTAATACATGCAGTCTATGGGGGAGGCTGCATGCAAAGATAATGTAGTCATACACACATAGTGATTCACTAAAATTGAAGGTAAGATGAGAACTACAGTATAACCTTTACATGTTTGATATGGTATATGGGTCATGGGTCGTGGACGCAAAAACAGTATCTTTCAAAAAAGTATTACATTTACTTATTTAGCCATACATAATAGTACACTGCCCAGAATAGAGATGCCATGAATGTAAAATGCCTTGCCCCAGTGATCATAAATACTCCCTTTAAAAATGTTGTATGAGGAACACAATCTGAGTTGTTATCATCATTTGAGGGCATGAACTTTCTCATGATAGATACATCATGGGTTTCTAACCCAATAGTGTATTTCTAAAGGGCTCTACATGTTGTTTGTCTGGCAGGCAGATTCAGTCAAATTATTTATAAGCGTTGTACTCCAAGTTTCAGAAGGCTATGACAAAAGTCTATGGTAACTTCTCCACTCCTCTGTCCCGGGTAGTACTGTAGGGCAACCCTTCAAAGACCTGCTGAAGTAAAGGCATTAATAAACAGCCTAGAGTGGTTACACTCCATCAGCCTGTATGGAGACAGGGCCCACTTTTTCCTAGGGGATTCATTCATAAAAGTCTGAATGAGTGACTAGTCATCACAGGACAAATCCCTCCCATTCGATGGGTAATACAGACATGTTCAGAGATCTGGGCTCCTGGTTGTTATTTTGGAATAGAGAGAAAGGCTGGCCACTTGGAGCCTAATCCACACCCTTGAAGGTGTTTTTTTTTAAGTGCACTGAAAGGGAGAGTATAAGACAAATAAAGATAAAGAAGATGGATGAAAATACTAGTCAGTCTCAAATAAAGGAGTTCTGCTGAGAGAGGGGGCGCTGCTTGCGTGGCAGAGAGAATGGAAAGGGAGTGTCGCCCCCTTGGGTTATGGACAAGTATAACATCACCCTGTACTCAGCATTTCTGCCTATTGTTTGTCAAATATGTCAGTACATTAACCGTGTCAATACAGTATTACTTACCATGAGTAATTTAATTACTGTATCAAAGACAGAGGAATAACAATGCTAGGATGTGAGCTAGATCCTCAACACTCCAATAACTGGATGAGACTACACCACAGGTATTTCCCAGGTGATTGAGAAGGTGACAGAGACAAACAGACAACAAGCCGTCTGTGGTTGTTGGAGCTGAGCTCTGCTCTAACCCAAAAGACCGTGAGCAGCCATCTATAGACAGTAGAGATCTATCCTGGGGGGAATTCCATTCCACCAATGCCCCTCTCTGAACAGACTGCAGTTGTCAACATTTGGTCATATGATGATATATATATGTGTACAATGTCAGTGGAAAGATTCCACTATTATTATTATTAAAAAAAAAAGAATTTATTGGCATTTTTTACAATTTAACAATCAGCAAAATATTCCTTCCACCTACACAAAACAGTGTGCCTTCCCTCCACAGCACATGAACACCCTGGCAAAAAAAAAAAAACTGGCATCAATGATTGTTTAATTTTTTTATTTTACCAGGTTAAGAACATATTCTTATTTTCAATGACAGCCTAGAAACAGTGGGTTAACTGCCTGTTCGGGGGCAGAACGACAGATTTGTATCTTGTCAGCTTGGGGGTTTGAACTTGCAACCTTCCGGTTATTAGTCCAACGCTCTAACCACTAGGCTACCCTGCCGCCCCAGGGTGACAACAAAAAAAGAAAAAGATTCACCTTCACATTCAATGCTAGAAAATAATTTATTCAATGCAAAAACAAATAATAATAATAATATATTAATGAAGAAAATAACAATTAGGAGGCTAAGGTGACGTCTCTAGAAACTGCTGAAAGTCCCCCTAGACATCAGTAAATTCATAGGGTTATTTCAGATGGAATATAGGAAGTTAGTTCTTTTAGCCACATCTGCTTGCTTGGCAGAGTGTCACTCTTCCATATACTAGTTGTGCATTTATTGGCTGCAATGACTGCCAATGAAATGAATCTGGTTTTGCTACCAATATTAACTGGTAGAACAGAGCCATCTCCAAGAAGAATAAGGGAATGATCTGCTGGTATCGTCATATTAGTAACCTCTGATAAGATCTGAACAATGTCTTTCTAATAATTACCTAGTTCAGGGCAGGACAAAAACATATACATAAGTGTGCCCACCCCCGTTTTACACCTTGGGCAAAATTTAGAATGTTAAGAATTGATCTTATACAGTCTCTCTGGTATAAAGTAGACACTATGTAAAATACTTAATTGCATCAACTTGCCTTGTGTCAATCTAAAAAGAGCTTTCCCCATTTCTCATCCTCAAAAATGAGACCAAGGTCATCATGCCACTTCATGCAAGCCTTGAGAGCTTCATCGTTCCCCAACAGAGCTTGAAGACTAGAGTACATGTAAGAAATGAAACCTTTTGCCCCTTTCTCCCCCAGCCACAGATTATCAGTTTTAGGTTCACTCATGGGCTAAATCCTACCTCCCTGCTGAGTGGCAATATAGTGCATAACCTGTAGGTACTTGAAGAAATGCGTTTAAGGTAACTGGAAATGAGATGCCTGTCACGTTCTGACCTTAGTTCTTTTGTTATGTCTTTGTTTTAAGTATGGTCAGGGCATGAGTTGGGTGGGTTGTCTATGTTCTTTTTTCTATGATTTGGGATTTCTGTGTTTGGCCTGGTATGGTTCTCAATCAGAGGCAGCTGTCAATCGTTGTCATCTGATTGAGAACCATACTTAGGTAGCCTGGTTTCACTTTTGAGTTGTGGGTGCTTATTTTCCGTGTTAGTGCCACACGGGACTGTTTTGTTTGTTTCGTTCATTCTCAGTTGTTATTTTGTAGTTTAGTGCTCTTGTAAATAAAGTAACGTTATGGACACTTACCACCCTGCACATTGGTCCGATCTCTCCTACTCCTCGTTAGAGGAGGAAGACGAACGTTAAAATGTCAGTTGTTGAAAGGATAGTAGTCACTTTCTCTGAACAGATGACCAAAGGTTCTAAATCCTTTGTTCAACAAAGAAAATGTAATACCATCTCTCAGGGCTTTGGGTAAGATGTGGTTATTATAGAAAGGTGTTTGTTCATATATACAGTTGAAGTCGGAAGATTACATACACCTTAGCCAAATACATATAAACTCAGTATTTCACAATTTCTGACATTTAATCCGAGTAAACATTCCCCGTTTTAGGTCAGTTAGAATCACCACTTTATATTAAGAATGTGAAATGTCAGAATAATAGAAAATATAATTATTTATTTCAGCTTTTATTTTTCATCACATTCCCAGTGGGTCAGAAGTTTACATACACTCAATTAGTATTTGGTAGCATTGCCTTTAAATTGTTTAACTTTGGTCAAACATTTCGGGTAGCCATTACTCCTGGCAGAGCTGGTGTAACTGAGTCAGGCTTGTAGGCCTCATTGCACACACACACTTTTTCAGTTCTGCCCACAAATTTTCTATGGGACTGAGGTCAGGGCTTCGTGATGGCCACTCCAATACCTTGACTTTGTTGTACCTCAACCATTTTGCCACAACTTTGGAAGTATGCTTGGGATCATTGTCCTTTTGGAAGACCCATATGCGACCAAGCTTTAACCAAGTGACCAAGCTTGAGATTTTGCTTCAATATATCCACACAATTTTCCATCCTCATGATGCCATCTATTTGTGAAGTGCACCAGTCCCTCCTGCAGCACAGCACCCCCACAACATGAACATGATGCTGCCACCCTGTGCTTCACAGTTGGGATGGTATTCTTCAGCTTGCAAGCGTCCCCCTTTTTCCTCCAAACATAACGTTGGTCATTATATGGCAAAACAGTTCTATTTTTGTTTCATCAGATCAGAGGACATTTCTCCAAAGAGTGCAACTTTTGTCCTCATGTGCAGTTGCAAACAGCAGTCAGTTTTTTTATGGCAGTTTTGGAGCAGTGGCTTATTCCTTGCTTAGCGGCCTTTCAGGTTATGTTGATACAGGACTAGTTTGTGGATATAGATACTTTGTACCGGTTTCCTCCAGCATCTTCACAAGGTCCCTTGCTGTTGTTCTGGGATTGATTTGCACTTTTCGCACCGAAGTACGTTCATCTCTATGAGACAGAACGCGTCTCCTTCCTGAGCGGTGTGATTGCTGCGTGGTCCCATGGTGTTCATACTTGCGTACTATTGTTTGTACAGATGAACATGGTACCTTCAGGCGTTTGTAAATTGCTCCCAAGGATGAACCAGACTTGTGGAGGTCTACAATTCAGTTTCTGAGGTCTTGACTGATTACTTTTGATTATTTTCCCATGATGACAAGCAAAGAGGCACTGAGTTTGAAGGTAGGCCTTGAAATACATCCACAGTTACACCTTCAATTGACTTAAATGATGTCAATTAGCCTATCAGAAGCTTCTAAAGCCATTACATAATTTTCAGGAATTTTCCAAACTTTTTAAAGGTACAGTCAACTTAGTGTATGTAGACTTCTGACTCACTGGAATTGTGATACAATTAGTTATAAGTGAAACAATCTGTCTGTTAACAAATGTTGGAAAAATGTACTGTGTCATACATATAGTGATGTCCTAACCGAATTGCAAAACTATAGTTTGTTAACAAGAAATGTGTGTAGTCGTTGAAAAGTGAGTTTTCATGACTCCAACCTAAGTGTATGTAAACTTCTGACTTCAACTGTAGATCTATAGCCTTCTGTTTGTTTACATACTTCAATCCAAATATTTAAAGTGTTTTTAATGAAAGGGTTGTTTATGAGACCTAGCAAAGCTTTAGGTGGGCTAATATAAGGTATAGATGCCGATGTAGCAGGGTTCAGACACCCTTCCTCTATCTGTCTCCAAGAGGGTGAACTTGTTGTATTTTTCCATACCCACACAGTCTATTAACTGAGAAGACCAGTAATAAGTCAGGAAGAGTAAGTCCTCCTTCTGAATATGGTTTGCATAAAGTTGTAAGATTCACTCTGGGGGGCTTCTCTTTTCACAGAAATTAAGAAAACTTCATATTAAGTTGTTTGAAAAAAAATTTGGGGAATAGGAAAGGACAATGTTTGAAAAAGGTACACGAATTTTGATAATATATTAATCTTTATACAATTGACCTTCCCAATAAAAGAAATTGGTAAATACCACCACTGTCACACCCTGATCTGTTTCACCTGTCTTTGTGATTGTCTCCACCCCCCTCCAGGTGTCGCCCATCCTCCCCATTATCCCCTGTGTATTTATACCTGTGTTCTCTGTTTGTCTGTTGCCAGTTCGTCTGGTTTGTTCAAGCCTACCAGTGGTTTGTCTCAGCGCCTGTTTTTCCCTAGTCTCTCTTTTTCTCATCCTCCTGGTTTTTGACCTTTGCCTGTCCTGACCCTGTACCCGCCCGCCTGACCAATGCATGTACCTGATCCTGAGCCTGCCTGCCATCCTGTACCTTGGCCTCTGCTCGGAGTGTGGTGTCAGGAAAATAACCTCACACTCAACGTTAACAAAACTAAGGAGATGATTGTGGACTTCAGGAAACAGCAGAGGGAACACCCCCCTATCCACATCGATGGAACAGTAGTGGAGAGGGTAGTAAGTTTTAAGTTGCTCAGCGTACACATCACAGACAAACTGAATTGATCCACCCACACAGACAGCATTGTGAAGAAGGCGCAGCAGCGCCTCTTCAACCTCAGGAGGCTGAAGAAATTCGGCTTGTCACCAAAAGCACTCACAAACTTCTACAGATGCACAATCGAGAGCATCCTGTCGGGCTGTATCACCACCTGGTACGGCAACTGCTCCGCCCACAACCGTAAGGCTCTCCAGAGGGTAGTGAGGTCTGCACAACGCATCACCGGGGGCAAACTACCTGCCCTCCAGGACACCTACACCACCCGATATACTGTACTCTATATCATCTACTGCATCTTGCCATCTTTATGTAATACATGTATCACTAGCCACTTTAAACTATGCCACTTTGTTTACATACTCATCTCATATGTATATACTGTACTCGATACCATCTACTGTATCTTGCCTATGCCGCTCTGTACCATCACTCATTCATATATCTTTATGTACATATTCTTTATCCCCTTACACTTGTGTCTATAAGGTAGTAGTTTTGGAATTGTTAGCTAGATTACCTGTTGGTTATTACTGCATTGTCAGAACTAGAAGCACAAGCATTTCGCTACACTCGCATTAACATCTGCTAACCATGTGTATGTGACAAATACAATTTGATTTGGATTACCAACCCCTGCCTGCCTTGACCTGTCGTTTGCCTGCCCTGTGGTTACAATAAACATAGTTACTTCACACAGTCTGCACTTGGGTCTAACCTTGATTTCTAGTATAGTTCAGTTGATATGTCTTAATAATTTCAGAAGGAATTTGCAATCCAAGATATGTCATTTTCTGAGTCCTCCATGAAAACGGCTGCTCTAAGATTGGGATCTGCATAGCTGCCCTGTTAAAAGGCATAATTATACTCTTTGATATGTTTATTTTTTATACTGAAAAGTTCCCATATTCTTTCAGGGTGTCAACTAATGCTCGGAGTGAAATGTCTGGTTCAGTGAGGTAAAGCAAAATGTAATCAACATATAGTGACACCAGATGTTCATGCCCAACTATACGAACACCATGGATGCATGAGATCTAAAAGCTAACTCTGGATTTTCCCACAGCAGTGTTGAAAATGGATTCTCTAATTTCCCTGGACGTAATCTCTTTCTCCAAGTACTCTCTATCCTCATCAGTTACATTGAGTTTGTTCAAAACTCGTGCATTGTGACAGTGGCATCCCTTTCAGACTTGTACAATGTTTCATAAAACTCCCGAAGACTAGATTAATTTCCCCAGGACTGTGAACAACTGTGTTATTGGGCATCTTAATAGAGCTAATAACTCTACTAGCTTCCTCTTGCCTTATCCGCCAAGCAAGCAACTTTCCTGCGTTATCTCCATGTTCATAGTAGTTTTGTTTTGTTCTCCTAAGAGCGTTTTTCGCTTTGTGGGTCGTCAGGGTGTTATTTTCCAATCGCTTTGAGTCTAATTTTTGTTGAGTTGAGTCGTTTCCAGATCTCTAATTTCTTTCTCCAAAAAAATCTACTTGAGCCTTATACATCTTACGAGCACCTGAACTAAAGTATATTATTTGCCCCCTCAGATATGCAAGGAGAGGTGCCCATAAAATTATAGGGGAGGCAGAGTTGTTATTGGTGCTACAAGATATGTCAATATGAGTGTTCAGAAATGTTACAAATGTGAGATTAGTACTTACACCAAGTAGTTAAGCTTCCCTTGCCTGCAGGAATAAGAAACAAGTAAATTCTAGAGTAACTGATGTGGACAGGGGAGAAAAATTAGTATTATTTTACCTTTTGGTTGTGAAATCCAACATTTTTCATTTCTGCTTTTAACATTTTAGCTGCCTGTGTGAGGTTAATACTATAAGAGGAAGATCTATCACTGGAAGGGTCCAGTACCAAGTTAAAATCATTATTATGCCATTATTATCTCTGATGATGAGCATGTTAACTTCAAAAAGATGTCTTGGTCAAATTTAGGATCATCATGGTTAGACCCTTACACAATCAAAATGATAATGGTCTCAGTGTTAGTGAAACCTTGAATGATCACAAACCTACACCTTTGTCTTTAATCTGAGATTGTAGCTGAAAGGGACAATGCTTATTAATAATGAGTATGGCCACCACTCTTGCCCGAGAGGTGAAAGATGAATACACTTGACAAACCCACTGTCACATTCTGACCTTTATTTCCTTTGTTTTGTCATTATTTAGTATGGTCAGGGTGTGAGTTGGGGTGGGCAGTCTATGTTTGTTTTTCTATGATTTGGGTATTTCTATGTTTCGGCCTAGTATGGTTCTCAATCAGAGGCAGGTGTCATTAGTTGTCTCTGATTGAGAATCATACTTAGGTAGCCTGGGTTTCACTGTGTGTTTGTGGGTGATTGTTCCTGTCTCTGTGTTTGCACCAGATAGGACTGTTTTTTGGTTTTCCACATTTATTGTTTTGTAGTCTGTTCATGTATCGTCGTCTTTATTAAAAACATGAATAACCACCACGCTGCATTTTGGTCCGCCTCTCCTTCACCTAAAGAAAACCGTTACAGACTCATTAAATACATTGTATTAATCCAAATCAAGGTGAGTAAATCGCTGTTCTGATGTCCAGAAGCTCTTCTCGGTCATAAGAGACGGTAGCAGCAACATTATGTACAAAATAAGTGACAAACAATGCGAAAAAAGGCACGGTTGGTTAATAGCCCATAAAACGGCAGCCATCCCCTCCGGTGCCATCATAATGATACATATCTGAGTGAGAGTAACTAACAAAATCAATGAGGGCCCCCTGGAGGTCAGGGCCCCTGGGCATGTAACCTGGGTGCCAGGTCGGTATATGGCTATGATTACTACAAGTTTAGATAACAGACTGGCGGCACTGGCGGCTCCTTGCAGACTGGCGGCTCCTTGCAGACTGGCGGCACTGGCGGCGCTGGGCAGACGGGTGGCTCAGGCGGCGCTGGGCAGACGGGAGGCTCAGATGGCGCTGGGCAGACGGGAAGCTCCGGCAACGCTGGAGAGGAAGGCTCTGGCAGCGCTGGACTGAGTAGCTCTCGTAGCGCCGAACAGGCGGGAGACTCCGGCTGCGCTGGAGAGGAGGAAGGCTCTGGCAGCGCTGGAGAGGCGGGAGACTCCGGCAGCGCTGGACAGGCGGGAGCCCCTGTAAGGATGAGACGGAGAGACAGCCTGGTGCGGGGGGCTGCCACCGGAGGGCTGGTGCGTGGAGGTGGTGACGGATAGACCGGACCGTGCAGGCGCACTGGAGCTCTTGAGCACCGAGCCTGCCCAACCTTACCCGGTTGAATGGTCCCGGTCGCCCTGCCAGTGCGACAGACAGACAGACAGACAGACAGACAGACAGACAGACAGACAGACAGACAGAGAATGAGAAAGAAATAGAGACAGACCTGGCTTTAAAGGCTCTCCCATCCCTCTTCTTTAAGGTGTATTGGCCCTATTAGATACCTGAACTAGACACAAAAGGAGGTTCAAGCTGAAGTAATTACAGTAAAAAAATATGCTTGAAATGAATGATTAATGAATGATGATTATGTGAAGCATGACACTTTTATTTGACTTTACCTTATGATGGTTTCGACTAAAAAACAATGATATTTTGGTCAAAAAAGACCTATCAGACATATGTAGAAAATCCATAAATAAAACAAGCCTGCGGTAAAAGTGGGCAATAAAATCTCCCCTTCAATTGAAAGTGCACAGCAACGTTTTCAGTGTAAAATGTCTAGTGTTGAGTCAGGAGTTACATTAACTCTAAGTGTTAAATTAACACTCCTTGGTGCAAAATAACCCCAGTGTTGGTGTTAATAACCAGAAAACCATCATCACCACCATCATTATCATTTCTCAGCATGCTCTATTGCAGGTTGATTTTTAGAATTGTTTGTTTCAATATCTATGTTTTTGTATGTACATTTATTGATTAATTAATCTTATGCTACTCATATATAAATAACCTGATTTATATATGAGTAGCAAGTAATCTAATCTGTGACTTGGATTTATTGCACCTGTTACTGAAATGGTTGTTCCAGTTTAGATTCTTTAGGTAGTCTCATATCTGATAATTCCATTTTGACTTAGGATCTCACTACGTGAAGGCCACAGAATTGAAAATGAACAATGCAACAACCATGTCTCCGTCACAAACAAATACAGTCATGGGTAGTAACTCTACAATTCACTTGAAAGGCAAGGCACACTGGGAAATATGCAAATAAGGCTTTACACTAAGCATATTGTTAATTTAATACTGAAATGTGTGGACCAGTATAGACACTGGAACAGCGTTTAAATTACCACCCTCAGTGTTGATTTAAAAGTGGAGAATTTGATGTGTACAGGACTGAGAAAAGAAATGAGAGGGCCCAGACTACATAGAGAGATGTATGTGACCCATTATCCTCTGGCCTACAAGAAATTCAAAGAGTTTAATCAGTCGATTGATTTCAAAATGATTTTCTGTTCAGGAGTGTACACATGGAAACAACATACAGTGCCTTGCGAAAGTATTCGGCCCCCTTGAACTTTGCGACCTTTTGCCACATTTCAGGCTTCAAACATAAAGATATAAAACTGTATTTTTTTGTGAAGAATCAACAACAAGTGGGACACAATCATGAAGTGGAACGACATTTATTGGATATTTCAAACTTTTTTAACAAATCAAAAACTGAAAAATTCAGCGTGCAAAATTATTCAGCCCCTTTACTTTCAGTGCAGCAAACTCTCTCCAGAAGTTCAGTGAGGATCTCTGAATGACCCAATGTTGACCTAAATGACTAATGATGATAAATACAATCCACCTGTGTGTAATCAAGTCTCCGTATAAATGCACCTGCACTGTGATAGTCTCAGAGGTCCGTTAAAAGCGCAGAGAGCATCATGAAGAACAAGGAACACACCAGGCAGGTCCGAGATACTGTTGTGAAGAAGTTTAAAGCCGGATTTGGATACAAAAAGATTTCCCAAGCTTTAAACATCCCAAGGAGCACTGTGCAAGCGATAATATTGAAATGGAAGGAGTATCAGACCACTGCAAATCTACCAACACCTGGCCGTCCCTCTAAACTTTCAGCTCATACAAGGAGAAGACTGATCAGAGATGCAGCCAAGAGGCCCATGATCACTCTGGATGAACTGCAGAGATCTACAGCTGAGGTGGGAGACTCTGTCCATAGGACAACAAATCTGGCCTTGATGGAAGAGTGGCAAGAAGAAAGCCATTTCTTAAAGATATCCATAAAAAGTGTTGTTTAAAGTTTGCCACAAGCCACCTGGGAGACACACCAAACATGTGGAAGAAGGTGCTCTGGTCAGATGAAACCAAAATTGAACTTTTTGGCAACAATGCAAAACGTTATGTTTGGCTTAAAAGCAACACAGCTGAACACACCATCCCCACTGTCAAACATGGTGGTGGCAGCATCATGGTTTGGGCCTGCTTTTCCTCAGCAGGGCCAGGGAAGATGGTTAAAATTGATGGGAAGATGGATGGAGCCAAATACAGGACCATTCTGGAAGAAAACCTGATGGAGTCTGCAAAAGACCTGAGACTGGGACGGAGATTTGTCTTCCAACAAGACAATGATCCAAAACATAAAGCAAAATCTACAATGGAATGGTTCAAAAATAAACATATCCAGGTGTTAGAATGGCAAAGTCAAAGTCCAGACCTGAATCCAATCGAGAATCTGTGGAAAGAACTGAAAACTGCTGTTCACAAATGCTCTCCATCCAACCTCACTGAGCTCGAGCTGTTTTGCAAGGAGGAATGGGGAAAAAATTCAGTCTCTCGATGTGCAAAACTGATAGAGACATACCCCAAGCGACTTACCGCTGTAATCGCAGCAAAAGGTGGCGCTACAAAGTATTAACTTAAGGGGGCTGAATAATTTTGCACGCCCAATTTTCAGTTTTTGATTTGTTAAAAAAGCTTGAAATATCCAATAAATGTCGTTCCACTTCATGATTGTGTCCCACTTGTTGTTGATTCTTCACAAAAAAATACAGTTTTATATCTTTATGTTTGAAGCCTGAAATGTGGCAAAAGGTTGCAAAGTTCAAGGGGGCCGAATACTTTCGCAAGGCACTGTAAGTCTAAGAGACTGAGCCTGATCTATTGTACAGACCATAGGTTGTGTTACATTCTAAGGACGTCAGGTAAGAGTAGAATCTGTCAAAATATCACCAACACCAGCTGCTTTAGTATCAACACTTCTTTCATCACTTTAAGACAGTCATCCTGCCAACCATGACAGTAATTCTGTCAGAGAGAGGGCCACACTCAATGTCTCTTCATCTTAAAAAACAAAGGACCGGATTGGCTGAGAGCTGCTGCATATATTTACAGTAGATAATGGCGTGCGTTTGGAGGTTTTCTGGGTAGCAAGTCATTCTAGATTTATGTTTTCAATAAGAAGAAGAGTGGTGCATTCCTTCGAGGCGACCGTGCTCAAGAATGCACAAATAATGTCACTAGGAGAATAAAAACAGATTGACTGCCATGATTGCAGGTTAATCCATTTATTAACACCCAGGAGCTGGATGATTTAACATCATATCTTCAGATGCTTAGGTAAAGCAAAAACAACAGAGTCAACAACAGCCCAATTATTCCTCTGGATTAGTTAAATAAACTGTCATACACAAACAACCCAACTCTTTCTCTGGCACTGTGTTAGGTTTTACAGCTATACAAACAAGTTTACACTGTGTTGCATACTATAATCAACTAATAAAGCTTCATATTTTCATATGATGTTCAGATAATCTCTCTCTTTCTCTCTTAGCAGGTAGCCTAGCGGTTAGCGTGTTGGGCCAGTAAACGAACAGTCGCTGGTTTGAATACCTGAGCTGACAAGGTGAAAAATCTGTTGATGTGCCCTTGAGCAAGGCACTTAAGTCTTGTTCACACAGCAGGCCTTTCCAAATCTATTTTGGAATTCTGTCCAAACTGCAAGTTACAAGTGACCAAATCAGATGTGTGTGTGTTCAGACAGCAGTCATTTGCTGACATGGCTACGCTAGTTGTCAAGGTAACGTCGGGTGTGTGCGCAGTGGTGTAGGCTGATTGGTGTTGGAGCTCGTGCTTCCTATCACTCAGAAGTTTTGTAGCAAGCTAACGTGACAACAATGCCTGCCATGGACGATTACCAGTTGCTTTGAGTGTTCAACATTATACTGTAAGAACGCTTTTAAAGCCTCAAAGGATCATCCAACTTTCAAAACAAGTCCTCCTTGGCTAGTCAACTAACTGCTGTGGCTAAATCAGGGTCACCCAAGTGTTTCTTGGTTGTCTTAACATATCTACTTTGAAACCTAAGTATACATACATCTCACACACATGGTTATGGGCTTAAAAAAGAGAAGACACCTGTACCATGTCATATATAGAGTTGAAATGTATCACAATTTGAGTTTGCGTCCCAATATTACACTTTATATACCTCACAGAAGGCTGAAATATAACAAAACCGTTTGACATAGAAACACTGGATTTACGAAATTATTAAAATATTAAAAACATTGCACCCATGAGGCCACTAGAAGGCGATTTGGTCATTTGACTCAGGAAAGGGTTTTAACAAGCTAGTTAGCTACCACATGTTGAAGATGGCCCGAAGGGGATGGCTGACGTTTTACATGCTCCTAACCAACTGTACTATTTATTTAGTTTTTTGCGTTGTTTGTAACATACTTTTTTTAAACTTAATTTGTACATGATGGTGCTGCTATCATCTCTTAAAACCTGTTAAGGATATGGCAGACATATGCCCCCTTTGGAGAGATTGGGTACCCCTAGTAAACTGAAAAAAAAATCTGTAAAAAATTGCTAATATATGCAAAAATATTATTGGATAGAAAACACTCTAAAGATTCTAAAACCGTTGGAATTATGTCTGTAAGTATAGCAGAACTCACAGGGCAGGCATTCTTCCAAACTAGTTTTTGTGGCCATGAAAGTTGGAGCAACTTTGACGTCATGGCCCCCACCCTTCCCAACCAGTTATGATTCTGGGAAAATAGGCTGTGCGTAGGGGCGCGAATTGGTCCCAGCCATTCCTTTGTTCCAGCACTCAAGAGAAGGGCAGACGATGGCCGATTGAAGTTTGTTTTGTGTGTCTAAAACATCATAAAGCTTGCTTCTGCACTTAGTTTGACCTGTTTAGTCGACATATAATATGTAATTTTGAAGTTTTGATGCGCAACTTTTCCGGACCAGAGGACGTTTTGGGTGCATTTCAGCTGATGTTATTAGCAGTAGCTAATACAAAGACGCAAGACTTGAAACCAAACGATGTATTGGGTAAGTATGAAGCCTTCCAGAACATTCTGAACGAAGACCATCGAAGGTAAGGGAATATTTATGCTTAAATCTGTGTTTCTGTTGACTCCAACATTACGTAGAAATGTAGCTTGGAACTGAGCGCCGTCTCAGCATATTGAATAGTGTGCGATTTCTGTAACGTTAAAAATAAATCTAACAAAGCGGTTGCATAAAGAAGCAGTGTATCTTTCTAACTATATGTAGAACATGTATATTTAGTCAAAGTTTATGATGTCTATTTACGTTATCTTGCCGCGCTACCTAGATTTCCTGGGGGAATTTTTGAGTAATTTCTGAACGTGAACTCACTGTAAATGGACATTTATGGATATAAATGGCATATTATTGAAAAAAAAAATGTACTGTGTAACATGTCATATTACTGTCATCTGATGAAGATTTTCAAAAGGTTAGTGAACGATTTATTTTTTAATCCTGCGTTTCTTGATTGCATGTTTTGGCTATTCAAATGAGCTGTGTCTGGTGGTGGTTTTACATATATATGTGCTATGTTTTCGCCGTAAAACATTTTAGAAATCTGACTTGCTGGCTAGATGAACAAGGTGTTTATCTTTCATTTGAGCTATTGGACTTGTTAATGTGTGGAGGTTAAATATTTTTAAGAATATTTTTGCGTTCCATGCGCCACCGTTTCAGCTGAACGTGGGAGGGTTGATTTCCAATTGGGAACCAATATCGTAGACAGGTTTTAATACTAAAAATAACTTCTGGACATCAGAACAGCGATTGCTCACCACAAACTGGAAGAAGCTTTTTCCTTTAACTTCTTGATGCACCCATCCCGTTAGCGGGATCATTTTCGTCAACATCCGCTGAATTGCAGAGCGCCAAATTCAAATTAAATACTAAAAATATGTAATTTTCATGAAATGCAATATAGCAAAACACAGCTTAGCTTGTTGTTAATCCACCTAGCAAAGTAGATTGGTCACAAAAGTCAGAAAAGCAATCAAATGAATCGCTTACCTTTGATGATCTTTGGATGTTTGCACTCACGAGACTCCCAGTTACACAATAAATGTTCCTTTTGTTCGATAAAGATTATTTTTATATCCAAAATACCTCCATTTGGTTGCCGCGTTATGTTCAGAAGTCCACAAGAAAGAGCGGTCACGACGGGGCAGACGAAAATTCCAAATAGTATCCGTAAAGTCCATAGAAACATGTCAAACGTTTTTTGATAATCAATCCTCAGGTTGTTTTTACAATGTATAATTTATAATATTTCAACCGGACTGTATTTTCTTCAATAGGAGAGAGAGAGAAAATGTCTGCTCCACTCTGTTGGCGCATGGAAAACGCTGCTGGCACCCAGCCATCCAATGACGCGATGTGATCTTTCTCGCTCATTTTTCAAAATAAAAGCCTGAAACTATGTCTAAAGACTGTTTACACCATGTGGAAGCCATAGGAAAAGGAATCTTGTTGATATCCCTTTAAATGGAGGGAAGGCATGCAATGTATCAGAGAGCTTTCTGGAAAAACAGCACTTCCGGGTTGGATTTTCCTCAGGTTTTCTCCTGCAATATCAGTTCTGTAATACTCACAGACAATATTTTGACAGTTTTGGAAACTTTTGAGTGTTTTCTATCCTAATCGGACAATTATATGTATATTCTAGATTCTGGGCCTGAGAAATAGGCAGTTTCATTTGGGTACATTTTTCATCCAAACATCAAAATACTGCCAACTACACTCAAGAGGTTCTGCTTTCCCGGGAATAGGCCCAAATCCCCCATCATTTGCGTGAAGAAAAGACAGAGGAAAAGAAGGCGGTGATCGAGCTGCTTTCTGAGATTCCGTAGGTGAGCGAGTTAACTCCCACTGCCATCCGTTCTACTTGCTAATATGCAATCATGGACTTCCTGATGGGCCAGCCCCAGATGGTAAGCGTAGGCAACAACACGTCTGCCACGCTGATCCTCAACACTGGGGCACCTCAGGGGTATGTACCTAGTCCCCTCCAATACTCCCTGTTCACCCACGACTACGTGGCCAAACATGACTCCAATAGGATTAAATTTGCTGACGACACAACAGGCCTGATCACTGACAACGATGAGGCAGCCTATTGGGAGGAGGTCAGACAACTGGCTGTGTCAAATCAAATCAAATTGTATTGGTCACATGCACATGGTTAGCTGATGTTGATGCGAGTGTAGCGAAATTCTTGTGCTTCTAGTTCCAACCGTGCAGTAATATCTAACACGTAATCTAACAATTTCACAACAACTACCTCACAAGTGTGAATGATTAAGAATATGTACATATAAATAGATGGATGAGCGATGGCCGAACGGCATAGGCAAGATACAGTAAATGGTACAGAGTACAGTATATACATATGAGATGAGTAATGTAGGGTATGTAAACATTAAAGTTGCATTGTTTAAGAGACTGGTGATGCATTTATTACATCCAATTATTCATTATTAAAGTGGCTAGAGATTGAGTCTCTATGTTGGCAGCAGCCACTCAATGTTAGGGATGGCTGTTTAAGAGTGTGACGGCCTTGCGATAGAAGTTGTTTTTCAGTCTCTCGGTCCAAGCTTTGGGTGGTGTAGGTGTCCTGGTGGGCAGGTAGTTTGCCCCCGGTGATGCGTTGTGCAGACCTCACTACCATCTGGAGAGCCTTACGGTTGTGGGCGGAGCAGTTGCCATACCAGGCGGTGATACAGCCCGACAGGATGCTCTCGATTGTGCATCTGTAAAAGTTTGTGAGTGTTTTTGGTGACAAGCAAAATTTCTTCAGCCTCCTGAGTTTGAAGAGGCGCTGTTGCGCCTTCTTCACCACGCTGTTTGTGTGGGTGGACCATTTCAGTTTGTCTGTGATGTGTACGCAGAGGAACTTAAAGCTTTCCACCTTCTCCACTACTGTCCTGTCGATGTGCATAGGGGGGTGCTCCCTCTGCTGTTTCCTGAAGTCCACAATCATCTCCTTTGTTTTTTTCACGTTGAGTGTGAGGTTATTTTCCTGACACCACACTCCGAGGGCCCTCACCTCCTCCCTGTAGGCCGTCTCGTCGTTGTTGGTAATCAAGTCTACCACTGTAGTGTTGTCTGCAAACTTGATGATTGAGTTGAAGGCGTGCATGGTCACTCAGTCATGGGTGAACAGGGAGTACAGGAGAGGGCTGAGAACGCAGCCTTGTGGGGCCCAGTGTTGAGGATCAGTCGGGTGGAGATGTTGTCTCCTACCCTCACCATTTGGGGGCAGCCCGTCAGAATGTCCAGGACCCAGTTGTACAGGGCGGGGTCAAGACTCAGGGTCTCGATTTTAATGACGAGTTTGGAGGGTACTATGGTGTTAAATGCTGAGCTATAATCGATGAACAGCATTCTTACATAGGTATTCCTCCTGTCCAGATGGGTTAGGGCAGTGTGCAGTGTGATTGCGATTGCGTCGTCTGTGGACCTATTGGGCCGGTAAGCAAATTGGAATGGGTCTAGGGTATCAGGTTGGATGGAGATGATATGATCCTTGACTAGTCTCTCAATGCACTTCATGATGACAGAAGTGAGTGCTACGGTGATAGTCACTTAGCTCAGTTACCTTAGCTTTCTTGGGAACAGGAACAATGGTGGCCCTCTTGAAGCATGTGCGAACAGCAGACTGGGATAGGGATTGATTGAATATGTCCGTAAACACACCAGCCAGCTGGTCTGTGCATGCTCTGAGGACGCGGCTAGGGATGCCAGCCGGGGGGGGATATACACGGCTGTGATTATAATCAAAGAGAATTCTCTTGGTAGATAATGCGGTCGGCATTTGATCGTAAGGAATTCTAGGTCAGGTGAACAAAGGGACTTGAGTTCCTGTATGTTGTCATGATCACACCACGACTTGTTAATCATAAAGCATACACCCCAGGACAACAACCTCTCCCACAATGTGAGCAAGACAAAGGAGCTGATCGTGGACTACAGGTCTTCCTGCCATCCAGGTCCTATATAATTGATGGTGTCAGAGGAAAGCCCATAAAATTGTCAGAGAATCCATTCACCCAAGTCATAGACTGTTTTCTCTGCTACCACACAGCAAGCGGTACCGGATCATCAAGTCGAGGACCAAAAGGCTCCTTAACAGCTTCTACACCAAAGCCATAAGACTGCTGAACAATTAATCAATCATTTGAATCATTTGATTTTAATCCACCTTTTGACTGTTCAGACTGCAGGAAAAATAACAGATTCTAATCAAATATGCAAAAATAAATGATTTAAGTCACCTCAAACTGCAATGCGAACAAAGCTTGAACCATGATTTGCTCCAGGGGCGCCATACTACTATGGCTGACCCTGTAAAACAACACAATTCACTGCATCTATCTGGTGTATGTGATAATAAAACATCCACAGTACTAGTCAAAAGTTTGGACACACCTACTCATTCAAGGGTTTTTCTTTATTTATACTATTTTCTACATTGTACAATATTAGTGAAGACACTATTAGTGAAGTATGAAAAGTGAAAACTATGAAATTACACATATGGAATCATGTGGTAACTAAAAAAGTGTTAAACAAATCAAAATATATTTTATATTTGAGATTCATCAAAGTAGCCACCCTTTGCCTTGATGACAGCTTTGAACACTTTTGGCATTCTCTCAACCAGCTTCACACCTGGAATGTGTTTCAATTAACAAGGTGTGCCTTGTTAAAAGTCAATTTGTGGAATTTCTTTCTTCTTAATGCCTTTGAGACAATCAGTTGTGTTGTGACAAGGTAGGGGTGGTATACAGAATATAGCCCTATTTGGTAAAAGACCAAGTCCATATTATGGCAAGAACAGCTTAAATAAGCAAAGAGAAACAACAGTCCATCATTACTTTAAGACATGAAGGTCAGTCAATACCGAACATTTCAAGAACTTGCAGTCGCAAAAACCATTGAGTACTATGATGAAACTGGCTCTCATGACAACCGCCACAGGAAAGGAAGACCCAGAGTTACCTTTGCTGCAGAGGATAAGTTCATTAGAGTTACCAGCCTCAAAAATTGCAGCCCAAATAAATGCTTCATAGAGTTCAATTAACAGACACATCTCAACATCAACTGTTCAGAGGAGACTGCATGAATCAGGCCTTCATGGTTGAATTGCTGCAAAGAAACCACTACTAAAGGACACCAATAATAATAAGAGACTTGCTTGGACCAAGAAACACGAGCAATGGACATTAGACCGTGGGAATCTGTCCTTTGGTCTAATGAATCCAAATTTGAGATTTTTGGTTCCAACCGCCGTGTCTTTGTGAGAATCAGAGTTGTTGAACAGATGTTCTCCGCATGTGTGGTTACCACCATGAAGCATGGGGGAGAAGGTGTAATGGTGTGGAGGTGCTTTGCTGGTGACACTGCTGTGGATTTATTTAGAATTCAAGGCACAGTAAACCAGCATGTCTACCACAGCATTCTGCAGTGATACTCCATCCCATCTGGTTTGCGCTTAGTGGGACTATCATTTGTTTTTCAATAGGACAATGACCCAACACACCTCCATGATGTGTAAGGGCTAGTTGACCAAGAAGGAGAGTGAGTGCTGCATCAGATAACCTAGCCTACACAATCATCCAATCTTAAACCAATTGAGATGGTTTGGGATGAGTTGAACCGCAGAGTAAAGGAAAAGCAGACAACAAGTGCTCAGAATATATGGGAACTCCTTCAAGACTGTTGGAAAAGCATTCCTGGTGATGCTGGTTGAGAGAATGCCAAGAGTGTGCAAAGCTGTCATCAAGGCAAAAGGTTGCTACTTTGAAGAATCTAAAATATAATATTTGTTTAGCACTTTTTTGGTTACTGCATGGTTCCTTATGTGTTATTTCATAGTTTTGATGTCTTCACTATTATTCTACAATTTAGAAAATAGTAAAAAATAAAGAAAAACCCTTCAATGAGTAGGTGTGTCCAAACTTTTGACTGGTACTGTATTTTTTTTTTTTTTTAACTTTCTCTCCCCATCATTAGCTATATTTCTCTAACATTTTATTAGTTACATTTAGTTGCCTGCAAGGTATACTACTTCCCCTAGCCAGAGGTGTGTTGGTGGGTAAGCTTGTGTATGCGACACAGTGTTTTATGGGAATAATAAGTGGCCCATGCACATTGTAGAGAGAGAGGAGATGACATGGTTTGGTTTGACTACTCTTGGTTATGTTCACCACTGCCAATTTCACTGTGGTAAACAGTTTGGTTTGTTAGTCGTTGTTTATTGTTGTTCCGTGTCATTAAATACAACATTTTGGTAAAACTATTGTTGTTTACCTGTCATGGCTGAACAGTATCTGGTCGGTCATTCCTTCCTGTACTTGCATTATAAACCAATATAATAAGGTTGCCTATGTAATTTGGAGCTGACTATTCAGTGTGCATCCATTAATTTCCTTATCTCAATCCTACAAAATGTTTGTATTTCAGTAATATTACAGAAAATTCCAATGACACACGATTTTCCCAACTTAAAATGATATTTGGAGATGAACATGTCGCAGCAGTCTTGTAATGTGACAACGTTTGCACCTCGAAGAGGAAAAATGCCTTTTAGAAATAACAAACACTTGATCTCATTACTCCAGCAGCGACACTGTTTCTCCTGAGACAAGCCCCAACTCTCCATCATACAGAAAATGTATTACTCTCAAATCCACTTACTGCCCTAGATCATGACTCTCAGTTACATTACTTTACACATAAGAATCAATGGACGAAGGTGTCTTCTGTATGGGGGAGTTTTGTTAAGAGCCCAGAAGCTTGGCCTGAGCATTAACATGTATCGCTTTGCAGTATGGTTTTGGAAGCATAAGGACTTTGCCTGTCATTTCAGCGAGAAATCATTTTCAAAAAACAGAAGGTTAAATTGATACACACCTTTATAGGGTTAGGGTTAGTGTTGCTCCCCGGCCATATATCCATGTTACAGCGCTTCTTTACGGAAAACAGAAGGAGGAAGGAGTACAGAGACGACCACCTGTGATAATTATCTATCTAGCGTGCTCCGAACACCTGTGTGTAAGCATAATTCTGGAAGTGTGGCTGAAGTGTAGTTTCGTCAGATGGAGGCACTCATAGCTGAATGGATCTGTGCAAAACTACTACAGTAAGTCTTAAATATTTTTTACTTAAAGGATTATTTCTTGCTGATATGAAAGATAAGGGCCATATGTTTCAAAAGTTGTATCGCAAGCAATGATTATTGAGGTTTCTAAACGTTAAAACAAAGCGTAGGGATTGTAGTTCACATGAGCCAGTTGTGGGCGACGTTGAAGGCAGAGAAATGTAAGGAGAAGGCAGAATGCCACCTAAAGCAGACAGACTGTAAGGGATTTCTTCCATTGACGGAGGAGAAGCGGACCAAAGCGCAGCGTGGTGGTTATTCATGTTTTAATAAATCACTTCACATGAACAAACTAACAAAAACAAGAAATGTGAAAACGCAAAACAGTCCTATCTGGTGCAAACACAGAGACAGGAACAATCACCCACAAACACACAGTGAAGCCCAGGCTACCTAAGTATGATTCTCAATCAGAGACAACCAATGACACCTGCCTCTGATTGAGAACCATACTAGGCCGAAACATAGAAAAACCCCAAAACATAGAAAGACAAACATAGACTGCCCACCCAACTCACGCCCTGACCATACTAAATAAATACACAACAACGGAAATCAAGGTCAGAACGTGACACAGACAGTGTGCATTCCACAGCCTTCAGAGCATAGACATTTAAACCATTAGATAGGGATGGCGCTGACGTCATCCATGTATTCCTATGGAAAACCCCCTATGGTGCATGAAGCTGGAAGTATTTGAATATAAACATCGCCATTTTGCTGAATGGAGCTAAATGGCCCGCAAAAAATCGTTAAGTATCATGGTGAAAGTGGCCGTAACTAGTGTAACCGCTGTGAAAAGGCTATCTAGTGAGCGGCGCACACTAGTAGCCTTTCAATCGGTGACGTCACTCTCTCTGAGACCTTGAAGTAGTTGTTTCCCTTACTCTGCAAGGGCCGTGGCATTTGTGGAGTGATAGGTAAGGATGCTTCGAGAGTGACTGTTGTCGATGTGTTCAGAGGGTCTGTGGTTAAAACCCAGGCTGGGGCGAGGAGAGGGATGGAAGCAATAATGTTACAATGGTGCCGAGTCCGGTGTTCTTGTCTACGCTGGACGTGGCATCGAGGGATCCACGAGTCGACGTCAAGAAGTATCATGGTTGCTGATGCACACCTAGGGTGTGCATATGAACTGTGTCAACTTTCTTGCACGAGCTGCATTCTCAGTTATGGGGAGATTGCGAACGTAAATTCTTTCCAGTCTGATATTGACATGCAAGCGAATCTACAGCCATCAACATCCTTGAGCTATGCGCATCTGATATCCTTTGTCGCAGAATAAACTACAGATCAACTACGTCTACCATGGATAGGTGAAAACAACATGACCGACAGTTCTCCGTTGTATTGCTTTCACCTATCCAGTCTTTTTCAAGCAATAAAACAATATTGATCAACTCCTGTAGTTGATCAATACTTTTTTATTGTTGCAACAGAGAGGGAGAGCAGAGAGAGCTTTTGTCACGTTCTGACCTCTATTTCTGTTGTTTTGTATTTATTTAGTATGGTCAGGGCGTGAGTTGGGTGGGCAGTCTATGTTTGTTTTTCTATGTTTTGGGGCATTTCTATGTTTTCGGCCTAGTATGGTTCTCAATCAGAGGCAGGTGTCATTAGTTGTCTCTGATTGAGAATCATACTTAGGTAGCCTGGGTTTCACTGTGTGTTGGTGGGTGATTGTTCCTGTCACTGTGTTTGTTGTCACAGGATAGGACTGTTTTGCGTTTTCACATTTCTTGTTTTTGTTAGTTTGTTCATGTGTAGTGATTTATTAAAACATGAATAACCACCACGCTGCGCTTTGGTCCGCTTCTCTTCCTCCTACAGACGAACGCCCTTACAGAATCACCCACCGCAACAGGACCAAGCGGCGTGGTATGGGCAACAGCGGCACAAGGAGGAATGGACTTGGGATGATGTGTTGGACGGCAAGGGTTGCTACACATGGGAGGAGATCCTGGCGGGAAAGGATCGCCTTCCATGGGAACAGGTGGAGGCAGCGAGGAGAGCAGAGGCATCCGGAGAGAGGAGCCGGCGATATGAGGGAACACGGTTGGCAAGGAAGCCCGGGAGTCAGCCCCAAAAATTTCTTGGGGGGGGGCTAACAGGGAGTATGGCTACGCCAGGTAGGAGACCTGAGCCAACTTCCTGTGGTTACCGGGGGGCTAGAGAGACCGGGCAGGCACCGTGTTAAGCTGTGGAGCGCACGGTGTCCCCAGTGCGGGTGCACAGCCCGGTGCGGTACATTCCAGCTCCGCGTATCAGCCGGGCTAGAGTGGGCATCGAGCCAAGTGCCATGAAGCCGGCTCTACGCATCTGGTCTCCAGTGCGTCTCCTTGGGCCGGCTTACATGGCACCAGCCTTGCGCACGGTGTCCCCGGTTCGCCTGCATAGCCCAGTGCGGGCTATTCCACCTCGCCGCACTGGCAGGGCGACCGGGACCATTCAACCGGGTAAGGTTGGGCAGGCTCGGTGCTCAAGAGCTCCAGTGCGCCTGCACGGCCCGGTCTATCCGTCACCACCTCCACGCACCAGCCCTCCGGTGGCAGCTCCCCGTACCAGGCTGTCTCTCCGGCCCATCCTTGCAGGGGCTCTCTCCTCTCCAGCGCTGCCGGAGTCTCCCGCCTCTCCGGCGCTACCAGAGCCTTCCTCCTCTCCAGCGCTGCCGGAGTCTCCCGCCTGTTCGGCGCTACGAGAGCTACTCAGTCCGGCGCTTCCAGAGCCTTCCTCCTCTCCAGCGCCGCCAGTGCCGCTCGTCTGCCCAGCGCCGCCAACGCCGCCCGTCTGCCCAGCGCCAGCTGAGCCGCCCGTCTGCCCAGCGCCGCCAGTGCCGCCCGTCTGCCCAGCGCCGCCAGTGCCGCCCGTCTGCCCAGCGCCGCCAGTGCCGCCCGTCAGCCAGGGGCCGCCAGGGCCGCCCGTCAGCCAGGGGCCGCCAGTGCCGCCCGTCAGCCAGGGGCCGCCAGTGCCGCCAGTCAGCCAGGGGCCGCCAGTGCCGCCAGTCAGCCAGGGGCCGCCAGTGCCGCCAGTCAGCCAGGGGCCGCCAGTGCCGCCAGTCAGCCAGGGGCCGCCAGTGCCGCCAGTCAGCCAGGGGCCGCCAGTGCCGCCAGTCAGCCAGGGGCCGCCAGTCAGCCAGGGGCCGCCAGTGCCGCCAGTCAGCCAGGGGCCGCCAGTGCCGCCAGTCAGCCAGGGGCCGCCAGTGCCGCCAGTCAGCCAGGGGCCGCAAGTAAGCCAGGGGCCGCCAGTGCCGTCAGTCAGCCAGGGGCCGCCCGAGCAGCTGCCCCTCTGTCCCGAGCAGCTGCCGCCCCTCTGTCCCGAGCAGCTGCCGCCCCTCTGTCCCGAGCAGCTATCGCCCCTCTGTCCCGAGCAGCTATCGCCCCTCTGTCCCGAGCTGCTATCGCCCCTCTGTCCCGAGCTGCTATCGCCCCTCTGTCCCGAGCAGCTGTCCCTCTGTCCCGAGCAGCTGTCCCTCTGTCCCGAGCAGCTGTCCCTCTGTCCCGAGCAGCTGTCCCTCTGTCCCGAGCAGCTGTCCCTCTGTCCCGAGCAGCTGTCCCTCTGTCCCGAGCAGCTGTCCCTCTGTCCCGAGCAGCTGCCCCTCTGTCCCGAGCAGCTGCCGCCCCTCTGTCCCGAGCAGCTGCCGCCCCTCTGTCCCGAGCAGCTGCCGCCCCTCTGTCCCGAGCTGCTATCGCCCCTCTGTCCCGAGCTGCTATCGCCCCTCTGTCCCGAGCTGCTATCGCCCCTCTGTCCCGAGCAGCTGTCCCTCTGTCCCGAGCAGCTGCTTCACCTCTGTCCCGAGCTGCCCCTCTGTCCCGAGCAGCCCCTCTGTCCAGTGGGGTCATTGAGAGGGGTGGTCATGGTGAGTAAGCCAGGGAGGCGGACAATAAGGCAGACTAAGACAATGGTGAAGTGGGGTCCGCGTCCCGCGCCAGAGCCGCCACCGCGGACAGACGCCCACCCAGACCCTCCCCTATAGGTCAAGGTTTTGCGGCCGGAGTCCGCACCTTTGGGGGGGGTACTGTCACGTTCTGACCTCTATTTCTGTTTTGTATTTATTTAGTATGGTCAGGGCGTGAGTTGGGTGGGCAGTCTGTTTGTTTTTCTATGTTTTGGGGCATTTCTATGTTTTCGGCCTAGTATGGTTCTCAATCAGAGGCAGGTGTCATTAGTTGTCTCTGATTGAGAATCATACTTAGGTAGCCTGGGTTTCACTGTGTTGGTGGGTGATTGTTCCTGTCACTGTGTTTGTTGTCACAGGATAGGACTGTTTTGCGTTTTCACATTTCTTGTTTTTGTTAGTTTGTTCATGTGTAGTGATTTATTAAAACATGAATAACCACCACGCTGCGCTTTGGTCCGCTTCTCTTCCTCCTACAGACGAACGCCCTTACAGCTTTTCTGTGTGTAGAGTAGGGATGAGTGAAGCAGCATTCCTGACACAAACTAAGTGAGTAACAACATGTTCTACTGTAGGTAGACTCATTTGTGGTGAGTGGCATTTACTCCATTGTTTGATAAGGGGTTTTAGAACAACACAAATCAAGTTGTTTTACAACCTAAGCTTCTCCTCGTTTCCATGATGTGTCCTTTACAAAGTTGAGTCATTGGCTCCTGTGGGAACAAGAGAACCTATAGAGGAATCCCATGTTAAAGTAAATGAGGCAGAATAGGAAAAACAGAGAGCCCTTTAGGTGGCACTGCTCATTCCAAAGACTGGGCCTGTTCAATTAGTCAATACAGCTACTACAGAAATACAACACTTCAAGTTATTCCTCAATTATGAAATCAGAGCTTCAACAAATAGCTGCATACCTAAGGAAAAAAATATTCCTAGTGATTGCGACATAACTCAGCAGCCCAGCCAAATGAGGGGTTTCTAACACGATTGATAGGCAGTGATACTTCATCACCTAGACCATGTATCACTTCCGGTGTCAAAGGTCAACATTTCTCATCCTTAGACAGCTGAGGTTTTGAAGAAAAACACATCCAACACCATTCACAACATACTATCACTACACAAGTTACATCCCACCAGACCGGGTCAATTGATATAAAAAGGGTGCCATTGCTTTAAGATAATGAACAGGTTTCCGGAGACTTCAAAGTTTGATTGAAATTTGCCTAGATTGGCAGAGTTGTATCAAAGCATCACCTCGCAAAGACCTTTGAGGCCACCCAGAACTATGTCTCTCATAAGGAAGATGAGCGCCAAGGTAAGTATGGACATTGTATCACTGTTTGTCTGGAGGGGATTGTGGTGGGAGCCAACAAGTGTCATCAGAAGGTTGCACAACACAACACAGTCATCTAGACTGGAAGATGTTATTTCTCAGATGATGCATAAAAGAGTCACCAAACCACTGATGGCCCTGTGTGGCATTTCAGTCTCATTATTGTGTAATATCATGCACATAAGTATAATTTGTAATGTTTGAACAGTAAATGTAAAATGTAATGATAGCACGTTATTGCCATGTTTTATTAGGGTATCACTGAAAAGAGGACCATGTATTGACATCAAAACATCCTGAAATAAGATGATTTCAACTACCTGTTAAGTGTTGTTGTTTTGATTGACTTTATTTAACTAGGAAAGTCTGCCGGGGACGTGGGCTGAGATTAAAAATTCAAATAAATTAAATAGAAATATAGGACAAAACACACATCACGACAAGAGAGACAACACTACATAAAGAGAGACATAAAGACAACATAGCATGGCAGCAACACATGACAACACAGCATGGTAGCAACACAACATGACAACAACATGGTAGCAACACAACATGGCAGCATCACAAGATGGTAACAGCACAAAACAGTGTACAAACATTATTGGGCACAGACAACAGCACAAAGGGCAAGAAGGTAGAGACAACAATACATCACATAAAGCAGCCACAACTATCAGTAAGAGTGTCCATGAGTCTTTGAATGAAGAGATTGAGATAAAACTGTCCAGTTTGAGTGTTTGTTGCAGCTCGTTCCAGTCGCTAGCTGCAGCGAACTGAAAAGACGAGCGACCCAGGGATGTGTGTGCTTTGGGGACCTTTAACTAAATGTGACTGGCAGAACGGGTGTTGTATGTGGAGGATGTGGGCTGCAGTAGATATCTCAGATAGGGGGAATGAGGCCTAAGAGGGTTTTATAAATAAGCATCAACCAGTGGGTCTTGTTATGGGTAGACAGAGATGACCAGTTTACAGAGGATAATAGAGTGCAGTGATGTGTCCTATAACCAGGCCAAAGACCCCTGAGAGACAACAATACTCCTTAGCCGGCCCACAAGAATGGAATTGTCTACCGTATCAAAAGCTTTGGCCAAGTCAATAAAAATAGCAGCACAACATTGCTTAGAATCAAGGGCAAAGGTGACATCATTGAGGACCTTTAAGGTTGCAGTGACACATCCATTACCTGAACGGAAATCAGACTACATACCAGAGAGAAAACTATAGACATCAAGAAAGCCAGTCAGTTGTTTATTGCCAAGTTTTTCCAACACTTTTGATAAACAGGGCAAAATAGAAATAGGCCTATAACAGTTAGGATCAGCTTGATCTCCCCCTTTAAATAAAGGACGAACCGTGGCTGCCTTCCAAGCAATGGGAACATCTCCATAGTGAAGAGACAGGTTAGAAAGGTCAGAGACAGGCTTGGCGATGATAGGGGCAGCAACCTTAAAGAAGAAATGGTCTAAACCATCTGACCCAGATGTTTTTTGGGGGGTCAAGTTTAAGGACCTCCTTCAGCACCTCGGACTCAGTGACCGTCTGCAGGGAGAAACTTTGTAGCGGGGCAAGGGGGAAAAAGAGGGAGGAGCATCGAGGCAAGTCACATTAGAAATGGTGGGAGATTATGAAATGTTGGACGGGCAAAGAGGCATGGCTGAGTCAAATAGGAATCCTGACGTAATGAAGTGGTGATTATAGAGCTCAGACATGTGTTTCTTGTCAGTAACAAACACATCATCAACTTCAAGGGACATGGGCAGCTGTGAGGGGGAGGGTTTATTCTCCAGGTCTTTAGTCATTTTCCAGAACTTCTTGGGGTTAGACCCACAGAGAGAGAACTAACCTTAGCCATCCAGATAGCCTGAGTGCACTTATTTCTCATTTGCCTGAATGAGAGCCAGTCAGCCTGAGTATGCGTGTGCCAAGCCTTTCGCCAAATCAAATTCTTGCGGGGGAGTAACTCTTCAAGATCACGGTCGAACCAGGGGCTGAACCTGTTTATAATTCTAATTTTCTTATTGGGACGTGTTTGATAACAATACCACTGAAAATATCAAAAAGTAGGTCCAAGCATCTTTGACAGAGGGTATCAAGCTGGTTCTAT
The DNA here is from genome assembly GCF_013265735.2 of Oncorhynchus mykiss. Taxonomy (NCBI): domain Eukaryota; kingdom Metazoa; phylum Chordata; class Actinopteri; order Salmoniformes; family Salmonidae; genus Oncorhynchus; species Oncorhynchus mykiss. The sequence goes on from NC_048573.1 coordinate 37,009,838, forward strand.
ACCAATTTACAGTGGTCAAGTCATGAAGGAAGGCTTGCTCATTAAAGATTTTTAACAAGCGTCTATGACAAATCAGGACAGGTCGTTTCACTGAGTAGTCATTTCGAACACAAGCTGTAAAACAATGATCCCCAAGGTCATTACAGAGAACACCAGACTGATACCTTTCAGGATTATTTGTGAGGATAACATCGAGGAGAGTAGCCTTTTCTGGGTGTTTGGAGTCATACTTTATGGGATTGGTAATAATCTGAGACATATTTCGGGAGTCCCAATGCTTTAGGACTTAGTGTAAGGGGCCAGGAGAGAGCTTAGGGCAGGTAGGGTACAGACCGGTGCTGATGGGGGACGATAACTCCCAGCAACAGTCAACAAAGATCTATTTGAAGGTTTAATGCTTAAAACCAGCCAATTAAATTGTATGGGGACAGACTTGGTAGAGACAACCGAGCACTGAAGGTGATCCTTGGTAAAGACTGTCACTCCCCCACCTTTGGAAGAGCCGTCAGTAAGGTTAATATCAGTATTCAAATCACTCTTCCTTAACTACAGTACGTCTCAGTAATGACCAACACATCTGTATTGGCGCTGTGAACCCACACTTTCAATTGATCCATTTTAGGTAATATGCTTCTAGTATTAACGTGCAGAAAACACAATATTTTATGAGAGCATAAATTAGTGAAGCAGATATCAGAGCACAAGTCAGAATTGTGGCTAGCAACAGTAGATGGACCAGGGTGTACATGCACATTTCCAGATATCATCAACAGTAATACAATCAAGGCACAGAATAGGACAGGGAGAGCTCTACAGAGTTGATTTATGACATTTGGATGGCAACAATATCATATTGTACAGCAATTTCATCAGGCAACATGAATACAAAGCCGGCGAGAGGTGGTTAAAATAGGATGGGAGGCCAAAAGTCTGTGTAGCCAATAAAGAGTTAGAATCCTGAGTGTGGGAACAAACATAGTCTGTCCCACGGTTGGATAAACAAGAAAGTTCATAGTCAACAAAGCATGCAGGAGTCATGAGGCAAACATCAAAATAACAAAATGCACAAGAAAACAAATGTAACAACTTGGGGCAAGCCATTGTAAGTTCAGAGTCACTTGCACCAATAGTGCCTGTGTGCCGGAGGCGATCGAAAGCTCGGGAGAGAGGGGGGAGTGTAGTGGGGGTACCTGTACCAGACAGGGGAGACAAGCCAGGGCAGACGGTGAACAGATCGCCAGATGGAGTCCAAGCAGCAGTGCAGCAGGCAACGGGAGTAGGTGTCACACTGACTATGGAGAAGCTGTTATTTCTGGAGGCAGATTTCTTGTAGAAAATGCCAGTGGATGGTCTCTGAACAGTGGGAAAGGGCTTCAAAGGCCTCTGAATTTGGGTGGGGTAGCCTGTGAGACTCCTGCCATTTGTTGGGCTCAAAGGCTTTGGCACCTCTCACTTCACACCTCACTGCTATTTGACAGTTGGTCTGTCTCAGTTCCAGGTTGGATGGTGTCCTCAGGTCTCTGCAGTTTGTTTGCCAGAGCACCCTCTGTATAGCTTTGTAAAAGGAATCCTTGGTAGTAGTAATCCTTCAAGGTCATTTTGTCCAAAATTAGGTTGTAGGTTTGGAGTTTTGAATCTGGAGTGAAGGGTAGCATCATGTTTATGTCCCTGCTGAAAAATCCAAGTTTATCTAACTCCAAATCTATCTTTTTGTAAAAAACATGTTGAAAAATGCGAGCACTCACATGCTGCTGTGTCTCTCTCCCTCCCTCCCTCTCTCATCATGCTTGGTGTTACACAAGTTCAACAGACTGGCTATACAATGAAAAAAGAACTAAGTATAGACAACTAGAATTGTTTTTTTTGTGTATTGGTCTTTGATAGAAATTAATTCGCCATGTTACCACGGACAAGATGGAAAGGAATTCCTGTGTGCATTTTCAGTGAACAGCCCCTCTCTGTCTGGTTCAGTGCGATGCATTTGAATCTGAGTACAATCAGGTGTTTTCAGGATTCTAAGGAGATATGCATCTTCAGGCTCTGGCCACGGTACAAGGCCTCGTTTCCATGGAAACAGCTGGCTCCGAGCGGCTCTGGCTGTGTGTGTGTGCGCCTCCCTTCTCCCAGATCACACAGGGTCCAATGGCAGGTTAAAAAGACCTGTGCAGAGTAACATGCAGACAGACAAGCCATCAGGGGCCAGGGGTTTCTTTGTCACTGCACAATTATATCTGGCTGTTATGGGATATTATATGCACATAATGTCATACTGTATATCATAGTAGCTGTGTGTGTGTGTGTGTGTGTGTGTGTGTGTGTGTGTGTGTGTGTGTGTGTGTGTGTGTGTGTGTGTGTGTGTGTGTGTGTGTGTGTGTGTGTGTGTGTGTGTGTGAGTGTATGTGTGTGGTAAATAAACTCTGAAACACACATTGAACACGCTTGAATTTGCATCTCAAAGAAGCCCTTGGGCTCAACCATATTTTCACTGAAGCTCCCGACATAGACTCATATAATTTTAACATGGTGATTGAAGATTTAACGCTTTGATCATCCGTGGTAGGTCCCCTCGAACTGTAACATGACTCCTACCTTTCTTTATACTCCATTTCTATTTGATCAAGAAAATGCCTCATGCTCATCTCTGATCAAGTTAATTCCTAAAAATATTAGACTCTGCTTTTAAATCGGGCAGAATGGAATGCACGTCTACAGTCAGTTTAGCCTCGGGGCTTTGCTTGCACCAAACATGTTTTTGTGGTGGAGAAAGGAGCACTAATAGTACCCACTGGGGAACTCATTTGCTATGAGTAGCAGATACTGCTACCATGGCTCCACTCCAATTCTCATCTCAGACAGTATACAGTATTTTATAGCAATGAACTACAAATTACAAACAGAAATGTCCTATTACTGTATGTGCAAATAGACTGATTGTTGATGTACATGTTATTAATGAGATGCAAAGCTTGTGAAGGCCTGACAAAGTTCATGGCTGTAATAGAAGTCATGAAACCACCAGAAAGACAGACAGATGTGCGCACGATTATTGCATCCATATTTCCATGCAACCACTGTCATGACGTTGTCTTCTCTCTACCCTACTGAGGTTACATTTGCAAAACCCTTGGTTAACATAGAGACTCTGGGAACATCAGTAGGTGGGGGGGGGGAAATTAACTATATTCTGGTAATCCGAACAATTGAACATATGCGTTGGTACTTAATGAATATGATGTCAGTTCGGTTGTCATCTGAGACATTCTCATCCATGATAAGATGACATAAACTCTACAGTGGAAAGTCTACACATCAGTTATCAGGTTCACATGGAATTGTTGTTCAATTTAAATGTTTGAATATGAAATTATTTGGGATGGGATGAAATGTGATTTTAGCTTCTAAAATGAGAGATTTGGATTTTCATAAGATAGGGCTACTCAATCAGTGGCCCGCCCTGTGAAGGGACATGGGCTATAAAACTTTTCAAACACACTCTCCTCTCGCTTCCTATATAAGCCCTTGACGACAATATAACTTCCTGTTCCGGGGATGTAGGACGACGGTCCTATGTCAGAATGGTTCAGATAATAACTACAGAACGAAGGCAAATCAGCGTGAGCTTTGGTTGCAAATGGTATAAACTTTGAACTCTTATTCACTACAGAAGTGATACCTCCTAGCCGTTGAGTTAGCGACCGCAGCTGCAAACGCAGGTTTAAGTTTTCGTTTATTTAATTTTACAGGGACAGTGCACATTAATCAACGTTTCAGTAAAAGTGCCGGTTTGAGCCAGCCGGGTAATTTTCAGCCGCAATCCCTGGGCAGGTTATTAAAAACAATTACAATATAGACAATAGCAACATAGGACAAGCAAGACATAGCATAGGTTAGGAAGGAACAGACAGAGTATCCCGTCTACCACACAACGATGTTACTACAACATATTCAATTGACCACCAGAGACATTCTTCAAAGGACTCGGTTGGGCAACACGGCCTTCCATCTACCACCAACCTACCGAAGCGCAGCTCAGATTAAATATTTATTCTATTTCCCTTTTCCAAATGGGCGGTAATTTAGAATGCATAAGATACTGTATTTACGATAGCACAGCTTCTTCCCTTTGTTCCTCAGTCTTCCCGCTTCTTCACTCAACCCAGCCCCTTTTATTTTGTGTAACAAGCTGTCATATCTGTTCCGCCCGCTAGGGACGTTTTCCTTTATGACGTAATTTGTAATCAAGTTATGATTAATTGCGTGTATGTGTAAGTCTGTGTGATTAGTTAGGTATTAGGTAAATTAAACCCAATTTTGTATTGCTGATTCAACTTGTTGGCCAGGGTTCGTGCAGATAAAATAATTTACAACTTTCAGATGAGACTGAATTAAGATGACGATTGATATTGACTGCTATGGATGTAAAATATTACTAGGTCTTTAAGAGTTTATTTGGAAGATAACAGCTCTACAAATATTATTTTGTGGTGCCCGACTCTATAGTTAATTACATTTACATGATTAGCTCAAAAAAAAATTATTTTATAGAATAGCAATCAATTAATCCGGCATAGCCAAAGACACGACACCACGCATCCTGCGCCTTGAACTTGTGGTTTACGGGTGAACCCAGCCCTAACCATAACATTCGCAGTTTAATAAATCCCTACAGCTAAGCCATCAGACAGAGAGAGGTGGCACTCAAGTTCTCCAACACTCTCACGATTAATTTGCCTTCACACCTGAACAATCCCACAAAGAAAATCACTTAGATTAAAGTCGTTGCTCAAATTAAACATTGTGTTACACTCTGATCTGTTTCACCTGTCCTTGTGCTTGTCTCCACCCCCTCCAGGTGTCACCCATCTACCCCATTATCCGCTGAGTATTTAAACCTGTGTTTTCTGTCTGTCTGTGCCAGTTTGTCTTGTATGTTCCAAGTCAACCAGCGTGGTTTCCCGTGCGCTTGCCTTTTCTAGTCTCTTTTGCTAGTCCTCCTGGTTTTGACCCTTGCCTGTTTTCTGGACTCTGTACCTGCCAGGGTGTTTTCACAGCTGCACACACAATTCAAAGTTAGCATGGGAGAAAGGAGTCTGGGAGTATGATGGACAGCACATTCACGTGGATATGGATATTGGGTTTTCAGGGGGAAAGCTGTAATAAGTTGGCTTGATGTCTTTAATTGTACACCACTCTGTGAGTCATAACCTCTGTAAAAGTGAGGCTCTCTGAACAGTCTCAATTGTCTTGAAACTCTATCCAAACCCTCTATATTGGGGACACGCAATGTAGAATTAAATGCAATTATGAACATTTTTTCCAACCGGTGATGGGGATGTACTATGAGAGAGAGAGAGAGAGCGAGAGAGAGAGAGAGAGAGAGAGAGAGAGGGCGTGGAGTGAAAGGAGTGGGAAGCAAGAAAGGTGCATTCATTTCCTACAGTCCTGGGTTGTCAGAGAGTATATGGGACTCTCTTTCACAATGGCAGCTGCTTAACTAGCCTCGGTGCAGCAAAGCAGAGCTCTCTCTCTCTTGCTGTAGCTGGTGGTAGTATCTAAACTTCTCAGCACATTCAAAGGAGCCACCATTCTCCAAGGCACTGCAGGCGCTTTCCAAAAACACAGGTGAATTAGTTCTGCATACTGGGACGAGCATTCTCACTTTGGCCTGCATTTTTTTATTTTGCATACTGTAGGAGAAGGAATTGTTGTAGGCCTACTGACTAAAGCATCATTTTATCGTTAGAAAATTATTTTGTTGTTTTATCATACATCTTAAAACAGTGTCTATCATACTTTGAGGAAGTAGATATGCTACTATGTCCTTACCCAATCTGTCAGTATGAGAACTTGGAATGTGACACAAATACAGTAAGTGCATGCTTTGACACCATGTTGAAATTTCTGTGGAGATCTTAACTCATATCATTCATCGTCACCGAGATACAGACGTGCAAAAATAAGTATTTGCTATGGGAGAGAGCAGAGGGGAGTGGGGGGACTAATCGCTACTTCTCAACTTAACCTGTTTTAACCACGGTCACGGGCAGTGAATGAGGGGACAGGGAGTACTTGCACGTCTCTTTTTGGTGTTCATCATGGTTATCAGGACTGTAGAAGATGACTGATAAAGAAGGAGAGAGAGTGTGTGTGTGTGTGTGTGTGTGTTCATACGTACGATCTGACTGACTGCACAACAAAGCGTCTGAATGGATTTGAGTCAAAGCTCAAACAGTGATGCAGCTGCATTCCGAGAGGTTTATGATGTGAAACACCAAAGGGAAGGAAACAATGATCACATTCATGAGATGTCATTTTCCTCCCCTTTTCATTTGAGGAATTTGTTGGGGGGTTTTCATAACGTAATATGCCCACCTCAACCAAAGTGGCACTTTGTTAAAGGGCAGTGTTCGAGACTTGACCTTATGCTCACTGAAACAGGGACAGAGTGAATAGGTATTGCCCTCGGCAGGTAAATAGCCTACTTGCACAATGCTAGGCTGGCCATTTTGTTCATTACCATTTTTCTCAACCTAATAGCAATATAGCAATAATGATGTTCCCATTGAATGTCAGAATCAAAAAGTAATGTAGAATACCATGACTGTAACAGAACAGTACGCTACCAAGGAGACAACTCTAATTCAATAAAACAAATGATGTGGCTTTTTTTTCATGCTGTGCTTTTGCATTATCAACTTTATAGTGTGACACTGTGCAATTTTCTTCTCTCTACTACAATCTTCTCACGTTAGAAAGAGCAGGAAGCCACTGAAGGTGGTTCTATGATATTGGCCATCCCATATGTGGGTTCCAAGCATAAGCCTTATTTATACCACATCTCCCACTCCTAAATGCAGAACAACACCTTTGGACGCATTGGAATGGCGCTGTTTTATGGCATCATAACCAATTATGCTATTGTGTATGTTTTTTTGCGTTGTTTGCAACTTATTTTGTTCATAATGTTTCTGCCACTGTCTATTATGACCGAAAAGAGCTAATGGATATCAGGACAGTGATTACTCACCTCGTAGTGGACGAAGATTTGATTTACTTCAGACACCCGACAAGGCCCAAATCCCCGTCATTTGCATGAGAAAGAAACTGAGATAGAGGACGGCGAACTGAGATATTGTAAGGATCTGGTAATCTGCCTCTACCATCAGCTCTATTAGCCAACGTACCATCATTGGATAACAAAATAGATTAGCTACGATCACGAATATCCTACCAACAGGACATTAAAGTTACAGAACAGCTGCCTCTGGTAGGACAAGAGATGGCTGTCTGTGTATATTTGTAAACAACAGTTGGTGCACAAAATCTAATATTAAAGAAGTCTTGAGGTTTTGCTCGCCTGAGGTAGAGTATCTCATGATAAACTGTAGACCACAATATTTACCAAGAGAGTTTTCATTTATATTTTTTGTAGCTGTCTATTTACCACAAACTGATGCTGGCACTAAGACCACACTCAATGAGTATAAGGCCATAAGCAAACAGGAAAACGTTCATCCAGAGGCAGCGCTTCTAGTGGCCGAGGACTTTAAAGCAGGGAAACTTAAATCCATTTTACCTCATTTCTATCAGCATGTTAAATGTGTAACCAGAGGAAAGAAAATCTAGATCACCTTTACTCCACACACAGAGACCCGCTATGTCCTCCAACGAACCATTAGGCAAAATGTTGATAAAGGACTAAGATCGAATCATACTACACCGGCTCCGACACTCGTCGGATGTGGCAGGGCTTGCAAACTATTCCAGCGACAAAGGGAAGCACAGTTCGAGAGCTTCCCAGTGACACGAGCCTACTAGACGAGCTAAATTAATTCTATGCTCGCTTTGAGGCAAGTAAAACTGAAAGATTCATGAGACGACTGTGCGATCACATTCTCCGCAGCCGATGTGAGTAAGATCTTTAAACAAGGCAACAGACGGATTACCAGGATGTGTACTCTGAGCATGCGCTGACCAACTGGCAAGTGTCTTCACTGACATTTTCAACCTATCCCTGACTGAGACTGTAATACCAACATGTTTCAAGCAGACCACCATAGTCCCGGTGCCCAAGAACACTAAGGTAGCCGGCCTTAATGACTACCGACCCATAGCCCTTACGTTTGTGGCCATGAAGTGCTTTGAAAGGCTGGTCATGGCTCACATCAACACCATTATCCCAGAAACCCTAGACCCACTCCAATTTGCATACCACCTTAACAGATCCACAGATGGTTTTTATTGTATTTTTTATTTCACCTTTATTTAACCAGGTAGGCCAGTTGAGAACACGTTCTCATTTACAACTGCGACCTGGCCAAGATAAAGATAAGCAGTGCGACAAAAACAACAACACAGAGTTACACATGGGATAAACAAACGTACAGCTGACCACAACTCCATTTTGTTGATCCCTGCCTACAGACAGAAACTAAAACAAGAAGCTCCCGCGCTGAGGTCTGTTCAACGCTGGCCCGACCAATCTGATTCCACACTCCAAGACTGCTTCCATCACGTGGACTGGGATATGTTTCGTATTGCATCAAACAACAGCATTGATGAATACGCTGATTCGGTGAGCGAGTTCATCAGAACGTGCGTTGAAGATGTCGTTCCCATAGCAACGATTAAAACATTCCCAAACCAGAAACCGTGGATTGATGGCAGCATTCGCGTGAAACTGAATGTGCGAACCACTGCTTTTAATCAGGGCAAGGTGACCGGAAACATGACCGAATACAAACAGTGTAGCTATTCCCTCCGCAAGGCAATCAAACAAGCTAAGCGTCAGTATAGAGACAAAGTAGAATCTCAATTCAACGGCTCAGACACAAGAGGTATGTGGCAGGGTCTACAGTCAATCACGGATTACAAAAAGAAAACCAGCCCCGTCACGGACCAGGATGTCTTGCTCCCAGGCAGACTAAATAACTTTTTTGCCCGCGTTGAGGACAATACAGTGCCACTGACACGGCCCGCAACCAAAACATGCGGACTCTCCTTCACTGCAGCCGAGTGAGGGAAAACATTTAAATGTGTTAACCCTCGCAAGGCTGCAGGCCCAGACGGAATCCCCAGCTGCGCCCTCAGAGCATGCGCAGACCAGCTGGCCGGTGTGTTTACGGACATATCAATCAATCCCTATCCCAGTCTGTTGTTCCCACATGCTTCAAGAGGGCCACCATTGTTCCTGTTCCCAAGAAAGCTAAGGTAACTGAGCTAAACGACTACCGCCCCGTAGCACTCACTTCCGTCATCATGAAGTGCTTTGAGAGACTAGTCAAGGACCATATCACCTCCACCCTACCTGACACCCTAGACCCACTCCAATTTGCTTACCGGCCCAAATAGGTCCACAGACGATGCAATCTCAACCACACTGCACACTGCCCTAACCCATCTGGCCAAGAGGAATACCTATGTGAGAATGCTGTTCATCGACTACAGCTCGGCATTTAACACCATAGTACCCTCCAAGCTCGTCATCAAGCTCGAGACCCTGGGTCTCAACCCTGCCCTGTGCAACTGGGTACTGGACTTCCTGACGGGCCGCCCCCAGGTGGTGAGGGTAGGCAACAACATCTCCACCCCGCTGATCCTCAACACTGGGGCCCCACAAGGGTGCGTTCTGAGCCCTCTCCTGTACTCCCTGTTCACCCACGACTGCGTGGCCACGCACGCCTCCAACTCAATCATCAAGTTTGCGGACGACACAACAGTGGTAGGCGTGATTACCAACAACGACGAGACGGCCTACAGGGAGGAGGTGAGGGCCCTCGGAGTGTGGTGTCAGGAAAATAACCTCACACTCAACGTCAACAAAACTAAGGAGATGATTGTGGACTTCAGGAAACAGCAGAGGGAACACCCCCCTATCCACATCGATGGAACAGTAGTGGAGAGGGTAGTAAGTTTTAAGTTCCTCGGCGTACACATAACAGACAAACTGAATTGGTCCACCCACACAGACAGCATCGTGAAGAAGGCGCAGCAGCGCCTCTTCAACCTCAGGAGGCTGAATAAATTTGGCTTGTCACCAAAAGCACTCACAAACTTCTACAGATGCACAATCAAGAGCATCCTGTCGGGCTGTATCACCGCCTGGTACGGCAACTGCTCCGCCCACAACCGTAAGGCTCTCCAGAGGGTAGTGAGGTCTGCACAACACATCACCGGGGGCAAACTACCTGCCCTTCAGGACACCTACACCACCCGATGTCACAGGAAGGCCATAAAGATCATCAAGGACAACAACCACCCGAGCCACTGCCTGTTCACCCCGCTATCATCCAGAAGGCGAGGTCAGTACAGGTGCATCAAAGCTGGGACCGAGAGACTGAAAAACAGCTTCTATCTCAAGGCCATCAGACTGTTAAACAGCCACCACTAACATTGAGTGGCTGCTGCCAACACACTGACTCAACTCCAGCCACTTTAATAATGGGAATTGATGGGAAATGATGTAAAATATATCACTAGCCACTTTAAACAATGCTACCTAATATAATGTTTACATACCCTACAATATCCATCTCATGTGTATATGTATATACTGTACTCTATATCATCTACTGCATCTTTATGTAATACATATATCACTAGCCACTTTAAACTATGCCACTTTGTTTACATACTCATCTCATATGTATATACTGTACTCAATACCATCTACTGTAAATTGCCTATGCCGCTCTGTACCATCACTCATTCATATATCTTTATGGACATATTCTTTATCCCCTTACACTTGTGTCTATAAGGTAGTAGTTTTGGAATTGTTAGCTAGATTACTTGTTGGTTATTACTGCATTGTCGGAACTAGAAGCACAAGCATTTCACTACACTCGCATTAACATCTGCTAACCATGTGTATGTGAAAAATAAAATTTGATTTGATTTGACAATAGAAAAAATCTATATACAGTGTGCATATGCAATAAGACTATGGAGGTAAGGCAATAAATAGGCCATTTCTGCGAAATAATTACAATTTAGCATTAACACTGTCGAGATAGATGTGCAGATGACGACGTGCAAGTAGAGATACTGGGGTGCAAACCAGCAAAAATGAATAACAATATGGGGATCAGGTAGTTTACAAATGGGCTATTTACAGATGGGCTGTGTACAGATGCAATAAACGGTATGCTGCTCTGACAGATGATGCTTAAAGTTAGTGAGGGAGATACAAGTCTCCAGCTTCAGTGATTTTTGCAATTCGTTCCAGTCATTGGCAGAGTTGGCTTTGGGGATGGCTAGTGAAAAATACTTGCTGGAGCGCATGCTGTGGGTTGGTGTTGCTATGGTGACCAGTGAGCTGAGATACCGAGCAAATGAGAGCATACAGGTCGCAGTGATGGGTAGTATATGGGACTATGGTGACAAAACGGATGGCACTGTGATGGACTACATCCAATTTGCTGAGTAGAGGGTTGGAGGCTATTTTCTAAATTACATCGCTGAAGTCAAGGATTGGTAGGTGTCATGACGTTGGCCTCTTTGGGTATAGCAACCCCATCCCCCTCTCCCTGCCTCCCCCTTGCCTCCTTCATCTAGGCTGTTGTGGTCAGAGGTCGTAAATTCCTGAGAAGACCTCCTCATGGACACACAGTATAGAGAGGGTAGATTTTCATGGAGCACAATGGAATTTCTTCCACCTCACAGAACTTGAGGTACGAACAAATTTCATGTTCCGGAGAAAGTAGAATCCAGCTACGAACTGGTCCGTTTGTCACAACTTGGGAAGTTCATGGGAGATGGTGTGGCCACATTACCATAACGCTATTTATACAATAGCCTCAGATATGAGGTTTGCATCTAATTGTTGTATAATATGAATGAGTGAGTATGATACTGTTTGTATAATTGTGTAATATGATTTTTGACTGTTTAATTAAGAAAAATACAATTCCCTTTTGATTTGAACTAAATCAGAGGACCGCCCCTCAGCCCAGTTAGGGTCAGACATCCTGGGACAGCCCTCTTCGGCCAATCCGAATAAAACCCCCACTCGTGTTTTCGATCAGCAGACCGAGCTTACCTCAATTACGAGATGGCTAAAGGTTGCAGACCATGTTTTTCTCCATTAGGAGAGTACAAAGGATCTAGACCATTGCTGAATCTTTTAACCATACCACGTGGTTAAACTCTTAGACTATCGATACCGATAGAATAAGAACAAGTCTTTGATATTAATAACTAGTCTGCAGCTAGGAATTCGATATCATTGAACGCAAAGAACGACAACCGCCGACACATCCATTCTATAACGAATGTCACTCTGAACAATCCCCTCTAACCACAACCGAGAGAGAGAGAGAGAGAGAGAGAGGGAGAGAGACGGACAATTCTACAAAAGAAAATAACTTTTCACCAGCGATCAAGACGATACACTGAGTGTAAATATATATATTGATTGCAATTGTTCCCGAATGAGTGAGCGTTCATGTGCAAAGGATTAGCATTTCAATTGTTATAATTATCACTCTGTCGTGACTTCTTAGTCGACCCCCACTTCCCCTTTTTGTCTAACAAGCCGCCATGATGGTTTAGCCCACTAGGGCACATTCTCCTATAATTTCATGTAACCACATTTACCTTGTTTGTTTATGCATTTCTGTGACTTACTTAGTTAGTAATAAATAAATGATTTAAGACAATTGATGTATGGATGACTCATAGTGAAGACTGGGTTCGTGCAGATAACCAACAATTTACGAAGTTTGGAATGAGACTAACGGGAGGTAAAGTAAATAATTCATTAATTCAAAGACTAATTGATCAGATAAAATATCTGAAAAGTTATTTTAGGTAATGATAACTTTGTAATCTGAATATTTTTCCTTGGTGCACCGACTTCCTAGTTAATTAGTTACATGATTAATCAGTTGATCGTGTAATAACTAATTACAGAGAATCTTTGATAAAAAACTATCAGTCTCCAGTTAATGACAGTAAAGACACGACATAGGATAGTCATTTTTACGAGGGTATGTTTAGCGGTATAAGTGAAAGAGGATTTGTCGCGAAATAGAAGCTGATTCTAGATTTAATTTTGGATTGGAGATGCTTAATGTGAGTCTGGAAGGAGAGTTTACAGTCTAACCATTTGTTTACAGACAGATTATTTAATTTATAATTCACTGTATCACAATTCCAGTGGGTCAGAAGTTTACATACACTAAATTGACTGTGCCTTTAAAAAGCTTGGAAAATTCCAGAAAATTATGTCATGGCTTTAGAAGATTCTGATAGACTAATTGGCGTAATTTGAGTCAATTGGAGGTGTACCTGTGAATGTATTTCAAGGCCTACCTTCAAACTCAGTGCCTCTTTGCTTGACATCATGGGAAAATCAAAAGAAATCAACCAAGACCTCAGAAAAAAAAGATTTAGACCTCCACAAGTCTGGTTCATCCTTAGGAGCAATTTCCAAATGCCTGAAGGTGCCACGTTCATCTGTACAAACAATAGTACGCAAGTATAAACACCATGTGGCCCTGCAGCCGTCATACCGCTCAGGAAGGAGACGCTTTCTGTCTCCTAGAGATGAACGTACTTGTGCGAAAAGTGCAAATCAATCCCAGAACAACAGCAAAGGACCTTGTGAAGATGCTGGAGGAAACAGGTACAAAAGTATCTATATCCACAGTAAAACAAGTCCTATATTGACGTAACCTGAAATCCCGCTCAGCAAGGAAGAAGCCACTGGTCCAAAACCGCCATAAAAAAGCCAGACTATGGTTTGCAACTGGACATGGGGACAAAGATCATACTTTTTGCAAAATGTCCTCTGATCTGATGAAACAAAAATAGAACTGTTTGGCCATAATGACCATCGTTATGATCGAAAAAGGAAAAAGGGGGAGGCTTGCAAGCCGAAGAACACCATCCCAACCGTGAAGCATAATAGGGGTAGCAGCATCATGTTGTGGGGGTGATTTGCTGCAGGAGGGACTGGTGCACTTCACAAAATAGATTGCATCATGAGGATGGAAATTGATGTGGATATACTGAAGCAACATCTCAAGGCATCAGTTAGGAAGTTAAAGCTTGGTCGTGAATGGGTCTTCCAAATGGACAATGACCCCGAGCATACTTATGTAACAGTATAAATTTATACCGTCCCCTCGCGCGAACTAGGGACCTTCTGCACACATCAACAGTCACCCTCGAAGCATCGTTACCCATCGCTCCACAAAAGCCGCGGCCCTTGCAGAGCAAGGGGAACTACTACTTCAAGGTCTCAGAGCAAGTGACGTCACTGATTGAAACGCTATTTAGCGCCCACGCTAACTAAGCTAGCCGTTTCACATCCGTTACACTCACCCCCCTTTTGACCTTCCTCCTTTTTTTCCCGCAGCAACCAGTGATCCGGGTCAACAGCATCAATGTAACAGTACAAATTTAGACCGTCCCCTCGCCCATACCCGGGCGCGAACCAGGGACCTTCTGCACACATCAACAGTCACCCTCGAAGCATCGTTACCCATCGCTCCACAAAAGCCGCGGCCCTTGCAGAGCAAGGGGAACTACTACTTCAAGGTCTCAGAGCAAGTGACGTCACTGATTGAATCGCTATTTAGCGCCCACGCTAACTAAGCTAGCCGTTTCACATCCGTTACACTCACCCCCCTTTTGACCTTCCTCCTTTTTTTCACAGCAACCAGTAATCCGGGTCAACAGCATCAATGTAACAGTATAATTTTTAAACCGTCCCCTCGCCCATACCCGGGCGCGAACCAGGGACCTTCTGCACACATCAACAACTGACGCCTACGAAGCGTCGTTACCCATCGCTCCACAAAAGCCGCGGCCCTTGCAGAGCAAGGGGAACTACTACTTCAAGGTCTCAGAGCAAGTGACGTCACTGATTGAAACGCTATTTAGCGCCCACGCTAACTAAGCTAGCCGTTTCACATCCGTTACACTTACAAAGTTGTGGCAAAATGGCTTAAGGACAACAAAGTCAAGGTATTGGACCTCACAAAGCCCTGACCTCAATCCTATAGAACATTTGTGGGCAGAACTGAAAAAGTGTGTGCGAGCACTGTCAGGAGGAATGGGCCAAAATTCATCCAACTTATTGTGGGAAGCTTGTGGAAGGCTTCCCGAAATGCTTAACCTAAATTAAACAATTTAAAGGCAATGCTACCAAATGATAATTGAGTGTATGTACACTTCTGACCCACTGGGAATGTGATGAAAGAAATAAAAGCTGAAATAAATCATTCTCTCTACTCTTATTCTGACATTTCACATTCTTAAAATAAAGTGGTGATCCTAATTGACCTAAGACAGGGAATTTTTACTAGGATTAAATGTCAGGATTTGTGAAAACTGAGTTTATATGTATTTAGCTAAGGTGTATGTAAACTTCTGACTTCAACTATAGGTATTTGTAATTGTCCACATATTCTATATCAGAACCGGCCAGAGTAGTGATGCTAGTCGTACGGGCAGGTGCGGGCAGCCATCAGTTGAAAAGCATGCATTTATTTTATTTATTTTATTTATTTTACTAGCGTTTAAGAGCAGTTGGAGGCCATGGACTGAGTGTTGTATGGCATTGAAGCTTGTTTGGAGGTTTGTTAGGGCCAGATGTATACCGAATGGTGTCGTCTGCGTAGAGGTGCATCATGGAATCCCCCGCAGCAAGAGCGACATCGTTGATATATACAGAGAAAAGAGTCGGCCCAAGAATTGAACCCTGTGGTACCCCCATAGAGACTGCCAGAGGTCCGAACAACAGGCCCTCCGATCTGACACACTGAACTCTATCTGAGAAGTAGTTAGTGAACCAGGCGAGGCAGTCAACTGAGAAACCAAGGCTGTTGAGTCTGCCGATAAGATTAAGGTGATTGATAGTGTCGAAAGCCTTGGCCAGGTCGATGAAGACGGCTGCACAGTACTGTCTTTTATCGATGCGGTTATGATATCGTGTAGTATCTAGAGCGTGGCTGAGGTGCACCCGTGACCAGCTCGGAAACCGGATTGCACAGCGGAGAAAGTACTGTGGGATTCGACATGGTCAGTGATCTGTTTGTTATCTTGGCCTTCGAAGACTTTAGAAAGGCAGGGCATGATGGATATAGGTCTTTAACAGTTTGGGTTTAGAGTGTCACCCCCTTTGAAGAGGGGGATGACCGCGGCAGCTTTCCAATTGTTATGGATCTCGGACAATACGGAAGAGAGGTTGAACAGACTGGTAACAGGGGTTGCAACAATGACTGCGGATCATTTTAGAAAGAGAGGGACCAGATTGTCTAGCCCAGCTGATTTGTACGGGTCCAGGTTTTGCAGCTCTTTCAGAACATCAGCTATCTGGATTTGGGTCACGGTGAAGCTGGGGAGGCTTGCGCAAGTAGCTGCGGGGGGTGCGGAGCTGTTGGCCGGGGTTGGGGTAGCTAGGAGGAAAGCATGGCCAGCCGTAGAGAAATGCTTATTGAAATTCTCGATTATCGTGGTGACAGTGTTTCCTAGCCTCAGTGCAGTGGGCAGCTGGGAGGAGGTCCTCTTATTTTCCATGGACTTTACAGTGTCCCAAAACTTTTTGGAGTTAGAGCTACAGTTTGCAAATTTCTGTTTGAAAAAGCTAGCCTTTGCTTTCCTAACTGACTGCGTGTATTGGTTCCTGACTTCCCTGAAAGGTTGCATATCGCGGGGGGGACTGTTCGATGAAAGTACATTCCGCCACAGGATGTTTTTGTGCTGGTCGAGGACAGTCAGGGCTGGAGTGAACCAAGGGCTATATCTGTTCATAGTTCTACATTTTTTGAAAGGGTCATGCTTATTTAAGATGGTGAGGAAATTACTTTTTAAGATTGACCAGGCATCCTCTATTGACGGGATGAGGTCAATATCCTTCCAGGATACCCGGGCCAGGTTGATTAGAAAGGCCTGCTTGCAGAAATGTTTTAGGGAGCATTTGACAGTGATGAGGGGTGGTCGTTTGACCGCAGACCCATAGCGGATACAGGCAATGAGGCAGTGATCGCTGAGATCCTGATTGAAAACTGCAGAGGTGTATTTGGAGGGCAAGTTGGTCAGGATAATATCTATGAGGGTGCCCATGTTTTCGGATTTAGGGTTGTATCTAGTGGGTTCCTTGATAATGTGTGTGAGATTGAGGGCATATAGCTTAGATTGTAGGACTGCCTGGGTGTTAAGCATATCCCAGTTCAGGTCACTTAACAGAATGAACTCTGAAGATAGATGGGGGCAATCAATTCACATATGGTGTTCAGGGCACAGCTGGGAGCTGAGGGGGGTCTATAACACGCGGCAACAGTGAGAGACTTATTTCTGGAGAGATTCATTTTTTTAATTAGAAGCTCAAACTGTTTAGGCATAGACCTGTAAAGTATGACAGAACTTTCCAGGCTACAATTGAGACATGGATTGTGTATGTGTGCCATTCAGAGGGTGAATGGGCAAGACAAAATATTTAAGTGCCTTAGAACATGGTATGGCAGTAGGTGCCAGGCGCACCAGTTTGAGTGTGTCAAGAACAGCAACGCTGGTGGGTTTTTCACGTTCAACAGTTTCCACCCAAAGGACATCCAACCAACTTGACACAACTGTGGGAAGTATTGTAGTTCCTGTGGAGTTCCTGTGTAACACGTTCAAAACCTTGTAGAGTCCATGCCCCGATGAATTGAGGCAGGTCTGAGGGCAAAAGCGGGTGCAACTCAATAGTAGCAATGTGTACTTAATGTTTTGTACACTCAATGTACACACTGAATATACTACATAAACATGTCTCTTTTCTCAGCTCACCTTCAATCTCTGTCTGCAGTTGGTTCACGTGGCTGCTCTTAGCAGCTCCACTCTCTGCTCCACAACCATGTCTCTCAGATGCCCTCAGCTCAGCCCAGATCACAGTCTGTCCCATCAGCTCAGAACCGGTGTCATCCTCAGCTTCAGTTCCCAGCCTGTCAATCTGCTCTTCATCCACCCTACTCTGGCTTTCTACATATGTTAAGACACCTGGGGAATGATGTCTTTCACTCTTCATGGCTATCTTTCTGAACATGCGACCCAGGGACACCAGCAGAACTGGCATAGTCTTCCTATTTTAACCGGCAGCTCCAGGGCTTGGTCAGTTTTAGAGTGGTAAAACCAGCTTTTATACTAAGATTGTGTGATATGTGCACATGTAAAGGGATTTTAAGGATGAAAAGGGGGAGGGAGGATAGTGTGTTTGTCTGTTGCCAAGTAATTGATGTCTCACTCTCTCAGGTCACTGTTTGACATACTAACTAATTGAACTATACAAAATGTAATGTAAGTAAGTAGTAGCTTGATGTACAAGTATAGCCCGTGGATAGGACACGAGTCGATTACAGGGCCTTACCCTAAATCTATCTCCTTAATGCTGAATGCCAGCAGAGACACATCAGGTCCCATTTTTAGCCGTTAGTATGACTTGGCCAGGGATTGAACTCACAACCTTCCAATCTCAGGGCAGAGATAACCACAAGGCCACATAGTTCAATTACACAATAGTTCAACTGGAACATAGGAAACGTAAAGGACATGTACACTACAGCTTACTGTGAATGAGTGCTGTCCATTGGCTTAAATCAGATTATCTGTTATGTGGGCATTGTGGCATAAACACAATATTTTACAATACTTAACACAATCCATGACCTAAATTCAAAGTCTCGAGACATCCATGTGACGTTGCTGACATGCAAGACTGCTGAGGTACTGACAAGCCTACACTGTGACACTGCATAAGTCTGATGGCTCGGAGTGTGTCATGAGACATTGTTGAATGTCAAGTTTCTTGTTTTCCAAGACAGAGGTTGTGGATCCTCTAGGCTGTAGACAGGTGTCTACAGCCTAGTGATCAGTCCACATACACGTCCACAGGCTTTTGGGTAGATAAGTTAATGTGAAGAGTTAGGGAAATTTCCCCTCTAACAAAACCATTATCTGGGCGTGTTTGGTATGAGTCATAAGAGCGTGCATCAGTGACAAGTTATATAATTAGATAGAAATCACAAGGAATCAGGCTCGTCTTTAGAATAATATTTCTTCAAGCGTATTGTAAAGAAGTAGTGACAAGATTTATGCTGATTGCTATTTGTGTTTATGAATAAGCCTCTATTGAATAACCAGTCACTCAGAGAGAGGATAGATAAACACACAGGCATCAATCTCTCTAACAGAGCAGTAAACTTATGACAGAGACAAGAACAATGGCAAGTGGAAATGTTCATTTGCTAATGAATCCGAGACCCTACGGCTGCTCAGGTAAGGTATGAGATCTGTAGGTTATGTCGGTCTTTTTCAAAAACACTTCCTCTAGACCCGTGGTTCCCTACTTCAGCCCTCAAGTAACCCCAACAGCATGTATTTTTGTTGAAACCCTGGACAAACTCACCTGAATCAACTGATCGAGGGCCTGATGATTAGTTGACAAGTTGAATCAGGTGTGCTTGTACTGGGCTACAATAAAAATGTGTACTGTTGGGGGTACTCGAGGACCGGAGTTGGGAACCACTGCGTCTAGACTCCAGAGATGTAAAAAGAGGCTCCTTTCAGAACTCAATGTTCACTCTCTAAATGGAAGGCTGTCAACTGCCATGAAAAGACGTTGCTTTAGGCTTAAAAACAAACAAATGTACACATCCCGAAGAAGTGGAGGGTTTTTTGGAAGGAATACACAGAGAGAGAGCCGGAGGGGGGAGATGAAGAGAGTAATAGTTAGACTGCTCTGCGGTCACCCTGGTATGCAGACAGCCTTGAAAGCATTACAGTACCTGCTGCATCTTGTAAAATTCAGATTCTGAAATGAACAAATTTACCAGTTATCCAAACATTTATTTTGTGTTAGACAACACAACATGAATTACATTCTAAATGTATGCCTCAAAGTAAGCATTGAATATAGTAGTTTTATTTTACTTATGTCTATACTGTTTATGGAGTTGTAATTTCTCTCTAAATCACTTTTAATTTGATATTTACCGTAAATCAATAATGAAACACAATTAATCAAATGTTGTCGTTACAAATTAAACAAAACAATCTACTCTGCATGAAGTGTATCAATGGTGAAAGGTCAAAAGTCACACATGCCACAGATGTCTGGCATTGCACACTGTCAGAATGGCAGTTAACGAAGCAACTCTTCATCTTCACTTGCCTCGCTTTGAACAGAGGGCCTGCTGAGGTGTAGACCTGTGATTAGGACTGCAGTAACTCTCCCCACCCAGGGAGCAGTGGGCTGAAATCCCTCCAGGTCAGGCCTCTTCAGTGATCAACACACCTATGCATGTCTAATTAAAGCCCTACGGTGGACTCCAATATGCTCCCTTGCTCATTCCCTTGCTCTCTTGTTCACTTTCCTCTGCCCTTGTCCACTACTTCCTAGTGCTGAGCGATTAACCAGCTTTTTGTCTTCTTCTGTTATTTAACAACTAATTGACCAACATCGGTTCAATTACTTGAATTATGAATTTTTTGCCGTTTCACTAGAGAGAAAACAAATAATTCACAAAATAAATGAGTGCAGCGTTCATGTTCTAGTCGTAACTAGGAAATTCCGAAATTTCAGACTTGCTAACCTTGGCAGAAGAGTCGGATCCCAAAATCAACCAATAGGAAGCTCTATGCAAATAATTTACCTTAATTTGAATTTGGAGGTTCCGCTTTTGCGATAGCACCTGAAAGTGGCATAGGTCAAGATCTTTGTAGAACACTAGGCTGAAGGGAATTGTAGTTTTTATTAGTCAAATATTCAATCTAGTTTAGTGCAGAAATGTGCTACTTAACTACAATGACCATAACCCATTACTCCTGTTCTTCCTGGATTGGACAGAGAAGTATAGCCTATGCACAGACACATGAGAGGAATGTACACAACCCAATGACCAGAGGGATAGAGACAGTTTGTGAGGTAGGGCTACCCAATTGATAGTTGTAGTAATTGGTAATAAGCAGTCTTGAAAGTATGCCCTATGTACTTTAAAGAACTAGTAAAATTGTTTTATCAGAGAGCTCTTCAGCATACTTAGGCAGCTACTAGCTAGCTACTAGCCTAGCTAAATAGGATGACTCAAAGACGGTACGTGTGGGGAGCACAGAGATAATGTTGGATGGTTGTCTGGCTGGCTGGCTGGCTGGCAGAGATGAGATGTTGAATTTAAGGAATTAAAAATGAAATACACAACTAAAATATTTTATTATTTCATAGTAATTTCCGCTTTCTGTTCATTTGGACCTGACAATGGGATGTTTTCAATGTTTTGGCAATTTATTGATCACTATTTTGGGCTTTGGAATTTCCATTTAAAAGCTTTAAAATAATTTGAAAGTCATTATTTCATAATTAATTGTATGTTTTAAAAAAGTCATTGTCCTTAAAAGCACTAATCGCTCAGCACTTCTACCCTCTGTCCCAGATCTGCCCAGTTTGGATAGAGATGTAAGAACTATGACAATGAATAGCATTTGGCCCACCAGAAGGGTAAGTAGAGCTATTATCCTATTTGTTATTTGATACGGTCCAGTCCTTTGTGATCAGAGAGAGGGGTAGAGATAAAGGTATCGGACTGGAACCCAACCAAGAAACAGCACACACAGGAGCCCCGGTGTAACATATACTCTCACATACCTTCCATCATGCAAGCAAATGTGTCTGTCTGTCTGTCTGTCTGTGAGACAACTGGGCTAGTGACGGGGTCGGCCTAAGCACCAGAACTCTGTGTAGTTAGGAACTCCAGTGTCTCTAATGATGCATACTTCCCTCAGTGTAAGACAGCCAGAGGAGAGGGTGCACTAGCCTGTGCTTGTCTGGAGCTGAGAATGCCCATTAACACTCTTTCCCCCCTCAGGTGGTGACCACCTGAGCTATCAAAGACAACCGTGTCTGAAACAACCCCCCTCCCCCTACATATCCCCTCCTCACAGACCATAGATAGTGACATTGATAGTGAGTCATGTAAAGTACAGTAAAAACCAATAAACACCCTCAAATCTGCGTTTGTACTTACAGCTTGACACAACTCTTCTGTACAGTATGAGAAAACAAACTATCTGCATTTACTTGATCCAATTCACCCAAGAGAGAGAGCTCTACACTTGGGAGGTAGGCCTAAGCTTCTGAAATAATCACATTCGATTTTGGTCATCATATTTCTGCTTATCGTCATGTTAGGACAAGGATGCTGAGGTGGCGTCTGATTAGTATAAGGAATGTGTTTGGTTTTTACATTTTTATTTAACCCTTATTTGACCAGGTGAGTTGACTGAGAACACATTCTCATTTACAGCAACCACCTGGGGAATAGTTACAGGGGAGAGGAGGGGGCATGAATGAGTCTTTTGGGGTTATAGTATATACGGCTAAAGATTCCGTCAGGTTCATTCCAAACAAATGGAATTTCAAACAGTCTCATTAACATTCATTTGATGCTGCCTTGTTTAAATGTAAACACTGTCAAGGCTTCCCCTGAAACACAAATGCCAAAACACTACTTGCCTTCTGACCTGGTATAATTTTCATTGGCCTAATGTCTCCACATTATCTATCCTAGAACTTTCTCTTGTCCCTCTCCCTTCGTTTCATAACTTCCTGTGACTGTCCTTTGAAACCATTATAGCCGCATGTCTCCTAACTTCCCCTCTCTGGGATGTGTGATTCACTGTGTCCCTGAAACACAACACAAGCCAATCTAGAGCAGCAGATAAAGCTAATTGTGGAAAAGGACCATCGATCAAGGCCAGTGCACTCATAAGTACGTGTCGGATGGCACCTCAATGGCAGGAAGTGCTTGGGCTTGACTCTAGTGAACACGGAGGGGAGAGCCGCCCAATACACCCATGTAGTGTACTGTAGGGTTGGTCACTATAGCTAAAACTGCTGGCCACTTATCTTTTTTTTTTAACCTTTATTTAACTAGGCAAGTCAGTTAAGAACAAATTCTTATTTAGAATGACAGCCTACACCGGCCAAACCCAGACAACGCTGGGCCAATTGTGCACCGCCCTATGTGACTCCCAATCACAGCCGGTTGTAATACAGCCTGGATTCAAACCTTCTGTAGTGACGCCTCAAGCACTGAGACGCAGTGCCTTAGACAGCTCTGCCACTCGGGAGCCATCTTGTGTTGAACACCTTTATAAGAGAAAGAATGTCAGTATGATAGCATAGTCATCATATGGACATGACTGTTTGTGTATGTTGATATTTGTCGTTGTGTAGTAGGTTTTGTTCTGTGTACTAGGCTACAGAACGACACAGGTAGGCACAGTGCTAGTTATCTTACCTCACTATAGCTCAGTATCTCCCCTGTGTGGAAGACACAGTTTAGCTATATGCCTAATAATTGCTATCACATTTTCTCTCAGAGCCAAGAGAAGGCCTCTGGACTAAAATTAGACCAGGGAGAGTGGAAAACTAAATGAAATTTAGATTCTTTTGTTGAAATGACCTTTGGAAATATAACTCATTCTAATGAGCAGATAACTGGCAAACGTCTCTCTTTGGATGTGCAATATACATTTATACAGTTGCCAAGGAGCCACTCACACCCTTTCCGTGTTTACAATGGTAAGGGAGGTCCTCAGAGCCCAGGGCTAGTAGAGCAGATGACCTTAGCGCAAACTGAAGCTCATAAAAAAAAAACAGGGAGGGCATCTAATATTTTTTATACACTCCATTTAAAAAAAGTTTCCATCCTGAGATTCTAATTATAGTCCCACATTCTGTACTCTTTCTGACCTTCAGATAAAACCAAAATAATCCAAATGTAAAAAAAAAAACAAGATTCCACTTTCAAGTGGCAAACATTTCAGTAGCTATGGGCTCAATCGAATCAAACCTGCATTGTGGGATTAACACAGTAGCTCTGTGCCATGTTCAAACAAAATCACAGAATTCATTTTGGATTCTGTGAAAAACTACTATTGTCCCAGGTGGTGTATGTGGGCAGCAGTTTGTCAACAGACACTAAACATTTCCAACGTGAGTTTGATTGAATTCCAGCCATGCATCACTGGTGTATACACTACAGACTGTGTAGAACACACTGTGTCCTGTAGATGGAGATGTTACTCTTTCAAAAAAAGTGCTACAAAATCAGAGAGGAAGTGGGAGAAAGAAGATCTGCGTCATATAGTGATTAATTATATTATTATACGATAAGATCATTACATGTTTATATTACAAGCATTTCGCACTATGATTTTAGCTTGTTTTTATTAGTCATTGTAAAACGTGTGTCTTTATATTGTGGGTAGATAGTGTAAATGAAGGCCTCTCACGGCGGTGATCTCACTAGGAAGGTGTGACAAGGTATGGAAATAGGCATGTATATTTGCAGTGTGACATGTTCTGACGTATCGTAATCACGTCACCCAAGTCTAACACAAGTTAGAAAATGATTGTCTGGATTCACTTGTACTTTGTGAACCAGGAGTAGCAGTAACTTGGTTTACTTTTAAGTAAATTGAATTGATTTCTTTTCAGAAGTTGGATTTTATGTGTCCAAAAATGTGCCTGGTATTTAATTTGAATCTGTTCACCATATATGGATACTGTTATAGGTTATATAGACACGGAACATCAAACAGTTTGTGTAGTTTTAGTTAAAAAATACAATAATTTGCAGCTTACAAAACCAGCAGAAATATGATACATCCAGGCATAATGTGTCTGAATAATACACAGGTACAAATACATGTCATAATATACTGTGATATTAAATTAGCATAGTGGTACAAAATTCTTCAAGAGGATAGAAGGGAACAGCAGCATAAGGGATTAAAAAAAAAGAGATAAAATGGTCATTTGGAGTGAGGCACTGATGCTGTAACTTTTTGACTGACAACACAACCTGTCTTAGTGGGTTAAAGACACTCTAGACGAGGGGTCAGCAACATCCGGCCCGCGAGCCAAAACCATCCCGCAAGTGATTTAGTAAAAAAAATACAATTAGGAAATGTATTCCCAAGTATTTCCACAACAATCAAAAAAAATAGACATGTGATCATGTTTCAACGTAATCAAGGTATGAAATTATTGTTATTTTCAAATACAATCTCTTTTTGGGTCTAGTTGTAGTCAATTTGCAGTGTACAAATTGCAATAATTATGTTCCAGCCCGCCGACCATCAGCTCTGACAAAAATCGGCCTGCGGCTGAATCTAGTTGCCTACCCCTGCTCTAGGCTGTAAAAACTAGTGGTACCTCTAGCCCACTGACTTAAGATTTCAAGGTAAATCAACTAATGTCACTCATTTTACGTTTTGTCAACTCATCTTCACCTACTGAGTGGACATAACCAATTCTAAGGCAGCCAGGTCACTTGTTTTTTTTTAAAGTTCAAACATATTTATTTTTACAGTGCAAAACGACCTTTGCTATTACCAGTAGGGTTCCAAAATCCCTGGAACTTTCTATAAATTCCCTGGTTTTCCAGAAATCCTGGTTTGAAATTGTATTTCCCGAATTCCGGATTTCCTGCTTATTCCCTCCTGATTCCGGGAATCCTCCATTCAGGATTTCGGGAACACCAGGGAATTTATAGAAAGTTCCAGGAATTTTGCAACCCTAATCATCAATGTGTTATGAAATTGGGCAACTGGTATGATTATTGAAGTTGACTGACTTATTGTCAAAATTCATACTGTCCATTGAGGGGTATGGGGTCAGAGGGGAACTGGCTGTCCATTAGGGATGTGGGTAGGAGCAAGGGGAGGCTGGGGGCCAGTCTGTTAGAGTGAGTTGGCTGTGATGAAGACGTAGAGCCTGGCCAGGAACGTAGTGAAGGTGCCCTGTCTCCACAGCTTCATCTCCACGTCAATCAGGAAGTCCCGGGGCTCATGGACCTGCCTGTGCAGGTACACTGCGCCTGTGTAGGCATTCAGCTTCCGCGTGCTAAAGTAGTTATCCTCATTGCCCTGGGTGATGCTGATGATGACATTGTCCCCGGAGTAGGCAGGGGAGGGGCCAATGCGGAAGATCTGGGCAGGGATGACTATGTTGGTCTGGAAGCTCAGGTGGTAGTAGGTGATCCTCAGGGGAGAGTTCTGACAGTCCAGGAAGTTGGGGCAGCTCAGTCGTTCACAGCGGCTAGAGGACCAGCCAATGAGAGTCAGAATCACACAATCACTATAATGAAAAACAATATTAATAAATAAAAAAATGTTTACAAAAACGAACGAGTATAGTAAAAACACGAGTCAGAGAGCCAGAGTCATGAAATCAAAACATAAAATAATAGTGGTCAGAATCTTATATGCAAAACATGTCTGTTTGTCCAGGTCATTTCAAAATAAGACCAAAGAGAAATAGAAGAGAGATGAAGCCATAAACTCAATAATGTGATTCCAGACAGATCTTCCTAGTCCTGTCATGGCCTCTGTCCCAGGTGGGCTTTCTGTTTCACAGCTTAGATCAGATTACCCAGCCTGACACTTTACCCTTAAGGGAAGCATCGTTCCCTCCCGCGTACACTGCGCCAGATTGGAGAAATACCTCAAAAGAACTTTGAGCTTCGAGAAAATCAAGAGAACACAGTTGACCAGCCCCAGAGGGCAACACAAAAACACTGTTGAAAATGCCCATATTTTTTTGTATGAACTTTTCCAACGACACAGAAGCTTAAAATTCTTCAATTCAACTGCCCGGATAATGGATGACTTGACATACAGTAACTTACGTGTCAGAGGATTTACGGTAGTTCTGTGGACAGTCGAAGGACAGACAGCGGAAGCCTCCCTGGATGTTGTAGCAGGTCTCAGCCAAGGAGCAGTTGTGGGCCCCGGTGGTACACTCGTCTATGTCTGTAACCCAAACCCATAGTCAGCTCAGAGGTCGTGTGTGTATGTATTAGGTGTATGGCATGTGTCCATCACTGTTTCCTCACCTCTGCAGGCGCGTCCATTGGGAGACATTGTGTAGCCGTAGTCAGGGCAGGCACACTGGTAGCTCCCTGGGACGTTCACGCACTTAAAGGAACACAGGTGGCCAATGCTCTGGGCACACTCATCAATGTCATCACAGGTGTGTCCATCTTCTCTCAGGTAGTAGCCTTGTCTGCAGTAACACTGGTAGGAGCCATAGATGTTGGCACACTCCTGACTGCAGGGGTTGGTTAGACACTCATTCACATCTGTAAGACATTCAAGGATGGAATTAAACCGTCGCTATAGCGTTTCAAAGTAACTCATGAAACAATGTCATGATGTCCATGGCGTCACAGAATGCAATATGTTTAAGGCTCTTATGTCTCTCCGCCAACAGCCACTACTGGCTTTAGACTATCAGTCCAATCTCGCAGTCCTCTAGAGGTGTGACGGTGGGGAACAAAAGCCTTCTCTGTCCTGCTGGGGGTGTATAACAGGACACACACACACACTCTCACCTTCACAGTTCTTGCCATCGCTGGATAAGCTGAAGCCAGCGGTGCAGGAGCACTGATAGGATCCCGGGGTGTTCTCACAGGTCTGGGCACACAGGCGGCCGGGGTAGCGCCAACACTCATTCACATCTGACGAGAGTGGAGGGAGATTGTGTGTGAGTGAGAGAGAGAGAGAGAGAGAGAGAATGTGGGTGTGAGAGAGAAAGTGTGTTTACAAAACGCATGTATGTGTTTTTGTACACCTCCTTAGTGCGTGTATGTGTGTGTGAATAGGGGTGTGAAGTGGAGGGGCCAGCTGCCTGCTGATAGTCTAAACATCCCACTGGAGTCCATTATTATTAAAGTCACAACCCAGTGAATCAGCACACTGTTCTCTGCAGAGGCTGCCTGGCTGGCTGACTAGCTGCCTGGGAGACCAACTGCAGCAACTCTGACACAATACAGAGAAGACCAGGCGAGGAATAAAATAGGCTTGGGCGGTATACCATATATGTACCGTAAAAAAACAGAACAGCATCTGAACATTTGAATCCATATTGCAGCAGCCTACCAAAATGATCCAGAACTATTCTGACAAAGGGTTCATTTCAATAAGCAAGTGAAAAGCGTGAACTTCTTTGCTTGAGGTCAGTAGGCCACACAGTACCTACCCACACACATCTTCCTGAACATGTCGTACTGGTAGCCCGTCTGGCAGTCACAGCGGTAGGATCCGGGCAGGTTGTGGCAGATCTGTCCCTCCCCACAGCGATGCAGAGCGCTCTGACACTCATCCACATCTGGACACAGGAAGTGAGGGACAAGGGGAAGAGAGGAGAGATCTTGTTGGTGGTAACCATGAAAATGAAAACCACAGATCTGTATACTACTCCACCTCTTACCTATGCACCTGCCTCCGTCAGGGCTTGCGTGGTAACCACGGTTACACATGATGATTTTCATCTGGCAGCTGTAGGATCCCACTGTGTTGATACAGTTAAAGCCATGACTGCAGGGCCGGCCTACTACACCACATTCATCTATGTCTGATAGATGGAGGGAGGATGAACACGGAGGGAAGAGAGAGGGTCGGTCACATAGGGGGAGGAGGGAACAGAGGTGTGTGGAGGGACAGTTTGAGAAGGGAGGATGGAAAAGGAAGAACAGGAAAACCAGAGGACAGGGCGAAAGAGGGGACAAAGAGAGTGAGAGAGAGTGGCAGCCATTTAGTTAAACTGTGTTACTCTGGCAGACACAGCATACACTTCCATTCCTTGGGATCATTTTGGTGTGTGTGTGTGTGTGTGTGTAACTCTAATTTCTAATCTTCTAACTGTGTATTTTACAATGTTTTACAGTGGTTCAGAACTGCCTAGACATGCCCCAGTTCCTGTCCCTCGGGCTCATTCCTCAGCATCAGAATGTACTGACTGGAGGAGGAGGGTTGGCTTTCATCCGCCCGGCTGCAGTCTGCTGTGCTCCCCTCTAATCCCCTGCCTGTGTGGCATTTAACCCCTCTGTACCTGATCTGGTCTGCTGGGTGTTGGTTTAAACCTCACTACCTGTGTGGCATTTAACCCCTCTGTACCTGGTCTGGTCTGCTGGGTGTTGGTTTAAACCTCATTACTTGTGTGGCATTTAACCTCTGTACCTGGTCTGGTCTGCTGGGTGTTGGTTTAAACCTCATTACTTGTGTGGCATTTAACCTCTCTGTACCTGGTCTGCTCTGCTGGGTGTTGGTTTAAACCTCACTACCTGTGTGGTGTTTAACCCCTCTGTACCTGGTCTGGTCTGCTGGGTGTTGGTTTAAACCTCACTACCTGTGTGGCATTTAGCCCCTCTTTACCTGATCAGGACTGGGTAAACCATTACGTTCATTTTGACACACTACTATAGTTATGTTCATATTGTTTTGTGCATACTATTGCACCTGTTAACAGTGTCCCAGGTCTGCCCAGGCCTAGCCCACCCAGTCAGTGTGGACAGCCCCTCTTACCGATGCAATTCCCACGTGTGTCCTGTGTGAAGCCCATGGAGCAGTGCGGTTTGGCGTTACACCTGAACGAACCCTCACTGTTCACACACTCAAAGCCTGGCCCACAGTTATGAGTCCCCTGAACACACTCGTCAATATCTGTGGACAGAGACGGTGATTATAAACAGGATGAAGGTTAGAAATCAAAGCCTAATACACGACACATTTTTTTGTTTGGTGAACTAATGTCAGCTTGTGATCCATTTGTAATCCATTGAGTTGAAGAGAAGCAAAACTACTCAAACGTTGCGAGCCTGTTAGTGTCATGTCTACTGTAACCACTGGGTGTCACTGTGGCTTTGAGATAGTGTGCCAGATAAATCATTTCACATAGATCTATCCAAACACCCTTCTTTGCCTCAACAATAAAATGGTTTGTTCTCCAACGTCAGAGAGGATCTTAGGAATGATCCCACTATCAATCATCCTCATTGCAGTAGTTCTACAGCAGGTAGAATGATCATTTATACATGATGAATTGTCTCCATTGAGTCAGCCCGTCAGACAATAGTGTGCATTATTAGTCTGGCTGTTCTCTAGTGTTCTCAGGGTGGATGATAACAGGGTTGACGATTTCATCTTAATCAGACATAAATCCCCTTGTGACAGGGGAAATGGAAGCTTGTGCGCAACAGGGAGTGGCAATTAAATGCAAGCTTCACAAAACAAATGGAATTGTTAAAAAACATTCTAGCCTGTCTCTATCTATTGGGAACAGGGTTGACGTGTAATGCTCGACCTGCTCAGCTTTCCACCACAAAACACCAGGAATGGCCAAGAAGAGTAGGACTAACTCACGTGCTTTTACACAAAAAAATCAGTTCACTTAGCAGGGTTCACCTTAAAATGAGGGACAGATGTAAATGAATCACTAACCACATAAAATAAATAATATTTCTTCGGAAATGACTTTCAAAGCAACAAAATAACTAGGGCTTTACCAGGATGGTGAATGATGTTGGGGTTATAAGTGGGTCAAAGTCTTCGTAGAGGTGACACAGGGTTGACATGTCAAAATGCTGCATTTTGTCCCTTTAGCAAGTCAATTATCCATGTGGTCCACATTCAAGGCTACTTCATTTAATATAACAGGCTTTTTCAAATGCAATATTGGTGCACAATTTCTACTTAAAATATAAAAGGGACCACCCATTTCCACCCACCCAGCTCTGTGCTGTAGCTCCTCCAGCTGTCTACACTGGGATTCCCCAGCTGTCTACACTGACATATCTGCTGCTGTACAGAGCCTCATCACTGTAGGGAAATCACATCTGTCATAAACAGGACTTAGAGACAACTGTGTGTGTGTGTGTGTGTGTGTGTGTGTATGTGTGTGTGTGTGTGTGTGTGTGTGTGTGTGTGTGTGTTTAACTATACTTGTGGGGAACAGAAGCCCCCACAAGAATACTAAACAAACTGGGGACTTTTTGTTGTTGTTGCCACAAGCTCAAATGCTATTTCTAGGGGGTTTAGGGTTAAGGTTAGAGTTGGTGTTAGAGTCAGAATTAGGTTTAGGGTTAGGAGCTAGAGTTAGGTTGAGCTAGGGTTAGGGTTAAGCTTAGGGATAGGGTAAGGGTTAGGGGTTAAGGAAAATAGGATTTTGAATGGGACTGAATTGTGTGTCCAACAAGGTTAGTTATACAAGACTATGTGTGTCTGTGCGTGTGCGAGTGCATGCAGCAAGCAACCAAGTGTGTGTCCTAGTCTGTGCATGAAACCACATGTACTGTATTCGTGCGTGATGCTCCATGATCCCTGTAGGGAAATTATACAGTATGTACCACGCTAAAGCCCCAGTATGTCCCCTGGGTAGGGCAGGGCTTAACTAGCTTATTAACACCATCCCGGCCCTGAGACATGCCTGGTAAGGCTAGCACAGGCCTGACAGAACCAGGCACACTGAGACAGAGAGAGACTAGGGATAAACGTGTGAGAGATTGGCAGGGTGTTCAGTCGCAGTGAAAGCAATACTGTAGGAAGGTAATTGGCTCACAACAAATCAAGGAGGGAACTGGCTCGATGAGCTCACAGAGACCAGGGAGTTCACTCTTCCCCCCAAGCAGGGATTGCAATTATTGGCTAAGAAATTGGGGATGGCAATCAACTCCTGGAGTAAGCAACGAGGAGAGAATTTTGCTCTCTCTGTAAGATGCGGGAGGGGTTGTGGACTTCAGTCGATGAGAGGGAGATTGGTCGATGTGTAGGAAGTCATGGGCAGGGAATTCAAAGGGGAGAAGAAACACACCTCACTCCAACCAGCCGTCTGATGTGTCAGCCGTTATGAGCCCTGTTTAAATGCTCATTTGGTTCACCGCTGTGTTAGTTTCATTTACATTGAAGCCTCTACCAGAGCCCATTGAGACTCATCCTTCAGTGATCACCAACAGGACTTTAACAACCCGCTCATCTCACAGATCTATCTCAGAGCACACTGGCTGTGTGTAAGAGCCCGGCGTTAGCATACTCTGCCAAGTGTGGGTTATGGAAATAATGAAGAACGCTCTGAGGTTTACCCTCAGACATTGGAGCCGTGGGCACAACCAACATAAACACAAATCAAATGAGTTCTTCGTACAGAGACAGAGCAAAACCGAAACTACAGCATAATGCTATTATCTAGTTTGTAATCATATTCAGTATCAAAAACACTTGCTTGTGTGGTCAGTCGCGAAATTGTGTTATAACTGCACTGTAGCGGACATGACGAATGGTTACAGGTCTGATAGGCAGCTTCCAACCTTTGACTCGTAGTCACTCTCCCAAGGGTGGCAACTGTGATTGTAAAGCTAAACAGTGTGCTTTCCTCACATTGTGAAAGGTCAAGTTAATGCACAGTTGTTGTGTTGCTACAAGTTACACCTATACATGTGCCTACTGGAGAGTGAATGCTTTGGGCGCTGCTACAGATTGCAGATACAGTACCTTCACAGACATCGTTGCTGATCTGGTAACCCAGAGGACAGGTGATCTGACGCCGACACACAAAACTCCCAGCCGTATTCACACAATGCTCATTCATCTGACAGGTATGGGTGGACATCAAACACTCATTGATATCTGTGTGGAAAGAGAGTGAGGGGGGGAAAGAGGAAGAGACAGAGAGAGAGGTGGAGAGGGAGAGAGAGAGGAGTGCAAATGGGAGAGGGGGATATAACAGTGGAAATACAGAATAGGGGCAGGAGAGAGAGAGTGTGTGAGAGAGAGAACAGAGAGAAAGTAAGCACATTAGAATAACCCCTGTAGTCACCTCTAGTCATGTGTAATTCTCAGTGCAACACAGTGCCAGTCCCAGATAGATTAAGCAGCCTGCATGGCCCTGGCCTTGGCCTCCACAGAGAGGAGGGATTGGGGGCACGGCCACTGGGTATAAATCTCACACAATGAGAGATCTGTCCACACACTGCACCACCATTCACCACGTCACAACAGAACAGTCCACCGCCACCAAGCAGGAAGTCTAGGTCTGCAAGAAGAGATGGCTTCATCGTAAGAACCATACAACCATACAGCTATACAACCACACCAGTGAGGGCTCCTCAGAGGTGTAAGGGGAGGACCATATTCTTCAGTGAATTTCATAAAACATAAAACTATAGTCAATAAATGTACAGTGCATTGCGAAAGTATTCGGCCCCCTTGAACTTTGCGACCTTTTGCCACATTTCAGGCTTCAAACATAAAGATATAAAACTGTATTTTTTTGTGAAGAATCAACAACAAGTGGGACACAATCATGAAGTGGAACGACATTTATTGGATATTTCAAACTTTTTTAACAAATCAAAAACTGAAAAATTGGGCGTGCAAAATTATTCAGCCCCCTTAAGTTAATACTTTGTAGCGCCACCTTTTGCTGCGATTACAGCTGTAAGTCGCTTGGGGTATGTCTCTATCAGTTTTGCACATCGAGAGACTGAAGTTTTTCCCCATTCCTCCTTGCAAAACAGCTCGAGCTCAGTGAGGTTGGATGGAGAGCATTTGTGAACAGCAGTTTTCAGTTCTTTCCACAGATTCTCGATTGGATTCAGGTCTGGACTTTGACTTGGCCATTCTAACACCTGGATATGTTTATTTTTGAACCATTCCATTGTAGATTTTGCTTTATGTTTTTGGATCATTGTCTTGTTGGAAGACAAATCTCCGTCCCAGTCTCAGGTCTTTTGCAGACTCCATCAGGTTTTCTTCCAGAATGGTCCTGTATTTGGCTCCATCCATCTTCCCATCAATTTTAACCATCTTCCCTGTCCCTGCTGAAGAAAAGCAGGCCCAAACCATGATGCTGCCACCACCATGTTTGACAGTGGGGATGGTGTGTTCAGGGTGATGAGCTGTGTTGCTTTTACGCCAAACATAACGTCTTGCATTGTTGCCAAAAAGTTCTTAATTATGACAACTTCTGGAGGACGTCCTCCAACCTATCAAAGCTCTTGCAGCATGAACTGTTGTCCACCCAATCAAAGGATCAGAAAATTAATTTAGTCCTGAAAGCATAAGCTACAGCTAGCTAGCACTGCAGTGCATAAAAAGTGGTGAGTAGTTGACTCAAAGAGAGAGTAAGACAATAGTTGAACAGTTTTGAACAAATACATCTCTTCCAAAATGGAGAGGCGAGAGAGACTGTCATTATTTTTCAGTTTCACTTAACTTGAAAATGCAGCTCGCTAGTTTAGCCTGCTCAAACAGAGGGATGCTATGTTAGCTACCTGACTATGACTATCCAACACAACACTGGAACTCTTCCAAGTCAAGGTAAGCTTTGGTTTTACTAATTTATTGCCACCGGGGTATGTGCTAAACTGCTTACTGACTGTACACTAACGTTAATGCATGATTTCTGCAGGTATATTAAGGCATTAGTTATATTAGCTATGTTGACACTTTAGCTAATATGGTGACAACGATGTGGGCTGTGTGTAGCGATTATGATATGGTTTGGCTTGGAATGTTTTTTTTTGCCTGGTCACATACCATAGCTGATGTATTGTACATTGAAGTCCACAAGAGAAGGGAAAAGGTGAGAGGAGTAGAGCGCATAGATTGTGAGAAGAAATATAACGTGGCTACTATGAAAGTGAACTGTGTTTACGCGTGATCAGGGGTGTATCCATTCCGCCGATACTGTTGAAAAACATTTCTTAAACGGAACGAAACGGGGATAAACAAATGTTTCCAATAGAAATCTCATTTGCAACTGTTGGACTAATGATTACACCCTAGATCAGCTAGATGCAGGCAAGAGTGTGCAAGGCGGTATTGAATGTGTCACTGTCTGTCACCTCAAATGCTTCTCTCGACCTGTGTGCATCTACATTGTAAACTTTCATTCATAGGCTAGGTTGTAGCAACCTCATGGTGGGTATAGGGAAAATGTGACCTATCGCTGTTACATTGAACTGGGTGAATGGAATATGAATGACAGTCATCCAATATGCTGTAATAGAAATAAGACCATGCTCGTGAAAAGAAAAATCGTCCTCCCTCGTCTTAAATGTCACCGACCGCCACTGAACAATCCCATATTGTGTGTTGATTTGATTT
This sequence comes from Oncorhynchus mykiss, assembly GCF_013265735.2. Classification (NCBI taxonomy): domain Eukaryota; kingdom Metazoa; phylum Chordata; class Actinopteri; order Salmoniformes; family Salmonidae; genus Oncorhynchus; species Oncorhynchus mykiss. Next base: position 37,044,770 of record NC_048573.1, read on the forward strand.
GGTCAGGGAGATCTCAACCGGTAGACATGTGTGACGTGTAGTAGTGAAGGAACAGTGTGAGATCACATAGATAGAAACTAATTTAATCCCATAGTGGAGCCTGCTTCTGAATATGAGGTTCTGTCTGTCTGCAGCTGAGCATCTCCTCTAGTGTCATGATGAGAAAAGGGGATTAGTGCTCTGTGTGTGTGCGTGCGAGTCCCTTACCTTCACAGGATTGCCCGTCAGCCATCAGAGAGAACCCTGGGAAACAGGAGCAGTGAGGCCTTCCGGCCACTGAGGAGCACTGTTGCATACAGTGGCTATTTCCTGCTCAGAGGGGCACAACATCACACCAAAACACACTGTAATCAGGGTGACATAAGTCAGAGTGGGCAGGTCCCTGGCCTTGCATGTGTGTGTTAGATAACCTCTGTGTGATTTACTGTATCCCTGTTCACTCATTTCCTGTTTCCACTTTGACCCCTGACCTGTTTGTATTGTATTTCCTCCTGCGGCCACTGGGACCGGACCCCACCCTGGAGTTATGGAGGCAAACACACACCCTGAGGAGACCCACACTAGATATCATATGCTGGACTACACAGGGATGGCTGGAGACTTCTCAATACACACAGGAGCTTCATGGCCTTAGATGCAATCGGAATACTTTTATGTGACATTTAAACCACAGGAGGTTGGTGGCACCTTAATTGGGAAGGGCTCATGGTAATAGCTGGAACGGAACTAATGGAATAGTATTACAATGGTATCGAGGAACAAACTGTCATGTGAAGGAATGTGACATGAATCACACTAGAAGGGTGTATAACTGAAAACCTTCTGGGCCTTGGAGTCTCTTAAGGGCTGTCTAATGATTTACATTTCTGTTTCCTACCTAATAGGCTGTTCCCTAATGGGACTACTTTCACACACTGATTCCAGACATGCGTTTGGCTTCTCCTATCAAGACTAATAACTGATTTTAAGATGTGAAAACACAGTAGACATTGTGGTCTGCCAGGTTTACAGTAGAAAGGCACCACCCTGGCCTACAGTGAGGTTGTACTCACCCTCACAGGGGTTGACAGGGGTTGTAGTGGTGGGGGGTGCAGTGGAGGTAGACCCAACCTCTGGCCTGTCATCCTCTCTCAGTCTGTTCTCTTCATCCACCGTCTCTGTGAAAACAGGAATAAACTCATCACGGAAAATACTAATTAAACAGCATAACCAACAAACCGCCAAGTCATCCAATCTTTGTGGATAAGGAGAAATCTGTGAAATGCCTTCAATTCATCCACAGATATGAGGCTAGACAGCCACGGAGCACAGATAAAAGTTCCCTCAGCGAGAGAGAGAGAGAGTTGGGGTACAATAGGAAAAGGCATGGCCTGCAGACAAACCTGTGTTTTTATTAGGGGGACTCACTGTAATTTTCTGTAAAGTAGGTCTCACATCAGATTCCTGTTGAGACAGGCTTGTGCTGGTGAAAGCCCCATTAAAGGTCTAATACACTTACAGTAGGTTGGAAATATCTGGAAATACTTTCTTTACTCATCTAAATGTATGTAGGCTACTGTTGTAATAACTGTGACAAGAGGCTTTATCGAAACAGTATGAGACGTTAATGATATGCAGGTACAACATCTATCTATTCCAGTAAAAAAGCTTCATCTCCAAGATCAGTCTCTACAATCTAAACGTGTTCAGTTGATGGTGAGCATTAGCCTACTAGCTATTAGGTGAGCACCTCTACGAGATCAGGAAGTGATTCTGAATGTTCCTATATCGATAACAATGACCATTCAATCAGACCGTAGACAGGAACTCTTTCCAGTTAGAGCAGGAAAATCATATACGGTCAAAGTGTGGATAAATATAGACAGATAGATAGAGACTAGCGGGTATCTGAAAACACGGAATGCCGTCAATCATACTGTTTGCTTTGGCACAATGTACTACCTGGAACAAAGGTACTACACTCCGGAATCAGTCCTCTTAAAGTGGTTTTATGGACTTACATTTACATAACTGTTCTATACTTTAGGGTTGCCAATCTGTTTCCACTTTATCCAACTTGCCGTCCTCTTGCCAATTAAGGGAACTGTGTGCCATTATTCAATGGCGAAACAGCCAGACACCCAGGTATATTTGTGAAGTGATCTTGCACATACAGTATTGTGGAGTACTGTAAGGTGCATGGTCTGACATACTCTAATAACCTACGAAAAGTTTCCCTTTACCTGGTACACAGCTGGCCGCGTCCTGCTGCAGCACATAGCCAGGGTAGCAGGCACACCTGAAGGACCCGGGGGTGTTGATACACCTGTGGTGGCACAGTGTGCTCTGGTACACCTGACACTCATCTACATCCTCCATCTCTGGAGGGCCCTCCACCGTGTTCTCCCTCTCTTGCTCCTCCTCTTCCCTGATGGAGAAGGCCTCTTTAGGGAACGGGGTGTCTGACACTACAGGACAAGGAGAGAGGACTGTCACTAATAGCCTGTGTGTTGTACAGTATAATAGAGTCAAGTAGAGCAGATGAACCAAGGAAGTTGGATACAAGAGAATACAGAACAGGAACTCTATCCCTTATAAAAGAGTGTACAGTATAGTAATAACCTGCCCTCACTCAGGCAGGGTAGTGTGGTGCACAAAGTGGGAAGAGTTCACTACAAAGCCTCTCTTTAGTAAGGAGAGGTAAAGAGGCTCTCGTTTATGCCTTTCTCTGGCAGTACACTGGTGTGCTACACTACCCCTTGACAGTGCAGTGGTGTGTGTGTAGTGTTTGCATGCGTGTCTGCACGACTCTACCTCTTTTTGGCACTGCAGTGGGGTCCAGTGCGGGCCTTTCTTTGAGGTTGTTCCAGCCATCTCCCTCTCCTCCCTTTCCCTCCTCCCCTGCCTCCCCCTTCTCTCCCTCACAGCAGGTGAGGAAGACGTGGCTGCAGGGGTAACCCAGGTACTGGTGAGCCTCACAGCGGTAGCTCTCGCTACGGAACCTCAGCCCCAGAGAGCAGCAGCTACAACACTCCTATAGGGTGGACAGATTCAACATCGACAGATTCAACATCTACATGTACCATATCCATTGTGCCTGATTGGAAGAAGGCTGTACGGTCAAACAATATACTGTATGCTATGTTTAAAGGGTTTCATATAAAACGCGGAGCTCAAAGTTCCCCTTTCACATCTATCCCCACCTCTCTCAATTATTTCAACTCCCTATCTTCCGTCTCAGCAGGATATCGTTCAGGCTACAAGGGGGAGAGTGAAACATAAAACTGAAATAGTGACCATTGAGAAATAGTGTGGCTGTGCAGAAGTGTTATACGACTTGAGTTATGTAGAGCCCATGTTGGGGTGGTGAAAGACAATATTTAACATTACACCAAGGCCTTGAGTATACAGTCGTGGCCAAAAGTTTTGAGAATGACACAAATATAAATTTTCACAAAGTCTGCTGCCTCAGTTTGTATGATGGCAATTTGCATATACTCCAGAATGTTATGAAGAGTGATCAGATGAATTGCAATTAATTGCAAAGTCCTTATTTGCCATGCAAATGAACTGAACCCCCCCCCCCCCAAAACATTTCCACTGCATTTCAAAAGGACCAGCTGACATCATTCAGCGATTCTCTCGATAGCACAGGTGTGAGTGTTGACGAGGACAAGGCTGGAGATCACTCTGTCATGCTGATTGAGTTTGAATAACAGACTGGAAGCATCAAAAGGAGGGTGGTGCTTGGAATCATTGTTCTTCCTCTGTCAACCATGGTTACCTGCAAGGAAACACGTGCCGTCATCATTGCTTTGCACAAAATAGGGCTTCACAGGCAAGGATATTGCTGTCAGTAAGATCGCACCTAAATCAACCATTTATCGGATCATGAAGAACTTCAAGGAGAGCGATTCAAATGTTGTGAAGAAGGCTTCAAGACGCCCAAGAATGTCCCGCAAGCGCCAGGACCGTCTCCTAAAGTTGATTCAGCACCACCAGTACAGAGCTTGCTCAGGAATGGCAGCAGGTAGGTGTGAGTGCATCTGCATGCACAGTGAGGCAAAGACTTTTGGAGGAAGGCCTGGTGTCAAGAAGGGCAGCAAAGAAGCCACTTCTCTCCAGGAAAAACATCAGGGACAGACTCATATTCTGCAAAAAGGTCTGGACTGCTGAGGACTGGGGTAAAGTAATTTTCTCTGATTAATCCCCTTTCCGATTGTTTGGGGCATCCGGAAAAAAGCTTTTCCGCAGAAGACAAGGTGAGGCGCTACCATCAGTCCTGTATCATGCCAACAGTAAAGCATCCTGAGACCATTCATGTGTGGGGTTGCTTCTCAGCCAAGGGAGTGGGCTCACTCACAATTTTACCTAAGAACACAGCCATGAATAAAGAATGGTACCAACACATCCTCTGAGAGCAACTTCTCCCAACCATCCAGGAACAGTTTGGTGACAAACAGTGCCTTTTCCAGCATGATGGAGCACCTTGCCATAAGGCAAAAGTGATAACTAAGTGGCTTGGGGAACAAATCATCAATATTTTGGGTCCATGGCCAGGAAACTCCCCAGACCTTAATTCCATTAAGAACTTGTGGTCAATCCTCATGAGGCGGGTGGACAAACAAAACCCACAAATTCTGACAAACTCCAAGCATTGATTATGCAAGAATGGCTTGCCATCAGTCAGAATGTGGCCCAGAAGTTAATTGACAGCATGCCAGGGCGGATTGCAGAGGTCTTGAAAAAGAACGGTCAACACTGCAAATATTGGCTCTTTGCATCAACTTTATGTAATTGTCAATAAAAGCCCATGACACTTATGAAATGTTTGTAATTATGCTTCAGTATTCCATAGTAACATCTGACAAAAATATCTAAAGACACTGAAGCAGCACACTTTGTGGGAATTCATATTTGTGTCATTCTCAACCTTTGTCCACGACTGTATATATAATGGCCCCCCACTGTTCCGGGCGCTTTGGGTACTTCCTGAAACACAGGTATGATGGCAGATAAACGGTTCTGTATGGGCTAATACACTTCCAAGTCCACAATGCCTGAACTCTCACTGATGGCCATAACAGACCTTGAGCTACATTTTCCCAGAAATTTTAAATATTGTTGCTGTTTTCAAAATACCAGCGAGTCCAAGTTATTGATCTAGAGAGGATGCTGAAAACGGCATGAGACATCTCCTGCAGTATTGCAACCGCGTTTCATGACTGTGAACCATAAAGTTGTGGGAACCTTGACCACAAACATGGTCCTCCCTCTGTTATTTGTCTTAATTGAATAAGAGGTAATTGAATCACAGAGCGATTCTAAACGGTCCTTCTGATTGGTGTGGTCTTCAATGGCAATAACTAGGGCCAGTCGAAATCTGCAGGGAGGTTTTCTTTAAACTACTTTTAAAGTTGTCTCTGTACTGTACATTTGAATCGATGAAACTGTGGCTATTAATGTCTTGTAGAGATAGGTGGTTTGATTTAAATTCATTCCAGGTAGGCTATGTTTGACCTTAAATCATTCTGGGGACTGACCCTGCAAATTCGGTCAGCTCTCTTAACAGTTCAGGAAACAGGGTCAGATATGAATATATGGACATTTAACAAATGATTTCATCCAAATCCAAGCACATATATTCAGTGTTAAAACAGAAGTAGGAGTTGGTTGTGGCAAGAACAACAGAACTTTACTCACTATATGTAATGTGGCCTATGTGGGAATCAAACCCACAACTCTGGTGTAGCACCAACCAACCAACAGAACCATGGGAAGCACCTTTACCTTGTAGGAGTCAGCTCCACACTGGTCATTGTTGTCCACCTCACACACAGTTCCTTTTCTGGCTGCATTCATACCAGATAAACAGTGACTCTCCTTCAGAGAGCCCAGACAGCACTGTCTCTGAGCCGTCCTGGCAGAGAAAGAAAGAAACACAGGAGGGATGTTAGAATGTGAGGCAGTGTTTTGACTGTACCTATGCCTAACTGGTCTTAGACTAGTAGTAGGTTGGCTATCTTTGCCTAGCTCTAGCCAAAACCAGCATCGTCTGGAATTGTTATAGAACCAAATTGGAAGTCTATTAAGGCAAACATTAACAGTATTATGTTGTGTAATATAATAGCATTTTCAAAAGATTATTTTTGTTATTGTCACTTGTAATCAAATTGTAGATAGAAAGCCATATAATTCTCTTCATATACAAAACATCAATGACAACTTTCATTGAATCATGCTATACAATAATGACATGGGCCCAGAAAGCGAAATCACATACTGTAAGAATGCATTTCTAAGATGATCATGTTTTAAGTAGGCTAAAAAAGTACACAAATTAGAATGAACTAAACTAATGCATAGTGGCCTTGCCATCCACGACAAGTTGGCTGAAGCAGAAGCAGACAGGCCATCCCTCATTGGCATGGTGAAAGCAGTAAAGCTGACATTTCTAAGACATTCTGTAGCTAAGTAGGACCCTGAGCATGACCAGGAAAAACTCAGGTTTTGAGTTGAGGAATTAAGGAATTACTACACAAAAATTGGGCATCCTAGTACTTGTGTCCAGTGTGTCTCCATGGGCTTACCGACAGATGGAGTGTCTGTCCTCTCTGGGGAGCTCCATGTTTCTGCAGTGGCCGTTGGCTGAGGCCCACTTCTCCCCAGTCTCACAACAGATCTCCACCAACTCCTTGGAAGAAACTACAGAAACAGACAGACAGACATGGTTGTAGTCAGTGTTTCAGAGGGACCACATGAAATGAAAAAAAAAAAGTTATAGAAGATAATGAAGAGATCACCATTGGACAGCGCAATCTCAGACTGTATCATTCACGCTATAGATCTCACTCAGTCCTTCATGGAAGGCAGCTTTTAATGTGTACGATTGTAGTCTATGCAATATAAAAATAGAATAAAACCTAGCAAGTTTATTGAGAGTGAGTCTGCACAATGTATTTTAAGAGTTGTTGACCTTGTCTGAATGTGTTTTTGGTGAATAGACTGAATACACATTCAACAGAATGAGGAACAAATTGTTATTCTTTTCCACCTCTGTGTGTTTCCCTGGCAGGGAGCACTGTGAAACCTTAAGACTCTATAAAGTACATTTCAGAGGCAATACATCCTACATTTTTAGCTTGAAGGCTAATCAGTGCTCAGGCAACACGTTATCACATCACTAGGAACAGACAGAGGAAAAAACATACAGTAGCATCTCATTTAGAGTTAAAATATGCTTGGCCTCCTCAGTGGTCATGACTATGATGACTCCAGATCATCGATTCCAACTTTCATTGGTGCCTCCTGTGCTGTATTGTAGTTCATTTGGACAGACTGAACCTAACCCTCCAGGATAAAGATATGTTTCAGAGTGTAGCCATGCCTGCTGAAAAGGTAGGCCGGTAGCCTACAATACTGTATCTCTCTGGTTGGTATAATTAGGTGAATCTATGATGTGCCTCTTTCAGGACATTTCTCCCACACAAACTCATTGTTTGCTACAAATTGTGTTGCTAACGTAACATGTTTTCTAACCAAGGTGTCCCACTGGGCACACTATGTCATTTCAACGTGGATATGTGGGTAATCTTTGGTTGAGACGTTGATCAATGAGATTTCAACCTTTATTCACCCACTCAAAAAGACAGCCTGAAGTTTGTTGAATTCCCAATGTGGCATCACTATGCTTTCAATCATCTGAAAGCACAACCAAATTTCAATGGAATAACAATGTCTGATTGTTGGCTTTAGTTGTCATCTAAATGTGTTTTCAGTGCACATTAAACCATTTAAAAGCACAACAAAGAGCGAATGGGAATACAATGTTAGATATTTTGAATTTATATAAGAACTGGTTCTGCCCCTGAACAAAGCAGTTAACCCACTGTTCCTAGGCCGTCATTGTAAATAATAATTTGTTCTTAACCGACATGCCTAGTTAAATAAAATAAAGGTTAAATAAAAAAAACGACAAAAAAAAAACGTGATCTGCCTCATCCAATATCATAACCAAGTGACCTTGATTGCAGTCGAGATTACATTACAAGTACATAGTGCAAGTGATCAATGTTGTTTGAGCTTCTGCACAGATATTTATATTGTGCAGAACCCACAGACCGGCGACCTTTGCACGCTATCTTGAACATGCACACTTTCCATCATTACATAATACTACTTTTACAGTTACAGTAAGCTCAAAATGTGGCCGTGGATCTGTTACTAATTTTAATGTTGAATAAAAACTGTTACATTAGTTTGTAAGATAGCCTTACCTTTAGGCTATTACCTGTATTACAAAAGTCCTATCGAATTGACAATGCAACCAGATATTCAAATTTAAAAGGAGATGTAATCCAATGCTTGGGTCGTTTCTTCATCCTATTCTTTAACTTTTGTTTTAGTTGGAGCCGTGAATCCAACATATCATTTGTTAACTTGTCGACAAGTTCATAGGTTATTTTATTTACTGCATTGCAAAAGGGATATTGAATTGTGTTTAGTTGTCAACGCAACCAAATATCAACATTTGAAGGAGATGTATCATCTGCTTGGATTGTTCCATCAGTGCCACTGATTTATTCTGACTTTAATTCCAGTTTGTCTACAAATGAATAACTGATATGTTGGATTCACATCTCCATCTCAACCAAAAATCTAAGTTAAAGAGTAGACCCTAAATCAACTCGAACTTTATTTAAAGTTAATTTAATGTTTGATTTATTCCTATTCTTTAACTTCGGTTTTTGGTTGAGATGGAGATCTCAATTTTATACTTTGTATTTCTTTACCCTACCACCCCTGTCCTAATTGAAGTAAATTAATGGATAACATCACTTAGGCTTCTACTTCCATCTTATACATACTATATACATTTTATGGACACAGTATATTCTACAATAGTTATCTTTTATTTGTTTTTATTCTCATCCTGCAGCTATCCTCATCTGTCTCTGAAGACCATCCAGTTTGATTTCTATTTGGCATATATTTTTTAACTGTGCTGTGATGTTTCACAGAAGTTCTGATCCTTTCTATTCTCATAGTTTCTACATATTGTATATTACAGATACACATTTTTGCTAAGAGTATTATTGATCGATTGACTATGACTTTTTAAAATCACCCAGCATTGCTATTTGCAGAGTTAGCTCCAGGTAAATGTTGCAATTCTTCAGACATTCCTGAACCTGTGACCAAAAACAATGTACCCAATGGACAGTACCAAAACAAATGATCTAACGATTCTGTCTTTTCGCAGCAAAATCTTCAGAGCTGGGATATTCCACAGATATTTAACGTTATTTTAGTTGAAAGAATTTTGCATCGTATTTTAAATTGAAATAAACCATGTGCCATGGAATCGGTACATCGAAAAAATATCTTCCTAAATATTTTGCAATCTATATGGTACAGCTGTCAATTTTTTTGGTGCTTAAATTAAACGGGTATACTTTTTCATTTATCACAATTTTCAATTTTGGTCTTTAATGCAGGGCCGACAGACAAGTTCCTTACTTCCACTTTTGAGTAGAGCAGACATTTCCATATATTTTTGTTAGTTGCATGTGTGACATAACTCCATCCAACAATTGCTTTTTATAAAAAATACATTGTTTTTTATCAATTAGTATATTCAAGTTTAACCATAATATTTGTTCTGTCTTTTCTGGCGGATTAAACTGAAATTGCAACCAACTTTCTATGGCTTGTTTTAAAAATAGCGATATTTTGGAGATGATTTCATTTTCTGAGCCACACAAATTACGTTGAAACAACGTTCATACAACCAGTTTGTGCCCAGTGGGCTGTGCCTTCAGGCCCCATATTGCTATAACATATCATATGCTTAGCTGATATGTAAAATACCTATCCAGATCTGGCTTGCGTCAACAATATAGTCAGGCAGGAACACGCTCATTAGGGAGTATACATTATTTATAATAAGGGTTACACGAAGAAAATCGACCTCTCTGAAATGAAAAGGGATGGCCCTCCTTTCAGCTAAATATATATTTACCTAAACCCTCCCCAAAAGTTTGAAAAACAAAACAGGTGACCCTCTCCTATACACAATATAATAATTAAAACAAAGTGGATAGCAGAGTTTTAGAAACTGTTATTCGTCCTGTAAGCATTAAATGGCAACACGGGAACTTTGATTGTGCACAGGGCTGCGAGCCAGAAGGTTGTCGGGTTCGCAGACCACCGTTGACAAGAGTAGGGATGGAAAGATCTCCTTTAAAGTAAAATCATTGCATGAATCTCACATCGTATTTGCATGTCTGAGAAAATGTGACATATTAGCAGAATATTTTTTAATACCACACAAATGACCGACATTACAGGCCAAATCAGTGTCTTGTTTGCAACGAAACTGTCCCTGCTTGCAAATAATTACATCTTGACACCATTAGGCGTCTGAGCATTGTACTTTCAAAAGTTAGGCCTACCTTTCCACCCCAGACAGAGTAGGCCTACCGACGCAGAAATATTTAAGCTTTAACTACTTGCTACTCTTCTTCCGTGGTTTAACCTAAAGCGAGAAGGTCAGAAGTGCTTCCCTAAAATCTGTCTGGGTTTAAACATCTTCTATTGTACAGAAAGGGAACAGCTTAATAAATTGATAGTGACAGAATCAGATTACTTCACAAGACAAGACAATGTTTTGTCTCCCAGGCTATATAAGGTTGTATAGCTCAGCCTCTGAATGTCAAAGAAACTAAACAATGATATTCCCATATACATCGGATAATAATGAAGACGATATAAATGAATTATGCCTACTCGAATTTGCCTACTTTCAACACCATGAGCTGTCATTTCTGATTCTGCAGTGCCTGCTTTACCAGTTTCAGCGCCTCAAGCATATATTACTTGAATCTGGCTTATTGTGAGGTCAATGACTCCGATAAATACATCATGGGCAAGCAACATATACAGTGGGGCAAAAAAGCATTTAGTCAGCCACCAATTGTGCAAGTTCTCCCACTTAAAAAGATGAGAGAGGCCTGTAATTTTCATCATAGGTACACTTCAACTATGACAGACAAAATGAGAAAGAAAATCATATTATAGGATTTTTAATGAATTTATTTGCAAATTATGGTGGAAAATAAGTATTTGGTCACCTACAAACAAGCAAGATTTCTGGCTCTCACAGACCTGTAACTTCTTCTTTAAGAGGCTCCTCTGTCCTCCACTCGTTACCTGTATTAATGGCACCTGTTTTAACTTGTTATCAGTATAAAAGACCCCTGTCCACAACCTCAAACAGTCACACTCCAAACTCCACTATGGCCAAGACCAAAGAGCTGTCCCTGTTGCGCTGCCGTGCTAACTCCTCATATCACCGCCACTCGGCTTTAGCTGCCTTCAGCTCTTCCCTGGGGCGGCGATATTACTGTCCAAAATCTCTTCCCATGTCCAGGAGTCCAGAACCCTCTGCTCCTGGTTACCACGCTGCTTGGTCCGGTTGTGGTGGGTAGTTCTGTAAAGGTTGTCGTAGGTGGAAGAAGGAGAGGACCAAGGTGCAGCGTGGTAAGTGTTCATGTTGTAAATTTAATCAAAGCTGAACACTAAACAAAATAACAACGAGGAATAACGAGAACAAAACAGTTCTGTCTGGTACAGATACGAAACAGAAAACAACTACCCACAAATCGTAGTGGGAACACAGTATGGTTCTCAATCAGAGACAACGATTGACCTCTGATTGGGAACCATACCAGGCCAAAAGCAGAAATACAAAACATAAAACTAAATCATAGAATGCCCACCCCAACTCACGCCCTGACCAAACTAAAATAGAGACATAAGAAAGGAACTAAGGTCAGAACGTGACAGTACCTAAACCCATAGGGGAGGGTCTGGGTGGGCATCTGTCCGCGGTGGCGGCTCTGGCACGGAACGTGGACCCCACTCCACCATAGTCTTGGCCCACTTAAGTGGCACCTTTGGAGGGTCCCCAGTCGCCGCCGACCTCGGACTGGGGACCCTTGCAGCGGGCCCCCGAATAGACAGGAGAGTCTGGCAGCGCCGGAATGAAGGGCGACTCTGGCAGCGCCGGAGTGAAGGGCAGCTCTGGCAGCGCCGGAGTGAAGGGCGGCTCTGGCAGCGCCGGAGTGAAGGGCGGCTCTGGCAGCGCCGGAGTGAAGGGCGGCTCTGGCAGCGCTGGAGTGAAGGGCGGCTCTGGCAGCTCCTGACTGACGGGCGGCTCTGGCCCTTCACCGCATAACACGGTGCCTGCCTGGTCACTCTCTCTCCACGGTAAGCACGAGGAGTTGGCTCAGGTCTCCTACCTGACTTAGCCACACTCCCCGTGTCCCCTCCCCCCAAAACATTTTTGGGGCCGCCTCTCGTCCCTGTTGCGCTGCCGTGCTAACTCCTCATATCGCCGCCACTCAGCTTTAGCTGCCTCCAGCTCTTCCCTGGGGCGGCGATATTCTCCAGCCCGTGCCCAGGGTCCCTTACCGTCCAAAATCTCTTCCCATGTCCAGGAGTCCAGAACCCTCTGCTCCTGGTTACCACGCTGCTTGGTCCGGTTGTGGTGGGTAGTTATGTAAAGGTCGTCGTAGGTGAACGAAGGAGAGGACCAAGGTGCAGCGTGGTAAGTGTTCATGTTGTACATTTAATCAAAACTGAACACTAAACAAAATAACAACGAGGAATAACGAGAACGAAACAGTTCTGTCTGGTACAGATAACAACTACCCACAAATCATAGTGGGAACACAGGCTACCTAAGTATGGTTCTCAATCAGAGACAATGAAAATACAAAACATAGAACAAAAACATAGAATGCCCACCCCAACTCACGCCCTGACCAAACTAAAATAGAGACATAAAAAAGGAACTAAGGTCAGAACGTGACATGTATTGACACCTCTAGCACTGCCTTACTGCGCCACTCGGGAGGAAACAGATTGTTTTTAATCAAATAAACTATAGTAGTAGTAAGCTATCAAAGTTAACCTCTGGTCATCCTTCTTCGTGCTCTCCTTCTCAAATTGAACAGAACATAGGCTAGTCGGCGCGCAATATTTTTTTTGACTACGCCTAATCCCCCCCCCAAAAAAATTCTTGACTAGGCCTAATAAAAAAAATTTAATCTGAAGAAGCCTTTGACTCTCCTGAACTGCCACTGCAGGTCTACACAGCACAGCCATTGGTTAGGCAGCACACAACTTTTTGATCAGCAAGAGAAGAGCAGGCTGGAATGAGGGTTGGGATATCCATTGCAGTGTGTAATGCAGCCTAGTTATATTTACACCATCCCAGCAGCTGTGTGCTTCTCTGAGCATTTCATAGTCTATAGCCTATAGCCTAGGGATAATTTGATTGAGACCACACTAAATAGCCTATAGACACACTAGATATTGTGCGCCTAGTGATGAATCAGAGATGAGGGGCAGCATCTGGCACACATGGACATATAGCCTAATAAGCAACTAATTCTGAAACACTTGAGAAATATGGAAATGTAATCAATTACAAATTGCATTACCCCCCTGGACTAAACTAAAACACAGAGAAATATAGAAATAAAAAATATATCCTCCCATTCACTGAAATTGAAAAAGCATGGCCCTCCCCCATTTTCCTCCAGGTAACCATTCTGTCAATTTCTATCCATCCCTGAGCTTTATTATTTATTTTGTTCCACTGCCAACCTTTTCTAATCTACTCATGTGAGGTGCACGCACTGGTCAAATTCACCTTCTAGCCACACGTTGCACCTCTCCTTCTTTGGTTTATCCTGTTTCATGTATGTTTTTTAATGTTTCTCATAAACTTTCATATTTATGTTTTTATTGTTTCAGCATTAAGTATTGTCCTTCAGTATGTGTAGTGTGCAATATTATTGCCTGTGTATTATGACTGCTGCCTATTGGTATTATACAGTTGAAGTCGGAAGTTTACATACACCTTGGCCAAATACATTTAAACTCAGTTTTTCACAATTCTTGACATTTAATCCTAGTAAAAATTCCCTGTCTTAGGTCAGTTAGGATCATTACTTTTATTTTAAGAATGTGAAATATCAGAATAGTAGAGTGAATGATTTATTTCAGCTTTTATTTCTTTCATCACATTCCCAGTGGGTCAGAAGTTTACATACACTCAATTAGTATTTGGTAGCATTGCCTTTAAATTGTTTAATTTGGGTCAAAAGTTTGGGTAGCCTTCCACAAGCTTCCCACAATAGGTTTGGTGAATTGTGGCCCATTCCTCCTGACAGAGCTGGTGTAACTGAGTCAGGTTTGTAGGCCTCCTTGCTCGCACACGCTTTTTCAGTTCTGCCCACAAATGTTCTATGGGATTGAGGTCAGGGCTTTGTGATGGCCACTCCAATACCTTGACTTTGTTGTCCTTAAGCTATTTTGCCACAACTTTGGAAGTATGCTTGGGGTCACTGTCCATTTGGAAGACACATTTGCGACCAAGCTTTAACTTCCTGACTGATGTCTTGAGATGTTGCATCAATATATCCACATCATTTTCCTGCCTCATGATGCAATCTATTTTGTGGAGTGCACCAGTCTACAAAAAGTACAATATTTGTCCCCATGTACAGTTGCAAACCGTAGTCTGGCTTTTTTATGGCGGTTTTGGAGCGGTGGCTTCTTCCTTGCTGAGCGGGCTTTCAGGTTATTTTGATATAGGACGTGTTTTACTGTGGATATAGATACTTTTGTACCTGTTCCCTCCAGCATCTTCACAAGGTCCTTTGCTGTTGATCTGGGATGGATTTGCACTTTTCACACCAAAATACGTTAATCTCTAGGAGACAGAACGCGTCTCCTTCCTAAGTGGTATGATGGCTGCGTGGTCCCATGGTGTTTATACTTGCGTACTATTGTTTGTACAGATGTACAGTGGTACCTTCAGGCATTTGGAAATTGCTCCCAAGGATGAACCGGACTTGTGGAGGTCTACAAAACAAATTCTGAGGTCTTGGCTGATTTCTTTTGATTTTCCCATGATATCAAACAAAGAGGCACTGAGTTTGAAGGTAGGCCTTGAAATACATCCACAGGTACACCTCCAATTGACTCAAATAATGTCAATTAGCCTATCAGAAGCTTCTAAAGCCATGACATCATTTTCTGGAATTTTCCAAGCTGTTTAAAGGCACAGTCAATTTAGTGTATGTAAACTTCTGACCCACTGGAATTGTGATACAGTGAATTATAAATTAAATAATCTGTCTGTAAACAATTGTTGGAAAAATTACTTGTGTCAGGCACAAATAGCATGTCCCAGCCGACTTGCCAAAACTATAGTTTGTTAACAAGAAATTTGTGGAGTGGTTGAAAAATGAGTTTTAATGACTCTAACCTAAGTGTATGTGAACTTCAACTGCACCTGTTCTTGGTGTTATTTTATAACAGATTAGGGCTGCGTGTTCTGTTGCTGCTCCAGACCAACTAGGCTCCTCTGCTGCCAACTGCAGCCATCTCCGACCATGTCTTTCTGTTGAAATATTTTATATTATTATGGGACCAGGGTTGGGTATTAATGGATTACGTTTAACTGGGATTACGTAATCAGGTTACAGAAATAAAGTAACTGTAATCTGACTGGATTACTTTAAAAAAAATGTTTTTACATTCTTAAAAACAACTGATTATATTTTGGATTAGGCCTACTTCCTCTAATATCAAAATGTGGGCTGCAAGTGTTTGCCTAAAAACGCACAAATATTTACTATTTTTGAACATCTTTGAAAGCTTTGCTGAGCCACACAGCTTGGAAGTCACCTTTCAGTGGGAATGAAAGTTTTCCCCTTCTGCTGCAATCTGTTTGAAATCTCCAAAAAGGTCAAATTTGTTGTCTCGTTGATTTCCACAAAAAACGTGTTTTTAACCAAAAACTTCAGACCCCCACTTACTGAGAACTGAATCATACCACATTTCATCAGGATCGTTGTGTCAAAAGAACATTTTCCATTAGTCAACACAGCTCCACCCTGTTCACTTCCTAAGAAGTAAGGGTAAGACACTCAAATCACCATTTCCTCTTTTACTGGCCACAATCTGCTTGGTGGTTGAGTGTAATAGGCCCATATTTTCACAATCAAAAAAGGACTGTTGGGAACGCTTTCCTTGGAACTTGACAGTGAAGCTGACCTTTTAGCAGTGATGCCATTTCATCAAGAAGATGCAGCAGGAATTTGAGACAGTACTTGCCCAAGGATGCAGGGGGTTGGGTGGGCAGAATTAGAGAGCAAGAGGAGGATGAGGAAGGACAGTTGTCTCAGATGAGATCAGGGCCACATTGGTTGACCATGTGCTCAACCATGGATTGGCATGGTGATGGAGGACGCCTTGCTGGTTAACGGCTGCTCACACGGTGATATTCCCTCCACGCTGTCCAGGGACATTCACGGTGGCCAATAATGGCACGGTGGCCAATAATGTTCCGTCCCCGTCCCCAGTAACAAAAACATTTGACATTTATTTCCAAAATGCAGTATTTTTTAACACTTGTGTTTTGTATGTAACACTTTCCATACCCAACAGGAGAAAACCAGGGAAAACATTCAGTAAGATAAAGGGTTTTCTGTACACAAATATAAATGAAAGTGGCTCATTCTTTCAAAACTCTAAACACAAAAAGACAAAGACACCTGCAAAATGTAAGAAAAAAAGACATTAGGCTGCATCCTGCCTCCTATTTCGGTCTGGCCACAGCACAACTCATCTACATCACAAGCGATGTTCTCCCTGGCTAAACAGCGGGGAAGAATCTTCTGGAGTGACGGATCCAGCCGCCAAAAGCCCCAACATCAACTGCACCACATGCATCCTCCACTGTCCGGAGAAGAGACATGCGTGCGAGGGGAGGTCGGTCATACACCTTCCATCGCATGCAGAAAAAAAACTATTCAATTGTGGGTGGTTGATAAACCAGATGTGGACCATTGCAGCCTGTTGGAAACTCACGTTGTCCCCAGATGACAACATACCTGGGCTGCTCTGGTCCACCCCTCTGCTCGGTTGGAATGAGGATGCCATGTTGTGTGTCCAGGAATGTGAAGAGAAGGGGGTGCGTTGTAGGGACCAAGGTTGGCATGGTGATGGAGGACGCCTTACTGGTTAACGGCTGCTCACACGGTGATATTCCCTCCACGCTGTCCAGGGACATTCACGGTGGCCAATAATGTTCCGTCCCCTTCCCCTTCTTTTGGCGAGGTTGAAGCCAGCCTCATAAATGTAAATAGAAACGTGCTGAATTGCAGCGGCATCCAGCTCCAAGACTCTCTGAAACAGAGAGCAAGACAATATGTGGCATAAACCTAGAGCAGTCAATATGGTGAGGCACTTTACACTGGATTACAGTACTGTACATACAGTGCTGATAGGATAGTAAATTCGTGTAGTACTTAGTGTAGTACTTACTTGCACATATTTATAGCGCTGTTCTTTAACCCACTATGAGCTTCGCTCAAATGGCACCCTGTAGACCTGTTTCATCCGGATTCGGTTGCGCTGTAATACACGGTCCAATGTAGACAAGCCCACCTGATGAATGTTATTGAATATTGTGTTGTCTGCATTTATGTGGTTCTGGATTTCTCCTAGTCTAATGGTGTTGTTTGCCACCACCATGTTCACAATAGTGGTCTCCTGTTCTGGTGTGAAACAGCCAGTGTCTTCCACCATAGCCCGGCATGCATGCACACGCATTTGTGTGTGTTTATTTATGTATATTTGAGTAGGTATACATTACTGTAGCAATCTTTTACAACCGGCTACAGTGTAACACTGAAAAGGCAAAAGGCATAAACCTACTGATGGGATATTCATAGTGTTTTTTGTTGAGCACATCAGTGTGTTGTTGGTTAGTAGACAGATCTATTCATATGACGCGTGTCATTTTGATGCACAAAAATAACATTTTGGAAAGAGATAAAACAGTTTTGAATGCAGTGTTTGCTTTTGCTAGAGATTTGTAGAGTTTTGCATTTGGTGTTTGTGGTTTTTGTGTTTTGTGTTTCTAGTTTTGGGAAAATGTGCCAAAGATTCAGCAAGCGTGTGTAAACAGTTGTGGAAAACTGTAAGACTGTCACAACATCATTGAAGGCAATTGGCATGAAGTGGTTTACCCTTGTGAAACACAAAACTGGGTCATTGTTCCAAAACTGTTTTATGTTTGTGGACCTTACAGCTGCCCTGTTTCTAAACCAGCAGACTGGAAAAAAAACACATTTCTACATCTTTTAAACTCATTTGTGAATTATTATGTAGGCTGATTCAAATTTAGCATTTGATTTAACAGAATGAGCAGCTGGAGGAGGGAGGGGAAAAGGTGCCAAGTGGAGATTTTTGATCCATTTCCACATGATTAAACTCCACACAGACGTGAAAACTTCACAAGTCTACACAATCAACTAAAACACAAGTCTAATTAAAGAAACAGGCAGAAAGGAGAAATAACGACAAGTTTGCATAGTATAACACGTAAGCAAGAAAAAAATCTGAACATTTACCAACAAAAATATTCATCTGTTGAGGGAGCTTACATTAACTCGTCATTAATTCTCTCTGTTTATTCACCATACCCCTGCCTTAGTGATTTACTTTCCTTTGTTTTAGTCCTAATGGTCCTCTCTCCTTGACATGCCTTTTCATGTGAGCACTAAGCCGTTCATTTCCAGTGGAGAATGCGCTGCACAGCAGTGCATAATTTATAGGTTTAGAAATGAGAAGATATGAAAACTTTAGAGGATGCAAAAGCCTCTTTGATTCATAAATATCTGTCCCCAGTCACACCATATGACAAGCTTCTTTGAACCTGCATGAATTTGTTATTATTAGAAGACAGAGTACTTCATCAGTCATCCATTTCATTTGCATCCTATTCATTTTCTCTCCAGGTGGGATCACTGCAGTCATCATGAAACACAGTACAGAATGGTCCCATGTGCTCATCAATAAGGTAAGATATTAACAGCAGTTTGACTTGAATTCAGTTAAACCTGCCAAAACAATGTTTGTGCACTGTCTTTATTTACAAACACATACTTCTTATTCGGGAAATCTGGAAGCATCTACCAGTGTGGAGAGTATACCTGGTAATAATAGCGAGTCTTTACAGAACCCAAGACCATTCTACATTTTTATTTGACCATGGGAAAAAGAGCTACTGTGAAAATACCACAGTGCGGGTTTGATTGAATTGAGCCCTTTGAGTAACTTCAAAAAGGCTCTGAAACGGGACTGTGCAGATAAAGGTCAAACATTAATACTGAAACAGCCACTTTACAGTGATGGTTTTGAAACAAATACCTGGAGTAACTGAAAATATGTCTAAGCTCAGCCTGTGAATATCCCGCATCCCTCTGACAAGCCTTCTGATCAAGGAACTAAAGCAAATGTGTTCCATTCAGGTGTGTAATCACCCACATGGTGGATTCATCATGTTAGGAGGAGAGTTGTGGAGGTGGGCTTGATAGGTGGTTCGAGGTACATCTCTATTTTCTTGGCCTGTCATTACATCTGTCTGTTAGCCTTTACAGTTTTTTACAATATTTTATACACTGAAAGTGGTACTTGAGGCACACTCAGTGAAACCATTAACTCATGTACCTAATCTTCAGACCAAGTCTGCAAAACTGCAAGGACATTATCTGCTTTACACTCAGTTTGCAAATTGTTAAAACACACTTTTTGCAAAACACTAAACACAGTTCTCTACATTAGACACATCACTCAAAAGTAACAGGTCTCGTGTTTCGTTTGGAAAACGCTGCCATTTAAAAATGCCACACCTTTACCGATTACCTACACCCAGTGTTCAAGTGTGAAAACACTTATAGCTCATTTATTCACTGAGAAATCAGATCTTGAGCACTGTAAATAAGCTTCAGGTTCGGCTTTCTTGGTTTCTTTGATTCTCTTTCAAAAACAAGGACATTTCTAAGTGACCCCAAACTTTTGAACGGTAGTGTACTTGTACGAGTGAGTGCTATGACAAACTGCCGTGGACTCCACTGCACACTGAACATGCAAAAGACACAAGATAGTAGTGTTCTACCTTTGTCACATCATTTGATGGTTTGTGTGTAGAGTTTAGATGCAAAAACACCATTTTGAGAAGAGTTTAAATAGTTTTGAACGAAGTGTGTGAGATGTGTGACGTCTTGCATGTTGTGCGTGTGTTTTGGGGTTTTGTGTGCAGAGTCTAGAGAAAAGGAGCCATAGTTTCAGAAATCATTTGTAAGCAATTGTCAAAAACTAAGTTACGGTGACATCAACCACACACGGCACTATCGCCCCCACATCCGACATCATCCTCTGAGAGGAGCAAAAAAAGAGCAGCTCCCATCCTCGTGCCATACATTGGTGGCCGTCGCTGCCATACAGTTCACCTTGGTGTTATTGAAAACGAATGGATCATTCCATCTTTCCCTTTCCAGGAATGCCACTGATTTACAGTCCAGGTGGGGTGTCCACAGTCACACAAAACAAATTAATGGATGCTCTCTTCCTCACTCAGAAATGGTTGGTACACGTGAACATGCTCCATCCAGGTAAGCTATATTGGGATGATCGTATGCACATGTGTGAGCGAATAAGCCAACATGTTACATAAGCTAAGCAGATACATTGGAGCCATGCTGTTTTACACCTTTGACATCACAGTCAGAGATGACTCCATCTTGTAAATAAAATACATCACCCTGTCCTAGTTGCACTGCGTGGCCTGTCCATCAAAAGCTGTCCATGACATAACAGGGAAGAGGGGCTTCCCCCCATGTGACTCCATTTCCATGGACAACATGTTGAAGAAGACAGTGAATCGACAGCTATTTATCCTAATCTCCCTGACAGTGAGACTGATAGTAGAACAGATAGCAGGACATGTGTGATCCATCCATCTCTCTGAAGTCTGAACTCTTGACTGGGCTGTTTTTTGTGGACAGGAGACCTGAGGGCCATCCAGACTACACTGTCTTTGATGGTTTCCCTCTCTATAACCTCCAATCCCATTGCAGTTCCATGTGGTTGGATGGATGACCAGACCAGTATGCGGCACAGACACACACCGAAGTGTGCCCGATTGGCTCTGGTGATCTGAAGGAGCCCCATAAGGTTCGAATTGACAGGTTTGCAACCAATGTTACAGTGTGGAGAACAAGTATTTGATACACTGCCAATTTTGCAGGTTTTCCTACTTACAAAGCATGTAGAGGTCTGTAATTTTTATCATAGGTACACTTCAACTGTGAGACGGAATCTAAAACAAAAATCCAGAAAATCACATAGTATGATTTTAAGTAATTAATTTGCATTTTATTGCATGCCATAAGTATTTGATACATCAGAAAAGCAGAACTTAATATTTGGTACAGAAACCTTTGTTTGCAATTACAGAGATTATACGTTTCCTGTAGTTCTTGACCAGGTTTGCACACACTGCAGCAGGGATTTTGGCCCACTCCTCCATACAGACCTTCTCCAGATCCTTCAGGTTTTGGGGCTGTCGCTGGGCAATACGGACTTTCAGCTCCCTCCAAAGATTTTCTATTGGGTTCAGGTCTGGAGACTGGCTAGGCCACTCCAGGACCTTGAGATGCTTCTTACGGAGCCACTCCTTAGTTGCCCTGGCTGTGTGTTTCGGGTCGTTGTCATGCTGGAAGACCCAGCCACGACCCATCTTCAATGCTCTTACTGAGGGAAGGAGGTTGTTGGCCAAGATCTCGCAATACATGGCCCCATCCATCCTCCCCTCAATACGGTGCAGTCGTCCTGTCCCCTTTGCAGAAAAGCTTCCCCAAAGAATGATGTTTCCACCTCCATGCTTCACGGTTGGGATGGTGTTCTTGGGGTTGTACTCATCCTCCAAACACTGCGAGTGGAGTTTAGACCAAAAAGCTATATTTTTGTCTCATCAGACCACATGACCTTCTCCCATTCCTCCTCTGGATCATCCAGATGGTCATTGGCAAACTTCAGACGGGCCTGGACATGCGCTGGCTTGAGCAGGGGGACCTTGCGTGCGCTGCAGGATTTTAATCCATGAAGGAGTAGTGTGTTACTAATGGTTCTCTTTGAGACTGTGGTCCCAGCTCTCTTCAGGTCATTGACCAGGTCCTGCCGTGTAGTTCTGGGCTGATCCCTCACCTTCCTCATGATCATTGATGCCCCACCAGGTGAGATCTTGCATGGAGCCCCAGACCGAGGGTGATTGACCATCATCTTGAACTTATTCCATTTTCTAATAATTGCCCCAACAGCCTTCTCACCAAGCTGCTTGCCTATTGTCCTGTAGCCCATCCCAATTTTATCCCCGATGTCCTTACACAGCTCTCTGGTCTTGGCCATTGTGGAGAGGTTGGCGTCTGTTTGATTGAGTGTGTGGACAGGTGTCTTTTATACAGGTAACGAGTTCGAACAGGTGCAGTTACTGGTTCTTACTGGTTTTACTGGTTGGTAGGTGATCAAATACTTTTGTCATGCAATAAAATGCAAATTAATTACTTAAAAATCATACGTGATTTTCTGGATTTTTGTTTTAGATTCCGTCTCTCACAGTTGAAGTGTACCTATGATAAAAAATGACAGACCTCTACATGCTTTGTAAGTAGGAAAACCTGCAAAATTGGCAGTGTATCAAATACTTGTTCTCTGGTTGGGGATGCTTTACTCATAATTATGTAAAATATTTATGTGAAAAATGTAAATAAATACAACTAATTTGATTTATGTTGAAACAGACTAAAATAGATAGAGCTGTTGAATGTGATTATTTCCCTACATGTAGAGTAATGGTAAAATATGCAGCACACCCTCACCAGACCTATAATTTACTCTAACTCGAGGAGCCATTTCTTGTTGGTGTTCTTTGGGTAATATCTCACAGCCGGCCATCACAAGTCAACAGGCAGGAAATGATCTACTACCATGCCTTTACAAACCCATCCAAATCCAGATTTTGCATTTTGTGGACAACATAACACCAAATACCATGGGACAAAAATTGTCCAATTGCTCATGGTTGGATTTGCAAGCTGCAGTTAAAACAGTCTAATGTTACTATATAGAAAGAAAAAGGTTTTATTTCCAAAAGTACAGTATTAGTGTTTCCTTTTCATTACTGCCTTTATGCTAACAGTGCCCCCTTTTTATTGCAATACTGAAGATTACATGTATATTTCATAATACACCTACAAACCCAATTAGTCATACTGCAATAACTTTATTAAATATAAAGCGTGTGCACACACACACTCAAGAGGGTTGCATTTCGGGGAGCTGTCCATCTGTGGTCACGCAGGTAAACCTCTAATCTTATTAGGCCCATTGTAAATGTTTTACTGCCAAATCATAACATATCGATGAAGAATAATAAAGCATATCATCTTATCTTTAGCCATGAGAACAGATTTATGGTTGGTTGGAAATAGCTGGTCATTGGTCTTGACTGCAGCTGTTATTCAGTTGTAATGTATAACCAATCTCATGCTTTTTATAGATCTTGTTGACGATCTGGTTTCTGCATTTGGCCTTGTCGTCTTAGTATTTTTAATTATAAGTGGTTTTTGCAAATCCGTTTGCCGGTTTATGGCAAGGATATGTTGCAATAATGAGATATGCCTTAATTCCTGGAAATGACCTGGAAATCCCCCTAGATTAGATAGAGAGTCAACCACCTGCAAGCCCATCCTGACAGCAGTGGTAGAGATTAACCCTGATGTGGCCAGGTCTGGAATTCCCAGACTCCTTTTATCCTCACCAAAATTACATATCTGCCTAGTTCACTCCCAGATGCTACAGTATGTGTTTTGGGACAGTACATGTTGCTTTTTTTTTATTCTCTTTTTTTAACCACAGTTTTGGTTGTTGGGGGGTTTACAGGTACAATTTCAATTCATGTATTCGGTTTATATAACATGTACCCGTGGGCTGCCACGCAAAAGAAAAACAAAAGTAAGAAATACATAGAGAAATTATCATATTGATCAAACCGGATTTTGTAATTAGTAAAATTGGTATATAAAGAAAAATAAACAAAAAGGAGGTGGGCCTACACCCCCAACTCCCCATCCCATTCCCCCAACCCCACATATCTTAGTCCAACCGCCTGCATCTAAGAATTTAACTGCAGGGAACTACCACATCCTATGAAGGAATGTGCCTACCTGATTTAGGAGACACAGTAAACAGTTGGGAGTTGAGGCCAATTTCATTGTAAAACTTTTCCTTGGTGTTAAACACAGTCTGTGAACAAACTTAAAATGTATAGTTTAATGGCTTGCATTATGAGATGCAAAGTTCATATATCTCCATATTATGTTCCAGTTAAAGGGTTGTTCAGATTCACTAAGGTCTGTGGACCATGCTATTTTAATGGCTAGCTCATAATATGAGCTTTCCAAAAGTTGTTTATATATTATAGAGATCAGTCCTTTCGGGAGCCCAGATAATTTTCTCGTTGTAGGGTTCAGTAGTTGGGTTTCCCAAGGGACTCCATAGGCCAGCATAGATGACCTAAGTTGTAAATATAAGAAAAAAGGAGTTGCCTGGTAATATGTATGTGTCCTTCAAATCTTGGAATGTTCTTAAACCATTACTGTCCATGATATAGGCAAGGGTACGGATTCCTCATTTGGACCATTGGGGGGGGATGCAAAAGGCATTATTGCAACCCTCCAAATCGCAAGGCATTATTGTGAAGTAATGGAGTATGAGTCATTTTGATTTCCAGTTACATCGTTTTTCAATTAAATATTTACAGTTCCTTTGGAAAGTATTCAGACCGTTGACTTTGGCATATTTTGTTAGGTTACAGCTTTATTAGAAAATTTATTAAATAGTTGTTTTTCCCTCAATCTACACACAATACCCTATAATGACAAAGCAAAAACAGGTTTTTAGAAATGTTTGCAAATGTATAAAAAAAACAATTTAAATATTACATTTGCATAAGTATTCATACTCTTTACTCGGTACTTTGTTGAAGCATCTTTGTCAGCAAATCCAGCATAGAGTCTTCTTGGGTATCACGCTAAAAGCTTGGCACACCTGCATTTAAGGAGTTTCTTCCGTTCCTCTCTGCAGATCCTCTCAAGCTCTGTCAGGTTGGATGCGGAGCGTTGCTGCACAGCTATTTTCATGTCTCTCCAGAGATGTTCGATCTGGGTTCAAGTACTTTCGCAAGGCACTGTAAGTTCTCAGACCCTTTGCTACAAGACTCGAAATTAAGCTTAGGTGCATCCTGTTTCCATTGATCATCCTTGACATTTTTTTATTTTTATTTTTTTCAGTTTTTGATTTGTTAAAAAAGTTTGAAATATCCAATAAATGTCGTTCCACTTCATGATTGTGTCCCACTTGTTGATTCTTCACAAAAAAATACAGTTTTATATCTTTATGTTTGAAGCCTGAAATGTGGCAAAAGGTCGCAAAGTTCAAGGGGGCCGAATACTTTCGCAAGGCACTGTATATAACAAAATAACCAAATAATAGCCATTTTTTTTATATAAAACGTTTCTTATAATGGTTTTATCTAAGGAAGAAAATATATATACTCCTAAATATTTAATATGGGAAACAATTGGGATTCCATAAGTAGAGATGGAGTCCTCGTTCAGGGTCTTGTGAGGCAGTGGAGCAGATTTGGTTACTATTCATTTTATAACTTGAGACGAAGTTGAATTTATCTATGATCTTCAATGCGTTTGGGAGCGATTGAAATACATTGTCTAGATGTAGTCAAATATTGTCTGGGTATATGGAGATTAGGGAAATTGTTGTTATTTCGTTCGATTGACGAATTGCCTGGGCCAGGGGTTTCATGGATAATAAAAATAGCAAAGGAGGATATCGGCTCACCTTATCTACTGCTTCTTGTGATTCTGAACAGAGCAGATACTGCCTGTTATAACAATGTCTGAGGGATTTGGCATATACAATCAAGCCCATAAATATTTGGACATTGACTAAGTTATTATTACTTTAGCTGTCTACCACAGCATATTGGAGTTGAAATTAAACAATGAATATGATTTGAGTGTATTTACATCCAAATCAGGTGAACGGTGTAGGAATTACAGCACTTTATTTACGTGCCCATCCTTTTAAAGGGACCAAAAGTAATTGGACAATTTTCTGCTCAGCTGTTCCATGATCAGGTGTGTTTTATTCCCTCATTAGTTAATTTACAAGTAAGCAGATAAAAGGTCTAGAGTTGATTTCAAGTGTGGCATTTGCATTTGGAATCTGTTGCTGTTAACCCTCAATATGAAGTCCAAAGACCTGTCACTGCCAGTGAAACAGGCCATCATTAGGCTGAAAAATCAAAACAAACCCTTCAGAGAGATGGCAAAAACATTAGGTGTTGGCAAATCAACTTTTTGGTACATTATTAACAAGAAAGAACACACTGGTGAGCTCAGGAACACCAAACGGCCCTGAAGACCACGGAAAACAGCTGTGGTGGATGACAGAATAATTATTTCCCTAGTGAAGAAAACCTCTTTTCACAACAGTTGTCCAGATCAAGAACACCCTCCAGGAGGTAGGCGTAGCTATGTCAAAGTAAAGAGAAGACTTCACCAGAGTAAATACAGAGGGTTTACCACAAGATGTAAACAGGAAGACCACATCTAAAAAAGCCTGTACAGTTCTGGAACAACATCCTATGGATAGATGAGACAAAGATCAACTTCTACCAGAATGATGGGAAGAGAAGAGTATGGAGAATGGAAGGAACTGCTCACCATCCAAAGCATACCACCTCATCTGTGAAGCTTGGTGGAGGTGGTGTTATGGCGTGGGCATGTATGGCTGCCAATGGAACTGGTTCCCTTGTGTTTATTGATAATGTGACTGCTGACCAAAGGAGCAAGATGAATTCTGTGTTTAGGGCTATATTATCTGCTCAGATTCAGCCAAATGCTTCAAAACTCATTGGATGGTGCTCACAGAAATGTGGGCAATGACCTGAAGCATAGTGCGAAAGCAAACCAATATTTTTTATGGCAAAGAAGTGGAATGTTCTGCAATGGCCAAGTCCATCACCTGACATGAATCCAATTGAGCATGCATTTCACTTGCTGAAAGCACATCTGAAGGCAAAATGCCCCAAGAACAAGCAGGAACTTAAGACCGCTGCAGTAAAGGTCTGGCAGAGCATCACCAGGGGAGAAACCCAGCAGCTGGTGATGTCTATGGGTTCCAGACTTCAGGCAAAGAATTTGCAACCAAATATTAAAACTCACAATTTAATTTATGATTACGTTAGTTTGTCCAATTACTTTTGAGCCCCTAAAATTTGAGAGAAAATGGTTGCAATTCCTACATGGTTCATACAATACTTTTGACAAAGATCTTAAATTAAAGTCTACACTTAAAGCACATCTTGATTGTTTCCTTTCAAATCCATTGTGGTGGTGTACAGAGGCAAAATTATGCAAATTGTGTTACTGTCCAAATACTTATGGACCTGACTGTAGTATTTTAATCATATAAATAACATTGGAGCCACTAACATTGGAGCCACTAACATTGGAGCCACAGTTCCAAGACAGACCAGTGATATGACCATTCTAGTCTATCAAAAACTTTTTCTGCATCGAGAGATAAAACAGCCCAAGGAGCTGTTGTTTCTGATGAAGCATGTAAGATATGTAATAGTCAATGGTTATCCGAGGAAAAAAGTTTTTGAGCAAAGCCTATTTAATCCGTGTGGAACAATTTTGGTAACTAAGTCTCGAGACGTGACAACATTTTGTAAAAGAGATGAATATCTGTGTTTATCACAAAAGTGAGAACACTGGGTGGCATCTTTACCTTTTTCTAATGAAAGCGGAATTAGTGCTGTATTTACATCTCTCAAAAATTAACCTACGGGGGCCTCCCGTGTGGCACAGTGGTCTAAGACACTGCATCGCAGTGCTAGTTGTGCCACTAGAGATCCTGGATCGAGTCCAGGCTCTGTCGCAGGCGACCAGGAGACCCATGGGGCAGCGCACAATTGGCCCAGCGTCGTCTGGGTTAGGGGAGAGTTTGGTCTGTCCTCCGACACATTGGTGCGGCTGACTTCCGTGTCAAGAAGCAGTGCAACTTGGCTGGGTCGTGTTTCGGAGGATGCATTGCAGCAATGGGACAAGACTCTAACTACCACAAAAAAGGGTAAAAAAAAACAGCTGTGTTAATCATTTTGAGCAATAGTGAACTGGTTGAGAGAAGAGGAGTTCTTAATTCGTCGTCTGGCTTGGTGTGGATTAACAATCATAGGTGTATAGTTCTTTATAGTAGCGGGAGAATCTTTGATTGATTCATTTGGGTTCTGATAGTAGTTTCTGCACAGCTTGTTGGCCAGTTAAAGATTGGTACGATTACCATGGAAGTAATGGTTGAGTCTATAACTCGATGGATGGCAAATTCTGCTCTCTGTCTTACCAACGTTCTCTCTTGACTTTGGAAAGAGCAATAGCTACCTGATCTGAAAAAAAGTGTTGAGAACGCAGTTAAGAACATTTCCAATTTGGATATCTTCTTTAACTGTGATTAATTCAACTCAGATTCAAATGTATTTGCATATTTTTTTTCCATGTGCGTCAGTCTAAGTAACATACTAATTTTGAGTATCTTATGCATCATTATGATTATACCTTTAGTTGTATTTGGGGCTGATGGAAAAGCAGACAGCTTGTACAAACTGATTCTTCATTATACGTGCGTCCTTACGGAGCATTGTTATGTCAATATGGTTTCTTGCTAGAATATCAAGACAGCTGGAACACTTGATAGGATGATTTAGGCCTTTCAAATTCCAAGAGAGAATGTTATATCAATGATATCATTGTTATCTTTAGCCCATGGATGTGTAACTAAAAGCAGGACCTTTTAAGCAGTATCTGTTTTTGGTCTTTAAGGCATTGAAACATATAAATAAAGTTAAACATAAAACAAGTAACCATTTTCAGACCATTACAGTTTAGTTAGTAGATGTGATGTGTTAGCGTGAATAATGAAGAAAAATATCAAATATAATCTTAAAAAGTAGGCTAAATATAACAGATATGCAAGCCTGACCACCATATTTGAAGAAATGTCAAATAGGAAGGTTGTAGGAGCAATAGTTATTGATCCATTATCCTCATTGTTATTAGTAAAATGGCTTAAATGACCTTAAACATAACCTGACCCTCAATATGTATTAAGCATTTAAGTGCTCTATACAATGTACAAAAAGAAATAGGGTATGTGGATTAAACGCAGTCTATAATCGACATCTCACAATACTTAATCGTGGCCTGTAGGCCGAGTCCTCCCTGGGAAATACATTTTGTCGCCTAAACGGAGGGGGACAGACATCAACATGAACTGAATTGAGCGGACTGGCCATCTCGGACTGGCCATCTATCCAACACAGAATAAATACAAATATTAGGGGAATAGCTTCCAATTTAAATTGACATATTTAGCCCTTAAGGATGCAATGTGATGTAGCCCCACAAGGAAGCAGCCCCAATCTGTATACACTTCGATATATTGTCCGTTGTTCATTAATTGGTATGGTGTCTGTCATCATTGGCTAAATGTCTTGGGCCATAAATAATGTAATAATAGCCAAGTCCAATGTGCAGTAATAATAATAACAGCAACAATAATAGTGTTCCTTTCACCCAATTGAGGGGGTGTCCTTATCATTGTCTTATGCTGAGTTCACCACCATAACCATAGGCTAGGCTGTATGATTGTGTGTGGAAGCCTACCTGAATACTGAGCCAGTGTTGTCTGACACCAATACTGAGGGTGACAATTACAGCAGAGTGGCCACTGAAAATGATAGTTTTGCACGAAAGTCCAAAATGGACTTGAACCTTTGTACACGTCTAACATTTTCCCATGCCTGTTTAACAGATCAATCCCAAAATGGCTTCAGCTTGGTTGAGTAGGGTAAGTGGGTTCCCTAATGAGCAGGAGGAGTGAGTGTGAAGGTGTAGTCTAGCTGAGCTCCAGTGATTACTGGTTGGATTGGGAGGCCCAGTGCCTTGTGGGAGAAGAGTAATCAAAGCGGGTCATGAGAGAGCAATGAGTATCGTCTGGCAATCAGGCCACAACAGAGGTCTCATTCATCACTTCCATATTATGCCCTTTTCAAGTACAACCCCCCAAGACATCCTACACCACCACGACCATGACCACCACGGAGTGCCTAGAAATCCCCATACTGTGTAGTTGGTAGAGGGAGGGACGTAGCCCAGACTCTAGATGGAGCAGGGTAGTTTTCGACTCTTTACCTTGGACCGCTTTCCAATAGAAACCAGGCCTGTTTATGTGTAGTGGACATATTTTGTGTTTTTGCAGTGCATGCTTTCTCCTTTCCTCTCCGAATGACTCTGGCAAGCTGCCCTAATGGGGGTTGATAACAGGCATAACTCAGGGACCTTATCGATTGAGTCTCTTCCTGTCCTTAAGGATGTCACCATGCTGGACCCTCTTTCCCTTCACCCAGTGACCATGACTTCTGACCCTTAACAATGTCAGCTTGACCCAGGGGGCTGGACAGTAGCCAGGCTAGTCATCTTTGTCTCCACTGCCCCTGGGAATGAGCTGCTCCAAATGGGACAGAGATACTCAGAGTGTGCTGGACAGACATTTACGTGAATGAACTTAGACTCTCTGTCAACCTACTCTGAAGCAACAGTAATCTACCATTTCATTCTTGGATCATACCCTAATATTCAGATATGCAGCGTAAAAAACAGCTGAGGGCATCTGTCACAACAAATATATGTGTCGCACTGCATCCAAGGCAAGCTGGGGGGATATTAACTCATAGGCACTTACAAGACATACTGGAGAAGTTGACTTTGGCCTTGCCTTTATAAACAAATCGTGTGAATGGTAAACACCAATGCCAATAATGACCTGGCATATTTCAATCTTCTCGCTCTCATGAATCCTTGCTGCATGGAATGTACGTGATAGGTATCTCTCATGCTAACTCCCAAAGAAACACCCCATACAGCTAATACATACACTATACATTCCTATGGAGGACAAGTGCTGAAAGCAGAAAAAAATCCCAACAGGTCTCAACAGTTATAGTATAGTAAAGAAGGGTGGCTAGTCAAAGCTGGGAAAATCCACAGTTGACTGTCACACACACTACCTACTTACAGTATAGTGCAAGAGTCTGAATTCCTATAGCTCTGACCTAGTTTGTACTGTAATTCAGTAGCTGTGGCAGTGCTAAAATCAGGAGGAGATTATTACATTTTAGTGCAGTACACTGAAATCCTATTATGTGTAATCCATAGTAGTACTGTGGATATTATGAAAGGTAAACCCGTAAACCCTATTGGAATCTCAAGAACTGATTGAGGATTTTTTCTTCCAGTGGGAAACCTAGATTTCATGAGAAGATGATGCAACATATTGGAGGCCCCTTACAGTGGTCATTTGGAGGTCATACACAATCACAGGTATTACCTATGAATATGTGTGTTACAAACAACCCCAATCTCAAAGCAGAGATGGGTTCTCTATTATAGAGAACCCAACTGGTGGCCCGCTGACCTCAATCTTGTTGATGATCCCTGCTCTATGAATACTGTACTCTTAACCCATCCTCCAGACATTTAGCTAGTCTCTTCATGATCTGTTCTCCATCTCAGAAGCTCCTCTCGATGTACAGTATTTATGCCTTGGGGAGGGCTGCTAATGCTGAGCCTACTGATGATTGTACGCGAGGGACACTGCTACAGAATCTACAGAAACTGAGTGGGTGGCAGGTAGCCTATCTGTTAGAGCGTTGGGCCAGTAACCGAAGGACGCTGGTTTAAATACCTGAGGTGACTATGCAAAAATTTGCTGATGTGCCCTTAACCTAATTTGCTCCAGGGGCACTGTACTGCTACGGCTGACCCTGTAAAACAACACATTTCACTGCAGCTATCTGATATACACTTTAAAAATATAAAAACATTTGGGTGTTCAGGAGGCTACTGGGAAGAGGGAAGACCTGATAAAGACGCCACAAGGAAGATGTCACATTACTGTATCTGTCACTTTGGGTTTGAATTAACGCAAACATGGAAACAATCCCTGAATTCTCCAGATGACTCGATTGTAGTCCTTTATTGCGAGGTTATCCTAAGGAATTTCTATTTGATAAAATGAAGTTGAACTTTCTAGAAAAGTGGAAGGCTCACTGTCTAGAGACCGTATGCTTTCCGTGAAGCCTAGTTTTTACTGGACCAGTGTCAGCTCGCAGCTACTATATAGACTGATTAAGAATGTCATAGGATGTAAGAGAAGGAGGGCAGTACATCATCTGAGGTTCTAGTTCTTACACTGGGCTACTGTCTTCACAGGCACACATTTATAAACCATTACACTGGATGAATGTGGTTCCTATCTTTTAATGAACAAAATGCATATGAAAGAACTGCTTTTATGTATGGCCTTTAACTAGGTCTCAGAGGACATTGTAGGAGATTTGATTACCCTAAATACAAGTACAGTAATTATAAAAAATGAATACAAAAATATCAGCAGCACACTATTATTTTAGGCACTGGTAGAGTGGCCATATATTGCTGACTTACCCTCAGTGTTTCGAGACTGTTCGTTTGGGCCCTGGTAGTTGAAGAGGACCTGGGACTGTCTCCTGGCTGCCTGGTCTCCTTCCTCCCTCATGACAGGAGCTCTGCTGGTCGGGCTGAACTTCACTGCGAGAAAGTCCTGGTCAAGTTTACTCTGGGGCTTTGTGGGCTCCTCACGCTGCTCCTCAAGATGCTCCTCAAGGTGCTTCTCATGGTGCCACCCGTTGCTTTGGGATGAACGACTGCCATCATGGTGGTGACTGTTTTGGTTGTCTCTGTGTTTGTGGTGGCCAGTGTGTCTCACTCCCTTGTCACTATTGACAGTTTGTGTGATGTCCTTCGAAGTGTCACTCTTCATTACTACGTCACCATCTCTGTGATGCCTGCTGTCCCGGTCAACAACTTCCTGTTGATGCCTGTGGCTCTCTGAAGTCACTTCCTGTTTAGTTGTTGTTGTTGATGCTGTTGATGTTGTTGACTCCCCCTGGGCCTTTGAGGTGGTCTGGTCCATGTGATGGGGATCCGCGGTAACAGTCACCTCCTCTCTTGTCTCCTGATCATATGTTCCCAGTCTCTCTCTCAGCTCCTGCCTCAGGTCATTAAAGATCTCATAAGTAGGAAAGCTTGTCTCAGCATAGGATGGTGACACTGTGGTCGATTCTGTTGGCTGGACCAGGTCTTGTGGTATAGTAGAGGAGGAGTCAGGCAGTGTGTAGTCATAATCCTTATCTTCATCCAGGACAGGTGGGTCCTCTTTGTAAAGAGGTAGGGTGTTACCGGGGGCGAGTGGGTCTAATGGGCTTGTCTGTTTATTGTCATGCGGTTTGCTGAGGTCTCTCAGAGAGATGTTTTTCTGTCTGGTTGTTGCTAACATGGGCTTCTTAATATGACGAGGGTCGCAGTCAGGGATAGGAGAACACATCAGGCTCCCGCCATGGTTAGGACAGTGACACACCTGACACGGGTCCATCTGGAAGGAGTGACCCGCTTCATACTTCAGGTTGCCTCGGACACAACCGATGCTCTCACACTGCGGACACCCATCCGCAGGTTCCACGACAGTGATGCAGTTGGGAGGGATCTGGGGACATGGGATGAAATGGCACCCGATCCTCCCACCTCCCTGTGGACAAGAACATTCTGTGCTTCCGAAATCCACAAAGTAAGATTCTCCCTCTGGAACTTTCCCATTCCGGAAGCCTGCGTGGATGCAGTCATAGTACTGGTAACCTTCACATGAGCATCCTATTTTAACGCAGGTGGCACAGCAAGCGTCCTTCTCCAAAACCTCCTCAATGCAGTTGTCCAACACTGGACAATCCATGCCTGTACAGTCCCTTTGGCTTAGACAGGTGCCCAGGCACAACAGGAGCACACATTGAAACAGCATCAGTTTTTCTTGGTTCATTTTTCATAAAAGTCCCAGAGCCCAAGAACAATTGTTGAAAATTGAATGACAACTATTGTCCACAGTCTTCTGCAGTCGACCTGGAGTGAGAATGATGTTGAAGGTTTGATTTCAAATGGCCTCCTTTAACCTGTGACAATGAAAGAGAAATAACATGACATTACTGTTATGTCAACTTACTGTAGTGACAGAACCACAAGATCATCACCAAGTTCATCACCAAGGCATCACCAAGTTGTTTGTCATTGAACTGGGTGCCACCAGTCTCCACTGTTTAAACTAGCTATCATTACTGTCATTAGGCCAATAATAAAATTGACCATTGGGCTAATGTATGTTTTTCCATGCCCATTCTCTGGTCACAGGACAGCTCGTGATGCATACTGTGGTTTGCATTACATTGGTATGGAAATGTGGCTACAGGTAACGCCGGATAGGGATAGGGGGAAATATGGACAACCCTAGACAAACCGTCCAAAGTTAGAAAAGAAAGGCACTGTACCTGACAGCTCCTACACACAGAATAACACAGATAAGAGAGGACGAAGCTCATGCACTACAGTAGGCTTAATGTGGTTGCTAGTGTCAGATATTTTCCAAATCTGCAATTCAAAATGTGTCCTTTCTAAGAAGTACGTTCTGTAACTTTTAATAAGATGCATTTCTTACACTACTGTACGGAGACTGAACAATATTTGCAGTGATCCATATCCAGCCAATTCTAAACTCGTGTGTGCGATCCAAGTCAGTGATGGGACTACAAATCAGAGAATATATTGAAAACCAGGTGTTTTCTATTTCACTTTTCCTGTTTTTCCCCCCAACTGTTCGTGTGCTTGATCCAGTCCTAAGAAACACTAACGTTTCAATCAAAGAAATCTGTTGGTACGATTATTTTTTATTTTCAAAATGCATTCCAGTTCTAAGTGAAACATGATGTGTTTAAAACAAATATTAGATCCATTCCTAACATTTGACTAATCTTTAACACCGAGCTTAACCCAGTTGAGGAATATGAACAGTGTTAGACTCAAAAGACACACACATAGCACAACAGCCCAGACTCATTGCCCCCATAATGCTTAGAAACAGCTTGCTGGTGCATGGATTCCAACATGTGGTGGAGCAGTTTGGGAGGGCAAAAGTCACCCAGTGTTGACATGGTATATTTTCCTCAATAGACACCCTTCACGCTCTATGTGTGCGTTGGTTGTATGGAGAAGCCTGCACTGACACGTCTTTAAACTCCCAGCAGCAACTCATAACTCTTCATACAGTCCCTCTGTTTTCTATATCAACATATTCAAAATACTATAATCCTGCCATATGATGTCCTGATTCCATGACTATATTTTAATGAGAATGTTGAGTTTATATATAGAGTTATGGTGTGCTGCTCTGTGTTGAGGAATCCTATTATCTTGGCGCAAATTTGCCCTTCAGTGCTGATTATGTAGGGGACCATGCACTTCCTTTCAGTGAGGATTCTATCACTAGCACAACCCCTCTGTGTCAAAGTCAACCAATCACAGGTTATGGCAGTCACAGCCAATTGCAGAGGTTTTCTAAATGAAATATTACAACCCCCCCCCCCCCCCCCCCCCCTTCCAAATTCAACATTTCTTCAAATGATACGTTTTTGAGAGCCATTAGACATCCAACTGGAAGGAAAACATTGGTTCTGGCTACTTCTCGCACATCTGGGGCTACGTCTCTCTCACTTCATCATACCAGACCACAGAATGAGAAGGACTGCAGCACAGACGAATGCACCACTTAGACAGTCAATGATGGCTTTGTATGCAGTGGATAAGGAATCATTTTAACAGGTCTCACAGTCTTGACTGGCATGTGCCCCACTGGTTTGGTGTTTTAATGATGTTGAATTCAGCACATGGCATGCAACGACATGGCATGATGTACTGCATCAAAGGCTGAGGCTCAGAGTTCCTATGTCTGCCACAGCTGACAGTGAGATTCAAAAAAAAGAAAAAGAAAGTTGGGTCTGGGCGAATCAAACTAATTGTATAAACATGTGTCACTCACTCACAACCACTATCATAATCTGTGATAAGAGGATAAAGTGAATGGAAGACACATCTAGCCGCTGTATCTTTGCTGACCTATGTAAGATTAGTTTATTTAAATGAAACAAATTATCGTTTTTTTTTTCTATCAGCTAAAAAAAATTCCAAGGTTTTCCAAACAATGTTTGTGTACATGGTTTGCTCATGTACCTCTCCTAGTACCAAGGAGTTTGAGCCAGGATACAGAAAACATTGTTGTCATGTGATTTAACAGGAAAAGTTCTCAACAGTAATGTTTATCTTCGCGTTTTTAAATACTATATTTTCTGACTGGTGTAAAGATTTAAAGATATCATACAAGATAATGTCAGCCTATCTGCTAGGCTGCGAATAATGACTTGAATGTAATAAAGTCAGTAGCCTGAGGTTTGATAAGGTGCACAAACTCACATAGAGCCAAATCACTTTTAACAAATATTACTGTTTACGTTTTGTCATTACATACAAATGGACATAAGCAATAGACTTCAGGGCTGAGAATACTCCATAATTTGATATTGGAAACAGGACTTAAACACATTTTTCTCTCTGTGTTTTAACAATAAACGTTAAGTGTGAAAGTGAAATAGGCATAATTTAATAGAGGATAAATAAAATCCTGAAATGTTCTTAGTTATGTGGAGAATTAAATGTCAATATAACCTGCCATGCACATAACTGATGGGTAGAAATGTTGGAAAGGAAAACCATAATTTTTTACATGTTACATGCAGTCTCTTATAAGGTTAGCACATAAACACATTCTCACAAACAAGCGTGCAAAGGCAGTGAGGCAGTGATTGAAAAGTTTTTCTTTACCTTACTTCTCAGTTCTGTCAGTGTGCGACCGGTATCTTGTATGCTGGCCCAAAGTTAGCTGAGTGCATTCTGAAGAGAAGGGGGATGTGCAAGCGCTCTCTGAAAACTGAGAGAGGATAGGGGCGGAACAAAAACTTTCTTTGCCCTCTGAATACTTCAGCAAATTACTTATGAGGTCAGGAATACTTTTGCGCCTCTATTTCATTAAGCTGCTGATTCACGTTAGAACGAATTCCAAATCGCTTCAATCTGTATCTAGCTGCTGTTTTACTTTATTGAAATAGGCTGCTTGCTGTCACATTCCAATATTAATCTTTGCACTTGTGTTTATTTGACGAATGCAGTCATTTTCCCCATTTACATTGTCATTATTGTGCCGTTGTATATTGTAATTCCAGATGATTCACCCAAAAGTAGGTTGTGCTGGTGAATAACTCTAACTATTATACCCATGTTATGCCCATCTAATGTCCATAACTTGAAAAGGACAAAGGCTAAAAAGCCTACACACAATAATCAAACTCTCCTGCAAATCTTCTCACTCAAGAAGAAAATATCACATGATCTCTGCGGCTCTTTGTCACGTTCGTTATAACGATGAGACCAAGGCGCAGCGTGATGTGAATACATCTTCTTTAATAACAACGAAGAAACACTAAACAAACTTACAAAACGAACGTGACGCTATAAATATAACAAGTGCAGACACAGGCAACTACACATAGACAATAACCCACAAATTACCCAAGGAATATGGCTGCCTAAATATGGTTCCAAATCAGAGACAACAATAACCAGCTGCCTTGAGAACCAATCTAGGCAACCATAGACATAAAAACACAACCCCATAAACATACAAAAACCCTAGACAGGTCAAAACACATATCACCCTCGTCACACCCTGACCTAACCAAAATAATAAAGAAAACAAAGAACACTAAGGTCAGGGTGTGACAGTACCCCCCCCCAAAGGTGCGGACTCCCGGCCGCAAACCTAAAGCTATATGGGAGGGTCTGGGTGGGCATCTAACCTTTGTGGCGTCTTAGGTTCTGGACGCCGCCCCACTTCTTTATACTGAGGGCTGGGGATGCTCGATGGACACCCCGGTCCGGGGACCGTCACTGGAGACCCCGGGCCCGTCGCTGGGGTCCGTCGCTGGAGACCCCGGGCTGGGGACCGTCGCTGGAAGGTTCCGGACTGTGGCCCGTCGTGGTAGGTTCCGGACTGTGGCCCGTCGTGGTAGGTTCCGGACTGTGGCCCGTCGTGGTAGGTTCCGGACTGTGGCCCGTCGTGGTAGGTTCCGGACTGTGGCCCGTCGTGGTAGGTTCCGGACTGTGGCCCGTCTTGGTAGGTTCCAGACTGTGGCCCGTCGTGGTAGGTTCAGGACTGTGGCCCGTCGTGGGAGGTTCCGGTCTGTGGCCCGTCGTGGTAGGTTCCGGTCTGTGGCCCGTTGTGGTAGGTTCCGGTCTGTGGCCCGTCGTTAGAGGTTCCGGTCTGTAAACTGTCGCCGGACGCTCTGGACTGGACACTGTCGCCGATCACTGCTGTGCTGTCTGCTAACTTGATGATTGATTTGGAGATGTGCGTGGCCACGCAGTCATGGGTGAACAGGGAGTACATGAGGGGACTGAGCATGCACCCATGTGGGGTTGTGGATCAGCATAGTGGAAATGTTGTTGCCTACCTTCCCCACCTAGGGGCGGCCTGTCAGAAAGTCTAGGACCCAGTTGCACAGGGCGAGGTACAAACCCAGTGCCCCTTGCTTAACACGCTTAAATGTCTTACTTACTTCGGCCAAAGAGAACGAGAGCTCACAGTCCTGGGAAGCGACGGTGGCCCGCATTGGCGGCGCTGTGTTTTCCTCGAAGCGGGCGAAGAAAGTGTTTAGGCTGTCCGCGAAGTAGCTAGTTTTCCCTTCATAATCTGTGATTGTCTGGAGTCCCTGCCATAAACATTTTGTGTCTGAGTTGTTGAATTGCGACTCCACTTTGTCTCTGTACTGACATTTTGCCTGCTTGATTGCCTTAGAGGGAATAACTGGACTGTTTGTATTCAACCATATTCCCAGTCACCTTGTCGTGGTTAAATGACAGACAAGGGGATATGGTGCCATTCGTGGCTTTGTTTTAGGGACACTCCCACGACAAATCGATGACATGGATGGCTCCAGCATTTGTTTTTGTGTGCACATTGTTGAAAACTTCCTCTATACTATTGATCTGTTGTAGTATGCAAAATCTCTGCATAATTTATTGCAGCAAATTGGCAAAGGATTTGCCACAACTTTTGCCAGAAGCCTGTTTTTTCTGTAAGGTTATAGAGACGAAATTAATATGGCAAGATTTTTCATTTTCAGAAATCCCCTTAGTCAGGCTTCACTGGATTAAGAAACTGTGTTATAGACACATCTGTACAAATCTATACAAGTGTTGTATGTGTTGTTCAGTGCTATTTTGTAACTGGATAAAACATTTGCCCCCACTGTCCACTTGCCAGCATCCATGGATATTGTCCAGTGCAGGTCAAGTCTATCCACCCACAGTTTGTTCATGTGTATCGTGACTGACTACATACTATAATAGTGACCGCATCGGAGACAAGCACATAGATTTTTCTCTTGTCTAGAGCAGGACTGTGATCTCAGCCTGGGCTGTGCTGTGCCTGGCAGACAGGCCGTCTCTGGTTCTTTAATAACCTGAGCCCATGAGCTAACTGGCTGTGAAGGTCCATTCAGTTCACTAATGCCCAGAGGAACCTGCATGGTGTACCTCTGCTCCTTGCTCCAGACTGCCTCTCAAATACCTTGCATTTCCCAATATAGTCCATTAATTTTGACCAGGGCCCTAAATTAAGTTCTGGTCAAAATCAGTACACTACTGTATGGAGAATAGAGTCAGATGTGACTTGAGACACAAAGGGAGTGACTTGAGAAGTAGGAGCTGTTTTAAAGTGGCAGTGCAGTTTCACCTCATTTAACACGTGATTGACTTAACAAAAGGCACATGACATAGTATAAGTGGGGGAGGGGGGGGCGGGGCTTTCCTCTCTTGTTCTTTATTGCTCATCTATTGTTCCTCAATTAAGGGGAAGGCCGATGACATCACAGATTCCCATCAGACCAACTCCTTGAATGCCCTACTCCATGAAGTTTGCAGTTGGGCTTAAAACACATTTTCTTACCATTTAGTGTGTGGACTATACTGTATTTACACATTGAATATCGCTTTACAAAAGTTAAAGTAAAAAAAATAGCTGGAGGATGTCTTTAAGGCCAGGCACCAAAGGCTGATATGACATTTCTGCATCTACCTGTCAATTTGAATATTTGTTGGTATTTTGGTCCATTAATATTAATATTTTCAAAAAGTTAACATAAACTTTTAGGAAAAAAAAGTAAGTTACTTGAGGTAATATGTACATGTAGGTAGAGGTAAAGTGACTATGCATGGATAATAAACAGAGAGTAGCAGCAGCAAACAGTCTGGGTAGCCAGTTGATTAACTGTTCAAGAGTCTTATGACTTGGGGGTAGAAGCTGTGAAGAAGCCTTTTTGACCTCGACTTGGTACTCCGGTACCGCTTGGCGTAGCAGAGAGGACAGTCTATGACTAGGGTGGCTGGTGTCCTTGGCCATTTGTTGTGACTTCCTCTGACACCACCTGGTATAGAGGTCCGGGATGGCAGGAAGCTTGGCCACAGTGATATACTGGGCCGTACGCACTACCCTCTGTAGTGCCTTGCGGTCGGAGGCCGAGTAGTTGCCATACCAGACGGTGATGCTCCCGATGGTGCAGCTGTAGAAGGATCTGAGGACCCATGCCAAATCTTTTCAGTATCCTGAGGGGGAATAAGTGTTGTTGTGTCCTCTTCACGACTGTCTTGGTGTATTTGGACCATGATAGTTTTTTGGTGATGTGGACACCAAGGAACTTGAAGCTCTCAACCTGCTCCACTACAGACCTGTTGATGAGAATTGGGGCATGCTCAGTACTTATTTTTCTGTAGTCCACAATCATCTCCTTGTCTTTAACACATTGAAGGAGAGGTTGTTATCCTGGCATCACACTACCAGGTCTTTGACCTCCTCCCTATAGGCTATCTCATCGTGGTCAGTGATTAGGCCTACCACTATTGTGTCGTCTGCAAACTTGATGATGGAGGAGTCATGCTTGGCCATGCAGTCATGGGTGAACAGGGAGTACAGGAGGGAACTGAGCACGAACGAGTCGGCTCTAAGAGCCGGCTCTTGTAGGTGAACGTTGGGAGCCGGCTCGCATATCAGAAAATCCTAATTCAATTTATTTTTAAAATTAAGATATTAATAGAATTAACTAATTTTAAAGAATAAAAAAATAAAAATAATATAGGCCTAAATGCTCAAGCACACACATTCGTTCTGACTTTCTGCTCAGACTAACAGCCTCACCTGTTGTTCCTGTCAATCAGACACGCAGTGTCAACCAATGAACCAAAGATGCGTGAGGGAGGGCCGAGCCAACTCACTCACAGTCACACACTTAGCAGCAGAGGAGAGAGAGGAAGGACAGCTATGAAAACAGCTGGAAAATGAGTCGGAAACAAAGTA
Source organism: Oncorhynchus mykiss (assembly GCF_013265735.2). NCBI lineage: Eukaryota > Metazoa > Chordata > Actinopteri > Salmoniformes > Salmonidae > Oncorhynchus > Oncorhynchus mykiss. The sequence goes on from NC_048573.1 coordinate 37,086,200, forward strand.
GCATTTGGATGCATTTTAATAATGTAGACAATGTTAGAGTACAGTGTAGAATTTGCCAAAACAATATCTCATATAAAGCCAGTTCTACGCACAACCTACACCGGCATATGGGAACTGTGCACCCAACTGTGAAGCTAGCTGTAGTGGAGCTTTGAGAAACTAGCAGGCCTGCTAGTGATAACGTGGAGATGTATCCATTCAGTCAAGTAGGCGTACTCCGCAACCCACAGCAACACAGTCTTCTATGGAACAGTTTATGCCGAAGTCTATGTCTGTAGCAAAACAAGGCCAAATTGATATTGCATTGGCTAAAATTGCCACAGATTTCCAGACATTTTCGATCATGGAGGACAGAGGTTTTAGAAATTATAGCAATAGCCCATGTTAATCAATGGACAGAAAGTTCCACAGAATGGAATATAATCACATGCTATCAGAAACCGCTGCACTTGACCCCAGGTTTAAGAAGTTAGCCTTCAGTGATGCCAGAGCGATTGATGAGGCTCTTCAAAGAATAACCTCAGCAGCAGGGAAGGACAGCCCCAGCAGTCAGCTGGCTCAGGCACCAGGAAGAAGTGATCAGATGGAGCAGAAGCACCAGCAGTAGTGCCACAAATGTCTGGGGTTTGGATGCTGTTTGACAAGAGAGCAACTGGGGATGCAGCACGAAGGAATCTCTCAGCAGATGCCATAATGGAGGTCCATCTTATTTGGAGGAGCCCTTCCAAATACAGATCTGCAGATCCTCTGAACTGGTGGAAGAACAAGGCCTCTGTCTACCCACGGCTTACTAAAGTCATGACGGGGAGACTCTGCATAGTGGCAGGTATTCTCAAAAGCAGAACAAATAATTGAGAGAAGAATCCACATCAGCCCCTAAAAAGGTGAGGCAGCTTGCATTTCTGAATGCAAAGCTCAAAAGCAAAATATGGTCAGCATTGCTATGTGCTGCTGCTTATAACATGGCAATAAAGAGAAAAGAGGGACCAGTTTAATGTTAAGTGGGATGCTGCATTTTTCTTTGATATTGTCACGTTAGTCATATTGATGAGACCAAGGCGCAGCGTGGTAAGCATACATTCTTTTAATGAAGGAAAAACACTAAACAAACGAACAAAGAAACAAAACTAACGTGAAGCTGACATGCAACTCCACATAGACAATAACACAAAACCAAATTGAAAAATGGCAACCTAAATAGGATCCCCAATCAGAGACAACGATAAACAGCTGCTTCTGATTGGAAACCAATGCAGGCCACCATAGACCTACATTACCTAGACATACAAAACCCCCATAGGTATACGAAAACCCTCGACAGCACAAAAACACACATACCCACCCTCGTCACACCCTGACCTGGCCAAAATAAGACATAAAACATAGATAACTAAGGTCAGGGCGTGACAGTACCACCCCCTCCAAAGGTGCGGACTCTCGACCGCAAACCTGAACTTGTAGGGGAGGGTCTGGGTGGGCATCTAACCTCGGTGGCGGCTCTGGATGCCCCCCCCCCCCCCCCCCCCCCAAGGCGCAGCGTGATATGAATACATTCTTCTTTTAATAAAGAAAGACCAATAAATAAACAAACTAACAAACAAAAAACAACCGTGCCGCTATATCGACCGAGTGCTGACATGCAACTACACATAAACAATAACCCACAAAACCAAAATGGAAAATGGCAACCCTAAATAGGATCCCCAATCAGAGACAACGATAAACAGCTGCCTCTGATTGGGAACCAATTCAGGCCACCATAGACCTACATTACCTAGACATACAAAAACCCCATAGATATACAAAAACTCTTGACAGTGATAAACACACATACCCTCCCTCGTCACACCCTGACCTGACCAAAATAATACATAAAACTAAGGTCAGGGTGTGACAGATATGGTGCAAAATTCTATTATGCTCTTCAGACTGTATTTGTTTTGAATGGTTAGATTTATATGCACTTTGTTTATATACATTAAAAGGTTACTTTACTTTAAATGCAAATGTTTAATAGCATCCTTTTTCATAACAAACCAATGCATTTTTAAATACATTGTGGTTAAGGTAGAGTATGATTTCATTTAATAATTTAATTTGAATTGCTTTAACACCAATCATATTTTACTATAGTTTGACTATCGCAAACATATTTTTTTTAAAGAATCGTTTGGCAGCCAAAAGAGCCAGAATGCCCTACACTAGCACGCACCCCTGAGGGGCCCCTGTGTTGAGGATCAGCGTGGCGGATGTGTTCTTACCTACCCTTACCACCTGGGGGCGGCCCATCAGGAAGTCCAGGATCCAGTTGCAGAGGGAACTGTTTAGTCCCAGGGTCCTTAGCTTAGTGATGAGCTTTGAGGACACTATGGTGTTGAACGCTGAGTTGTAGTCAATGAATAACATTCTCACATAGGTGTTCCTTTTGTCCAGGTGGGAAAGGGCAGTGTGGAGTGCAATAGAGATAATCTGTGGATCTGTTGGTGCGGTATGCAAATTGGAGTGGGTCTAGGGTTTCTGGGATAATGGTGTTGATGTGAGCCATGACCCGCCTTTCAAAGCACTTCATGGCTACAGACGTTCTTGGGCACAGGGACTATGGTGGTCTGCTTGAAACATGTTGGTATTACAGACTCAGTCACTGACAGGTTGAAAATGTCAGTGAAGACACTTGCCAGTTTTACTCACATCGGCTACAGAGAGCGTGGTCACACAGTTGTCCGGAACAGCTAATGCTCTCATGTATGCTTCAGTGTTGCTTGCCTCGAAGCGAGTATGGAAGTTATTTAGCTCTTCTGGTAGGCTGTGTCACTGGGCAGCTCTCGGCTGTGCTTCCCTTTGTGGTCCGTAATAGTTTGCAAGCCCTGCCACATCCGACGAGGTGTAGTGCAATTCAATCTTAGTTCTGTACTGACGCTTTGCTTGTTTGATGGTTCGCCGGAGGGCTTAGCGCGATTTCTTAAGCGTCCAGGTTAGAGTCCCACTCTTTGAAAGCGGAAACTCTGCCCTTTAGCTCAGTGCGGATGTTGCCTGTAATCCATGGCTTCTGGTTGGGTACGTATGTACGGTCACTGTGGGGATGATGTCATCGATGCACTTATTGATGAAGCCAGTGACTGATGTGGTGTACTCCTCAATGCCATCGGAAGAATCCCAGAACATATTCCAATCTGTGCTAGCAAAACAGTTCTGTAGTTTAGCATCTGAGTCCTCTGAGCACTTCCTTATTGAGCGAGTCACTGTTACTTCTGCTTTAGTTTTTGCTTGTAAGCAGGAATCAGGAGGATAGAGTTATGGTCAGATTTGCCAAATGGACGGCGAGGGAGAGCTGTGTACGCATCTCTGTGTGTGGAGTAGAGTCTAGTGTTTATTTTCTTCTGGTTGCACATTTAACATGCTGGTAGAAATTAGGCAAAACGTATTTAAGTTTCCCTGCATGAAAGTCCCCGGCCACTAGGAACGGCTCCTCTGGATGAGCATTTTCCTATTTGCTTATGGCCCTATACAGCTCGTTGAGCTCTGTCTTAGTGCCTACATGACTTGTGAAAGACGTCATCATGTAACAGGCAGTGGCCAGAGAGGCCGGCTGCTCCACATTAGTTGGCCTGTGAGTGCTTGTCTGAGGCTCCTAGTGGGTGACCTGACTGTGGTAATGCCTCTCAGCGCAGGGTAACCTGATATGACTCAGAGCTGATCCGGGAAAGGTAATTGCACCCCACTCTGTTGTTATTTCCCAGTCATGCATGTCTGAATGGTGACTTCTGCCAATACTAATTCACCCACCCTACCGCCCGCAGTCCTGCCTCTTAATAATCCACCTAATGGGGCCCACTTACTGAGGGGTCCCTCCAGAAACTCTCCAGCACTTTCCACCATTACACATTTCTCAAAGAACTTTGTGAGTGGTTTATTACCAGTTTATAACATCTCTTTCTTCTGACCAGAGTTGGTTCATTCTCACCGCGTACAGGGCAGAGCCGGGTTGTAGATAACTGTACATCCACATTCTTCTCATTGAAGTAGACATCATTGTCTAGTACTACTAGGGACCCCTTGAGTGCAGCAGGTGTTTATTCATGTTATCTTCCTGTTGCGTGACACAGTGTGCTGACCGCCCATCTGTTTGAACAGGTGGGGAGGGATTCCCAAGCTGCAAGTCTACAATAGTCACATAGTGTAGGGTTGTAAGATGTCGTCGATTGCCTCATCCTTAGTGTTGTCCATTATTACCTCATTGTGTGTCTATTGCCACTACCACCAGGGCCTGAACCGACATCTTTTGTACTTCTTTTTATTTTGACCGGTAGTCTTTTCTTTTTCTTTTTTTTGGTCGGGACCGGCCTTGATTTCAACATCCACAGACGTAGATTATTGGTCCGATTTTTGATCCAGTTTGGACCAGCCTTGATTTGGCCCGAACATAGGCGTCTATGATTGGTTCATATTTGGTCCGGTCCGGAAAATGAAAGCATAGTTCAGTACAGTAAAGTACAGTACAGCACAGTACAGGTATTCTACTCTACTGTACTCTACTAAAGTAAACTCTACTGTACTCTACTGAATAAAACTCTACTCTCCTGTACTGTGCCATACTGAACTGCACTCTGCTGTGCTCAACTGTGCACTACTGTACTGAACTGTGCTGTACTGTATTGTGCTGTTGAAACTTGTGAAACATAGCCTAGACGTCTATGATTCATTCAGATTTGGTCTGGTCCGGACTGACCAAATTTGTACTTGTTTGGGGGCGAAGCTCATTAGAATAATACCAGTAAGCCTTGCAAGTGTTTGTTTTACATTTACATTTTGGTCATTCAGCAGACGTTCTAGTCCAGAGCAATTTTACAGTCAGTGCATTCAACTAAAGTAGATAAACAACAACATATCACAGTCATAGCAAGATTGTTATTTCTGTAACCGTTACTGAGAATGTTGTTGTAGTTTTAACTGTTCTGTTGGTTTACTCTGTACGTTAGACTACTTTTAACATCATTGCTGACAGTTTTAAAGCTTTTTAAAAAGCTAACATAAGTGCATGTGACAGACGGGAACAATAACTAATATTCCGTTGCAATCGTCCGTTGGCTCCTCTTTCCTATATTAAATGGATTAAATAATAATAACATTGACCAAAAATACACATTTTCTTTGAGTTATGTCTTTTCAACTTTAATTCAGAACAGAAAATGAACCTCATTTCAATGTCAGGAAAATACATATTCTCAAAGTCTGGAAAATACGTATTTTCAACGTCCGGAAAATATGTATTTTCACCTCCCATTCAGTACCTAAAATGAACCTAACTTCGTCTTTTCAATGTCATTTGCTTACTGGGTAGGCACTATTGAGTGTGCAGAGATGCATAGAAACTGTTTACACTGTACTATTTTGGAAAAGCATCCATGAAACATTACAAATCATGAACATTAACAGAAGTAAATGATATAGAAGCATAAATCATAATACTAATGGGCAACTTACACCGAGTGTACGAAACATTAAGAGCACCCGCTCTTTCCATAGCATAGTCTGACCAGGTGAATCCAGGTGAAAGCTATGATCCCTTATTGATGTCACTTGTTAAAGCCACTTCAAATCAGTGTAGATGAAGGGGAGGAGACAAGTTAAAGGATTTGTAAGCCTTGAGACATGGATTGTGTGTGTGTGCCATTCAGAGGGTGACTGGGCAAGACAAAAGATCATTTTGAACGGGGTATGGTAGTAGGTGCCAAGCACACCGGTTTGTGTCAAGAACTGCAACACTGCTGGGTGTTTCCCGCGCAACAGTTTCACGTGTGTATCAAGAATGGTCCACCACCCAAAGGGCATCCTGCTAACTTACCACAACTGGGAAGCATTGGAGTCAACATGAGCCAGCATACCCAGTTCATGCTCTGACGAATTGAGGCTGTTCTGAGGGCAACTCAATATTAGGAGGTGTTCCTAATATTTGGTGTGTATAATCCCATTCAAGGTCCAACTGAAACATCACTTCCACTTTTATCCCAACCCACCTGAATCAGAGAGGTACAGAGGGCTATCATCTTGGGCACCCGGGGAGTTGTTGCTTAAGGGCAGAACAACAGATTTTTCACCTTATCAGCTCAGGGATTCAAACTGGCAACCTTTCAGTTAATGGCCTGATGTTCTAACCGCTAGGCCACCTGCCACAACACGTGGCTTTAGCTGTAGGCTATTGGTCAATAAAAAGTTTGAGTCCCTCTGTTCTAAAAGCCAGCCCTCCTCCCTAGCTGCAGCCCAATGTGTTTCCTATCAGAGAGAGGTCAATGATGAAGTGAGGGAAGGAAGTCTTTAATACAGCCCAGTAAAGACAGAGCATTGTGGCACTGCAGGGGTGTACACAATGGGAATTAAGGGTGAATATAATGAAAGTGAGAGCACACCTGCGTCTTGTAAAGAGTTTCCAGGCCCTACGGGGTGTTATAGTTTTAACCAGTGGTGAAAAATGTACCCAATTGTCATACTTGAGTAATAGAAAGTTACTCAAGTAAAAGTGAGTCACCCAGTAAAATACTAGTTGAGTAAAAGTCAAGAATCAAAAGTAAATGTATTTGCTGAAATTTAAGTATTAAAAGTAAAAGTATAAATCATTTCAAAATCCATATATTAAGCAAAGCAGACGGCACCATTGTCTTGTTTTAAAAGGTATGGATAGCCAGGCGTACACTCCAACACTCCAACACTCAGACATACAAACAATATATTTTGTGAGTCTGCTAGATCAGAAGCAGTAGGGATGACCACGTGTTCTCTTGATAAGTGCATGAATTGGACCATTTTCATATCCTGCAAAAGGACATTTATCATGTAAAGAGTACTTTTGGGTGTCAGGGAAAATGTATGGAGTAGAAAGTACATTATTTTCTTTAGGAATGTAGTGAAGTAAAAGTAAAAGTTGTCAAAAATATAAATAGTAAAGTAAAATACAGATACCCCAAAAAACTACTTAAGTAGTACTTTAAAGTATTTTTACCTAAGTACGTTACACCACTGGTTTTACCAAAGTTAAAATCTTTGAACTTAGTCCTTATTAGTCAGTCTATTTCTTTCGAAAGTGAAGGAAATATAAAGTGTGGTATTTCATCCAGTCATAAAAGTAACAATGAATATATTTGACTGTATGTCATGAACAGAATGAAAACATATAGGGTTGTCACGCCCGGACCTTAGTTATCTTTGTTTTCTTTATTATTTTGGTTAGGTCGGGGTGTAACGAGGGTGGTATGTGTTTTTTTGTCTTGTCTAGGTTTTTTTTGTATGTCTCTGGGGTTTTGGTATTGTCTAGGTAAATGTAGGTCTATCGTGGTTCCCAATCAGAGACAGCTGTTTAACATTGTCTCTGATTGGGGATCCTATTTGGTTGCCATTTTCCATTTTGGTTTTTGTGGGTTATTGTTGATGTGTAGTTGCATGTCAGCACTAGTTGGTGATAGTTTGTTTACGTGGTCTTCATTTATTAAAAGAAGAATGTATTCCAGTCACGTGGCGCCTTGGTCTCCTCGTTATGACGAACGTGACAAGGGTAAAATACATAGAGACATGCAAATGTAGGTCTGTATTCTACATTGAATATAATATGAATCGCAATACTTTTTCAGTCAAGTGTTTACATCTGATGCCCATATGTGAACTACTTATTGATGAAGAAATGCATCTCCTGGGTTTTAAATATGTTAAATGAACAAAAGTCATGCATTAGACTGGGAACACATGGAAATGTTTTAGTGAGATTATCTGCTATTGTCCATGATTAGGAGTGCATGGAGCTGCAAAACACAAAGCTTTTCAGCTCTTTCCACTTAATGCCTGGAAATAGCGAGGGGAATTTAAAGCATGGAACTAAGTACATGTAAAGGGTTTTAACACCTTGCATGCAGCTCTCTAAATCTATTTAACACCCTGAATCCAGGTCTCCAAAGCCTAGTTAACACCTTGAATGCAGGTCTCTAAAGCCACCTTTCTGCAAAGTGCCTCTTCAACCTCAGGAGGCTGAAGAAATGTCTTTGTCACCTAAAACCCTCAAACTTTTACAGCTGCACAATTGAGAGCATCCTGTCGGGCTGTATTACTGCCTGGTACGGCACCTGCAAGGCTCTCCAGAGGGTGGTGAGGTCTGCACAACACATCACCGGGGGCAATCTACCTGCCCTCCAGGACACCTACAGCACCCAATGTCACAGGAAGGCCAAAAAGATAATCAAGGACAACAACCACCCGAGCCACTAACTGTTCACCCTGCTACTATCTAGAAGGCGAGGTCAGTACAGGTACATCAAAGCTGGGACCGAGAGACTGAAAAACAGCTTCTATCTGAAGGCCATCAGACTGTTAAACAGCCATCACGAACACCGAGCGGCTGCTGCCTACATACAGAATTTTAAAATGGGCACTTTAATAAATGGATTACTTGTCACTTTAATAATGCCACTTCAATAATGTTTACATATCTTGCATTACTCATCTCATATGTATATACTGTATTTATACCATCTATTGCATCTTGCCTATGCCGCTCAGTCATTGCTCATCCATATATGTATATATTCCTTTACTTAGATTTGTGTGTATTTGCTAGTTGTTGTGGAATTGTTAGATTACTTGTTAGATATTGCTGCACTGTCAGAACTAGATGCACAAGCATTTCACTACACTCGCAATGACATCTGCTAACCATGTGTCTGTGACTAAAACGATTTGATTTGATTTGACCCAGAGACTCCAGCTCCACATAACAGCATGTTCAGGGGTTTTGAGCCAATCAAGATGTAAACAGAGAAATATATGGTTCTGCATTTTTGTTACTACCAGCGGTTTGAAGGATGTGATGAAAAAAAATACTGACCAAACTTCTGGCATATTTTAGAACTCTTCCGTTGGTTGGTGATAACCCCTGCTACTGTAGTCACCCCTTTCGCCTCTTTAGTTTTTCCTGGAACACACAGAATGCCTCTGAGGCAAGGCCTGCTTTCAAAGGACACCTTTTATGATGTCTACCTACAGCACACTCTTCACTGCGTCTCACAGCTAGAGGACACTCCAAAACAATTTGGTTTTGCGACCCATCTAAAGCCTTTACCATTTTCCTTTAACCCACTAAGGAATGTCCCTCGGCCCTCCAGTTGAATCCTAAACTATCATTGTGTAAGTGTCAGTTTTTCCTCTCTTATAACCTCCTGTCTTGGGAATGCCTTCTCAAAGTAAACAAAGCAAGACACGCAATGACATTTCCCTGTTAACACCAGGAAGTGGCCAGTTAGGCATTCCAGAGGGGAGAGACTATAAGGACAATGCTGACCTGCAAAATTACTAATCTGAAACTGGCCTTACCTTAACCCTAACCTAAACCTAATTTGAATCAATTTGGCTAATTAAACATCGGTTTGCAAGTCAGGAGTATCCTCATAGCCTTTTCCATTCCTGAGGATGAAATGACACAGAAGTACAGTGCAGCTGTTGTGATAGTGGGATATGGGAAACAATTGGATTTGATTAAGACTCTCCACAGTGCCCTGTTGGTGTTTTCTCTCATGGACTGCCAAAGTCCTATAGGCCCTCCAGCTACAAATGCCAGAAAGAGCAAAATAATCTATGTACTTACAGTATCAATATGTCTAATATCAGGGTGGGTGGCCCTGAGGCTGTATTTGAGAATTTCTGCGGTGCATGTTATTTAAAATCAAATATAAAATATATAATCACAGTGCTCCCAACCCACTCTCCTTTGCCTCTGTGAGAGACAACCTCTCAGAGTGTACAAGACCAGCCTACATACATTTCACAGAAACTAGGAACCATGCCATTTGTAGAAGTTAGACCACAAAACACAGGGAACTCAGTGCTAAAAAGGTTTTAGTGTTTTTTTCTTGACATTTGAGACCTCCCCCCTTATAGAAGGCGGCTTATGGTAGAAAAAAACAACATTAAATTCTCTGGCAACAGCTCTGTTGGACTTTCCTGCAGTCAGCATTTCAATTGTACTCTCCCTCAAAACTGCGGCATTGTGTTGTGAAAAAACTGCACATTTTAGAGTGTTGCACCTGTGTAATGATCATGCTGTTTAATCAGCTTCTTGATATACCACACCTGTCCAGGTGGATGGATTATCTTGGCAAAGGATACATGCTCACTAACAGGGATGCAAACAAATTTGTGCAGAACATTTGAGATAAATAGACTTTTTGTGTGTATGGAACATTTCTGGGATATTTTATTTCAGCTCATGAAAAAATGGGACCAACACTTTACATTTTGCATTTATATTTTTGTTCAATATAGTTCATGGCAGTTTAGTTGTGACCACTGCCAACCAGACTGGGACTGAGGAGATCATAGGCCGATCTCTCCAAGGCAAAGAACCAGCCCCACATTACAGGCCTTCTTTGCATGAGGTCATTCTGGTACTCAGCCCTTTTGTTGTCTGGGTGTGAGAGGCAGTCCCTTGCTTACAGACATACTGCATGTATTGTTTCCCATCCTCTTGCTACGCCATTACATCAGCTGCACTGTACCAGACTTCTGTACCTACACTGCCGACACATACCCCAAAAGAGTGCAAACAAAGAAATATGTTTTACCACTCTCAGGTGTCATCATACCTCTATCAACTCTTGCTATACTGTCTGGAGACCATTCCAAGCCATACCAAGACCAGTATTTTTTTCTTCAGTTGAACAAAGATTTAGAACTCAAGTCTGGTCAAGTTCCAGAGGGTACCGTACCCCAGCTGTGCTTGATCGGTACAGTTCTCCCCTTATAGACTTAACACTTAAGCATGTTTTGAACTTAAAGATTACCATCTCACCAACCATTCTGAATGCAGATCTCACTGGTAATGCTCTCTGACTAATATGGCAAGACATGATCTAAAACACATTAAAAACAAATGTTTCTGTGAATCACGCTGTGCATCTCCCAGTGTCCAGGAAACCAGCAACACAATCTGGGCTGAACGTGGTGGTAACAGGATCAAAGGGAAAGGGGATACACTTTGGAATCAGAGGAGACATAGAGAGGTGAATTCAGACTGTGGGAATTACAATTGGAAATCAGTCCATGAGTGTTAACTCATGAACCTGCATGAGCTCATAAGCTGCAATGCCAACAAATAATTTCACATACACAAAAAGCTGAAGGATAAATCACTTGTCGATCTATCTGGTTATTGTTTATTCCCTAATTCAAGACATTTCCTAACATGTCATTTTACTAAACCAGCTCTGTCCTGTTTTCATCTTCTCTGCCATGCTTGAGGGTTGATTTGTGTATGTAGGCAGCAGCCTCTGTGTTCGTGATGGCTGTTTAACAGTCTGATGGCCTTGAGATAGAAGCTGATTTCACCCCATGCTTCCTGAAGCACATCCCACAAGTTGGATTGGCTCGATGAGCACTTCTTACGTACCATACGGTCAAGCTGCTCCCACAACAGCTCAATAGGGTTGAGATTAGAGGTCGACCGATTAATTGGAATGGCCGATTAATTAGGGACGATTTCAAGTCTTCATAACAATCGGTAATCAGCATTTTTGGACACCGATCATGGCCGATTACATTGCACTCCACGAGGAGACTGCGTGGCAGGCTGACTACCTGCTATGTGAGTGTAGCAAGGAGCCAAGGTAAGGTGCTAGCTAGCATTAAACGTATCTATTAAAAACAATCAATCTTAACATAATCACTAGTTAACTACACATGGTTGATGATATTACTAGTTTATCTAGCATGTCCTGCGTTGCATATAATCGATGCGGTGCACTTCAAAATAATCAGATACTGTCCCCTCATTTGAACTGTACCACCATCTCCTCCAATGTCTTATATTCGACTGATAGTCCATGGAGAAAGCAGGTGCTGTGCATACATGATAGACCTTTCTTGTAAAATAACTCTGACTTGATTATAGCTATCACTGCTTGACTGCAAATTATTGTCTCTCTCTTTTGCACAGGTGACAATTAAGAGACTGTGATCATGTCTCTGTTTTTGACTCTATAGCATTTCATTTTGAAGCACTCCCATGGCCACTGTCTATCATGATACAGTTGAAGTCGGAAGTTTATTTAAGTGACAAGTGAGCCATTTATTAAGGTGGCCATTTTTAATATAATGTGGATATATTAAAGCAACATCTCAAGACATCAGTCACATCAGTCAGGAAGTTAAAACTTGGTCGCAAATGGGTCTTCCAAACGGACAACGACCCCAAGCATACTTCCAAAGTTGTGGCAAAATGGTTTAAGGTCAACAAAAAAAGTCAAGGTATTGTAGTGGCCATCACAAAGCCCTGACCTCAATCCTATAGAACATTTGTGGGCAGAACCGAAAAAGCGTGTGCGAGCAAGGAGGCCTACAAACCTGACTCAGTTACAACAGCTCTGTCAGGAGGAATGGGCCAAAATTCACCCAACTAATTGTGGGAAGCTTGTGGAAGGCTACCCAAAATGTTTGACCCAAGTTTAAATATTTAAAGGCAATGCTACCAAATACTAATTTAGTGTATGTGAACTTCTGACCTACTGGGAATGTGATGAAATAAATAAAAGCTGAAATAAATAATTCCCTCTAATATTATTCTGACATTTCACATTCTTAAAATAAAGTGGTGATCCTAATTGACCTAAAACAGGGAATTTTTACTAGGATTAAATGTCAGGAATTGTGAAAAACTGAGTTTAAATATATTTGGCTAAGGTGTATGTAAACTTCCGACTTCAACTGTATGAGCTTGATTTTTGCATTCCCATGATTTAGCTACTGTCTATTTAAAGACATAAATCGCAAACATTTCTGCATTTTACTTTATGCACATTCTCTGTCTGATGTCTGTATTAATCTTGTTTTTATCCCTAGCATTGCTAATCTCCTGCCTCTCCAGCGTATAGCCCTTGGCCAGATTTGCATAAACAATTTGATCTCTTAATTATGACCCCCAAGTAAAATAGAAATAAGTTAGCAAATCCATAATTATTGTTACCATACAGATGAATGTTGCCCGTGATTAGTAAATCTGTTTTTTTTTCCTGAACATTTTGTATTTTCTCTCTTAGGGGGGTGCAAATGAACTGTCTCTATTAGAGATATACACTGATATAGACATTAAGAACACTTGTTCTTTCCATGACATAGACTGACCAGGTGAATCCAGGTGAAAGCTATGATCCCTTATTGATGTCACTTGTTAAATCCACTCCAATCCGTGTAGATAAAAGGGAAGAGACAGGTTAAATAACTTTTTTAAAAGTCTTGAGACAACTGAGACGTGGACTGTGTACAGTATGTGTGCCATTCAGAGGGTGAATGGGCAAGACAAAATATGAGAGTGCCTTTGAACAGGGTATGTAGGTGCCAGGCACACCGGTTTGTATCAAGACCTGGAACGCGGCAGGGTTTTTTCATGCTCAACAGTTTCAAGTGTGTGCCAAGAATGGTCAACCACCCAAAGGACATCCAGCCAATTTAACACAACTGGGGGAAGCATTGGAGTCAACATGAGCCAGCATCCCTGCGAAATGCAGTCCATGCCCTGACGAATTGAGGCTGTTCTTAGGGCAAAAGGGGGCGAGGGGTACAGCTCAATATTAGGAAGGTGTTCCTAATGTTTGGTATACTCAGTGTAGAAAATATTAAGAACACCTTCCCCCACCACCTGCTTTTGCCCTCAGAACAGCCTCAACTCGTCAGGGCATGGACTCTGTCGAAGGCGTTCCACAGGGAATTGAATTTACAAGCGCTCAACACCTGTTGAATATGGCTGTTGCCAGCAGCACAGTTACAGTCACCACTCTGGCTAGAGCGCAAGTGCCAAGACCAGAGCAAGGCACATTTGATATTTAATGCAGCAGTTTTTGTGTCAAAATAATCGGTAGAGTAGAAAATGCGATGGGAACACATTGAACATTAGATTTGTATTGGTACATGAAAATGTAAGCGAAACAGTACATTGTGTGTGCATACCTCATCACGCAATGAATTTGATCTGCAAGTGGTGTTTGGCGGAAACACCACTGGTGGGGAAATGCGCATATTTTCGTTATGCGGATTTTAGAATATTCGTGTGAAAATCTGTCACCAATTGGATGGAAATCTAGCTAGTGACACCCAGGGGTGGAAAGGGGTGCACTGCATGCAGTTAGATGAATCACCTGGTAAAAATATAGATGGCAAAGTTAGTGATAATATCATACACAAGGTACTTACTTATGACTTGAATCATTTGCTTGACCTTTCCCCAGTAATGAACAGAAAATAATTAGACTTTTTGTTATACCGTTATCATAGGCTGCATCACATTCGGCTGTGATTGGGAGTCCCACAGGGCGGTGCACAATTGGCCCAGCATCATCCGGGTTTGGCCAGGGTAGGACATCATTGTAAGTAAGAATTTGTTCTTAATTAACTGACTTTCCTAGTTAAATAAATATAACAATTACTATGCAGAGGCAAAAGCTGATTAAGATAGCTCAGTGATTGTACAAAGTGACAAGACCCTAGCAAACATGACCCAATTGGCCCCATGTGGGTATTCGGTGGGCACATGCCTACACCAAGCACATAAAAGCCCAACAAAGGCTAGCTTACACCAGCCCAATATGGGCTAGCCCACACCAGCCCAACACAGGCTAGCCCACACCAGCCCAACTTGGGCTAGCCTACACCAAGCCCCACCAGCCCAACATAGGCTAGCCTTAGGGTAGGACTACCACATTTGGGACCCCGACAATTTGTGTTGAAAAACATAGTCGTTTTTTATTGCTATTCTACACATTTTGTAATGAGGCTATGAGAATATGTTGCAGTTTTAAAGTGAATTTCCTGCAATTAATCACCCCCAACCATTGTGTGCCCATTCAGTATTCCGGCCCTCGCTAGCCTACAACAGCCCAATGCAGATAAGCCACAGCCAGCCCAATACAATGAAAGTGCATGTGACATATAAGACACTCAACAGTTTATCTTGTGTATGATAGTAACAACTTGGTTGTATTTCTGATACAATGTATCACATTCCCTAAATACCTTTAAGGGCTTGAAAAAAAATGCATTTTATGTGTTGAATAAAAATTGGCATAAATAAATACATTCCTATTCCTATTAAATAGCAACGGCACATCGACCCAATGTATTTTAGCCCACATTGGGCCAATGTATGCATATTTGTTGGGAAAAGACGGGCATTTTTCAAGTGAGGGCTGCCTTCAACAGATATGGACTGCCCACACTGGCCACATTCTTTCAGTTGAGGAAAGAAGATCTACTTTTACAGTGCTCAGTGCACCTTAAAAATACTATGCCATACATCTGACAGAGCAGCGGCTTGCTTTAAACCCGGGAGCACTAAAAGCTCTGTGTTTGATCCTGAAGTGCATGCTCCCAGCTGATTTACTCAACTCCTCTACTTGTAAATGGTTGGGGCCAAACATCAAAAAAATTTAAATCTAATTGTATTTGTCACATGCTTCGTAAACAACAGCTGTGGACTAACAGTGAAATGCTTAAGTTTGGGACCCTTCCAAACAATGCAGAGAGAAAGAAAATACAGAAATAATAGAAAAGTAAAACACATAATAATAAAAGTAATAATTGATACATAATGTGTAACTGTTATTACTGCTCTTGTAATATTGTATTGTCATTGCCTTTCATTTCCTTCTACACTACCATTCCACTACGTTTGTCACTTTTCATCCCGATGTACATCCCATATTCATCTTCCTCAGTGTGTTTAATTAAAGTTCCCGGTGTGTGTGTTAACTCCTGAGCTGATTTATTCCCCTCTCACCGGGGGCAGTGTCAGTGGGTCATATAGTCTCTTTCAGACAGAGCGGCTGGAAGTTAAAGGAAGAATTGGTGTTGCTGAGAGTTGTTTAGACCTGCTGACCTCCTGAACAACAATCACATTGAGGAATGGTGCAGTACTCACTAACTAATGCTATACAGTGATCCTCATCAGTCTAGGGTCAAAGCAAAGACCAAGGCAGCGTTTCCTCTCCCCAGAGAAACACAGACATTACAATCAGTGTTTTGAAACCACACTATAATTGCTTTTATCAGTAGGACTCTATGTATCAGACTACCAGGAGTTTCATATCTTGAGATAGGCTATACAAGGGATATAGTAACCTGTCCCGATCACACCTGGACATATTTGTCCCTGTTATAAGGAGCATGCATAATTCACCTCATGATCAAATGCACTGACTGAGTTGTCTTTCACAATAGGTGACTGAATAGTAGGTTGTTAGTATGTGAGTGGTATGTAAGTGGTGCTAAGACATAGGCTGCCTACTGTATGTTGCTGGAATGCTGGTGAGATAACGCAAAGGTCCTCATGTACATGAAAATATTTAGGCATAAATGGCTCCGGCAAAAAGCGGAACTCTGCATCTTTAAGACAAAGCGTCATCATAGACTCACATTTCGACTTTGTAAATGACGTCAACTGACTCCCAGCATGCACGCTGCAGCTCCAATTATTTGTAATGGCGGGTATTTCTGCATGTCATGTGAATTATATTTTTTGTGTGAATTAATTGAATCGTTCATTTAGACGTTAGGGGAAAGTCTACTGTGTATTTTATCTAAGAGCTTTGTAGGTAACTTGAATTGAACGTGTACATTTAGGGGAAGAAGCGAAATTATCATAGTCATGCTGTCGCGGCGCACGGTTAGTGTAAGGAATTGAAACTAAGTAGCCTATCAATGGTTCGAATATTTGCTGAAATACATGGTTACAGTAGCAATGTTAGTTTAATCTAACGCTTACCTCTTGGTGATCACTCACTGTCGGAAATGTTAATTGAGGATCAAAGAATGATACAGTTATTGAACTGTATTAGGCTATAACCTCTAACAATTTGAATGGTATTTTTTTTAATCTTTTTTTTATTATAGTATATTCTATCTATCTGGCTGTCAGAAATGGCGGTTTTTGTGTTGAGCTCACTGTCAGTGTTTTTGTTATTGATATTAAGTTCAATTCACAACACGTGTGCCTCAAAGTTGAATATCCCCAAAGTTTTATTACCACTTGCCCGAAGCACTAGAATAAACTTCACACTGGAGGCAACTGAAGGCTGTTACAGATGGTAAGTGAATATCTTTCAAAAGATGGGTACCTTTCCTAGAATATTACCCGCCATGGAAACGTGTTGCATGGTCCACGCATGTATCATCTTACAAACTAGGTCATTACTATGCACTGTGGCATATAACTAGATATGACATCAGAATAATGCTTTTAGTTGATAGAAAGTTAATGTCTTTATGGAATAAATAGTTTTGGCTTGGGTATTATCTAACAGGCATGACCCTGTCTGGAAAGTACCGGTGGTCATGCACATGGATATGAGCCCAGGCCCTGCCAAATTCCCCCCATAAACTGTCCAGTGTATGATAAAAAGAGTAGCAGCAGCATAATACATGTAGATTGTGTGTGTAGAGTCAGTATACATGTGTGTGCACGTTAAGTGTGTTGGAGTGTGAGTGTGCATAGAGACAGTGCAAAATGAAATAAACTTTGTGCTTTTCATTTTAGGACCATCAATCAGAGACATTTCCTGTCAAAACCTTTAATTTGATAGATAACAGCTCCCAACATGTCCTTGGGCAAAATATAATCTCTGGTAGACAGACTACGTAAACAAATGGTACCATAGATCTGTCCTCATACATTGGGAAATGTGAGATAAGGAGTAGCATTATTTCCGGTGCTTTGGACAAATCATGATTTGGCATTAGCATCTTTTGAATTCAGTAACAGAATGTGACATTTGGCACAGATTTGCCTGTAACTTCAGAGATCTGGTGGAGCTCTTCGTTTCGGATCCTTGCTCAATCAATCTCTATTCCTAACACTTATGGACCCAAAACTTAATCGAGCGTCTGACCAATTACGCAAGACTTCAGTTCTGTGTTAACCGAGATTAGGCAAAATGTGAGTTATGAGACCGATTTTATATTCATCAGGTTATGCTGAATAGCACCCTGATGAAAGCAAAACACTTCTGTTTTTAATAAATAAGAGATTATTTATCTATCTTCAATTGTCCCCAGAGAGTGTCTGAATACCTTTCGTACCGACAGGTCTTCCACCAGACCGGAGGTGGCCAGCATCGAGGCTGTGGAAGTTGACGTCAGCAGACTGTGTTCCCAGAGAGCCGTCCTCCAGGCCCGCTCCACCCAGCCTTCCAGACTCACCAGCATCATACTGGCTGAGGATGTCGGTGAGTACAGTACCTGTTGGATGAAGAGAGAGAGGTGTCTTTATTGTGGCTAAGCTTTTGGTCAAACAGCCATGGAGGGCCTTTTCATCCAGCATAAAACGTGAACAGGTGAAATGGGCCTACCTGCTAATCCGGAAGTTCATGAGAGTAGTATTGAAATAGCATATTCTCACATAGGCTATTCTTGAGTCTCTCCCATAGATGTGTTTCCATCCAATTGGTGACAGATTTTCATGTGAATATTCTCTGACTTGTTGCAGATAAGTCTGTGCTTGATGACATAGTGCACATAAAAACGAGTTTGCGGTTAAATTCCCAAATACCAAATATTTTTTTTACTAGTTAACCTTTTCACATGTAGCAACGATGGGTGTGATCATTCTACGCAGAATACGCTCAAACTGGTGTGATTAGAACTAGAGGTCAACAGATTAATCGGCATGGCCGATTAATTAGGGCCGATTTCAAGTTTTCATACCAATTAGTAATTTGCCTTTTTGGATGCCGATTATAGCCGATTACATTGCAATCCACAAGGAAACTGCGTGGCAGGCTTGACCACCTGTTACGCGAGTGCAGCATCAAAATAACCTTGTGGCTGCAAGGAGCCAAGGTAAGTTGCTAGCTAGCATTAAACTTATCTTATAAAAAAAACAATCTTCACAATCAGTAGTTAAATACACATGGTTGATGATATTACTAGGTTAACTAGCTTGTCCTGCGTTGCATATAATCAATATATTTATCATCGAATCACAGCCTACTGTTAATTTATCATCGAATCACAGCCTACTTCAACTTCGCCAAACGGGTGATGATTTAACAAAAGCACATTCGCGAAAAAAGCAGATAAGCGAATAAAGCACAAACGTTTCACAAATGTACCTGACAATTAACGTCAATGCCGTTCTTAAAATTATGATTTGATATTTGATAGAGCAGTCTGACTGAGCGGTGGTAGGCAGCAGCAGGCTCGTAAGCATTCATTCAAACAGCAGTTTACTGCGTTATGCCAGCAGCTCTTAGCAATGCTTGAAGCACAGCGCTGTTTGACTTCAAACCTATCAACTCCCAAGATTAGCCTGGCAATACTAAAGTGCCTATAAGAACATCCAATAGTCAAAGGTATATGAAATACAAATAGTATAGAGAGAAATAGTTGACGTGTCATAATTCCTATAAGAACTACAACCTAAAACTTTTTAACTGGGAATATTGAAGAACTGGGGATATTGAACCATCAGCTTTATATGTTCTCATGTTCTGAGCAAGGAACTTAAACGTTATCTTTTTTTACATGGCACATATTGCACTTTTACTTCCTTCTCCAACACTGTTTTTGCATTATTTAAACCATATTGAACATGTTTCATTATTTATTTGAGACTAAATAGATTTTATTTATGTATTATATTAAGTTAATAAGTGTTCATTCAGTATTGTTGTAATTGTCATTATTACAAATACGAACAATCGGACGATTTAATAGGTATCGGCTTTTTTTCGTCCTCCAACAATCTGTATCGGCGTTGAGAAATCATAATCGGTCAACATCTAATTAGAACGCTTATTTAGAACATCCAGGTTCGATTGACTCAACAATCCACATTTGAGCATTGGATGCAATGTTCAAACATTCACAGAAGTAGCTACAGCATAACACAATCATCCAAACTGGAAAATGTAGGCTACATTTGTTCTAGAGCTAACTGAGGAAAGATTGATGTAACACAAGCGGTCATATTTTTATAACTCTGTTGACAGAAACTACAATATGAATTAGCTAATATCAATTACTCTTTATAATTAATCACATCACGAGTGAGCTCACCATTGATCAAAATAATTGAGTTACACACTTTCTAGAAATCGAAAGTAATCCGAGGAGGTGTAGTTTATGCATGCCGGCATGTTTTTTTTCCCGCATCAAGACGCAAGACTGCTCAAATATCTGCATACTTGATCTGCGCAAACATTAGTGAAGAGAGAAGTTTGTCAGGCCCAGTAAAGCCTCAAACACAAATTGCCCGTAACGCTAAAATGGGCTACTTCTATGTGAATTAATGAGGAGGTGGAACACACCTCAATTCAAACTGTTAGAAAATACAACTTAATTACAATAATTATAAATTGACAAGTTCAAATATAGCCTATAGATAATTAGCAGACAGCTCGTGTTAACTGTTCTGTTGCGTAATAATCACATTTTGGAGCAGTGAGTGCATTCTGACATTGTGTGCATAAAACAACTCACGCTGGGGCGACCGTTAGAGATATTTGGAACTTGGCCTACCGTGTGGCGCAGTGGTCTAAGGCACTGCATCACAGTGCTAGCTGTGCCACTAGAGATTTTGGGTGAGAGTCCAGGCTCTGTTGCAGCCGGCTACGACCACGGGACCCATGGAGCGGCGCACAATTGGCTCAGCATCGTCCGGGTTAGCGGAAAGCTTGGTCGGCAGGAATGTCCTTGTCCCATTGCTCACTAGCGACTCCTGTGGCGGGCCGGGCGCAGTGCACACTGTCACGGTCACCAGGTGTAGGGTGTTTCAAGAAAGGGCATTGTGTCAAGAAGCATTGCGGCTTGGTTAGGTTGTGTTTCAGAGGACGCACGGCTCTCGACCTTCGCCTCTCCCGAGTCCGTACGGGAGTTACAGCGATGAGACAAGACTGTAACTACCAATTGGATACCACAAAATTTGGGAGAAAAAAATAGAATAGAGATATCTGGAACTCGTGTATGAAAAGGTTAAATGGGTTTTCATCCCATTTTCAACTCGACTGACGGTTTGCGTTATATAGCGAATGTGCCCTTTCTGGTATTGGCATGTGCGCTCAAGCCAACTGCTCACAGATACAGTGCGGGTATAGCCTACATGATGAAATAATTATGGACAAAAGAGCGAGATTATAAAACTGTGTCAAATGGCAGCCAAGCATCGATCATCATGTCACCAGAATAACACCCTCGATATTTATTGGAAAGAAGCATCAAGCTCATCACCTTGAACTTTCACCACCTTGTGAAGTACATCATTATTTATTTTATCTGTAATCTAATAAACTGCATCAATTCCCTTGTCATAGGGGGAAGAGCACACGTGTCATCATGTGACTCAGTTTACTTCGATATAATGGTTATTATATCAATATTTTAGCACGAAAGCATTTCAACTGCCATTTCTTGCATAATTCATTTTACACAGATGAAAAGATCCCACCATGTCTAGCGTATTTTTTTTGTCAACATTTGGAAAGTTTACCGACAAATTTGCTGTTTCCATTAGGTCTGTCATAACATTTTGTATCCGACATGTGCTTTACTTGCATGAAAAGGTTGTATGGAAACTTGGTTCAAGGTAAGGACTTGTTATACTTCGGTCCATGGATGTTGAGGTGATTTAGCCTATAGGCTATCGCCAGATAATCTACTCAGTGTATTGCTTCGGCCCTATGAACTACAGTACCAGTCAAAAGTTTGGACACACCTACTCATTCAAGGGTTTTTCTTTATTTGGACTATTTTGTACATTGTAGAATAATAGTGAAGACTTTAAAACTATGAAATAACACATGGAATCATGTAGTAACCAAAATAAGTGATAAACAAATCTAAATACATGTTAGATTCTTCAAATAGCAACCCTTGCCTTGATGACAGCTTTGTGCACTCTTGGCATTATCTCAACTAGCTTCATGAGGAATGCTTTTCCAACAGTCTTGAAGGAGTTCCCACATATGCTGAGCACTTGTTGGCTGCTCTCTCTTCACTCTGCTGTCCAACTCATCCCAAACCATCTCAATTGGGTTGAGGTCAAGTGATTGTGAACGCCAGGTCATCTGATGCAGGACCCCATCGCTCTCCTTGGTCAAATAGCCCTTACACAGCGTGGAGGTGAGGTTTGGGTTATTGTCCTGTTGAAAAACAAATGATAGTCCCACTCAGCGTAAACCAGATGGGATGGCATATCGCTGCAGAAAGTTGTGGTAGCCATGCTGGTTAAGTGTTCCTTGAATTCTAAATAAATCACAGACACTGTCACCAGCAAAGTAAATCACACCACCTCCTCCATGCTACACGGTGGGAACCACACATACGGAGATCATCCGTTCACCTACTCGGCGTCTCACAAAGACAAGGCGGTTAGAACCAAAAATCTCAAATTTGTAATCATCAGACCAAAGGACAGATTTCCATCGGTCTAATGTCCATTACTCGTGTTTCTTGGCCCAAGCAAGTCTCTTCTTATTGGTGTCCTTTAGTAGTGGTTTCTTTGCAGCAATTCAACCATGAACGCCTGATTTATGCAGTCTCTGAACAGTTGATATTGAGATGTCTGTTACTTGAGCTCTGTGAAGAATTTATTTGGGCTGCAATCTGAGGTGCATTTAACTCTAATGAACAGTTTCATCTTAGCGCTTGATGGTTTTTGCGACTGCACTTAAAGAAACATTCTGTTCTTTAAATTTTCTGCATTAAAGCAATGATGGATTGTTGTTTCTCTTTGCTTACTTGTCACAACACAACTGATTGGCTCAAAGGAGAAGGAAGAAGGAAAGAAATTCCATAAATTAACTTTTAACATTCCAGGTGACTACCTCATGACTGGTTGAGAGACTGCCAATAGTGTGCAAGTCTGTCATCAAGGCAAAGGGTGGCTACTTTGAAGAGTAAAATATATTTGGATTTGTTTAACACTTTTGTTTTGGTTACAACATGATTCCACATGTGTTATTTCATAGTTTCGATGTCTTCACTATTATTCTACAATGTAGAAAATAGTAAAAATAAAGATAAAACCCTTCAATGAGTAGGTGTGTCCAAACTTTTGACTGGTATTGTATATGTTGAAACATTTCCCTTTTATTAGCTTAATCCGGTTTGTAAGTGCTTGGCTAGATGTAAAAAGTGCATCCCTGTGGGGCTCAGTAAAAGGAATGAAAACTGCTGCTTTACCACATTGTGCAATAGTACTGCAAGCCAGATGTTTACTCCAGCGCTATTGGCTTGTCATGGGGCAGTCATTCGTGATACAGACTAATTAGAGGTGCCTAACTCATAGGCCCTTTCAGATGCCTTTCTTATAAACTTCCTTAACAACAATCATGTTGAAACTGTACAGAACGGTGCCGTAATACCGAATGTAGCCCATCGCTAATCACAGCAGGACCTCTGAGATGTTTCCTTTCTTGAGTTGATTACACCTCGTACCGTATCACTCATTGTTAAGGCTTGGTGCGTTTGATGATAACTGGCTGCATTACCTGTGTGTGTGGCTGTCCCCTTCTCCTGTACTCAGTAACGGGACAGGTACTGCGCTGCGATGCCATCGTGGACATCATCAGTGAGATCCAGATAGTGTCCACCACCAGAGAGCTGCACCTGGAGGACTCACCACTGGAACTGAAGATCCACGCACTGGACTCTGAGGGTGAGGAGTGTTCAAGGATACACTGTTATGCGTTATTGGACAGCTTGTAGCATTGGTTCTCTTTTGCTCAGAGAGATTTACGTCACGGTATGCTGTCATCACAACACTTGACATTAAGTTGCTCTATACCTACCTCTGTATTAACGGTGTACTTACAATGTTACTAGAGTATCACCATTGTTGCAACAAAGTCCTGATATTCCAATTGTGTAAACTTTTTACAATGTAATTGCTCTGCAACATGTTAATGCAATGTTCTTAGTAGAGTAATTAGAGCTTTACTACAGATATAAGAACAACTTAAAAGTGCTATCCGCTTCAGTTTAATGCATCGAGAGATCCACAGTATTGTTGTGTGGACTAGCCAGTATAATGACTTTTCCAGTAGTGATGATTGTGATCCCCCATGGCAGGCCTTCCCTGTCCTCAGGCAGTGGTTAAATGTCTCTTTGTTCTGTCTCACTGGTTCCATTTGGGCCAGGCACAGACAAACTCTGTTAAATGAGCTGGAGCCACAACCTGATTCCGTTTGATGACGGCCCCTAAGGCGCGCTGCATTTTGTTGTTTGTTTTAGCCTTTATGTGTATTACTCTCAGATCTATCAAATGGAATAGCTGAAATACCGTGTTGAAAGAGGATTATTGGTGTTTGGGCTTATAGGACTGCAACCTTTAGGGACTAGTCAAAGTGATGTGCTGTATTTGCCGTCTTGTCCACAGGGATTTAAGTCCTTTCAACACAAATTCACAGGACAATGTTTTGCCTGTAGCAGTGTAAAATATATTTGAAAGTTGAAACTTAAATTGCACAATGTACGTTAAATCTAATCCCAAGCAATGGGTGCATGTACTTGGCCACGTCTCTCACCCCCAAATTGTTGATTGTGCAGGAAACACCTTCAGCACTCTAGCAAGCCTGGTGTTTGACTGGACCATTGTGAAAGATGCAGACATGGATGGATTCCTTGACTCCTACAACTCATTAAGGTGCGTTTCCATGCACTCAATCATGGAGAAAACAACCTGCCTGTGAGCGTGAATGTAAAGTAGATGGTCAACAACATCATTATAACAACTGGTTTAAGGATGGCAATTCAATGCAAATTCAATCTTACCTGTGGCTTATCAAGTTATTTAAATACATTTGGTTATGATTTGCCTTGTGCCAGAATTGACCTCAACCTGAGGCCTATCCTATACTGAAGTAATCTTATCACAAGTCTAAAATATTATCCTCTGTATGTAGAGGTTAATTGTAAGATGTCCATTTGTCACTGTCGATAATAGGCATGTAATGTGTTTTCCAATCCCTTTCCCTCCCTCAAGGGTTCTTAAATTCTCTGAGTCTACGTACACCCCCCCTGGTTACATCTCTGAGATGGAGAGAGTGGGGAAACAGGGAGATATCATCTTGGTGTCAGGACTGAAAACGGGCCACGCTAAGCTCAAGGCCAAAATCCAAGAATCTCTCTATAAGGTTTAAAAATGTCCTGAATTTCTTACCTTGTTTTTTTGAAGTAGACTGTATCATACTGTATAGTTAATAATTAAATACTGGCTCAAGGACCTCAAATCAGAAGTATTTTTTTTTTGTAGAAGCGAGGGAAGGGAACATCAGAGGGGTATAAAAACTTCTTAGTTGAAGTAGTTTCCTACTATCGTCTCGGCTCGTGGCATGCAGCAGCCCTCCGGGGGCATTGACGGCTATAAATAACAATCTGACTTGCGTAAAAGTGATGTCTCCTCTCCAGTCTTATCTGTGATGTCACAGCTAGTAGAGCCTGTCTAACCCGTCTGAAATGAGACTCCACAGTCATAGGGTAGGCGTAATATTTGATTACACAGAGCGATAACAGTACCACTGAGGGGTGTATTTACAACAGTCAATTATATACCAAAAATGTAAAGTAGTTTATGTGATGATATGAAATATGATTATAAAGTTGATACAATTAGATGAATGACATGCCTTGGAGTGTTGGGAGCTATTGCTAGCGTGTGAATCATACTGTAACTGATTTGGTCTGGATTTGGTTTCTCGGCATGTCAAACGGCATGTGTAGTTTGCTGTGCCGTAACTACGGTATCTACCCTTCACACAGGATGTGGGTGCAGCAGAGGTGAAACTGCTGATTCTGGAGAACATCCTACTGAGCCCTGCACATGATGTCTACCTGCTGGTGGGCACATCCATCCAATACAAGGTCCAGAAGATTAGACAGGGAAAGATCACAGGTAGGTCTGAATTTGAATCAAGTAAATTAACAATACATTTCGTATTGAATCACGTGTGCCAAGAATGGTTAGATGGTATTCATATCACAGCTCAGGGTGGCATGTTACACGTTTATGAAGTAAATATTGGCGATGTTATGATAAAGAACTAACCCAGGTTAGTTCTGTTGATTTCCAGAGTTATCCATGCCCTGTGACCAGTATGAGCTGCACCTCCAGAACAGTGTGGCTGGGCCTGATGGAAACCAAGAGCTGGCCGTGGCTAGTCTGGACCAGAGCACCTCCACGGTCAATGGCCTGCATCTGGGACATATCAACGTGGTGCTGGACCATAAGAGTATCCTTTAAGACGTATCACACTTTACATTATCTTGATTAGTTCTGGACTCCTCTACTGTGCTATGACATTATTTGGGAACTATGCAGCAACATTTAGGCCTGTGGCAGTCATGAAATTTTGTCAGCCGGTGATTGTCAAAGAAATAACTGCCTGTCTCATGATAATCGACCATTAACACAAACACGTTTAGCGTCTCCGGCTTCCACGCATAGCCTACAAGCCATTGATGTGAACCTTTGGAACATGTACATTTAAAAAAAAAAAATCGAATAAATCCATTTAATATAGACTACACCATCACAATAAATCCATTATTTATTTTAGGCAGGTCTAAAGAAACATGATATGAAGAAAATGTAGCCTATTTCAGAAGAACAGAATTGCATATTCTGAGTCATCCTTATGTTACGTCCTGATCTGGCTATGTCATATGGCTGTGGGCTACACTAGTTAATTTAGCAGACAATATTTGCTTAATTCCAGTGGTGTTATTTTATTTTATAGTAGGAACAATACAATTGAACATAGCTGAATAAAATAGAAAGGATATTTTCCCCTAATGATTTCTGAGGGAGTGTGCACATGCGGCTATTCTGTGTTGAGCTGTTAAACAAAGAAACAGGTACTCCTATATGCTTCATTTAATTATTTATGCAACTTTAGTTGAGATACAAACTTCAGGCTATATGTTTTGATTTTTAATACATTCGAAGGCTGCGTGATGCGACTGATGCTGATTTGAAAAAAGTTCCATGAAAGATGAGCACTTAATTTTTTTATATGCCAGGTAAGCTACACTGGTTGTAAAGCGGATGAATGTACTTCATTTGAAGAATTGAGCAATAAATATAGCCGCATGAGAAAGCTGGGATCCTGTTTTAAATAGTGGCCAGTCAAAACTCTGTTTTCATACATGATTGCGCAATGACGGGCTTATAAGAGCACGTTTCACTAGGCTTTGTAGGCTTATGGGCTCTCAAACCGTGTTCCAGGGGTCTTGGGCCTATAGGCATTGTGATTACAAACCTTTTCAAAACATGTAGGCCTATGGGCTCGGCTACATGGTGCATGGGACTGATTTGGAAAAAGTGACAAAAGTATCTTAGACTGCACACACTGGCCATCGTTTACCAGTGATATTGTCATCCATCAGACAATTCTCAAATGTAATCTCGTCTTTAAATTGACCAAATAATAAGTGTGATATTAGTTTAGATTTAGAATGTTCTATTATCATGCATGCACCTGTCATATACACTAGCATTTGCATTGATGTCAGAGTGATTAGAGGGACAATAAAAGGCAGAGTACTGACCATTAGCAAGTTAGGCTACTAATGACAATTAGCAAGTTAGGCTACTAATGACCATCAGTGGCATCAGAGCACAGTTTTGGAGAAGCCTAGTTACTGTGACTCAACGGTCATGTGGAATTTGACTGCGGTCATGATTTGCGACTGCCGGTGTGTCGTTAATACGGTCACCGTAACAGCCCTAATCATGTCACAACATTTGTCACATCAACAGGGTTGCGTAATGGTTATTGTAATGACATGCAATGGTGTGTAACATGAATGGTGCACTGTGTAGGAAGGGAGTAATGGTGAAGTTTAGTGTTCCATTCTATCTTATAATCTGTATGGTTTGAGCCCTGAATACTGATTGGCTGACAGCTGTGGTATATCAGACCGTATACCACAGGTATGATTAAACATGTATTTTTACTGTTCTAATTACTTTGGTAACCAGTTTATAATAGCAATAAGGCACCTCATGGGTTTGTGGTATATGGCCAATATACCACAGCTAAGGGCTGTATCCAGGCACTCTGCATCGCGTCTTGCCTATGAACAGCCCATAGCCGTGATGTATTGGCCATATACCACACCCCCTTGGGCCTAAATATATCCTCCTCAGTGGATTGCAGTGCTTTATCTGTATATATAGAGGAGGTGAGTGTGCCTAGTGGAGTAGAGACGGGCAGTAATATAACAGGACTTGACAGACTGACAAGCTAAACCTCTACTTAACTTCATATGGCTGCAGGGGCAGTATTGAGTAGCTTGGATGAAAAGGTGCCCATTGTAAACGGCCAGCTCCTCAGTCTCAGTTGCTAATATATGCATATTATTATTAGTATTGGATAGAAAACACTAAAGTTTCCAAAACTGTCAAAATATTGTCTATGAGTATAACAGAACTGATATTGCAGGCGAAACCCTGAGGAAAATCAAAACAGGAAGTGGCTTCTATTTTGAGAACTGCATATTCCATAGCCTCCCTTTGCTGGATTTAAAGGGATATGAACCAGATTCCTTTTCCTATCGCTTCCTCAAGGTGTCAACAGTCTTCAGACATAGTTTCAGGCTTTTATTTTGAAAAATGAGCCAGAACGATAACATCGCGTCAAGTGGTCACATGAGTTTTGCTCGCGCAACAGAGTTTGGATAGGTATTACTTTTCCCTCCTACTGTGAAAGACATTTGCGGTTGATATATTATCGATTATATATTTTAAAAACAACCTGAGGATTGATTCTAAAAAATGTTTGACATGTTTCTGTGGACATTATGGAAACTATTTGGAATTTTCATCTGCGTTGTCGTGACCGCTCTTTCCTCTGGATTTCTGAACATAACGCGACAAACAAACGGAGGTATTTTGGATATAAAAATAATCTTTATGGAACAAAAGGAACATTTGTTGTGTAACTGGGAGTCTCGTGAGTGAAGATCATTAAAGGTGAACGATTAATTTGATTGCTTTTCTGATTTTTGTGACCGAGCTGCCTGATGCTAAGTGTACTTAATGTTTTGTTGTGCGATCGATAACTTACACAAACGCTTGGATTGCTTTCGCTGTAAAGCATCATTTCAAAATCTGACACGACAGGTGGATTAACAAAAGGCTAAACTGTGTTTTCCTGTATTGCACTTGTGATTTCATGAATATAAATATTTGTAGTAATATTTATTGAATGTATCGCTATGCTATTCAGCGGTTGTTGATGACACTTATCCCGTTAGTGGGATTGCAGCCATAATAAGTTAAGACCCTACCCCAGCGAGTTGTATTGTGCACTTGACAAACACGAGACATGAACCGTGTTGTCAGTATAACTAAAAACGGTCCCAGAATGCCACTCTTTGTGTACCTAACGTTATTGTCCTTAATAACAATTGCTCAGGCCTTCGCATGCAAGGGGTGTCTCGTCTGCCCAACGGGACTCTGTATGTGGTGGAACCAGGATACTTGGGTATGTTTGCATGCTTTCATCCTTGTGTATTAGCGATTTAATTTTAAAGTAAACCATTCCAGTTCAAATTTAAACTCGTATTGTCTTTTTCTCCCAGGATTTAAGATTAATCCTGGAGAGAGCTGGGTCCTGGAAACAGGACGAGTGTATAATATCCTCATTGAAGTGTTTGACAAGTCAAGCAATAGGATTTACCTATCTGATGTAAGTAAGCTCTGCCTAAGTTGTCTTAATTCTATACCGTCATTGATGGATCTGTTTGTTAAATCTGTAACACTGTCACTCTTCTCACTCTTATAAAATGGAAAAGCTAATTTATTGTCAGTATAATTCTGCATCTTCCTCTTGATGTTTAATCAACTGCAGACTGAAATACAGCTGGGAGACATAAAAATACTGGAAAGGAAGATTTAGGACATTTTTGGCCTACATCATTTGTCCTATTTGATGGTTGTTTTTTTTTCCACACATTAAAACAGTTCTTCTCTGTCTTATTTCCTTCTGTATTTTTAAGTGCTACTCTCTTGATTGTTTCTGTCTGCAGAACATTCGGATCGAAGCTGCCTTCCCAGAGGAGTACTTTGAGATTCTGGAATCCTCCCTGAATGGGTCCTACCACCGTGTCAAGGCTTTGAAAAACGGGCTAACACTAATTGAAGCTGTGCTCAAATCTGTGGTGGATCAAGTGAGTTTTGGCATAACCTTGAATTAGTTTCTTCGCAGATATTTTGAGTGTGTTATCTTATATCCAACTGTGGGAGATCATTATCATTAGTTAGAAATAGCTTGGTTATGTCTTAAGTTAACAAGGTTGTTGTTTTTCTGTTCTAGAATGGAGGAGTCCATGAGCTGGCCAACACAGTCCATAATGAACAGGATGTAGAAATGTACAATCCCATAGTCCTCAGTCCCAGTATCCTCACGTTTCCATGGCAGCCTAAGGTTGGAGCCTACCAGTACACAATACAGGTAGTTGTCAATTTTTAATACAAGCCAGTCTAGAATCATTCAGTATATGTTCACTGATATCCTTCTTTTGGAACCCATGTTGCTGAAGAATCTCTCAAGTCAGCCACTAGACTTGCATCAAGTTGTGTGTTTATGAATATATTTAGTAGGGTTGACCCCATGTAGTCGACTGGTCTATTGTTTGGTCGATAGGCTGTTGGTCAACAGAGATTTCTTTAGTCAAGCAGTAGCAAAAAATTATAATAATTGAATGGTGTACCTGTCTGATTCGCAGCAGTCTGAGTGGACTAATCCATTGTGGAGGCCGTGGGGATGACACAGTCCATCACTGACATGTGCTACTAAAATTGTATATGGTTATATTACGTAAGAACAATGGTACAACACCAATACAAATTATGTTCGTTTTTTTTAACCAATGCGCTTCAGTTTTGGATAGCGGTTGCTATCTGCGGCTCTGAAACATCAGTGCTCTATTGAATTGGCTTCTTTTGTTAGACCATGTTGCTCTGTGCATAATAGCACATTTAACCAGCATATTGATGTTGAGAACAATGTGGCCGAGGCAGCAGCGGCATTAGGAGATGAGAAAACAGCACTAAGAAAAGTGAGGAGAGAGGAAACATCAATCAATCATTCAACATCCTAACTGGCTTTATAGATCATCCATATATGTATGCAGAAGTAAGACAGATCCTGCTTCTGTTTGAGTATTTAAGACCTACTGATTCCGTGAGTACCAAACCTAACGCAACCACATGTCGGATAAACAAATTCGGCTGTTTTTAATATTTGCTATACTGTAATAAAGGCTTTATCAATTTTTTCTTAGAACAGCCTCTCTGGTATTTATTTATTTAGTGTTTACGTTGTTCCAAATTGTCAGGAAAAAATGTATTTCTAATAATAACCCTCCTTTTTCTTGATCTCGTTGATGTTAATAATAATAAGTAATGTTGTTATCATTAGTAAGCTTTGCATAACCACTCTAGAGTTGTATGCCAAAGAGGGCATCCTGTTTAGTCTTAATACCGTAACTTAGTTAATAAGCCTATATTTCAATACTTATAAACAGTACCAGTCAAAAGTTTGGACACCTACTCATTATTATTATTATTTTTTTTAAACTATTTTCTACATTGTAGAATATTAGTGAAGACATCACAACTATGAAATAACACATATGGAATCATGTAGTAACCAATAAAGTGTTAAACATATCAAAATATTTGAGATTCTTAAAAGTAGCCACCCTTTGCCTTGATGACAGCTTTGCATACTCTTGGCATTCTCTTAACCAGCTTCATGAGGTAGTCACCTGGAATGCATTTCAGTTAACGTCTTATGGCTGCAGGGGCAGCATTGAGTAGCTTGGATGAAAAGGTGCCCATTGTAAACGGCCAGCTCCTCAGTCTCAGTTGCTAATATATGCATATTATTAGTAGTATTGGATAGAAAACACTCTAAAGTTTCCAAAACTGTCAATATTGTCTGTGAGTATAACAGAACTGATATTGCAGGCGAAACCCTGAGGAATATCAAACCAGGAAGTGGCTTCTATTTTGGGAACTCTATGTTCCATAGCCTCTCTTTGCTCCATTTAAAGGGATATCAACCAGATTCCTTTTCCTATCGCTTCCTCAAGATGTCAGTCTTCAGACAGTTTCAGGCTTTTATTTTGAAAAACGAGCCAGAAAGATGACATCGCGCCAAGTGGTCGCATGAGTTTTGCTCGCGCAACATAGTTTGGACAGCCATTGCTTTCCCCTCTCCTACTGATAGACATTTGCGGTTGATATACACTGCTCAAAAAAATCAAGGGAACACTTAAACAACACAATGTAACTCCAAGTCAATCACACTTCTGTGAAATCAAACTGTCCACTTAGGAAGCAACACTGATTGACAATACATTTCACATGCTGTTGTGCAAATGGAATAGACAACAGGTGGAAATTATAGGCATTTAGCAAGACACCCCCAATAAAAGAGTTGTTCTGCAGGTGGGGACCACAGACCACTTATCAGTTCCTATGCTTCCTGGATGATGTTTTGGTCACTTTTGAATGCTGGCGGTGTTTTCACTCTAGTGGTAGCATGAGACGGAGTCTACAACCCACACAAGTGGCTCAGGTAGTGCAGCTCATCCAGGATGGCACATCAATGCGAGCTGTGGCAAGAAGGTTTGCTGTGTCTGTCAGCGTAGTGTCCAGAGCGTGGAGGCGCTACCAGGAGACAGGCCAGTACATCAGGAGACGTGGAGGAGGCCGTAGGAGGGCAACAACCCAGCAGCAGGACCGCTACCTCCGCCTTTGTGCAAGGAGGAACAGGAGGAGCACTGCCAGAGCCCTGCAAAAGGACCTCCGGCAGGCCACAAATGTGCATGTGTCTGCTCAAACGGTCAGAAACAGAATCCATGAGGGTGGTATGAAGGCCTGACATCCACAGGTGGGGGTTGTGCTTACAGCCCAACACCGTGCAGGACGTTTGGCATTTGCCAGAGAACACCAAGATTGGCAAATTCGCCACTGGCGCCCTGTGCTCTTCACAGATGTGCTCAGTGTGAACCTGCTTTCATGTGACAGACGTGACAGTCTGGAGAACGTTCTGCTGCCTGCAACATCCTCCAGCATGACCGGTTTGGCGATGGGTCAGTCATGGTGTGGGGTGGCATTTATTTGGGGGGCCGCACAGCCCTCCATGTGCTCGCCAGAGGTAGCCTGACTGCCATTAGGTACCGAGATACGATCCTCAGACCCCTTGTGAGACCATATGCTGGTGCGGTTGGCCCTGGGTTCCTCCTAATGCAAGACAATGCTAGACCTCATGTGGCTGGAGTGTGTCAGCAGTTCCTGCAAGAGGAAGGCATTGATGCTATGGACTGGCCCGCCTGTTCCCCAGACCTGAATCCAATTGAGCACATCTGGGGACATCATGTCTCGCTCCATCCACCAACGCCACGTTGCACCACAGACTGTCCAGGAGTTGGCGGATGCTTTAGTCCAGGTCTGGGAGGAGATCCCTCAGAAGACCGTCCGCCACCTCATCATGGGCATGCCCAGGCATTGTAGGGAGGTCATACAGGCACGTGGAGGCCACACAAACCACTGAGCCTCATTTTGACTTGTTTTAAGGACATTACATCAAAGTTGGATCAGCCTGTAGTGTGGTTTTCCACTTTAATTTTGAGTGTGACTCCAAATCCAGACCTCCATGGGTTGATAAATTTGATTTCCATTGATCATTTTTGTGTGATTTTGTTGTCAGCACATTCAACTATGTAAAGAAAAGTATTTAATAACAATATTTCATTCATTCAGATCTAGGATGTGTTATTTTAGTGTTCCCTTTATTTTTTTGAGCAGTGTATTATCGATTATATATTTTAAAAACAACCTGAGGATTGATTATAAAAAAAAATTGACATGTTTCTGTGGACATTACGGAAACTATTCGGAATTTGTCTGCGTTGTCGTGACAGCTCTTTCCTGTGGATTTCTGAACATAACGCACCAAACAAACAGAGGTATTTTGGATATAAAAATAATCTTTATCGAACAAAAGGAACATTTGTTGTGTAACTGGGAGTCTCGTGAGTGAAGATCATCAAAGGTAAACTATTAATTTGATTGCTTTTCTGATTTTCGTGACCAAGCTACTTGATGCTAAGTGTACTTATTGTTTTGTCATGCGATCGATACATTTACACAAATGCTTGGATTGCTTTCGCTGTAAAGCATAATTTCAAAATCTGACACGACTGGTGGATTAACAAAAGGCTAAACTGTGTTTTCCTATATTGCACTTGTGATTTCATGAATATAAATATTTGTAGTAATATTCATTGAATGTAGCGCAATTCAATTCAGCGGTTGTTGATGACAATTATCCCGTTAACTTGTTATGGCTGCAATCCCGTTAACAGGTGTGCCTTACATTTAATTTATAGAATTTCTTTCCTTCTTGCATTTGAGCCAATCGGTTGTCTTGTGAGAAGGTAGGGGATGGTATACAGGAGATGGCCCCATTTGGTAAAAGACCAAGTCCATATTATGGCAAGAAGAGCTCAAATAAGCAAAGAGAAATGACACTCCATTACTTTAAGACATGAAGGTCAGTCAATCTGGAACATTTCAACTTTGAAAGTTTCTTCAAGTGCGGTCAGAGAAATCATATTGTAATCTGACAGCACACACAATATGTATGCAGCGCATGTTCCTTACCTTCTTTTTCTTCATCTCCAGTTTTATCCACAACTAGTCAAATGTTTTCCAAGCATCTGACTTCTCCTTTACCTCGAGCAACCAGTGAAGTTCTCCTATTGGTCAAGTGCATGTGATGCATACATGCGTCACATAAAGGGTTGAGGGAATAGGGAATGTTTTTCCAAAATGAATGAGGGATTTCAGTAACAGAACTTTTCCGTCAGAAATGGCTATAATTGCAGTGCTTTCGGGAAAGTATTCAGAGCCTTTGACTTTTTCCAGATTTTTTTTACGGTACAGCCTTATTCTAAAATGTATTGTTTTTTCCCCCTCATCTACACACAATACCCCATAATGACAAAGCAAAAACTTAGAGATAAAAAAACGGAAATGTCACATTTACATAAGTATTCAGACCCTTTACTCAGTACTTTGTTGAAGGACCTTTGGCAGCAATTACAGTCTCGAGTCCTCTTGGGTATGACGCTACAAACTTGGCACACCTGTATTTAGGGAGTTTCTCCCATCCTCTCAAGCTCTGTCAGGTTAGATGGGGAGTGTCGCTGCACATCTATTTTCAAGTTTCTCCAGAGATGTTCAAGTCTGGGCCATTAGATCATTCGGAGACTTGTCCCGAAGCAAGTCCTGCATTGTCTTGGCTGTGTGTTTAGGGTCGTTGTCCTGTTGGAAGGTGAACCTTTTCCCCAGTCTGAAGCCCTGAGCGCTCTGTAGCAGGTTTTCATCAAGGATCTCTCTGCTTTGCTCCGTTCATCTTTCCCTCAATCCTGATTAGTCTCCCATTCCTTGCCGCTGTAAAACAACCCCACAGCATGATGCTGCCACTACCCCGTTTCATCGTAGGGATGGTGGCAGGTTTCCTTCAGACATGACGCTTGGCATTCAGGCCAAAGAGTTCAATCTTGGTTTCATCAGACCAGAGAATCTTTAGGTGCCTTTTGGCAAACTTTTACTGAGGAGTGTCTACCGTCTGCACACACTACCATAAAGGCCTGATTGGTGGAGTGCTGCAGAGATGGTTGTCCTTCTGGAAGGTTCTCCCATCTCGACAGAGGAACTCTGGAACTCTGTCAGAGTGACCATCGGGTTCTTGGTCACCTTCCCGACCAAGGTCCTTCTCCCCCGATTGCTCAGTTTGGCCTGGCGGCTAGATCTAGAAAGAGTATTAGTGATTCCAAACTACTTGCATTTAAGAATGATGGAGGCCACTGTGTTCTTGGGGATCTTCAATGCTGCATAAATGTTTTGGTACCTTTCCCCAGATCTGTGCCTCAGCACAATCCTATATTGGAGCTCTACGGACAATTCCTTCGACCTTATGGCTTGGTTTTCCCCCTGACATGCACTGTCAACTTTGGGACCAAAATAGACAGGTGTGTGCCTTTCCAAATCTTGTCCAATCAATTGAATTTACCACAGGTGGACTTACAGATAAAGATACAGTTACAGATAAACATTTCAGGGATGATCATTGGAAGCAACCTTAGCTCAATTTCGAGTCTCATAGCAAAGGGTCTGAATATTTTCTTTATTTTTGTAAAAACCTGTTTTGTCATTATGAGGTATTATTGTATGTAGATTTTAGAATAAGCCAGTAACATAACAAAATGTGGAGAAAGAGTCTGAATACTTTCCGAATGCACTATATGCTAATTAGCCAGTTTTACTAGTTGACAAGTATGTACTGTATAGATGTAGTGGAGAAAGAGGCCACAAAGAGTGCGAGGAGTGTCCATTATGCATCAACAGATTACTTATGTTGCTTGTGTAGCTCTGAAACGTGGTCTTGATGGCTCAGTTGGTTGAAATAAAATACTGGGAACACCAAACTGCTGTGTGACTGTCTACATGAATTAATTTGAAATGCAACCATAATAGAATGATCATAGGAGACACAAAGCTATGTGAATCTGAGTATGATCCTCTTAAAAAAAATAAACTCTTCCCTTCAATTTCTAGCACGACCTCCTAAGAACAATGTGATACAAAGCCACACTGAGCAGCACAGCAGGCCAATTTGATAAATCCCCAACTAATAAAAATTTCTAAAATCCTGTTTTTGCTTTGTCATTATGGAGTATTGTGTGTAGATTGAGGGCATTTATTTTATTTAATCCTTTAGAATAAGTCTAACGTTATAAAAGGGAAGGAGTGTAAATACTTTCTGATTGCACTGTATGTTGCAGTTTCAGCAACATGGATGATAAACTGTGCCGCAAGTCTGAGCACAGTCAAATCAATTACGGTCAGACTCCCTCTAATAATTTGTGTCTTAATTATTTCATCAAAACGTGCGCTTTATGATGACAAAGAGCATTGTGTTGAACACTGCGATTTTTACAGTCAGAATCGCAGAATGGTGAACTTACTAAATGACGAGTTGACTGTGATATTAGGTTGCTTCTTGTGTAAATATTTTCAGTCTGGATTTTAATGATTTGTATTTGGTCTACCTATATTTTTTATTTTGGGTTGGGGACAGCGCTAATATTTAGACATTTATTTTCTGGCCAGACACTGGCTCAAAATGACAAAAGTTGAAGTGTCTCTTGATGTTGGTGTATTTACCCATGTTGCATTGTGTACCAGGCAGCAGGAGGCAGTGGGAATTTCAGCTGGTCCTCCTCTAACCTAGCCGTTGCCACAGTGACAGTCAAAGGAGTGATGACGACCGTCAGTGACATCGGCGTCAGTGTGGTGTACGCCCATGATGTACGCAACCCAATGCACTATGGCGCGATGAAGGTGAGACCGTGTGTGTGTATATATCGATAGCCCCCCACTCTTCATTTTACAGAATAACCTCTTTACATGTCTTTACATGTCTTACATGTCCCCAGGTGTATGTGGTAGAGCCGGTGGGGATGGACTTCTCTCCCTGCCCGGTGGAGGCCCGTGTGGGGCTGGTCCTGGAGCTGCCCCTCCGGATCTTTGGCTTGCTAGGGGAGGGGGGAAAGTGGGGAGTGGAGCAGCGGGTGATGCTGAGTGACTGCAGTCACTTTGACCTGCAGGTGGAGGAGGAGACCCAGGGAGTGTTCCAGCTGCTGGAGGGTGAGGCATTCCCCCATACTCTGCTCATAAAAACCTGCAGTTTAAAACCCTGACAATACTTTACCTAGCTTGGGGGCAGAGCCTTCAAAAAGACCCTCTGTAGTGTTCAACTTTTATGTCCTTCTCAGATTGGCAATACGGTTTTAATTTCCCTTGATCCACAGAGGAGCATAAGATCTACCACTTAGATTTGATTACTAGCCTTGGATTTGAAGCATCTTATTGTTGTGTGTCTGTGTTGAGTAAGATGTGTATGAAAACAGGTAGACTTTGTTGTCCTCTAGGGCCAGGATTGCAGCCGTATGTCTCTGTCTGTCTCTCTCCCTTCCTACAGGTGTTAGACTTCAGTGCAGCTTTTGACATTATTGATTATGGTCTACTGCTGGAAAAACGTATGTGTTATGGCGTTACACCCCTTGCTATAATGTGGATAAAGAGTTAATGGAAGCCTATCAAATATAATTCAGTTAGAATCAGGAATTCCCCAGGGTAGATGTTTTGGCCCCTTGCTTTTACTTATTTTTTATTAATGACATGCCACTGACTTTGAGTAAAGCCAGAGTTTCTATGCATACGGATGACTCAACACTATACACGTCAGCTAATATAGCGACTGAAATGACTGCAACACTCAACAAAGAGCTGCAGTTAGTTTCGGAGTGGATGGCAAGGAGTAAGTTTTCCCTAAATATTTCTAAAACTAAAAGTATTGTTTGAGGAACAAAACACTCACTAAACCCTAAACCTCAACTAAATCTTGTAATAAATAATACATAACTGTCATGGTCAAAACATATTGATGCAGTAGTAGCTAAAATGGGAAGAATAAATAAATAAAACAATGCTCTGCCTTAACAAAACTATCAACAAGACAGGTCCTGCAGGCCCTAGTTTTGTCGCACCTTGACTACTGTTCAGTCATGTGGTCAGGTGCCACAATAAAGGACTCATTACAATAAAGGAATATTGCAATTGACTCAGAACAGGGCAGCACGGCTGGCTCTTGAATGTACATGGAGAGCTAACATTAATATTATGTATGTCAATCTTCTGGCTGAAAGTGGAGGAGAGATTGACATCACTACTTTTATTCAATGCACCGAGCTGTCTGTCTAAACTACTGGCACACAGCTCGGACACCCATGCATACCCCATAATACATGCCACAAGAGGTCTCTTCACAGTCCCCAAGTCCAGAACAGACTATGGGAGGCACACAGTACTACATTGAACTCTATTCCACATCAAGTAGCTGACGCAAACAGTCAAATTAGATTTAAAAATCAGATAAAAAAATACCTTATGGGACAGCAGGGACTGTGCAGCAACACAAACATTGGCACAGACACATGCATGCATACGCACACACTTACGCAATAACATACACACTATACATACACATGGATTTAGTCATGTACAGTGCCTTGCGAAAGTATTCGCCCCCCTTGAACTTTGCGACCTTTTGCCACATTTCAGGCTTCAAACATAAAGATATAAAACTGTATTTTTTTGTGAAGAATCAACAACAAGTGGGACACAATCATGAAGTGGAACGACATTTATTGGATATTTCAAACTTTTTTAACAAATCAAAAACTGAAAAATTGGGCGTGCAAAATTATTCAGCCCCTTTACTTTCAGTGCAGCAAACTCTCTCCAGAAGTTCAGTGAGGATCTCTGAATGATCCAATGTTGACCTAAATGACTAATGATGATAAATACAATCCACCTGTGTGTAATCAAGTCTCCGTATAAATGCACCTGCACTGTGATAGTCTCAGAGGTCCGTTAAAAGCGCAGAGAGCATCATGAAGAACAAGGAACACACCAGGCAGGTCCGAGATACTGTTGTGAAGAAGTTTAAAGCCGGATTTTGATACAAAAAGATTTCCCAAGCTTTAAACATCCCAAGGAGCACTGTGCACGCGATAATATTGAAATGGAAGGAGTATCAGACCACTGCAAATCTACCAAGACCTGGCCGTCCCTCTAAACTTTCAGCTCATACAAGGAGAAGACTGATCAGAGATGCAGCCAAGAGGCCCATGATCACTCTGGATGAACTGCAGAGATCTACAGCTGAGGTGGGAGACTCTGTCCATAGGACAACAATCAGTCGTATATTGCACAAATCTGGCCTTTATGGAAGAGTGGCAAGAAGAAAGCCATTTCTTAAAGATATCCATAAAAAGTGTTGTTCAAAGTTTGCCACAAGCTATTGGGAGACACACCAAACATGTGGAAGAAGGTGCTCTGGTCAGATGAAACCAAAATTGAACTTTTTGGCAACAATGCAAAACGTTATGTTTGGCGTAAAAGCAACACAGCTCATCACCTTCAACACACCATCCCCACTGTCAAACATGGTGGTGGCAGCATCATGGTTTGGGCCTGCTTTTCTTCAGCAGGGACAGGGAAGATGGTTAAAATTAATGGGAAGATGGATGGAGCCAAATACAGGACCATTCTGGAAGAACCTGATGGAGTCTGCAAAAGACCTGAGACTGGGATGGAGATTTGTCTTCCAACAAGACAATGATCCAAAACATAAAGCAACATCTACAATGGAATGGTTCAAAAATAAACAATACCAGGTGTTAGAATGGTCAAGTCAAAGTCCAGACCTGAATCCAATCGAGAATCTGTGGAAAGAACTGAAAACTGCTGTTCACAAATGCTCCCCATCCAACCTCACTGAGCTCGAGCTGTTTTGCAAGGAGGAATGGGAAAAATTTTCTGTCTCTCGATGTGCAAAACTGATAGAGACATACCCCAAGCGACTTACAGCTGTAATCTGTAAGTAAAAGTATTAAAAGTATTAACTTAAGGGGGAATGAATAATTTTGCTCGCCCAATTTTTCAGTTTTTTGATTTGTTAAAAAAGTTTGAAATATCCAATAAATGTCGTTCCACTTCATGATTGTGTCCCACTAGTTGTTGATTCTTCACAAAAAATACAGTTTTATATCTTTATGTTTGAAGCCTGAAATGTGGCAAAAGGTCGCAAAGTTCAAGGGGGCCGAATACTTTCGCAAGGCACTGTAGGGGCCTGAGGGCACACTGTGCTGTGAATGTATTGTAATGTTTTAAAATGGTATAAATTGCCTTAATTTTGCTGGACCCCAGGAAGAGTAGCTGCTGCCTCTGCAGCAGCTAATGAGGATCTGTAATAAATACAAATCCAAATACAGGTAGGCTGGCTCCAGGGCAGGACCACTGCAGTGGGGTACGGGCCCAGGCTCTTGCCCCAGGATACACAACCCTGACGGTCAGCTACACCCACGGCAACGTCCACCTCAGCACCAAGATCACCATTGCTGCCTACCCACCACTCAGAGTGAGTCCATGCCCCCCCCTACCTGTACCTTAAGGCATGACCTATTCACACACGTTCATTTCATATTGGTTTACTTCAACCTCTTCCCTGGGTAAAGC
The DNA here is from genome assembly GCF_013265735.2 of Oncorhynchus mykiss. Classification (NCBI taxonomy): domain Eukaryota; kingdom Metazoa; phylum Chordata; class Actinopteri; order Salmoniformes; family Salmonidae; genus Oncorhynchus; species Oncorhynchus mykiss. The sequence goes on from NC_048573.1 coordinate 37,127,376, forward strand.
ACAAAAAGAGACTTGAGATTGAAGTTGTTTTGTATCTTTGTGTTGTTTTGTAAAGCTTGTTTTTAACCCCTGAACCTACCCCTGTACCTACACACACTGATGAGTTGTCCTTTACCTGTGCTCTTTGTTGTGATGATCTCAAATCTGCTCAGTGATCTTCAGTCACTACTCTCCCAGCCAACTCTCACCAGAGCAGAAAAGCCAACCTCTTAATTAGCAGAAGATTGGGACACGCACACACTTGCGCTAAAGCCTGTCGCATGCTTCCCAGTCGGAACAGTTTGCCGAAATGTTGTGATTTTTTGGGGTTCATTTTGGTGTTAGGCAGGATTGTTTTTTTTAGCTGTTTGCACACCCAACATTTTCTTAAGGGAAGTCTAAGTTCAGTAGCAGCGTATGTGATGAGTCAAAACGTTTGTGCAAAAAGGGTCAATTGCAGATAGTCCGGGTAGCTATTTGGTTAACTATTTAACTAACTATTTAGCAGTCATGGGTTGGGGGTTGGGGCTGTTCAGAGTCCTGTTGGTTCCAAACTTGGCGTATCGGTACCGTTTGCCATGTAGAGAGAGCAGTCTATGGCTGGAGTCTGACAATTTTTAGTGTCTTCCTCTCGGCCCCAGTGATGTAAGCCCCTTCGTCGGTGATTGGTCAACGGTACTACTCATAGTAGGAGTGGGAACTATGGATGGGATTCTTCAATGAAGTGTTTGTCATTCACTTACTGCACCAAACATCTTAGTAAGATGTAAAATTATGAGACTATGACCTCCTCTGCAAAAACACTACAGATTTTGTTTATTTATCTTAGATGAATTCTGACTAATTTGAGGAAGTGTATGTTGTTGCTATGGCGTCTCAAGATGGACAAACAGTAATATTACCGTAATATCTCATTTTTCAAGCGAATGTCTTTTAAGGGATTATGCGAGGCACAGACGTACGCTTAGCTGCTTGGAGCAAACCGAACCAGTATGCAGGCGCCTTTCAACACCCAGACACACACACACACTTTTTTCTCTGCGATCAGGGCAGAAGTGCAAGGATCAGCTAGTGTTCAATTACCTCCTGGGTTTCGTCAGTGTTTTGTGCATTTTAATTATGCCCTCATGCACTCAATACACTGATTTGTTTTCTCTCTTGCTGCTTTGGCTCAAGTACTTCACTGTAATGGAATTGATGTCAACTCGGCCCATAGAATGGACAATTTATGTAAAGCAGAGAGGCATCTCCATTCCCATGCATGGATCATTTTGTCATGCATCCTCTCTTCCATGACCATGGGTTTTCATCCCATTAACCCAAGTGCATGGTAAGACGGTGCTCTTTGGTACATTACCAGGACATTTTTATTTTAGGAGGTTAAGATAAGCTTCTAATGAGTGAGCCAGATTTGTCGTTTCTCTTACTCTGAGAAGGAATCTGGGAGTTTACGCTCCCTTCAAATAGCTACTGTAGCATTTACCTTACCAACCTATTACCACGTTGTCTGTCTGTCTTCCTGCTTGACCTAGTTTGGCTGTCTGACTTGAACTCAGTCATGTGTTATTTACTCATTGAAAAACCTCCTGAAGTTGAACCATTTAGGATTAGCAGTCAAACCTGAGAGCTTTATCCAGAAAACATCTAACAAAAAATAAGCAGTAAATGTTCATCAAATATAATTTTACTCTACAAAATATAGTATGCCACTTCTCCATTCACTAACCTGTACATGCTCTACATGTTGTCATGTGCAGGCTGTGGACCCTGCCTCTGTTGCCTTGGTGACCCTGGGCTCCTCTAAGGACATGCTTTTTGAGGGCGGACCCAAGCCCTGGGTCCTAGAACCCTCCAAGTTCTTCCGGAACCTAAAGGCTGAGGATGAGAACAGTGTTAGCCTGGCTCTGACCGGGCCCACCTCCCGCAGCTACCTCCGACACTGGGTCAGAGCAACCTGTAGAGCCCTGGGAGAACAGGTGAGGAAATTGGCTTTTCCTTGTTTGGCACTTACTGAATATGGCCCTAGGCTTTGAAAAACGTTCTAGCTCCTTAAGATACACTGTAGATGAAATGCTTTGTTACAAACGGTAATACGTCTTATGAACAGGTAATAAGCGTGTTATAACTACCTCTCCAGGTATTGGCACTTACTGTGGGGAACCAGCCTAGTTTGACCAATCCCTATCCTGCGGTGGAGCCAGCAGTGGTGATGTTCGTGTGTGCCCCTCCCTCTCGCCTCACCTTGGTCCCTGTGTACACAAGTCCCCAACTGGACCTTACCTGCCCTCTGCTGCAGCAGAACAAACAACTGGTGAGAAAAATAAAAGGGCAGTGTTTACACAGCACACATTCAAACACACTTGGCACAGGAGCTGGCTACACAAAAAAAGGCGGCTGGCAACAGTAAACATGTCGTCGTCCCTCACGAATGATGCATTAAGTGATCTATGGCAAGACGCATCATTCACCCAAGTGGAGTAAAAATTGGGCCAGTGGTTGCTCAGATATCGTGTGGGTTAGCCGGACTCATATCCCTGAGTCAAATGGATCAAGTGATCTAAACATGTGCCTGTTAGAGCACCACATGAGGCCGATATGAATATTCTTGCATATGTTGAGTCTTGACAGTGTTTGCAACATGTGTACCAAAAGTGGTTACAATACAAATATTCTTGACAGATTTTTATATGCATTTTTGTTCCAGACCACGTAAATGTTTTATTGGTCAATAGTGGACATGTTGTTTTAGGTACTAGTCTGGAAAATGTTGACCTTTGTCCATAGATGCCACACATCAAATGTAGTGCAGATCGGTCATTCGGTGTCAGAAGAGTAGCGTGTTTTTCACAAAATTCTAAATGGTGGAAAATCCATCATGGCAACCTTATGGGTCCCTGAGGCAAATTTTGTTCCTTGTAAGGAGAGACTTGCGTACCAAATTACTTGACTTAGGTCATGGGCGGCAGGTAGCCTCGTGGTTAGAGCGTTGGACTAGTAACCGGAAGGTTGCAAGATCAAATCCCCAAGCTGACAACATCTGTCGTTCTGCCTCTGAACAAGGCAGTTAACCCACTGTTCCTAGGTCGTCATTGAAAATAAGAATTCGTTCTTAACTGACTTGCCTAGTTAAATAAAGGTAAAATAAATTAAAATTAAGACTGGGTGAGGGGCGTGACCTCTCAAAGTTTGCTTTTTCAGCGCCACCATCTGGCCAATCAGTGTCCTTTTGTAAATTCCTGATCACCATGGCAAGACGCATCATTCACGATGTTTCTTCAAAATCGGGCTAGTGCTGTTTTGAGCGATCGCGTGTGAGAACAAACATACTAACGGATGGAGACAGATCCACATTCCCCTCCCCAATTTCATTGTGGGGGACAACTAAAGAAATATGATCATGTCAAGTTTGCCATTCTGCCTTTCTTAATTGCACCTGGGGGGATAAATAAAGTTGTATTGAATTAAATGTCTTTATCCCTGTCAGTTTAATTTAGAAAGAAATAGTGCGTTGGAAGAACTGTGTAACATTATTTGTTGCAGGTGCCTGTCTCAAACTACCGCAACCCTGTGCTGGACCTGGCTGCCTTTGACCAGCAAGGCAGGAAGTTTGACAACTTCAGCTCTCTGAGTATCGTCTGGGAGTCGACCAAGGTGTCCCTGGCCAGTATCGAACCCACCATGCCTATGGAGCTGGAATTACTGCAGGACAGCAACAAACAGAAGAAACTTCATGGTATAATTTTGATATTCCTCATGATGGTATCCTTGCTTGATTTTATATGTATTCTTTGGTCTAATACCAGGTGAAACCAGGTATAATACCAGTTGTTTTTGAAGGCAATTTAAACAGTTTTGTCCAACAGAAATGTCCTCTTGTGTGTCAGGTCGTCAGACGGTCCTTGTCCACCACCAGTCTGGGACTGCTGCTGTCACAGTAACAGCTCTGAGTTACCAGGTCCCCCACCTCAAGGCTGCTAAGGTTCTCAGTCCGGTAAGACAGAAACACAACCTTTAGCAGAGAAACATCACACTTATCTTACGTAAGTAGACAAGCCACCATTTTGAGAGCCATTGTGAACATATGTGGGTTTTTCACTTCCTGTGACTGGCAGGCAGGATGCTGTTGGCTGAATGTGTGGTGGCCTGTGACCACAGAAAATAAACATTTCATCAGCTTAGAGGTTGCTATAGCAACACAAGGCATGAGAGCCAAAAGTCAGATATTCAAGAACTGTATAGATGTGACCCACCACCTGGATTCGGTCCTATGTAGTAAAATTTGACATTGGATGAGAGTAGAGAGACTGAGCTAGAAGACTGTATATCATACACTGCAGTTGAGGAACAATGGGGAAATAATTCTGCCTGGGAAGTTGATACACTTGTAACCCCACTTTTGAGAAAATGGCCCCTGAATGTTTTGCTACACATACCAGAGAGCTCTAATTTGTCTACACATATTTAGCAATGTTCACACCCTCTTAAGCCTTAGCCCCACCCATCTATTTTAAGGATTCACAGTGTGAAAGTAGTAGCAAAAAGTAGTAGTAAAAATGCATTTGATCTCGTCCTTGGCCTATATCCTAATCGCACTTTGATGCATGTCATGTTCTTCACATTACCGTCTCTGGTAAATACACACTATATCAAATAAAATCTAGGTTTATTTGTTACATGCACAGGATACAGAAGGTGTAAACGGTACAGGGAAATTGTTACTTGCATAGTGGAGTCTTTTGTTTAGACATCTAGCTAGCTAAACAATGAACTATAATCTGAAATCTAATGCCGTGTTCAAAAGTACTGGGAAATCGGAAATATCTGACTTCCGACTTCAGTGCGTTCAACTGGGAACTCGGGGAAAAAAATAGCTCCAACTGGGAAAACATTTATTTGAATGGTCACTCAACTGGAAATTCCAACTCGAGCCTCTTTCTAGAGCTCCGACTTTCCGGCCTGAAAATCACTGAAGTGATGATTTGACCTTGTATTTTTCGGATTTCCCAGGTATTTTGAACATGGCAATACTACCATGCATGGCTCTGCAGGTAGTAAAAGCTAACCAACTAGGTTCAATGTTAGCTAGCTAGCTAACATTAGGCTTTAACTAGAAATGCAAATGGTTTCAGAGATACAAATACTATTACTACACAGATCGTACACGTAACATTAGCTAGCGAGCCAGCTAGCTAACAGTACGCATTAACTTGCAATGAAAACGACTTTCTGACAGAATTAGAAACTTATAATATCTGAAAATGTAGCTAGACTTACCCGGATACATGGATGAACACTTCTCCCTCTCTGTAATGGATGTGAGGATTGCCCTTAGTTTGAAGATGTAATCCGGAAGCCAGTGTTTTATACAACAGTCTTCTTTCTGTGTTCTCTTTTTGAACTCTCTCCGCATTTGGCAGTCATCTCTCTGCTTCCACCGGGCCTTACACTGATTTCAAAACTCATTCAACTTCTTCTGTGACAACGACACCGTTTCTTCCCAACCATTGTCATCAGAAGACTCTACCATGTCTGGTTCAATTCAAATGTTTTTACCTAAATCAGGGATTTCCTCATTGTCTGATTCATTTTCAGAGTCAGCATGGCACAATCATCCTCTAGAAAGTAGTCCAATCGTAACTTTTTCCCACTTTGTAGAGGGCACTATTACCTTCAGGGCAGCAATGTTGAGAGAAGTAGAAAAAACATTTTCAGTTCTTCATGATATCTTTCAAAAAACGCTGCAGGTAGAAAGGATTATCCTCACATACTGAGCAGCTCATGTTACAGACAGAAGCATGCTACTTGTCCAGCCCATCCATTATCTCAACCAATCATGGCTAGCGGGAAAGTTCCTGTATTTTTCCATGGCTAAACCAACCCTCAATGTAACCATTTCATTAATATTTACAGATACAAGTTTGTTATTAAGGCACATGAAAGTTTACGTGTTCCCGAAGGCATTTCTGCAACAACAACAAAAAAACATTTTATGGAGAAAAAAAAACATGTTCAAATGCCTCTCCTGTGAAGTAGTGACGTGCGACATAGGCCTAGTTTCTTGAAACGGGTCACAAATACTAAAGTACAGCATTTAGTTTTGCCATTGATACTAAGACTTCCCCTATGATTTCACTTGACCTTAACCACAGAACTCAACTGTTTAAGAACACCGCCATGTAGGGTAATCTCATCTTGGTGTCACTCTGACACCTGTAACCATGGCACCCATCCTGTTTTATCTCACCCTCTTTCTGGCAGTTTGACCCTCTGACCCCTGTCTCAGCCACTCTGGAACTCCTATTGGTGGAAGATGTAACCGTCAGTCCTGAAGCTGTCACCATATACAACCACCCTGACGTGCGGGTAAGAACTGGAGCCTGTGTGAAATGTTAAGTAGTGTTGCAGATAAAAAATGTATGGCATAGAGCTGACAGAATACAATGCGACCCATCCTTCAATGTCGCTGTCAAAGGTAATATCTGCTTCATGTATCCCATTTCTATGGTCCTCCAGTCTTCCCTCACTGGGCACCACTAGCTGCCATGTTAACCCCCTCATTCAGTCTCCCTCTGTATCACTGACTGCTCCCAGATCCCAACTAGCTGATAGCACTGGATTATGATGCCTTGAAATTAGAGCTGGGATTATAAACCGAAAAAAATGATAGACTCCGACCACTTATTGTGGACATTTTGCTGATATCGTTCATTATAATAAATAACCTATAAGGCCCTACTAGAGAAATGTGAAGTTTGAAATGAAATAAGTTTGCTAATATGGTTGATTGTTGGTTGGACAATTGATAGCTACAACATTGAAAGTAGTAGTAGGAGTTATTTCTTTTTTTAAAAACTTTGCTGCACATTAATGTTCTAAACTTATCGTTCAATTTATTGTGATATGGATTTTTTTCTATATTGCCCATCTCTACTTGAAATATTACACACAGGTGGCCCACTCAGCATGGCTAATAAGTTCTGCTGCATGGATTCTCATTATAATTACAAATTATTACTCGTGGCCCATGATGTGAAAAACATGTACCTTTCAGCTGATATTGTGATGGGCCTTGACTGCTTCTTTGTCATCATGTCCATTGTGGTGTCATGCTTTCATCCATGGCTTCTCCTGTTGTGTATCCTGCAGGCTGACCTAGCCCTGAGGGAGGGCTCTGGGTATTTCTTTGTCAACACCAGTGTTGGAGGGATAGCAGATGTGGTATACCAGGAGGCCCAGGGATCTGCTGAGGTGAGGAGAATCACAGAACACTCAGAATGACAATGCTGCTGAGCCTACCACTCTCTTTTGAGTGTACTTTTTATAGGGTTAGCACACCATGGTTAAATATATGTATGATGATGTGTTCTATACCTGTCTTAGTTCCAACACCTCCCTTGGCCCATTATCATCCTACTTTCTAACAATATTGTAACTGACGTGATGCTCTGAATGCCGAATTGATGAAACATCCGTGTGCCTTGGGAAAGGTTGTAACATAAAATGAAAACGTCATATAAACCCTTTCATCACTGTGGCCTCTCCATGTGCTCTAGGTGGTTCCAGTCCAGCCGGGGACAGTGCAGGTGATGGTTCATGACCTCTGCCTGGCCTTCCCAGCCCCTGCTACAGCTACGGTCCACATCTCAGACATACTGGAGGTTTATGTCCGAGTGGTTGACAAGGTCAGTGGCCAGCCTCAATACTTTATCCTGCAGGGCAGAGACCCAAAGGCTGTGTATCACTGGTTTTCTGAATGTTGGTCGATCCTCTCATGGCAATAAAGTCAATTTGAATTTGAGTGTAGCTGCTTGTATACTTAGTAAAAAAATATATATATATATGCAATGCCCAAAATAGTGCTCGTCATATTAAAAAAACATTAACTGGTTTCTTGCAGGTGGAGATTGGTAAATCTGTGAAAGCCCATGTCAGGGTTTTGGATGACAACAAGAAGCCCTTTTTGGCCAAATATTTCCGCTTTTTGAATCTGAAACTCAGTGCAGCATCCGGTATCATCTCTCTGCAGTAAGTTACTGTTACATTAATGAATCATAGAAGTATAAAGTTTTGTTCTTAGAGCAGATATGATTACATGCAGACAATCACATTGCCATTGTCTGTGTCACTGGGAATGGAGAAACGGATAGGAATTACTCCTGCATGCACGTCGGCATGTACAGTGCCTTGCGAAAGTATTCGGCCCCCTTGAACTTTGCGACCTTTTGCCACAGTTCAGGCTTCAAACATAAAGATATAAAACTGTATTTTTTTGTGAATAATCAACAACAAGTGGGACACAATCATGAAGTGGAACGACATTTATTGGATATTTCAAACTTTTTTAACAAATCAAAAACTGAAAAATTGGGCGTGCAAAATTATTCAGCCCCCTTAAGTTAATACTTTGTAGCGCCACCTTTTGCTGCGATTACAGCTGTAAGTCGCTTGGGGTATGTCTCTATCAGTTTTGCACATCGAGAGACTGAATTTTTTTCCCATTCCTCCCTGCAAAACAGCTCGAGCTCAGTGAGGTTGGATGGAGAGCATTTGTGAACAGCAGTTTTCAGTTCTTTCCACAGATTCTCGATTGGATTCAGGTCTGGACTTTGACTTGGCCATTCTAACACCTGGATATGTTTATTTTTGAACCATTCCATTGTAGATTTTGCTTTATGTTTTGGATCATTGTCTTGTTGGAAGACAAATCTCCGTCCCAGTCTCAGGTCTTTTGCAGACTCCATCAGGTTTTCTTCCAGAATGGTCCTGTATTTGGCTCCATCCATCTTCCCATCAATTTTAACCATCTTCCCTGTCCCTGCTGAAGAAAAGCAGGCCCAAACCATGATGCTGCCACCACCATGTTTGACAGTGGGGATGGTGTGTTCAGGGTGATGAGCTGTGTTGCTTTTACGCCAAACATAATGTTTTGCATTGTTGCCAAAAAGTTCAATTTTGGTTTCATCTGACCAGAGCACCTTCTTCCACATGTTTGGTGTGTCTCCCAGGTGGCTTGTGGCAAACTTTAAACAACACTTTTTATGGATATCTTTAAGAAATGGCTTTCTTCTTGCCACTCTTCCATAAAGGCCAGATTTGTGCAATATTTGACTGATTGTTGTCCTATGGACAGAGTCTCCCACCTCAGCTGTAGATCTCTGCAGTTCATCCAGAGTGATCATGGGCCTCTTGGCTGCATCTCTGATCAGTCTTCTCCTTGTATGAGTTGAAAGTTTAGAGGGACGGCCAGGTCTTGGTAGATTTGCAGTGGTCTGATACTCCTTCCATTTCAATATTATCGCTTGCACAGTGCTCCTTGGATGTTTAAAGCTTGGGAAATCTTTTTGTATCCAAATCCGGCTTTAAACTTCTTCACAACAGTATCTCGGACCTGCCTGGTGTGTTCCTTGTTCTTCATGATGCTCTCTGCGCTTTTAACGGACCTCTGAGACTATCACAGCGCAGGTGCATTTATACAGAGACTTGATTACACACAGGTGGATTGTATTTATCATCATTAGTCATTTAGGTCAACATTGGATCCTTCAGAGATCCTCACTGAACTTCTGGAGAGAGTTTGCTGCACTGAAAGTAAAGGGGCTGAATAATTTTGCACGCCCAATTTTTCAGTTTTTGATTTGTTAAAAAAGTTTGAAATATCCAATAAATGTCGTTCCACTTCATGATTGTGTCCCACTTGTTGTTGATTATTCACAAACAAATACAGTTTTATATCTTTGTTTAAAGCCTGAAATGTGGCAAAAGGTCGCAAAGTTCAAGGGGGCCGAATACTTTCGCAAGGCACTGTATATTTTGCCTACGTTTCAGTAAAGTAGACATTGAGTTCACAATTCATGTTGTGTTTTCCCCAGAGCACTTTCAGATCCCTCAGAGAAGGACACGGCAATCTTTCTGGTCAAAGGCTTAGCAATTGGACAGACCAGCGTGTCTGCTATGCTAGTAGACAAAACTGGAAGGAAGATTGCATCTGCTCCTCAGCAAATAGAGGTAGGAGGGTTTTCATGAGACTCACTGAAACATGTTGTCCAATGATGTTATATTATGTGTGTTGAAAGACACTCATTTTTGTTTTGGTCTTTCTAGGTGTTCCCACCATTCAAACTGATCCCCAGGAAAATGACTCTGATAATCGGAGCCATGATGCAGGTACATTGGATTGAGACATTTTCCGATTATTGTGGGAAGACTCTGGTCTCTGCCCCTGCTGTCCCCCACACTGATAAGACAGGATGTCCTGTTTAGAGAATCTCATTTTGTGAAAATAATTTGAATCACCATACGCTTTAAAATAGGCCTTTCCAGCTTACCCGTTGTGCAACTGTTCATTTGTGTTCTTTGCATTTGTGAAGCTCTCTACATGCTATTTAATATCTGAATATTAAGTAATTGTAAATACACACACCCTGTGAGTAACCTGTTGATTTAATCTCCAAATCTCTAGTGTTGATTATTCTAACAGACTGTGCATGATTTGATTGCCTTGACAAATGTAAAGACCCCACATTGACAAGAGTTGAACATGCTGTCAGTATCCTCACTGCTAGTCACGTGAAACTGCTAGTCTACCATATTTATTTATGACACACACAGACACCACCCTTTACCTCGTCTCCATGTTGTAGATCACATCCGAGGGCGGCCCACAGCCCCAGTCCAACATCCTCTTCTCAATGGCCAATGAGGAGATGGCATCTGTTAACGACATAGGTCATGTCAGGGGCATTGCCATTGGCAACGTCACGGTTACAGGACTGGTTCAAGCTGTCGATGCCGAGACTGGGAAGCTTGTTGTTGTCTCTCAGGTAAAATACCTGTACATCATCAGGTACATCATCTCTTTTTCACCAACTGAAAGTGATGTACTTCTATTCTAATGTTTCCTATGAACAGGATCAAGTTGAGGTTGAAGTTGTGCAATTGAGGGCCATTCGCATCCGGGCCCCTATCACCAGAATGAAGACTGGGACACAGGTAACACGTGATAAATTAACTGTAATCTCAAATGGTCTCTGACAGTGTCCATAGGACATAATTCACTCTAATTGAGATGCTTTATATTGTGAATATCAGGACTTACAGACGTGATCCTGTCCCTTCTCCTAGATGCCTGTGTATGTGATAGGGCTCACCAGCAGTCAGACCCCCTTCTCCTTTGGCAACACCCTGCCTGGCCTCACCTTCCATTGGTTCACCACCAAGAGAGACATCCTGGAACTCCAATCACGACATGCCGAGGTGGGAACCAGTTTTTGATCTCAAGGTTTTCTTCTTGATGAGTGACAAAGGTTCCATTCAAGACCATAGGCACTTTAGTTATCAACTGATTCTATAATAAGCCATAAATAGTGTATTAGAAAAACTAGTTTGATTAATTTATAGATGAGTCGGATATTTTGTTTTGAGCTCCTATGATTCTTTGTATCAGAGTGACTGAATTAGGACAAAATTATGCTCCACCTACACCAGAGAAACAACATCTGATATTTCTACTGTCTCATTTTTAACTATATTTCTGCTTTCATTCACTGATTAAAATGCCTATCTCTTTGTAGGCCTCTTTCCAGCTCCAGTCAGAGCATAATTTTGCTATGAGCGTAACAGGGAAGACTAAAGGAAGGACAGGGCTGAAGGTGGTGCTCAAAGTCACTGACCCAAAGGCGGGACAACTGGAGAGGAAGCTACTAGAGCTCAGTGATGAACTCCAGATCCAGGTACTATACTTATGCAGGCACCTACAGTGCCAGTCAAAAGTTTGGACACACCTACTCATTCAAGGGTTTTTCTTTATTTTTTAAAATGTTCTACATTGTAGAATAATAGTGAAGACATCAAAACTATGGAATCATATAGTAACCAAAAGGTGTTAAACAATACAAAACTCTTCAAAGTTGCAACCCTTGATGACAGCTTTGCACACCCTTGGCATTCTCTCAACCAGCTTCACCTGGAATGACTTTCCAACAGTCTTGAAGGAGTTCCCACATATGCTGAGCACTTGTTGGCTGCTTTTCCTTCACTCTGTGGTCCAACTCATCCCAAACCATCTCAATTGGGTTGAGATTGGGTGATTGTGGAGTTCAGGTCATCTGATGCAGCACTCCATCACTCTCCTCCTTGGTCAAATAGCCCGTACACAGCCTGAAGGTGTGTTGGGTCATTGTCCTGTTGAAAAATAAATGATGATCCCACTAAGTGCAAACCAGATGGGATGGTGAATTGCTGCAGAATGCTATGGTAGCCATGCTGGTTAAGTGTGACTTGAATTCTAAATAAATCACATATCGTATCACCAGCAAAGCACCATCACACCTTCCGCCATGCTTCATGGTGGGAGCCACACATGCAGAGATCATCCGTTCACCTACTCTGCGTCTCACAAAGACACTGCGGTTGGAACCAAAAATCTCACATTTGGACTCCAGACCAAAGGACAGATTTCCACAAGGTTAATGTCCATTGCTCGTGTTTCTGGGCCCAAGCTAGTCTCTTCTTATTGGTGTCCTTCAGTAGTGATTTCTTTGCAGAAATTCCACCATGAAGGCCTGATTTCATGCCGTCTCTTCTGAACAGTTGATGTTGAGATGTGTCTGTTACTTTAACTCTGTGAAGCATTTATTTTGGCTGCAATTTCTGAGGCTGGTAACGCTAATAAACTTATCCTCTGCAGCAGAGGTAACTCTGGGTCTTCCTTTCATGTGGCGGTCCTCATAAGAGCCAGTTTCATCATAGCACTTGATGGTTTTTGCGACTGCACTTGAAGAGACTTTCAAAGTTGACATTTTCTACATTGACTGACAATTGACACTGTCATTTGTCTTAGCTTATTTGACCTGTTCTTGCCATAATATGGGCTTGATCTTTTACCAAATATGGCTATCTTATGTATACCACCCCTACCTTGTCACAACACAACTGATTGGCTCAAACGCATTAAGAAGGAAAGAAATTCCACAAATTAACTTTTAACAAGGCACACCCGTCAGGAAGTCCAGGTCCCAGTTGCACAGGGTGGGGTCGAGACCCAGGCTTGATGACGAGTTTGGAGGATGCTATAGTGTTAAATTCTGAGATGTAGTCGATGAACAGCAATCTTACATAGGTATTCCTCTTGTCCAGGTGGGTTAGGGCAGTGTGGTTGCGATTGTGTCGTCTGTGGACCTATTGGGGCGGTAAGCAAATTGGAGTGGTTCTAGGGTGTCAGGTAGGGTGCAGGTGAATATGATCCTTGAATAGTCTCTCAAAGCACTTCATGATGACGGAGGTGAGTGCTACGGGGCGATAGTCATTTAGCTCATTTTGCCTTAGCTTTCTTGGGAACTGGAACAATGGTGGCCCTCTTGAAGCATTTGGGAACAGCAGACTGGGATAAGGATTGATTGAACATGTTCGTAAACACACCAGCCAGCTGGTCTGCGCATGCTCTGAGGACACGGCTAGGGATGCCGTCTGGGCCGGCAGCCTTGCGAGGGTTAACACGTTTAAATGCTTTACTCACATTGGCTGCGGTAAAGGAGAGCCCGCAGGTTTTGGTAGCGGTCCGTGTCGTTGCAACTGTATTGTCTTCAAAGCGAGCAAAGAAGTTCTTTAGTTTGTCTGGGAGCAAGACATTGTGGTCCGCGACGGGGCTGGTTTTCTTATTGTAGTCCATGATTGACTGTAGACCCTGCCACATACCTCTCGTGTCTGAGCCGTTGTGACTGATTGCCTTGTGGAGGGAATAGCTACACTGTTTGTATTCGGTCATGCTTCCGGTTGCCTTGCCCTGATTTTAAAAGCAGTGGTTCGCACTTTCAGTTTTGCACGAATGCTGCCATCAATCCATGGTTTCTGGTTGGGGAAGGTTTTAAATAGTTGCTGTGGGTACAACATCACCGATGCACTTGCTAATAAACTCGCTCACCAAATCAGCGTATTCATCAGTGTTATTGTCCGACGCTATGCGGAACATATCCCAGTCCACGTGATCGAAGCAGTCTTGAAGCTTGGAATCAGATTGGTCGGACGTGCGTTGAACAGACCTGAGCACGGGCGTTTCCTGTTTTAGTTTTGGTCTATAGGCTTGGAGCAACAAAATGGAGTTGTGGTCAGATTTTCCGAAAGGAGGGCGGGGCAGGGCTTTGTGTGCGTCGTGGAAGTTAGAGTAATATTGGTCCAGGATGTTTTTCTGCTCAGGTAGCGCATTCGATATGCTGCTAAAATGTTGAGTTTTTTTTGTGTCCAGATTAGCCTTGTTAAAATCCCCATGCTACAATGAATGCAGCCTCAGGATATGTGGTTTCCAGTTTACATAGAGTCCAATGAAGTTCATTCAGGGCCATCGATGTGTCTGCTTGGGGGGGGGATGTATACGGCTGTGATTATAATCGATAAGAATTATCTTGGTAGATAATGCGGTCGACATTTGATTGTAAGGAATTCTAGGTCAGGTGAGCAAAAGGACTTGAGTTCCTGTATGTTGTTATGATCATACCACGTCCCGTTAATCATAAGGCATACCCCCCCGCCCTTCTTCTTACCATGCATTCCAGGTGACTACCTCATGAAGCTCATTGAGAGAATGCCAATGGTTTGCAAAGCTGTCATCAAGGCAAAGGGCTATTTTGAAGAATCTCAAATATAAAATATTATTATTTTTTTGGTTACTACATGATTCCATATGTGTTATTTCATAGTTTTGATGTCGTCACTATTATTCTACAATGTAGAAAATAGTGAAAATAAAGAAAAACCTTATTAATGAGTAGGTGTTTCCAAACTTTTGACTGGTATTGTATATGCCAGGGCAACTCATATCCCAGGTTTGCTGTTTTTCTTTTCTCCCTTGTAGTTATTTGACTGATGGGTCAGAGATCTCAATCTCCCGGTGTCCTAGGTCTGGATCAGTCCCTTATTAAAGGTTAACAATGAAAATCAGTAGTACTACTGGCCTAAGGGTCTGGATTTGAGAAATTGGTATACTACTACTACTACTACCATAGCACAGTACCTCTCTCGGTGTTCATGCCCAGACACAGCACTGCGCTTGGTTTTTCTGTGTGGCTGGATCACACTGTCTCAAATATATGACATGACTACTCAGTTTATAGTGCTTATTTATGGACCTCTGCTTGTTTTCCTGTTCCCTTCCACCTAAAAACAAACTGAAAGTGAAAAAACACTGCAAGAAAACATGCTGAGAAGTCAGAATGTAAATCAATGATGTTTTGATTGTGGTTGAATACTTAAAGCAGAAGTTTGCTTTTAAACAACCATATCTTTTATGTAAATAGAATGTTAAAGTATTTGGACCCTTTTATTTGCTATTTCACTAGTTATCTTTTTTACTGAACCCAACCAGCGATTCACTTCCTCCATTCTCGTTGTGCAGTACGGGGTCCCCGAAAACGCCCAAATACGTTATTTTAGAAATGGATCTCAGTATCGTGATGCAGGTCTTTAGATGTTGTACACATGAAATTGCGTAATTCCACATTTAATCCGTAATGTTACTCCATTTTGTGCAATTCGAGCTGTTTCCCCTAACCAGACTACAGCTCTCTGTGAAGCCTGCTGCTAGAATGGACGGAGAGGTATCGCTCGGTTCTCAAACAAACTGGAATATAACGCTGCAGTTCGTAATGACACCATTTCATGTGAACGACCTCTAAATACCTTCATCACTATACTGCGAGCGTTTCAGTTTGTACCAGGATGAATTTGGGTGTTTTTGGAGCCTTTGTTTGTTTTTGTTTCTAATCCCCCATACTGTACAACAAGGAGGTGGAAGTGAATCGCTGGTTGGGGTACGTTTCTCAAAAACAAGTGAAATTGCTATAATAAAAAAAAGTTTCTGGGCCCTTCTATAATGTGCCATTTACATCAATAATAGAGATTTGGTTGTAAAAAAAGCTAACTTCTCCTTTTTAAAGTGTAACTTTGTAAAGTGATAAGAAGGCAGATTGGCCTGCGACGTGTCGTGTGCATCCACTTCAAACTGCATTAGACTATGTCGTGTCAGGAAGACCCAAACATCAAAGGATGGGTAAAAACCTCCAGTTAATTAGGCCGTCAACTCTTCCCTTTGATCAAGGTTTATGACAAGCTGCACATGCTTAATCCAGCTGTGGAGGCTGAGGAGATACTGATGGCTCCCAACTCTGGGCTCATACTCCAGACTAACCGGTAAGGGAATAGGGACCTACAGTTGAAGTAGGAAATTTACATACCGTAGCCAAATAAATTTAAACTCAGTTTTTCACAATTCCTGACATTTTATCATAGCTAAAATTCCCTGTCTTATGTCAGTTAGGATCACCACTTTATTTTAAGAATGTGACATGTCAGTATAATAGTAGAGAGTGACTTATTTCAGCTTTTATTTCTTCACATTCCCAGTGGGTCAGAAGTTTACATACTAATTGAGTGTATTTGGTAGCATTGCATTTAAATTGTTTAACTTGGGTCAAACGTTTTGGGTAGCTTCCCACAATAAGTTGGGTGAATTTTGTCCCATTCCTCCTTACAGAGCTGGTGTAACTGAGTCAGGTTTGTCGACCTCCTTGCTCGCACACGCTTTTTCAGTTCTGCCCACAAATTTTCTATAGGATTGAGGTCAGGGCTTTGTGATGGCCACTCCAGTAGCTTGACTTTGTTGTCCTTAAGCGTTTTAGCCAACTTTGGAAGTATGCTTGGGGTCATTGTCCATTTGGAAGACCTATTTGCGACCAAGCTTTAACTTCCTGACTGATGTCTTGAGATGTTGCTTCAATATATCCACACAATTTTCCGTCCTCATGATGCCATCTATTTTGTGAAGTGCACCAGGCCCTCCTGCAGCAAAGCACCTCCACAACATGATGCTGCAACCCCTGTGTTTCACGGTTGGGATGGTGTTCTTCAGCTAACAAGCCTCCCCCTTTTTCCTTCAAACATAACGATGGTCATTATGGCCAAACAGTTATATTTTTGTTTCAACAGACCAGAGGACATTTCTCCACAAAGTATGATCTTTGTCCCCATGTGCAGTTGCAAACCGTAGTCTGGATTTTTTATGGTGGTTTTGGAGCAGTGGCTTCTTCCTTGCTGAGTGGCCTTTCAGGTTATATCAATATAGGTCTATACTAATTTTACTGTGGATGTAGATACTTTTGTACTCGTTTCTTACAGCATCTTCACAAGGTCCTTTGCTGCTGTTCTGGGATTGATTTGCACTTTTCGCACCAAAATACGTTAATTTCTAGGAGACAGAACACGTCTCCTTGCTGAGCAGTATGATGGCTGCGTGGGTCCCGTGGTGTTTATACTTGCTTACTATTGTTTGTACAGATGAATGTGGTACCTTCAGGCATTTGGAAATTGGTCCCAAGGATGAACCAGACCAGACCAGGTCTACAATTTTTTTTTCTGGTGTCTTGGCTGATTTCTTTTGATTTTCTCATGATGTCAAGCAAAGAGCCACTGAGTTTGAAGGTAGGCCTCGAAATACATCCACAGGTACACCTCAAATTGACTCAAATTATGTCATTTAGAAGCTTCTGATTGACTTTTTTTTGTTGAATTTTCCAAGCTGTTTAAAAGGCAGTCAACTTGGTGTATGTAAACTTCTGACCCACTGGAGGTGTGATACAGTGAATTATCAGTGAAATAATCTGTCTGTAAGCAATTGTTGGAAAAATTACTAGATGTCCTAAGACTTGCCAAAACTATAGTTTGTTAACAAGAAATTAGTGGAGTGGTTGTAAAATGAGTTGTAATGACTCCACCCGAAGTGTATGTAAACTTCCGACTTCAACTGTACCTATCTAGCTTCACACCTGAGACACTTTGAAAACTCTATTTTACTTTGAGCACTCAGCATTGCACATTACCTCTTCAGTTCCATTTCAAATTACACCATATCCTCTCTATAGTGCCCTGCTCTTGATATTAAAACAACCGCTTGAGTCGTCTCCAGAAAATGGAAAGCTACTAACTCTGGTGGTGTGTGTGAACAGGGACGGTGTGGTTGCTCTGTCCTACCGAGTGCTGGACTGTCCCGACCAGGCTACCATTGTCCAGGTGGATGAGAAGGGCCTCTTGTCCTCTGGCTCGCTCACTGGCTCCTCCTCCCTGCTGGTGACCTCACAGGAAACATTCGGTGTCAATCAAACCCTTGTCCTCGCAGTGAAGGTGAAACCCTCTGCTCCTTAATTAAATTATATTAATCTTTATTGTCCCTATGGGAATAAATAAAATGTTAAAACAGTACAATGAATGAGAATATGAAGTCATTTTGTTCAATTAATAAATTCTATACAAGTTTACCGCATCTCATGCAAATGTTGCCAATAACCAAAACTTCATTACCCATACTTATGTCTATCATCTTAATTCATGCCATTATAAAGTCATGACAAATGGCAACATGTTTTAAGACTGTTAGTGAGAGATGGATTGCTTGCAGTTGACTTCGGTCTAAGTAGATTTCCTTACATTGTAGTCTATCCCTCTCTGTGGTTTCCCAGGTGGCCCCTGTGTCGTACCTGCGTTTCAGCACCAGTCCAGTTATCCACAACCCTTCCAGGGACAGCCTGTCTGCTATTCCTCTGGGCATGGTGCTTACTTTCACTGTTCACCTCCATGCTAACACTGGAGAGGTCCTTCACAGCCACAACTCCCTGCTCACATTCACCACCAGCAGGTAAGTTCACAATGTTTTTTTTTCTGTTTAATTGTGGGGTTTGCGCAGCAAGAGCCCTATCTTAGTTAGTTGATCTTCTTCTTCTTGTTCTAGAAACTCCGTTCAATGTTCAAAACGTCCAGAATGGTCTCACTCGAGTTGTTTGTATACCACTTTTTGATATGTTATACTTTTACGTTATTAAACTTATAGTCCATTTTTTTTGTTGGCCTAAATCCTCTTTTCATCAAGATTATAATGATCCCAATTTTGACATCATCACTTCCAACTGCCATTCTCTTAGTAAAATCCTATAACTTTTGACACAAATCAGCTAATTATTCCACTTTGCAACAACTTAGACAAAGTTAAAGTGTTCCCATCTTCGTCTACTTCTGTGCTACTCAAATCTGGCGTTCGGGCAAAAAATAATATTCGGACAAAAAAATTACAACAGTTTAAGTGACTGCATCAACCACATTTTCTGTAACGTTTTTGCAAACAACTGCCGTTTTGACCACTACCCCAACAAGTTCGACAGAGTCAGAGTCGACGGGATATTTGTCTGCTCTGATTTTCATATCTGTTTGCAGAATGAAAATATTCACTACGGAACTTACGGTACAGCTGTTTTAGGTGCATATGTTCCAACTTTTCCCAAACTTCCTCCGTTTTGAACACTAACGCAACGAGTTAGACATTTTTTCTAAAGTATGACATTTCCCCTATTTCTCTGCTGGTCAAATCCGCAATCGTATTGTGCGGACCAATCTGTAACGAGCGATTTTAGTAAATGGCTCTAGTCTCTTTCTAGCTGCTGTAAATCATGTCAGAAGCAAGCAGATTCATTATTTTCCAAACAACTACCGTTTTCACCACTAACCCAACAAGTTAGACAAAAATATGAAATATTCCCCTACTTCTCTGCTTTTCAATTTGGGAAGCGGATTTGGAATCGTGTGTAACAATCTCTAGATGGAGCAGTTTTAGTAACCTGCGCCTGCTCTTTTCTAACAACAGCTCTGTGTAATTATTGAGATTCCAAAACGGAACTTTTGCTAGGATACTCACTGGCACCGAGGGCCAAAATTAAGAGGAGAGAGACGTGACCACAATTACTGACCACAACACACATATTGACCACACAACAACTGAGACATAAAGTTAAAGCATTTACATATTCGTCTACTTTTCTGCTGGCGTTTGAACAAAAATATATTTTGATAAAGTGACAGCAATTAAGTACTGTAACCGCATCAACAACATTTTGACCGTTTTGAACCCCACCCCAACAAGTTAGACAAAGTTAGAGCGTAAGGAATATTTTTTACTTCACTGTTATTCATACAGTGGGGCAAAAAAGTATTTAGTCAGCCACCAATTGTGCAAGTTCTCCCACTTAAAAACATGAGGCCTGTAATTTTCATCATAGGTACACTTCAACTATTATAGACAAAATGAGAGAAAAAAAATCCAGAAAATCACATTGTAGGATTTTTAATGAATTTATTTGCAAATTATGGTGGAAAATAAGTATTTGGTCAATTACAAAAGTTTATCTCAATACTTTGTTATATACCCTTTGTTGGCAATGGCAGAGGTCAAAGGTCTTCAAGGTTTTCACACACTGTTGCTGGTATTTTGGCCCATTCCTCCATGCAGATCTCCTATAGAGCAGTGATGTTTTGGGGCTGTTGCTGGGCAACACGGACTTTCAACTCCCTCCAAAGATTTTCTATGGGGTTGAGATCTGGAGACTGGCTAGGCCACTCCAGGTCCTTGAAATGCTTCTTACGAAGCCACTCCTTCGTTGCCCGGCGGTGTGTTTGGGATCATTGTCATGCTGAAAGACCCAGCCACGTTTCATCTTCAATGCCCTTGCTAATGGATGGAGGTTATCACTCAAAATATGGTGTTCTTTGGATGCAACTCAGCATTCTTTGTCCTCCAAACACGACGAGTTGAGTTTTTACCAAAAAGTTATATTTTGGTGTCATATGGTCAGATGAAATTCTCCCAATCTTCTTCTGGATCATCCAAATGCTCTCTAGCAAACTTCAGACGGGCCTGGACATGTACTGGCTTAAGCAGGGAGACACGTCTGGCACTGCAGGATTTGAGTCCCTGGCGGCGTAGTGTGTTACTGACAGAGGAGCCTCTTGAAGAAGTTGTTACAGGTCTGTGAGAGCCAGAAATCTTGCTTGTTTGTAGGTGACCAAATACTTATTTTCCACCATAATTTGCAAATAAATGCATAAAAAATCATACAATGTGATTTTCTGGATTTGTTTCTCATTTTGTCTGTCATAGTTGAAGTGTACCTATGATGAAAATTACAGGCCTCTCATCTTTGTAAGTGGGAGAACTTGCACAATTGGTGGCTGACTAAATACTTTTTTGCCCCACTATATATGTTCACGGAATCAAAATATTCACTATGGAACTTACGGTATAGTTGTTTTAGTAACTGCATTACCACATCACTTTTCTGATTTATACAGATAGCAGGCAGAACACACACGGATCCCCTACCAAATCAAACCCACCCCAAAACCAGACTGAAACAGGCATGATATAGATTGAGTAATATAATCAAATCATTAAAAAATATATATACAAAGATATTATAGAACAAAGTAAAACAACATTTTTTTTTTAAAAGTGAAAATAATTATACATTCTAATTTGGGTTGGTTTATGGAGTTGTGAAATTAGCTGGGTCCATGTTTTCTGCAAAGGAAAGGTTTCCAGATATTATAACATGTAATTGCAGATCCCCCTAACGGAGTAGGGTATTTTCTTTAGCTTGAGATATTGCATAACTTAATTTATCCAATGGTTAAAAAGAGGAAACCGATCCTTCCACTTAAATAGTATAAGACGTCTAGCTAGAAGAGTAGTACATGTCAGAATGATGCCCAAGACCCTCCTGTGCCGTTACTCCAAATAATGCAATGAAGGCAGAAGGTTCTATAGGTCTCTCCAGTATCTTATAAAACGGCAAAAAAAAATGATATCCAGAAATATGTCAGTTTTGGTCATGTCCAATAAAGTATCAGGAGCCTGCTTACATCGGTCACAAGTGGGATCTAGATCTGGTCTAATCTTGGATAATTTTGCCTTTGACCAATGCACCCAATTAACCATTTTAAATTGAATTACAGCATGTCTTAGACATATAGATGAAGAATGGATTCTCTGAAGCATACTGCACTCTTCACCTAAATCCTCTTCCCATTTGGTCCTTAAGAGTTCAGGGAATCAAGACTGTGCAAGTTTAATAACGTACAGATCAAACTTATGCCCACTTTGATATAAGGGTTCACTTTAAAAATA
The DNA here is from genome assembly GCF_013265735.2 of Oncorhynchus mykiss. NCBI lineage: Eukaryota > Metazoa > Chordata > Actinopteri > Salmoniformes > Salmonidae > Oncorhynchus > Oncorhynchus mykiss. Next base: position 37,149,346 of record NC_048573.1, read on the forward strand.
TAATCTAGAAGGGAGATAGGTGGGCGTGATGAAGTGACTAGGGTATGAAAATGCAAAACTAAGCAATTGCAGGTATCTAAAGAAATGAGATCTAGGAATATTGACCTTTTGCACTAGCTGTTCAAAAGATGCAAAATCCAAATCAATGTACAAGTGGTTCAGTGAGGAGATCCCTTTTCCAGACCAGATATGAAACGCCCGGTCTAATAATGATGGAGAGAATGTATTGTTCTTTAATAATGGGGCTAAAAGTTGAACATTTACTGATCAAACAATCGCCTGAACTGTTTCCAGATTTTCAGCCAATGTTTCGCAATAAGGTTTTTAGTGTATTTGGAAACAGGCTCTGCTAATGCAAGTTTTGAGCAGAGTAATAAGGCTGCTAAGGAGTTAGGGCCACAGGATGAGATCTCCAAGGTCAATCCTTTCGGGCCTGTAACAGCAGGGATTTCTGTCATCCAATACAGAATTATTCTTATATTAGCTGCCCATTTAATAATATTGAAAGTTTGGAAGTGCTAGACCAAGATCTCTGCAATGTATCCGAGGGTTTTTCTTGTTGCAGATATCAGTTTATCTAAGGAGATAAAAAAAGATGGTCAGATAAGAATACATTGAAATAAGTACAACTTATGTAATACGTTCATTTTAACTGTGTTAATTATTCCGCCTAAAGAAAAAGAAAGTAAATCGCAGTGTTCAAGATCCTGTTTTGGGGATCAAAGGAGGGAAATTGGCTTTATAGAGATCTTTGAAATTGTGTGTGACCCCAAATTCCCAAATATTTCTGTGTATGTACTCTGAAGGGCACGTGACTAAAATAAGTTTGCATGACAGAAGGGTTAATAGGCATCAATCCACTTTTTTTGTAGATTAACTTTATACTATTTTACCAAATGTCTTTAGTAGAACCTGGATCTCTGGAAGACCAGTTAACGGTTCAGGCAAATATAATAGCATGTCACACGCATAGAGTCAGACGTTATGCTCTAAGCACCCTCTTTGAATACCTTTTGATAGTGGTGTTATTACATATTGCTATGGCTAAAGGCTACGATGACAAACAGCTGAGGGGATAGAGGACAACGCTATCTTGTCCCACGTTAAAAATAGGATGAAAGGTTATTATTTGTGCGCACTGCAGGCATAGGGGAGGAGTAAAGGACTTTGATCCAGGACATAACATTTGCACCGAATCCAAATTGTTTGAGAGTATAAAATAAACAATCCCAACCCACCCGATCAAATGTTTTCTCAGCGTCAAGTGATAACAATATCTCTGGAGTGTCAGATGAATAGGGATTGTAGTATATTATAAAGACTTCTGATGTTGAAAAAAGAGTGACCATTTTTTATGAAACCAATTTGATCTGTAGAGATGAGGACTCAAAACGGCAGGCAATCATCTTAAACTCAGCAACAAAAAAAACGTCCTCTCACTGGCAACTGCGTTTTATTTTCAGCAAACTTAACATGTGTAAATATTTGTATGAACATAACAAGATTCAACAGCAGACATAAACTGAACAAGTTCCGCAGACATGTGACTAATAGAAATTGAATAATGTGTCCCTGAACAAGGGGGGGGGGGGTCAAAATCAAAAGTACAGTGAGGGGGGGGAAGTATTTGATCCCCTGTTGATTTTGTACGTTTGCCCACTGACAAAGAAATGATCCGTCTATAATTTTAATGGTAGGTTTATTTGAACAGTGAGAGACAGAATAACAACAACAAAACCCTTGTTGGCAATCAGAGGTCAGACGTTTCTTGTAGTTGGCCACCAGGTTTGCACACATCTCAGGAGGAATTTTGTCCCACTCCTCTCTGCAGATCTTCTCCAAGTCATTAAGGTTTCGAGGCTGACGTTTGGCAACTCAGATTGAATCTTGAGATTTTATTAAAGAATTCGCTCGGAAATTCGTCGGTCCAGGGGATTTCACACACTGCATATATTTAATTGCCAACACAGTCTCAGGTTCATCTGTAGGAATATATACGTTCTCAAAGAAGGTGTCGAGGAAGGTAGCATTACCAGCGGAATCGGAAATGTATTATTGTGAGTAAAAGTAATGAAAGCTTGAATTTCCCTCTAAATGATCAATACATTTGTAACCCAGCTTGTCAGTTATCTCAGGTATGGTTTTATTTGTGGTTCTCTGACACAGCTGGTGTGCTAGCATTTTCCCCGATTTCTCTCCATGTTCATAATTTTATGTCAAAATGTACTAATTCAATTTTAAGCTTGTCGAGTTGAAAGAAGATCGAACTCTGACACTTCAGACAAACGTTGTTTTAGTACATTTACGGCTGAAGAGTGTGAATATGCCAAATCCAAGATTGTATTTATAAGTTCCCCTAGCCGTTGAATATTACACTTCCTTAATCTATGCACCGTACAAAATAATTTGGCCCCTTAGATGAGCCTTCATTGATTACCATACTGTTGTAGGAGACATTCCAGGGGTTTGATTGAGCTGGAGATGGAAATTTGAGATATAAAAGCGACAAAGGTTTCTTCTGATAGCAGTGGTGAGTTTAGCCGCCAAGGACGATAATTACTCTGTGTTTTTGGTATAAGTAGTATCATAGTAAGAGGAGAATGACCCGAAATGACTAGTTTGGTAATCACAATCTGTGAAAAATGGCAAAAATCTATTGTCTAGGAAAAATGTGTCTATACATGAGAAGGCCTTATGAACTGGCGAGAAAGAATACTCCCTAGCTGTGGGATTGCATCGGATATGCCATATGTCTTAAGAAATAGCTGAATTGTTGATATTCTCTTTGATGATACCTCAGGAGAGCTACGATCCAGATTGGGTGACAGTAGACAATTCGATCACCACCTAGTATTAGGTTGTGTGTGTCCATTTTTGGTAATCGAGAAAATACATTTTGTGAAGAATGAACTGTTATCCCAATTTGGTGAATAAATGTTAGCCGATATAACCAGTGTAGTATACAGTATTCCTACTACAGTAATGAAACGGCCTGCTGAATCTGCCTCTACACTTTACATTGCGAACGGTATGTTTTTACTAATTGAAATGGCTGCTCTTTTAGTTTTATCATGAAAATTTGAATGTATGATGGTCCTGTGCTTTATCTACCCTGGATACGGATGTACCATCAAGGAATATAAATGAGCAGCTTCATGGTAATAAAATGTTAATAGAAGGAGAATTGACTCAACAGAACTAAGGCATGAATGTTACCTAACAATATCAACTGATACCACTGGCAACACTATACAGTATCTACAGAAGAGAGACCGAGTCTACAGTGGTAGACACATTCGTCCATTACCCTAATCGCTAAATAGGTGATTCAGCATTCAGCCATTCAAACATTCAGCCATTTGCTTCGTCTGACCTCGGTAGAATGTTCGCCTTTACAAAGGCCATCGCCTTATGGGCTCTTGGAACTCTTTCTCGGTGCCGTTATATGGAGCCGGGCAAGAAAAGCCACACTATACCAAAAGTCGGACCGTCCGAGGAGGAGATTCCTGACATCATTGAAAGCGGCATGGTCACGAGCAGCGCTGGGGGTATACTCTGGGAAGCTGGAGATGGGTGCTCCATTGCATCGAAGTGGGCCAAATTCTCTGGCACGCCGAAGAACATCAATACAATCCTGATAATAGTGTAGTTTAGCCACAACGATGCAAGGTTTTCCACCAGGCTTTCTTGCTTGAGATCCCCAACGTGAGTGCTCGGTCCTCAGCTACAGAGCAAGAATCTTGGCCTTCAAATCCTCAGGGTTAATTTTTTTTGCCGTGCCGAGAGGTGGAGCAGCTCAGCTCCCACTTGTTGAAGAACTCACTGACAAAATAACTTTCTCTTGTCAGTGACTCCACTCAACAGGTTAAATTCCATTTACGCATTAAATCTAAAATATAATTTGAACAAGGTAAAGCACGTAATTTAAAGGCTGTGTTTCCTAGTTATTTTTGAGTCAAAGCGCAAAGAAAGTATTAAATAAATGCAATTTCAGCAGGAGCTCGGAAAACGTGACATACTCCATGGCTTTCTCACTAGTGCCCCTAAACTGCCATTTTGACAAGTTAGAGAAAGATATTAAAATGTATGAACTCTTACTAATCTGTAACTAGGGCCGTTTTGAGTAACCCATCGCCTGCTATATTCTAGCCACAGCTCTGTCCTTGAGATTCCAAAACGGAACCTTTGCTAGGATACTCACTGACACAGAGGGCCAAAATTACAAGGAGATTAAAGAGTGACCACAATTGTGACTCGTTTCTTGAAAACTAGGTGTATGTTGCGCGTCACTACTTCACAGAATTAGTTTTTGGTCAGAAATGCCTTAATAACGTGCCTTAATAACAAACTTGTATGACATCTATAATTATGAATACAATTCTTAAAATACGAGCCTAGTTGGTTTAACAACAGAAAGTCAGCAACCTTCCCCGCTAGTCATGATTGGTTGAGATAATGAGTGGGCTGGGCATGCCGAGAGATTAGTTCGGATTGGTCTGCCTCACAGCACGCTTCTGTCTATTTGAGCTGGTCAGTATGTGTAGGTAATTCTGTCTAACTGCTTTTAAATATATATATATATATTGTGTTGTATACCTGCATAAGTGTTGCACTTTTTCTGGTGGACCGTGTTTTGAAATCAGTGGATTTAGTGTGATGGCTAAGGAGATTGAGAAAATACCTGTCTCCGGATTACATCTTCAAACCAAGTGAGGCCAACCATGGCATCCGTGACAGGGAGAAGCTAGCTCCATTTTCAGATATTACATGTTTCAAATGAAAACGACTGTCAAAATTAGAAGTTAAAGTTTACTGTTAGCTATCTAGCTAACGTTATCTGGCTGGCTCGCTAGCTAACGTTGTGTATGATCTGTGTAGTAATATTGTTCGTATCTTAGAGCCATTTGCTTCGCTAGTTATAGCGAACATTGAACCGCAGATTCATGCAGGGTAAGTAATGTCATGAATTTAGATTATGGTTAATTGTTTACCTAGCTAGCAACATGTCTTTAAAAAAAATCCACTATGCAAGTAACCATTTCAATAGAATGTCTCTGCGACAACTGTTGATAGCCATGGAGAATTTACCAGCTACGTCGATCTATTCTGATTTCAGAGCACTTTCGTTTGTGTGCCAGAGTGCAGAATAACTGATGAATTTACGAACGCTCAACACCCGTTGAATATGGCCGGTGTCAGTAAACGTTGGGGAAAAAGCGTACATTTTTGCCAGCAGCACAGTTGCTGTCACCAATGCTCTGGATCAAATAAAAACAGCCTAGCCAGCTCTGCTCGGGCAAGTACAATGGTTAGTGAGCTCTTCTCTCATTTGTGTCTGGAAGTAGCTAGCCAACGTTAGCCAGTTAGCTTGGGTGCTTGACTGCTGTTAGGACAGAACGTTCGGCTCATCCCTTAAAGAGATGGGTGGGTGTGAACGATGCTGAATGGGTATAGACAAAGAAGAGCTCTCCAGTAAGTACTACAAACTTCAAAGGCCATTTTCTCAAAAGTGAGGATATAACCACACAACTGCTTTCCACATCTAGTGACCACAACCACAAAATTACATTCCACAACTTCAGACCACACATCTAATTACTGCCCATATCCACACAACTACTCAACCACATAACTACTGACCACTACTGCTGACCACAATTACTGACCAAATCTACTGACTATCAATGTAAATTTAAAATTATTTCAATATTTTAATAATATAATCAAAGTACTTATTTTTAAATGTATTTTTTAATGTCACTACCACCAAGCCGCACAACTTTACTTGTAAAGTTACCATCTAGTGATGGTTGCTTTCTGTGAATGTCCTTAAAGGTTTTAATTTTCAAGTTGCAAAGAACCCCACAATTATACTATTTCGGTGCAGACTTGAAAGTCAAATGAAGGGCAACTTGTACGTGAGATACTGTATGAAGCAGTGTTGGCTGCTGAGAGGAGGACGGCTCTTGATAATGGCTGGAATTTAGTGTAATGGAGTTAATAGAATGGTATCAAACATTACTCAACCCTAGCCATTATTTTAAGCCATTTTACTCCCCCCAGCAGCCTCCACTGGTATGAAGGTGTACACATTGGGGAAGAAAATATTCATAGGGAAGGTAAAAGCAGCCAGGTAGACGATTGAGATGGGGTGGTAGGGTTTAAGAGATGTCTGTGGCTGTTAGCTGTGTGGACCAAGACAGCTGGAAATATTGTGCCATGTCTTCTCTCTGAGTGCTCTTTTAGTTTGAGGAAGCCTGGAAGAGCTTGCACTAATGTCCGACACTCCAATTTCTTAGGAAAAAATTGCTTAAAGAGAGTTAGACATGAGATGACAGCACTCCAAATGGTTCTGCCTTTACCAGTGGAACAGAAAATTGAATATGGCACTTAAATCTCTCAGAATGCATTTATTCAATCAGGTCTTGTAGCCTTCGCAGCAAAGTAAACATTGTATATAACATAGCGACAGCATCCCTGGTATTCATTTTCTGAATTACATTTAAATGTTTTTATTTTTTTATTTAATTTTTATTTAACTAGGCACGTCAGTTAAGAACAAATTCTTATTTGCAATGACGGCCTAGGAACAGTGGGTCAACTGCCTTGTTCAAGGGCAGGACGACAGATTTTTACCTTGTCAACTTAGGAAAGTATTCAGACCCCTTGACTGTTTTCACATTTTGTTACGTTACAGCCTTATTCTAAAATGGATTAAATTAAGAAAATAAAATCCTCAGCAAACTACACAGAATAACCCCTAATGACAAAACAAAAACAGGTTTTTAGACATTTTGCAAATGTATTTATATTCAGACCCTTTGCGATGAGGCTCAAAATTGAGCTCATGTGCATCCTGTTTCCATTGATCATTCTTGATGTTTCTAAAACTTGATTGGAGTCCACCTGTGGTAAATTCAATTGATTGGACATTATTTAGAAAGTCACACACCTGTCTATGTAAGGTCCCACAGTTGACAGTGCATGTCAGAGAAAAAACCAAGCCATGACGTCAAAGGAATTGTCCGTAGAGCTCAGAGACAGGATTGTGTCGAGGCACAGATTTGGGGAAGGGTACCAAAACATGTATGCATCATTGAAGGTCCCCATGAACACGGTGGCCTCCATCACTCTTAAGTGGAAAAAGTTTGGAACCACCAAGACTCTTCTTAGAGCTGCCCCCCCCCAGCCAAACAGAGCAATCGGTGGAGTAGGGCCTTGGACCAAGAACCCAATGGTCAGAGCTCTATAGTTCCTTTGTGGAGATGGGAGAACCTTCCAGAAGCACAACCAATCTCTGCAGTGCTCCACCAATCAGGCCTTTCTGGTAGAGTGGCCAGACGAAAGCCAGTCCTCAGTAAAAGGCACATGACAGCCCGCTTTGAGTTTGCCAAAAGGCACATAAAGACTCAGACCATGAGAATCAAGATTCTCTGGTCTGATGAAACCAAGATTGAACTCTGGCCTGAATGCCAACTGTCATGTCTGGAGGAAACCTGGCACCATCCCTAGGATGAAGGATGGTGGTGGCAGCATCATGCTTTGGGGATGTTTTTCAGCGGCAGGGACTGGAAGACTAGTCAGGATCAATGGAAAGATGAACGGAGCAAAGTACAGTGATCCTTGATGATATCCTGCTCCAAAGCGCTCATGACCTCCTACTGAAGCGAAGGTTAACGGGACAAAGACCCTAAGCACACAGCCAAGACAACGCAGGAGTGGCTTCGGGACAAGTCTCTGAATGTCCTGGAGTGGCCAGCCAGAGCCCGGACTTGAACCCGATCAAACATCTCTGGAGAGACCTGAAAATATCTGTGCAACAACACTCCCCTATCCAACCTGACAGAGCTTGAGAGTATCTGCAGAGAAGAATGGGAGAAACTCCCCAAATACAGGTGTGCCAAGCTTGTAGCATCATACCCAAGGCAACTCTACGCTATAATCGCTGCCAAAGATGCTTCAACAAAGTTCTGAGTAAAGAGTCTGAATATTCAGTTTATTGTTAACAAATTAGCAAACATTTCAGAACCTGTTTTTGCTTTGACATTATGGGGTACTGTGTGTAGATTGAGGGGGTGGGGGGTTGCGTAAGGATCTGAGTACTTTCCGAAGGCACTTTATATTGGCACGTACAAGATAGACTTGACATTGAAATATGTAGAAGTGAAAGCACTGGTTTTCTGCTGTGTTTTGCTGTTAGAGTGCCACATAAAGTGTGCGTATGTGTGAAAGTTGCACAGCCCAAGTCTGTTTATCCGGATGCTACAGCAGTACAACTACAGTTAATGAGTGCACCATGGCAGGGTATTAAGCCAGCAGGTCTCTCCCAAGGTACCCAACATTAATTTAGACTGCTTTTCGTTCCTCCCCATTCAGAGTGAGTAGTTTCCACCTGAGTGAGCTAAATTAATGGGAGTGTGTGAAGAAGGGAGACTGCACTGCTCAGCCTGGCTAGGGATTCCCTCATTGGCCTGCACAATAAATTGATTCCATTACTTTATCAAGGTGCTGCCAGACTACTTTAGGAGAGACCTGTCCAAATAAGAGTAAGGAAGGGGCTCATGGTGGGGTACTAAGGGGTTCTGAATGTGATTGGGCCACAGGCGAGTCACTTAGTCTTGTGCCCAGGCAGAGGTAGTTGATTACTGATTATGCAAGGACAGCCATTGGTTACTCATACCAACCTACTACATGTTGACCATTTCCTTTCCTGTCTGTCTGTAGGGATGACCTGGTGCAGATGGGCCGGGGCCCGGGTAACAACACCCTGACGGTGCGGACGGTCAACGTGGGCCTCACCCTGCTGGCCGTGTGGGACGAGGAGCAGGCAGGCATGGCTGACTACCTGGCGCTGCCCGTTCAGCACGCCATCCACCCCGAGGACGCCACAAGGCTGGTGGTGGGAGATGTGGTCTGCCTCAGCGCCCAACTCCTCAGCCCCCAAGGTGAGAGGTCAAAGAGGGGTTCATGTGGTGTTGTAAAATAACAGGTACGATGTCACTGGTTGTACTACCGAGGTGCATGAAATTGAGACGAGGCTTATCTGCAAAGATGTTCAGATGTTCCGAATTTTTTGGAGCAAAATGGATCTTTCGTTGGATTGATGCAGTTTCACATGGTTCTCTGGGATGTTGCATCTTTAATATGTGATATCAATGGAGGCTGGTGGGAGGAGCTATACGAGGATGGGCTCATTGGAATGGAATTGATGGAACGGTATCAAACACATGGAAACCACATTTCCTTTCTAGCCATTACAATGAGCCCATCCTCCTAAGGCTCCTCCCACCAGCCTCCACTGTGTGATATTGATATATTTTGCAATATCCTTGTTTGTTTTCATCTACTTCGGAATGGAGTAATTTTTCTGCAGATGATTTAAACATTACCATTGTCAGCCCTGCGGGAAGGAGTGTGAAGGAAAAGACAGTCTTACAGTAAATGATGTGTGAATATTCAAGATGAGTGTTGAACCAAGGGGAGTTTTTCAGCTCTACTCTTTTCTCTACAGGTGTCCCGGGTACCTGGAGCTCCTCATCCACTGGCGTGCTGCAGATAGACTCTAAAATGGGCGTGGCTGTGGCAAGAGATGCAGGCACCACCACTGTCTACTATGAGATCCCTGGGCTGCTGAAGACTTACAGAGAGGTACTGTAACGACAACCTTGCTACCAAAGAACATTTGTGTGTGAGAGATGGGATGAAAGTATGTTGTGCAACAACAAATGGTTTAATCATGATTATCCAAACAGTATATACCACTCCGGTTTGTAGAGAGGTGTACAACACTACCCACTGGGCACACACTTGTTGAATCAACGTTGTTTCCCTGTAATTTCACTGAAATGACGTTGAACCAACGTGGAATAGATGTTGAATTGACGTCTGAGGGGGTGCAGCAGTCTAAGGCAGTGCTAGAGGCGTCACTAGAGATCCGGTTTCGATCCCGAGCTGTGTCGCGGCCAGCCTCGACCGGGAGATCCATGAGGAGGCGCACAATTGGCCCAGCGTCGTCCGGGTTAGGTGAGGGTTTGGTGTTTCCGCCGACATATTGGTGCGTCTGACTTCCGGGTTAAGTGAGCAGTGTGTCAAGATGCAGTGCGGCTTGGCAGGATCGTGTTTTGGAGGACTCACGGCTCTCGACCTTCGCCTCTCCCGAGTCCATACGGGAGTTAACTGCAATGGGACAAGACTGTAACTACCAATGTGAACCCTAGAACAGACCTGAAGCCTTAAGGGAGAGTTCTACACAGTAAATATCTGACACTATAAAGATGCTTATAAGACCATCATCATGATCAGTACTAGATGATCATGGCTGTCTCAGTGTAATGTGTGTGACGGCCCTCCCCTCCCACCCCCTGCTGTGGGTCTGATGTCTCCACAAAGAGACACGCAGGCAGCATGGAGAAGATTCATTAGCCCAGCCTTCCTCTTTGAGATGGAGCTCTCTCTCTCTCTCTCTCTCTCTCTCTCTCTCTCTCTCTCTCTCTCTCTCTCTCTCTCTCTCTCTCACTCTCACTCTCACTCACTCTCTCTCTCTCTCAAAGAACATCTCTCACCGCCTCTTATGTCTGTCTCTTCCAGGCAGCTCCCTCTTTCCGGCTGCTACAGGCTTCTATGTGTTCCTGTGTTTACATATGAATCTTTCCCAATTAGCTGGGAGTGAGTGACTGAGGAGGATGAGTGTGGAGTGGATTAGATAGATGCTATCTGGATCAGTAGCTAACACTCCGACAGGAACAACACATCTTAAAGGAGAAGGCTCTGAATGGAGATGTTAACTGGTACCGTGTTGCTGTACTGAATACGGAAGTGAATAGGCCCAGCTGTTCACTTCAATTTGCACATACATAGGATTTAAATCACAGGACAGGTGAATGCAATGTGGAGGCTAGCTGGAATTCTTTTTACCAGTCCTCGTAACTTTTATATCAGTGCAGAGGAAGGAAAGTAGACAATGAGCTGAGACTACTTTACAGACTTGAGATTCACCCCAAGTAATACCAGTGTTATGGCTCACTGTGTTGGTTTGTGCCAGGTGGTGGTGGAGGGGGCCACCAGGACAGCGGTGATGGCTCACCCTGCAGCGGTGAGGGGGGACAGGGACACCAGGATACTGCTCACCACCAGAGAGACGGGAACCAACCTCATAGGCTCCTGCTCCTCTGCCCAGACCGCTTCCATCGCCCTGCTGCACCCAGAGACCTCCATCAGCTGCCATCTGAGCTTCACCAGCGACGCCGTCGAGTTCTCCGCCCATGACGTCTACCTCACACACATCAGCTTCGACCCCAGCACCGGTAAGACCTGTTCTCGGGCTCAGGGAAGATGAGGTGGTGAATGTTGGGCAGTATGTTTACTGAATGGTCTTTTCTCCAACCTTCAGTTTACTTGTGCATAATGGATTTGACCTTCACATCATGAATCACCCATTAGAAATGCTTGCAGCAGGAAGGATTTATTAAACCCACAGTGGGTCAGCTGGTGTGTGTGCGGTGCAGTGCACCAGGGGCTGCTCTGGCAAAGAGGGCAAGGAAGTTCTGTTTACAAGGGAATAATTTACTGAAGGCCATAAACGGTGTTGGGGTGATATATTCAGCAGAATGGGTCTAATTGTTTTGGGGAGTTTGGGGCTCCTCTCCTGCCCCAGCCCAGTGCAGACTTATGGTGGGGGGGGGGGGGGGGGGGGGGGGGGGGGGTGACTAATGGGCCTGTATGAATGTGAGATGACTCTGGAGTAGGGTTGGAGGGGAAGGTAAACCGACTAAACACCAGCACAGGTGGGGAAAGATTCTCCCTCCACTATTGCTACATAAGGGATGAGAATTTAGTGGGTTCTAATCATGTTTTAAATGGAATTCTCATGGCTATTGCGTTTGTGCCTTTTTAAATCATGTTCTAATGAAGAGGCTTTTAATGGGGAAATCATGTTTTAAGCATCTGGGACCATGTGGTTGTGGAAGACAAGCATAGTCTAAGAAGCATCCATAAACGTGAACAACTTGAAATAAGACCAATTTTGATGTCACCTTTCTTTTTAGAAACACCGACACCTAATGTTACCTCTCTACCTCCCGCTTTCCCTCCCAGGCTTCTACTCCTGCTCTCTGACCCTGCAGTCTCTGAGTGACCAGCAGACACGGGTGCTGAGCCTGTCCATGACCAGCCTGTTGGTGAGGGCTGGGGTGGAGGGCAGTGCCTTCTCTGGGGAGCAGGTCAGTGCCAGGCTGCCCGTGGAGACAGGCCTGTATTCTGACCAGACAGAGCTGCTGCTCAGCAACCTGCAGCCCGACGCAGAGCTCACTGTCTATGGCCCTACCGCAGCACTCGGCAGCCTGGAGGTATGTCTGTCTGTCAATCAATCAACTTTATTTGAAAGTGCCTTTTGACGTGGGTCTCATACTTTCCAGAAGCCGTTAAAAAGGGAAATGAATGATGAGGACAATGAGTGAAGTATAGCATTTGGCACTGGATGTCACTTCTCCATAAACCCCAGTGTTTCACCCACCATCACTCCTGTCCGTTAGGTGTCGTCCAGCTCTCCGTCCATCTCGGTCCAGGAGAGAGAAGTGTTCCACGGCTTCCCCAGTTACTCTAAGTACACGGTCAGTGTGGTGGACCCCCAGGCTGCAGCCTCAGCCTCCGTGTCCATAACCAGCTCATCCACTGGCCAGCTCCTCGTCATCCCAGTCACCCTCATCCACGTGACTGATCCCAGCACCACAATGCAAGGTCAGCCAGCCATCTCTGAGTGGGACAGGGTTGACGATATGGTAGATGTGATGATTCTGTGATGGTGCAGGATACAAGATATACTGTAAAAGGGGGATACTTTCAACACCCTTTTAATATTATTTGAGATAATTATAGCAGTGTTGGGACACTTTCCTTGAAAATATTCAGGTCAGTCGTTTTATCTGACCCTACATCCATAAAGCCATTTGTTGCTCAAGGGCTTGAGAAATGGAGCACGTTAGGATTTCACGGAAGTGTCAACTAGCACCACCCTATTGTCGTTGCAGTATCAAAACATTAAACTGTGATTTTTTTAATGTTAATTTTTCAACATTTGTACAAGGTAACGCGCTCATCACTGTTAGAAAGAAGCACTGAGCAGTGTCATGTCCTAGTCTCACCTGTCGCTTTTGTCTTCTCCAGCTGCTGCTTCCGTGGTTGCCATGGAGGGAACCCATTTCCTGCAGGCCTTCATAGACTCTTACCAGATGATGTTCTTCACCATCTTCGCGCTACTGGCTGGCACCGCCATCATCATCATCGGTGAGTAGCCACATCCCCAACTAAGATTTGTGTTTTTGCTGGAAAACTTCACCTTGTTAGCAGGTCCGTGTATGTGACTCAATATCATTTAAAGAACATGTGGGTTGGATAGTGAATGTTTGGATGATACTGCAAAGCTTCAGGGACCATGAAGACATTTTGACCATTCTAACAGGTAACATTAATGTTCTCTTCCTACCCAGTGTGCCATGCACTGTTCTCTCAGAGGGACTTAGCACCTCACCCAGCCTTCATTCAGAGGACACCGTCCCCTTCAGGTAGTTTACATTATTTCCACTTTTCACAAACTGAAATCAACAATAGTGTTGATTTCAGTTTGCCCCTTTCTAATAGTCTTTATACCTCTGCAACACAATTGAAT